>NC_071508.1:9695097-10299347 GCF_027887155.1 Malaclemys terrapin pileata | reverse complement strand
GCGAAAATGGTTGTCTGCCGTCCGTTGCTTTCATGCAGGGAGGGAGGGAGGGAAGGAGGAAGTGAGGCTGTACCCAGAACCACCTGCGACGATGTTTTTTGTCCCATCAGGCACTGGGATCTTAACCCACAATCCCAATGGGCGCGGGAGACTGCGGGAACTATGGGATAGCTATGGAATTGCTACCCACAGTGCAACAGTGCAGAAATCGACGCTAGCCCCGGTACTTGGACGCACACCACCGAATTACTGTGCTAGTGTGGCCGCACTCATTTTGACTTTATACAACCTGTTTCTCAAATCCGAATTATCTAAATTCGGATTAATCCCGTAGTGTAGACATACCCAGAGTATTGTATCTGTATGAATATGTGGGCTTGTGTGCAAAATTTTCAGGCCAGCAGAGGGCAGATTTGCACAGCCACACACATCGGCTTTTTCTTCATTCACAGGAGTGTCAGGTCCCAAATCCATGTGGCAGCGATTACTGCGGTTTTGTTTATGGGGAAGCTAACCAACTACAGACCATGATTTATCTGCAAGCGTTAGATGCTGCGTGATGGATCAATGGGGCGAGGTGAAATCCTGAGCTCTGGCAGAGATGGATTTATTACTGTATAAAAAGTGCAATACTCAAATGACGCAGCAGATATTTTGCAGCAAATATCTTGCCAGGGGCTTCCTTCTGGCTTTGGAATTTGAGTCAGAGTCCGGATCTTGGGCTAGAATTGAGAGGTCTGGTACCCAGCACCCTTTCTATAGAGAAACGTGCTGGCTTCTCTCAATTACTTCTCGCCACCAGCTGCATAAGTCCCTTCAAGTCTCTGGCCTGTGTACACGTATGTGTGTACACACACACTCTCTCTCTTTCTTTTTCCTGGCTATGCACTTGGAGGAATAGTTTCAGCATTGATTGCCGGTGCGAATGGCATCCTTGTCCCACCCCAGCCTGGTTTCTTTATCCTGTCTTTCCCAATCTCTCTCTGTTAGGCTCTTCTTGGTTTGGAACGAGAGAAGGCTCCTCCACTCCGACTAATCCCCATCCTTCTTCCTACTATCTGTACAAGTGAACTTGGCTTGGTCTGAACCATTCAGAGGGGGGTGAAACATTTAGATCTTCCCTTTTCAACCATGACTGGAGCCAGAATTGCCAAATTGCTGCAGAGTACAATTCCCAATCTGAACGCCAAAGTTCAGGGGCACCTGGGTTCAGGCCTGTCCTTTGATCTTCGCTGGTCAGGTTGTGTTGAAGTACAAGTCTCCTGAGTAAGGATCAGGGTGTTTAGAGTCAGTGTTACTTCCCCATGATACTTTCTCTGTGAGTAGATTCCAAGGTGCTGTAATGCCATCTTCCTCTAGGTACCATGCTTGTGAAATCTCATTAGGGCTGGGACTTTATGCTTCTCTTTTTCTAGGCAGTGCTCTGCACACCTGTTGCACTACAAAATACTGGGGCGAGTGGGTGTTGGAGTAGTTACTGCTCCGTTCTTTACACATGGCAGCTTTCCTCCATGAGGAAGGGAATTCTCTAATCAGCTGCTACAGTTGGCTCTATTGTCAGCAAAATAATCATTACAATTCTAAGAGAAACTGTAACCAAATCAGCAGAACGACATCCTCCCCCAGCCCAGCCCTGCTAACCAAATGCCAGGGCCTTTTGTCTAGTAACTCAATTGACAAAACTAATTACACGGGCCCAGGCAAAATCTAACCGTAATATTTCCAAATGAGGCTGGGGGTTGGTAACTTCACCCCCAGTGGGCTGGAAAAGGAGGCAGGAGAATTAGGGGCTGTTGCAATGAATAGGAAGCGGATTCGTTCAGGTCCAACAGCGGCCTGCTGTAGCCAGCTAGGGTTTCATGCACCTCGGTCCTCGTGCCAGGATCAGTGAACAGCTAAGGAAGGGTGAATTGCCCAATATAACTCAGTCCTTGCTATGCAGGAGGGTGGTGCACAGGCGGAGGAGAGCAGCTGGAAGAAGGGACTATCTTTGTTGTTTCCTTACCCAGAAGACAGGAGGCAGCAGAAGTGAGGAGAAACTCATATTTCCAACCCACAACTCGGTCCAATTCTTGGGGTGCTGGGGAGGCAAATACTACCCAGGCTGGCACCAAAGGGCATTCTGAGACCGGCCGCCTGTGAGCTGAGCCGCCCTAGTTCTGTACAGCTCGGGGCTGAAGGAGGCGGAGCGCCCTACAGTTAGCGTCCCATAAAGATGACATGTTCTAACCCATTATGGAAGGGCCTTAGTGACTCCATCATCATGGGTGTAAAAAGGGTTTCCATTTACTTTACAAACCTCTCCAAAATCCACATACAACGTCAGCTTGACTGGAAAATTTGGCATGCCAGCTAGGGTCCTGCGTGGAGTTTGGGGTGTAAATTTGAGGTCATTTGGACATGGGTTTCCTGGGACACCGTCACTTCAAAATGACCCATTTGGCTTAGGAGCCTCCCTCCCAAAAGGCAGATCCGTCGCCGACATGAGTGAGCCCAGGAGCTTAGCTGGAGCTAAACATGGATTGGACATTGTTTTCGATCCCTTCTACGGTGTGTGTTCTCATTATCCACAGTAAAGAGTATTGGAGGGTATCTAACCCTCCTGCTTCAGGGCATGAACAAGCCCCGAGCTAGTGGGGTCAGGTTATCCCTTATGTGCCTCTTGCGGGGTTCTTGCATCTCCCTCGGAAGCAGCTGGGGCTGCCTGTGGGGAAGACAGGACACTGGGCTAGATGGCCTCCAGGGGTCTGATCAAATCAGGCAATGGCCCCATTCACAGACAGCATCCACAAAGGGACTGTTGCCACTACATTATATTCAAAATTCACGTAGAACTTGAATGAGTGTGAAGGACAACAGAGCAGCTCCCCCTCCATACATCCCTGGGCATGGGCATGGGCCGTGCACTGGGCATGCAGTCTTGCTAAGATGTATGTTTAGGAAAAACTGCAGCTCCTCAAGATGAACAAGCGGAGAAGCTGTCTGCCCTTAGACAGCCCATTTGTCTTAACAGCTCCTCGGTTCAGCCGGTGACTGTGGCCGAAAGGGAGGAGCTTTTTCCCCCCTACTCTGTAGCGTCCGGCTCTCACCGAAAAGGTTTTGGTGCCTGTGTACTAGGCTTGTTTTTGCAACCCCCTCCTCCCCCCCAATTGAGTCAGGCGTGGGTTGCCCCTTTGAAGTCTGCAAACACCCAGTGGTGGTGTAAAAAGTTTCCATGCGGTGATGTTTAGCACAAGCAACATGCCACAAGGCCGAGTTTTGCTTAAATCCCTCCCCTCTCTCAGGGGGCCTTCGCTAGGTTCCATGTTCCGCTCTGAGGCCTTTTGTCACTTCACGCACTTGCCTCATCATCAGTTGTCAATGCCAGAAAAAAGTAACCTCCCGCTACGGTTGAATCAGTGGGGGAGGGTGTCAGCAAATCAGTGCTGACTGGGTGGTGGTGAGGAGGGAAGGGACGAGGGAAGCGGGATGGGGGGAGAATTTCTTGCAAGCAGAATGGAAAAGGTTGTACTGGGTTTCTTGTGGATGCCACTCTTGCCTATCCATCATGACTCAGGGCCCCCTGTTGCACCAAACATCCGTCTCTTAGGTAACAGGGACCTTGGAAATATCCACATGCCACCCGTCTGGCTGAACAGGTGAGACCCCACCACCATCCCTTTGCTGCCTTAGTCCCTGGGAGCAATGCTGGGCATGCTCTTGACAGTGAATGCACAGGCGAGGGCCCGGTTCATGGTAGCCAGGGGCAGCCCCTGCGCTAGGAGTTGGTTTGAGATAAGCTGCAATAGGCTGATCAATCCGGGGGGGGGGGGGGCGGAGTGGGGTGTGTGTGTGTGGCCATGAATTGTGATTGAACCACAGCAGTGCATCTGAGGCGAAAGCAGGGATTTGAATCAAACCTGTCTGACTTTGCTTCAACATTGCCCCCTGAGCTCCAGCACGTTAGAACCACCATCCCTGCCACTGGAGCGGCTCTCCTTCTGCAGCGTCTCCTGGCTTGCTTTGCCACGTTCCCACGGGCCGCGCGGCTCGCTCTGGGACTGAGCGCGAAGGAATCCAGCTGAAGAGCTGAGTCTGATATTTTTCATCTTGCTCTGAAAACAAAAGGGAATTTGTTTCATGTGGGGTCCAAAGTTCTGTTTACATGTTAATTACGCAGCCCCCATATGCTACTAATAAAGAGCTTGAGAAGCGCTGTGCAGAGCTGCATGTGGGAATGAACTAGCCTTTAGACTGCACCACATCCTGCTGGAGATTGCCAGACGTGCCCAGCGTTGGGAACAGAGGAGATCAGTATTTACTGACATCTCACCTGGCCTGTGTCCCCTGCAGTCCTGTATATGGGATGTAACAGACTGGGTGCCTCGTCGCTTCTCTGCTCTCCTAGCCTTACAGCTCCCAGTAAGAAGTTGCTCAGACAGCTAAAGTCCTAGGGACCACAAAGGTCCCACGCTGATCTGGGGGTCTGCTTGGAATTACAGCTGCTTTGGATTGGTTGGTCAGGGGGTGCAGGTTCCCTTTGATTGACAGCTCAAAAATGCCTTTCTGAAAGATACACTCTTGCTCAACCAGAAGCTGCGGACTTGCTGCAGCCTGCAGGCATCACAGGGGGAAATTCTCTGGGCTTGTGTCCTGCAGAAGGTCTGTCTAGATGATCATAGTGGTCCCTTCTATGGCCCACATATACCCATCAGCTAGAAAAAATTCATTGCCCCCACAGGTTGGAGTAGACACATACCTGGTGTCATCCCCAGGGTGGATGGAGATGCTGGAAGTGTTGCAGTTTCTCTATATTATGTCATGTTTAAACATTATCAGGCATCCAGTCAAAAATTAATAAATAAAATCACAGGAAGGGCCAGGACTCATAGAAACACAGTTTAATTTTGACCAAATTCAGCAGAAAGCTTCTAAATACACTTGGTAAGGCAACTGTGCAATTGTACTGCTTTGGGCAGTCGAGGAAATATATAGCCCCCGGTGATGTATTTGAATGCGTTTTCCTGTACTTGTTTTGCCTTTGGCTAAAGCAGAAGTCTGTAGGCACGTGACCGTATGAGCTTGTTGGCTATCCAGCTATACAGCAAAATACTAGTCATTAGTTGTAGAATGGACTGAGGTGAGAAGTTGGTCTATTTTTTTTATGAAGTTATGCAGATAAAACAGATAGTTTGGATGTTATTTGCTCGGCCCGAGACATGTCTAAAGTACACATGGCACAACTGTAATTATCTCCTTACTATCAGTGAATACAATGACAATACATGTCAGCTACTTAGAACAGTAATGACTCTTACTGGAAGGGCTGTAGAATGTCTTGCGTGAATAACAAAGTATAACCCTGTACTCTCATGGAATTGCTACATCGAACTAGGTGCTACTGCATGTCTAATACAACACCCCTTTGAGCAATACCAACTCCTCAAAATAGTCCTGGTAGTTTGCAGGTGGTTAAAGCATCAGAATCTGTCTGATGTGCTCAATATTCTGTTGCTACACTCATTGCTGTGGGGTCCATTGGAGCACCCCAAATCTTCTCTGTGACATCTCCTTGTTGCACAGGTTCCCTCAGGCCGATGCTGCACCAAGCTTAGGATAGCTTCTGGATCACCATGATGTTCCGTGCTATCTATCACCCATCCATTGCTAACAATGGACACATGACGATACCAAGACCAGACTGATAATTTGCACATTTCAGATGCTGCCTGAAGGAGGCCAGTGTTGGTGGAAGTGTCTCACTTATTTGGTTATTCTTAGCAAACAACTTGCAGTGCACATTACCCAGCGATACTTGCTTTTTACCACTGTCCAATAAAGATACCAGTAAGACAGAGGCTGCTGACTCTGAAAAAGCTGCATTTCCCTACCTGCAGATCTTGCTAGGCATACAAGTCCTACTTGATTCAGCTACTGCTTGGTTTTTCATTAACTCCTGGGTTAGATCAGGTGTGTCCATGCCATGAATTCAAAGGAATGGCTCTAATTTATAAAGCCACAGTTGGGTCATCTTTGATGTGTGACCATGACTGAGAGTTTCTGCTCTTTTCCCTCAGAATTACTCATACTGTAGGTAGTGGGAGTAGGCTTATAAATGACAGCCTGTAGTTAGGTTACTGATACACCACAGCTGATATTTCACGCTTGTTCTTGGAATGGGAAGAAATCACTTTTCTTTTGCTCAGAGCTAGGCTCTGAAAGAGTCTGGTTCACTCCCCCTTTTGCTTAATGAGAAGGGATTTCTACTTTAATTACATATTAATTGGAGAAGAGCCCTTACAAGACACCACCTATAGCCTGGTGGTTTGGGTGTTGGCCTGGAATATTAAAGACCACAGTTCAGTTCTACACTCTGGGATAAGAGGTGGGAGGTCCCTCAGCCTTCACTTTTGAAGTGGGTCCACTTGTAATTAAAGATTAATAGGACGAAAGCGAGTGACTCAAGCAAGTTGCCTCCTCTGGTCCAGTGGTTTAGGAAGTGGCCTGAGATGTTGGAGGCCTCAGTTTAAGTCCCATCTCTTCCTTAGCAAGAAGATATTGGAGCAGGCATCTTGCTACCTCAGCTTTCCTTTTAATGAACTATTAAAAAGTGACTCACCTTTTGCCCCCCACAGCCAGTTATCCGCCCAGGCAGTGGGAGATCCTGTGAAGGGATTGGAACAGGGCTCTCCCACCTCCCAGGGACCACTCACCACCCCTACCCACCCAGCCCCCTACCAGAGGTGGGGGCCCCCCTCCTTTTCCCAGGAAGACAATGGCTCCCGTGAAGGAGAGAGGATCTAAACAGGAGTCTGCCACCTCCCCGGTCACCTGGAAGATGGGATTTCCCCATTCAAACCCCTTCTAAAGGGGCAGAGGCAGGATTTGAACCTGGAAATTGAAGGATCTTCCACCTCCTAAGCAAGTACCCAACCACTGGACTATAGAGTGATCCTAACCCTTTGCTTGTCCCAATTCCTAGGTAAGTAAAGGGGAACAGCTCCCAACAGGAAAAGCAGACAGGGGACTTAAACTAGGGTCTCTACCATCCCAGGTGGTCTAACCCAACCACCAGACCACAGGCAGCTTCTCAGAAGTGAGTCTTGCCTTGGCCCACTTAATAGTGAATTACAGTAGAGCTACGACAAGAGTAAGGGAGCACCCCCTCAGACTACTTCCTAGGCCAGCACTTAGTCTTGAGCAGTAGCAGCTCGTTGCCCAAATCCCTTGCTCGCAGGCAGGAGGCTGTTTGAATACCCAATTGACTGGGCGATAGCATTACCCAGATGCTATCTTTGGCTCAATTAATATTTAGTTAAAGTGGAACCACTTCAATGAGAGATAAAGAGCAACTTGCATCAGAATATCCCTTAGTGCAGTCGTTAAGACACTCGCGAGTACTGGCAAATCCCTATTTCTCAACTTCTCTGTTGCGGGGGGGGCCTGCATCTCCCACTGGAAACAGACATGCCGGCACCATTTCATCCGAGGCTGGACAGCACCGACTGGAGAATGTTCTGGGAGGGATGATCCTGGACTGGCCCCCTGGGGAAAGGGGACATGCTGAATTAAGAACCATTCCGCTTAGAGGCCATCTTGTTACAAGTGCTCAGCAGCTAACACGCCGAGCTCCCCTGAAAATCTGGCTCCAATGACGGGTGCTGACTCTGAACATTGTGGCCCTAATGACTAGGGTCCACTCTTTGTCGCTCCTCAGAGCCCTGGCAACGCTCACCACCCCTGCGCTTAATATCCCTGGCGCAGCAAACCCAGCCCTGCGGCCAACTACTTCCCAGGCACAGTGGTTAGAAAAACAGATCAGCAGCTGAGCCAGCCCCGTAACGTTGCTCTCACCACAGCTGTCTCTCATCTGCAGGAGCCTCACGGGCAGCACATGTTCTGCGAGGTGATTAATCTTTTGTCACACAAGAACAGGCTAAAGCAGCAATTAATAAACCCCCAGCTTAGACAGTAACACCGCTCTCCCATCCCTGCTGGTAAACATTGCCCTTTTACTAACTGTGACTTGGGATGTTCCGCCTGCTGGGACACAGGGAGCAGCACAAATGTTATTGGAAAGGCTGTCTCGCTGAGAGGCCGCAGGGCATAGTGCTGATGAGACGGGCTGGCTGTGGGGACCCGGGGTCAGATGTGTGTGACAGGGAAGGATCACCGGCCGGGGGACGTTTGTTTGTGTAGCAGCTGGATGTGTGTCCGGGAGGGATAGGAACATCTGCTGTCACTTGGGGGCTGGAGGGAGGGCTGCCAATGAAGGGATAAAACTCCTGACAAGTTTGGACTAGCAGGCGAGTTGATTAGCTGAGAGATGAAAATTCACAGCTCTACTCTTGAAGGGGCCGTGAGCTGCTGGAGATGTGTTTATGAGAGAGGAAAACAAACACACACACACACACAGAGCCATCAGACAGATATCCTCCTCACTTTCCATTAAACGCTCTCTCCCCCTATCCCATACACCCTCTGTTTGCAAACCCAGCACAGATAACCAAGTAGCCAGCAAGCTCTTTGGGACAGGGAGTGTATCTTCACGTGTATGCAGAGCACCTAGCACCATGGACCCCTGATCTGGGTCTTTACGTGCTACCCCCCTACTACTGTTCATTATTACTACGAAAGTAGAGGGGTTTAGGAGGGAAGTTTCCTTGCGGGGGGTGGAAGCTATGTCATAACTGCAGGGTCCCTCTGAAGCAGCTGGTGCTGGCCAGTGTTGGAGGGGGGGGCACTGACTAGAGGGACGCTTGGGCTGATCCATCCTGGCAACTCCTGTGATCCCAATAATAGCAGGCTGTTAAACGAGCCAATACCCAGGGGATGGCTAATAGTCATAGCCATCTTTCATTTCATAAAGGGTCCCAAAGCACTTTACAACTTAAGTACATACAAAGCTCATGTAGTTCTGCCACCACTGCAGAGCAGCTACCTCTGGGGTGCATTGCCTCATCTCAGGGATAGCAGAGACAGTCAATGTCCAGACAAGGGCAGGGGCCGAGAAAGCCTTCCCTACGAGAAGAGTAAGGGAGTTAGGACTGTGGATGAGGTGAGCAAGAGGTGACGTGACAGAGGTATATTAACAACAGAAAGTGTTATAGAAGGAAGCCAGACTTGGATTTGGCCTTCCCACAATAAAGCCCTAAAGGAAGGATGACACCAAATGAGTTCACTCTATCTCTAGGTGTACACGTCACAATTTTCAAAGCTACCTGGACACAATGGTGCTGTACTGTGACCTAGCGAGGATGATGGATGGAAGGGGGAGCTCTTATTTACCCATTTTCAACAAGGGGGGTAACCCATCATTTAAAGTGTGCCAAACTTAAAATGGATACAAGCAAACACCTTTTTTTGCCATGTATAATTAACTTATGGAACTTCCTTCTACAAGCTAACATCAAGGGCAAAAGCTTAATATGATTCCAGAAAGGGCTGGCCATTTACCTGAATAAGAATACCTGAAGTTACACTAAGGATGGAAAGGTACAAGTAAGATCAGTCCTCATGCTTCAGGTCAGAAACCAACCACTAACTGCCTGGGGTTAGGAAGAACGGAGGCCGGTTTGCCTAGTGGTTAGAGCCCAGCATTGGACGCCAGGAGAACTCTGCTTTTTGACTCTACCCCTGACTCACTGTCACTTTGGTGAAGTCACCCTGAATGTGCCTCAGTTCCACAGACACACCCCGGTAGAGTGGGGGTGAGTCCCCTTTTTGCAAAGCACTCTGAGATCCTTGGAAGGATGGTGCTTTAGGCAAATGTAAAGCACTCTGATTCTCACTATTCCAATTCACTTGCGAGTTTTGGGTCTCTGCGCGCGCACACACACACACACACACACACACACACACGTACGTACGTACGTCCAGGCAGCACAGAAGCTGGTGGACTGTGCAGCTAGGAAATGGAATTCCCTGACACAGAACACAAGCCTCAGGCAGGACTTCTCTGTTCCATCATTTCCAATAGCTGGGTGCACTGTCACCCTTAATGTCACTGCATTTGGGACTGAGCCTATCCATCAATCCCCTAGGATCCAGCCGTAGTATTGACCTTGCTGTGCATCTCCAGAGCTGGGCCTAGCATCTGCCTAGATGCACTTGCCCTTCAGCCAGAAGATGAAGGAAACGGGAGACGAGCACAGGGAAGGAAAGACAATCTGGTTTCTTAATTGTGCAGGGAGCTTCCTCTCTGATGGCTCTCTTCCCCCTTCCAAGTGCCTCTAAATAACAGCTGGCATGGGGCATACAGTGCCTGGAGCACATCTGGCTGGCAGCTGGTTGGTTTTCTTGCTGCACTGATAGCCCACAGTGAGGTGCAGGTTGGGGGAGGGACACAGGGTGGAATCCACCACGGTTGTTACACCGATACGGGAAGGCAGGGCCACCCACAGGTGACTGCTCCCCATGGCACCGTAAGGGCTCATCGCTGAGGGCTGCACTTGCCTCTCTCCCATGCTGGGACATTTGGGGGTCAGAACAATTAAACACTATAAATCAGACAGTCTGAAAACCAAGGTCAATACCCCAAAGTCAATGGGAAGCCGCATTGTGAAGGAAGATGGCTGAGAGCATCACCACGGACGGCCGCGTCCCCACCGAACAGGTACACGTAGAGTAGCAGCAACATACACCTGTATTCTGGCTAGAAAGTGCCCTGTGCAAAGACCCTCATCACCCCTCCAGAGCAAACAATCCCGGCCAGGCGCACACATGCTCTGTGGGCCTGTGTCCTAACTGCCAGCCCATTTGTCACCACCTGCACCGGGGGAATGGGTGGGAACAGAGGCATGTCTGACATGCACTTCGCAGCAGTTTAAACCTTTATGCCACTTCCATCACTGGCAGTGCACAAGGCGATAATGCAGGTGTAACTAACTGACTCCAACTCTCAGACAGCTTCATGCTGCCAACTCAATATAAAGTGACCTTTCTCTAAGTGAGAATTGGGCCCTTCCTTTCCGACCTGGTATTATCTTACACTCACTGGTTGCTGGGGCAGGTGCAGGTCACTGGCCTGAGTGTGACCAGGGCGGGCTCTAGCTTTTTTGCTGCCCCAAGCAGCAAAAAAAAGCGCCGCCCCCGAGCCCCCCCGCCAAGCGCCGGAGCCCGCCCCCCCCTGCGCCGAGCGCCGCTGGAACCCCCCCGAGCGCCGAGCCCCGCGCCGCCCCCCCCCCAGTGCCGCACCGCCGGAGCCCACCCCTGCCGAGCGCCGCCGGAACCCCCCTCCAGCGCCGCTCCCGCGCCACACCCCCACTGAGCGCCGAGCCGCACGCTCCCCCCCGCCGCCGAGCACCGCGCCGCCGGAGCCCGCCCCCACTGAGCGCCGCTGGAACCCCCCTCCAGCGCTGCACCCGTGCCGCCCCCCCGCCGAGCCCCGCACAACCGGAGCCCGCCCCCCCAGCGCCGCGCCGCCGGAGCGCCCCCCCGCGGAATGCCGCGCCGCGCTCCCCCCGCCGCCCCTTACCAGGTGCCGCCCCAAGCATGTGCTTGGGTGCCTGGTGCCTGGAGCCGGCCCTGAGTGTGACCACGTGCAAAGGAGCTATTGGGAAGTGCGGACACTAGGCTAAACAAAGGCTGCACACCTGCCCCAGTCATGCAGGACTGACAGGATTTGGGGGCAACCAGTATCAGGGAGCGCCATGCTCCCACTCCTGGGCCCAGGTTTCAGAGCAAGCATTCCTCTCGCCTGCCTGCCTGCCAGGATCTGAGCATCAGAACTGAATCCTACTGCACACGATTGTACCTTGAGAACTGTGATGTGGATTAACAATTGAGAGGGAAAGAAATTGGCAAAGGGAGTTGAAAGCCTTTGTCGACTGATAGCCCATATTCATTGCTACCTTTGATGGTACAGATTAGCTGGTGATGGACAGAGATAAATGCATACAGCTGGAGGCAGAATTAATTGATGCAATAAGTTATGTAATTGCCTTGAAAATAAGGTAATGATTTGGCTCTTGGAATGCTTTGATCTTATCGGAAAGGCAAGGAATACACTAATGGGTTTAATTAGACATTTAGGATGAAATGAATTCAGTCTCTTGGGTGAGATCTTTCAGGCAATTGGCTGTTGGTTTCAGACAGTGATTCTTTAATCAGATCTAATCTTTTTAATACCCACAGAGTTGTGTGTGTGTGAGATTCATACATAATGTGATATATATATTCTTTACGTGCAAGTATATGCACGCATGTATATTATTTGGATGTGTAGTCATATTTATCAGTCTTTTCAACATGCTGTGGTAGGACCAAGTAAACCTAGATCATCCCCGACAGGGGTTTGTCCAACCTGTTCCGAAAAGCCACCAGTGATGAGGGATTCCACCATCTCCTTTGGAAGCCTGTTCCAGAGCTTAACCCCTGTACAGTTACAACAAGGAGTCTGGTGGCACCTTAAAGACTAACAGATTTATTTGGGCATAAGCTTTCGTGGGTAAAAACCATGCATCCGAAGAAGTGAGGTTTTTACTCACGAAAGCTTATGCCCAAATAAATCTGTTAGTCTTTAAGGTGCCACCAGACTCCTTGTTGTTTTTGTAGATACAGACTAACACGGCTACCCCCTGATACTTGACACCCTGTACAGTTAGAAAGTCTTTCCTAATATCTGACCTAAAACTCCCTTGCTGAAGTTTAAATTGATAATTTCTTGTCTTACCTTCAGTGGCGATGGAGAACAATTGATCACCATCCCCTTTATAACAGCTCTTAACATATTTGAAAACTGTTATCAGGTCCCCCTCTGTCTTGCATACACCCAGCGTAGCTAAATATTCTTTAACGAGTTCTTCCCTTAGTCAGGCTTGTGTTCCTTCCCTCCTGTTGTTAGCATTAATTGTGTTGAGCATCTGCTCACAATTAACCTTTCAGTGAAAACTGAAGTGAAATAGGTATTAAACAGCAGCCTGCAAGGCAAGGCTGAGGCTTCTTAACAAGGCTTTGATCCCTAAGCCCGTTAGCACCCATTAACCAGGGAGTGGGGAGACTCAGGAAGACCAGGGCTCCTAAGCACCCACAGCATCTAGTGAACAGGAGTGGCTAAGAGGGGAAGTTTTGCCAGGAGAAGTAATTACATAACCCTTGGGGTAAGGTGGTGGGTGGGTGTGTGTGTGGTGTGCTTGCTGCTTTACTGAAATATACTGTGTGGTCTGTCTGTTTGGGGGACCATGTGCTGAGCCTCATAGCCTGCTATGCAAGGCTGAGAACTTCTTAAAGAGGCTTGGATCCCCTAAGCCCTTTAGCATCCATCAACCCTTAACTAAGGGGCAGGGCTACTCAGGAAGATCAGGACTTTAAAAAGCCTGGTCCTAAGTTACCAGAGGAGCTAGCAAACAGGAGGGACTATCAGGAGTTTTGTGGGGGGTCTAGAATACACTTGCCATTCTTTAAACTTAAAGCCAAAAAAACCCCCCCCCGATAAAAACAAAACAAAGGAATGCACTGCAGGAGTAAAAAGATAATGCAGGTAGAACCCCAACAACAGAGTAGGAGGACCCAGTTATTGCACCCAATGCAGCATGTATGATTACCTGTCCTATAGGCAGGTGGCGTATGTGTGCATTTGGCACAAGGAACTCCTGGCCCTCAGACTGTGTACGGGCTTTGGAGACCAGGGTGGCTGAGCTGGAGAACCCAAGGGAGATAGAGGTACATGGATGAGACTTTCCGGGACACAGTAGAATGGTCCCACCCCTGGTCTGACCGCCTCTGTGCTGTCGAGGAGGATGAAAGTCTCAGGGAAAGAGACCATCCAACTGGGAGCAGAGGGGAACAATCCTATAGTTGGGACCCTCTTTCCAAATGTTGTGGTATCCTCTTGCACTGAGGATACCTCTCTGGGGGAGGGAACTCCAGCTATTAGAAAGAAACCGGCATTAGTAGTGGGCGATATGATCATTAGAAACATAGATAGCTGTTAACATAGATAGCACCATAACAACTCTAACTCAGGAACCAATCCATGCAACAAACCTCGATACCAACTCTGCCCACATATCTACACCAGCAACATCATCACAGGACCTAACCAGATCAGCTACAACATCACCGGTTCATTCACCTGCATATCCACCAATGTTTTATATGCCATCATGTGCCAGCAATGCCCCTCTGCTATGTATATTGGCCAAACTGGACAGTCTCTACGCAAGAGGATAAATGGACACAAGCCAGATATCAGGAATGGCAATATACAAAAACCTGTAAGAGAACACTTCAACCTCCCTGGCCACACAATAGCAGATTTAAAGGTAGCCATCTTACAGCAAAAAAACTTCAGGACCAGACTCCAAAGAGAAACTGCTGAGCTTCAGTTCATTTGCAAATATAACACCATCAGATCAGGATTAAACAAAGACTGTGAATGGCTATCCAACTACAGAAGCAGTTTCTCCTCCCTTGGTGTTCATACCTCAACTGCTAGCAGAGCACCTCACCCTCCCTGATTGAACTAACCTCATAATCTCCATACTGATTCTTGCCTGCATATTTATACCTGCCTCTGGAAATTTCCATTACATGCGTCTGACGAAGTGGGCATTCACCCACGAAAGCTTATGCTCCAATACATCTGTTAGTCTTAAAGGTGCCACAGGACCCTCTGTTGCTTTTTATAGATTGCAAACCCAGCTATGACCAGGAGAACTATATGGTGACTTGCCTGCCTGGTGCAAAGGTTGTGGCTCTCTGGAGACATCTAGCTAGACTTATGTGTAGTGCTGGGGAGGAACTGGTGGTTGCTACCCACATGTACCACAATGACCTAGGGACGGATAGGAGAGAGATCCTGGAGGCCAAATTTAGGCTGCTAGGTAATAGATGGAAGTCCAGGACCTCCATGGCAGCATTCTCTGAAATGCTTCCAGTCCCATGCACAGGGCCGGTTAGACAGGCAGAACTGCAGGATCTCAATGTGTGGATGAGATGATAGTGTAGGGAGGAGAGGTTTAGATTTATTAGGAACTGGGGAACCTTTTGGGAAAGGGGGAGCCTATACAGGAGGAAATGGAACCAGATTGCTGGTGCATAAAATTAAAGTTTGTAGAGCAGTTTTTAAGCTAGGGGCTGGGGGAAAGCTGACAGGTGCAGAAGAGCACTTGGTTTGGATAGACATTCCTTTAGGAGAGGCTCTATTAATGAAGATTCTCTATCCTCTAGTAAGCAGGAGAGGATGGAAGATGATTAAAATACAGGTAGGATCTGATGAGAAACAGTCAAATGAAAGAGGCCCATTCAATTGCATCATGTAATGGCAGACAGCTAAAAAATGACAATTTTAAGTGCTTGTATACAAATGCTAGAAGTCTAAATAATAAGATGGGCGAACTAGAGTGCCTCGTATTAAATGAGGCTAGTGATATAATTAACCCCATTCCACCAAGTTTGTGATGATCAATGGGACACAGTAATACCAGGGTACAAAATATATCTGAAGGACACAACAGGTCATGCCAGTTGGGGAGATGCACTATATGTGAAAGCAAGCATAGAATCAAATGAAGTAAAAATCTTAAATGAACCAAACTATACCATGGAAGAATTATCCCTAGAGATTCTATGCTCTAATAATAAAAATATAGCAGTAGGGCTATTACCAACCACCTGACTGGGATGGTGATAGTGACTGAAATGCTCAGGGAGATTAGAGAGGCTATTAAAATAAAAAGGGGGATTTCAACTGTCCCCATATTGATGGGTACATGTCTCCTCAGGATGGGATGCAGAGGTAAAGTTTCTTGACATCTTAAATGACTGCTTCTTCGAGCAGCTAGTCCTGGAACCCCCGAGAGGAGAGGCAATTGTTGATTTAGTCCTAAGTGGAGCACAGGATCTGGTCCAAGAGGTGAATATAGGTGGACCGCTTGATAATAGTGACCATAATATAATTTAACATCCCTGTGGTGGGAAAACACCACAGCAGCCCAACACTGCTGCTAAACAACCAGTGGGGCCACTGGACGATCGAGGCGCTAAAGGAGCACTCAAGGACTATAAGGCCATTGTGGAGAAACTAAATGGAATTCTTTGCATCAGTCTTCATGGCTAGGGATGTGAGGGAGATTCCCAAACCGGAGCCATTTTTTAGGTGACAAATCTGAGGAACTCTCCTCGATTGAGGTGTCATTACAAGTGGTTTTGGAACAAATGGATAAACTAAACAGTAATAAGTCACCAGGAGCAGATGGTATTTAACCAAAAGTTCTGAGCTGGGATATGATACAGGCCTATAAAATCATGACTGGTGTGGAGAAAATAAATAAGGAAGTGTTATTTACTTTCTCATAACACAAGAATTAAGGGTCACCAAATGACATTAATAGGCAGCAGGTTTAAAACAAAGGAAATATATTTTTCACACAATGCACAGTCAATCTGTGGAACTCTTTGCCAGAGGATGTTCTGACAGCTATAACAGGGCTCAAAAAAGAACTAGATAAGTTCATGGAGGATAGGTCCATCAATGGCTATTAGCCAGGATGGGCAGGGATGGTGTCCCTAGCTTCTGTTTGCCAGAAGCAGGGAATGAGCGAAAGGGTATGGATCACTTGATGATTACCTGTTCTGTTCATTCCCTCTGGGGCACCTGGCATTGGCCACTGTTGGAAGACAGGATACTGGGCTAGATGGACCTTTGGTCTGACCCAGTATGGCTGATCTTCTGTTCTAAACACCTTAGCCTTCTTGGTGTCATTCCTATGCTGTGTTGTGATTGCTGGTGAATGTTGACGTGGAATGGATGATTACTGAATGTCAGAGCCCTTGCACTTGTGGTACTTGTAATAAGAGGAAATGTCTTGGTCAAAGTATAATTTGAATAATTGCAATGGTCAAGATTTTCAGAAGTGACAAGTGGATTTTTTTTTTTTTTTTGGGTGCATGGTTGGCAACGCTCTGGCCTGGTTTCCAGAAAACGAACTCCTCAAGAGGTGACTTTTTTTGGGGGGGGGGGGGGTGCCCTAGTCTCTCTTGGAAATCTTGATCATTCTGATTATCTAAAAATCTCCTGCAAATTTTGCTTGCTTAGCTTGGCTATTTCCCATTTCCATGCCTAACCTGTTGTCTTTTTGTGACCTGTTAAACACTTGTCAAGTTTTGCCACATTTTAGTGGCACAAAGAGTAATCCCTATTTATAGTCCTTTGTATAATTCTCTCCCCGCCCCCATCCCCCGGTATCTGTCTTGGCTATTTAAATTGTAAGCTCTTCGGGGCACAGCCTAGCACAATAGGGCCTTGGTTTTGGTTGGTCCTTAGGCACTGTCATAATAGTCCATTTACCCAGATTTTTTTTTAAAACTTGGCAACATGCTTTTGGAGTCTCCCTGATGAAAGGTGTGGATAGAAATAATTAGGAGCCAGGATACACCCTGCTCCTGAGGGGGGCCATTCTCACTGGGATTGAGGGCATCAGCCTCTGTACCTACAGTACTCGTTTCATTTGCACACATTCCTCTGCATTAATTTTCCTCACAGGAGCAGATCTCTGGCTGTACACTACAAGCTCTTCAGTCCAAAGAAGATCTGGACAGTAGGACTGTCTTGTCCCCCTGAGTAGGGTGTAACCTGAGGATGCATTTGAATGGAGTCTTTCAAACAGACATGCCAATGGCAAGAGAAATACTGCCAAATCTATACCGGCAACACACACTTCAGTCTCTGACAGCTTCCCCCAGTAGGCAAGGCACAGAAACGGCTTGGGTTTGTGGGCTCAGAACTGCTGTTCGCACAAGCAGGGTGTGTATTTGGTTACTATAGCTAAACAAACAATAAAATGTTCTCTCCAATCAGAACTGTCTGCGGCAGTTCAGCTACATCAGGTGGTCTCAGTGCTGGCACTGGGGGTGCAGAGGTGCTGCCCCCACCCTGGCTTGAAGTGGGTCCATCATCCACAGGGTTTAGTTTGGTTCAGTGGCTCTCAGCCCCCC
Source organism: Malaclemys terrapin pileata (assembly GCF_027887155.1). NCBI lineage: Eukaryota > Metazoa > Chordata > Testudines > Emydidae > Malaclemys > Malaclemys terrapin. Next base: position 10,281,431 of record NC_071508.1, on the reverse strand, counting down.
ATCCAGGGGAACAGGCCTTCCCCTTAGCTACAGAGCTATTGAGTCACAAGATGTCCAGGGACCATCCTGGGACAGAGGCCTGCAGAAACGTCAGCTCAGGGGAAATCGTGCTGCGCTGGTTAACCCTTCGTCTAGGACAGGGGTTCTCACAAGAAATGTTTCGGTGGCCTCAGACTGCCAGCTCCAACTTTTGCTGGTGGCCACTCTGACAAGGTTTCCTAAAATACTCAATTAACTCTAGGAAAAACAAATATGCACAAATACATGTCCAGATCATTCACTTATTTATGTAGGGTTTTTTGCAGACTCAATAATAAAAATGTACAGTTTTCTCTGTTCGTTACTGGGCCTAAACAGAATAAAAATAATGTGCATTGTATGTTCTTGTCCTTGTTTGTTTTTTGGTTGCTTATTTTTTTAAGACGTGCTAGCTTGTGTTTGTTAATATCACTTTTCAAAGCAGCAGACTTGCTAGCTAGCAGGGAGGCAGTGAAAAGTAATACAGTATTACCAAACATACAAATATCACTTTTCACAACAGACTGAATCACTCCTGTCAAGCTGGGGGACAAATTAAGCCCTGGATGGGGAGGTGAGTAGGGAGGCAGCTTGGGGCCAGGGATGATGGTGGGGTGGTGAGTAAGGGGCTGGCAGTCACTGCTGCACAGCTGGGGCTGGAGTCTGTGGCCCCATGGGTGAAGTCCAAAACACGGTGGGGGGGTAAGATCCCACTGTTGCACAGGCAGAGCCGTCAGCAGGTTGGAGGGGGTAAGTCTGGGCCCAGGGAACCTGCTGCCCAACACCCCAGGTCAGAAGCCTGAGCCCCACAGGCTGCCTGTTCCTCCAGCATTTGTGGCTCCAAAGGGGGACAGGGTCCAACTCCTCCTGGCAGCTCTGCGGGAAGGATCACTGCTTTCTCTGCACCCTACCCCCATCGCCACACAGGGCTGTGGCTGCATGAAGAGCACCTGGTGGCCACATCTAAGAGAAGATAGTTGAGGAGCACAAGGCTAGAGCTCCCAGCAAGGAAGCACTAGCCTGGCCCCTTTTCTTAGCACCACTTGCTGTGGACTGTCCTTCAAATCAAAGATCACCTCCTCCCTGTCCTGGTTATCTGCTGCTAAGTCAGCAGGGAAATGACTTTGGACAAATACACCCTAAACACCAAGGAAAACTCCTGCCACCTGGTGTTATAGCATGATTAAAATTTCAGCAAGAGCTTAATCTTTTCCTGGCTAAGCCTCCAGGAAGTTACATAAAGCACCTGTCCTGTCTCATCCACGTGGTACTCTGTCCTAGCCCTCCAAGGAGATCCTGTGTGCCACAGGAGGCAGGGCCCTTTCTCCTTTCCTTCAGCTCCCGCAGAGCAGGGAGGCCTAAGATGGTTCTGGCTGCAGTCAATAGAAGGGATACAGGGTGAAAGCTACCCCCGTGGAAGGAGCCAGCCAACCACCTGTCCTATGCATAATGTTTGTCCCTGCAGAGTGGACAGACCTGCTAGTGGAGAAGATACTGGAAGGAAGGAAGGAAGGAAGGAAGGAAGGGAATCTGCTCTATAGCCACTTGATATTTAGCTTGGCCACTACTCCCCTCCTGTGTGCCTGTACTAAGAGAGTAGCAGCTAAAACAATATTGATATTAAAAAAACCTACAGCACCCAACCCAGGCAATTTTTCTTCACCTTCCTAGCAGTTCCTGGAGTGCATTGGTGGATTTCCTTTCCCTAGTCGTCATAGTGCAACAGCCAAGCCATTCCCTTTGTTGACATAGGTTCTTGACAAATCCTGTGTATTGAAAACGCCTTACCAAGAAACAAATCCATACATGCTCAGTAACATCGTCTTTTAAAAGCAAAATCCCAGAAATTACTTTTTCTTTTAGAAAAAGATGCCTGGAGGAGAACTAATAATGAAGGAGGAAAGCTTAATCCTTGAAGTAGAATAGGACTTCACAGGGGGAAAAATGTATAAAGATGGCGGCAGTTGCTTAGTGTATTGGGGGAAAAAAGACACCGTGGAAGAACAGAGAAGGTAACTTACCATGTTACATTTTAATGATTTGGAGGAAAGTGATTTAATGAAATGAAAGACTCTAGACTTATAATTTAAACATTAATTGGTGAAAGCAACAGGGAAAAAACGAACGCAGTGTATTCTTGGCAAATCTAGACCTATCTCAGCTAACTCCTGCTGGCCTTTGATAAGTGAAATGTTAGGAAAAATAAAGAAAGCTCAATATCTGTGTAATTCAGCAGGATGATACATATTTAGGTTATGGAGATTCCCATGAGCAACAGTGGAGATGTTGCAATCTTTAATTCAGCTTATATTTTGGCCATTTAAAAAATAAAATACCTACATCGTTCCATATCTTTTTTCAGCCCTTGTTTCATAAATATTGATACTAAGGGGCAATTCCATACAATGTTAGGGTGGGAGTTCAGTGCTGGTGTGTGGGCTCTGGCAGATAGGCAGAAATGTGCAGACCTCCCTCTGAGCAGACCTGTCATTTCAGGGGAAAGATGTGGTTTTGCCTCCAACTCTCCGAGAATGGAACAAACCCAGAACGGAAGAGGCAAGAGCAGGTATAGCGGAGCTGACAGCGAGCTGAGAAAAGAATTCAGAAGGTTCGAATACATTGGCTCAGGCTGTGTTCATCACCCTGGTATGTTCTCTTATAGTGAGGCTATCCAGAAGCACTTCTACTGGCAGGAACTCTTGTGGAAACAACACATTTTAAAGGGAATGGTGGGGCACATTCACTGAAGGGATTAAATTCACCCTGTACGGAGTGCTTTTGCTCCCTTTAGGCCTTAGTCTGAAGGCTTAAATGGGACTTAACTGGTGCCTGGTCCTTGTGTGGGCATCCTTCACAGGAGGGAATTTCACCCACATTGAATTCTGAACTCATCAACACCAGTATTTGTACTGGAAACCTAATCCCAAGGGTCCCCAGTCAAGAGGAACAATACCACGTAACTTGTGTGTCCCACCAGATCTAGTCACATCTCAAACTCTGCATACTAAATGCACAACTTATAGACCAAAAGAACTAGTCACAGGAATTAGCCAGTGAGTAATATGAAAGAGCAAACAAAAGTGATTCATGGATAGTTAATGCCTTTGCAGGTTTATTTCTGCATATCACATTTCATATCATGCACTTAATGTCAAAAGTGCATTTTCTGTATCAGATCAAACATCAGCGCATTGTCTCCCAATGAGATGTAAAGGACAATACAACAAAGAGATGAGCATCTGTTGTTCCCTCAGAGCACAGTTTACTGAGTGAGTCACAGAGCTGGTCAGGCCTTAGGAGACACAAGGATGGAGTGGAACGGAGCTTTTTAAAAGCTAGAGTTTGGAAACAACGCAAAGAGCTATGAACTGCTTAACAAAAGCGGAAATAGGAGGAAATGAGCAAAAATAACCCACGACCATGAGGAGTGGGCGGTGGGGACATAACCTTTCCTCCTGGCGTGATTAGGGTGAATGTTTTTCAGGGTTGCAGTGACAAAAAGTCATTGCACTCTGGTGATTTATGTGCAGAGAGTTGCGGGGGGGTGGGGGAGGTTGTCCTCAGCACCACGCTTAATGGACAGGTGCCCACGTAACACCAGCAGAATTAGTGCTCACTACCCCAGTTTCTTTAGACTCAGATAAAGACCAAAGACTGAGTGAGGCAGAACTCCCCTACCAGGGATCCCTCCAGCTCAGGGCTGAGAATGAGACTAGCTGGAACAGCAATTTGGAATAGCTCGCCCTGGTGCTGCCCAAATTGTACCTGTTGCAAACCCTTTGAAGTCAATGGGCTTTTGGATTAAGCCCTGCACAGCTAGTCCCCAGGTCTGCCAATCAGACAATTTTTGTGAGCACTAAAAATTCACTTAAGATAAAAGAGAGAAAGACAGTGTGACCCAGAAAAAGGAGCGGGGGGTGGGGAGGGGAGAATTTAAAGAAGCAGATCAGGAAAGAAAATAGAAAAAGGTAAAAGATTCTATTGAAGAAAGCAGTTTCTTGACACATCCCTGCCACCTGCTCTCAGAATCACCACTCGAACCATCCTTCATCAAAGCCAGAGAAAGCCTGTTTAAATCAAACGTGCACCCCAGCAACAAAGCAGTTCCAGTCAAATGAAACCAAACGCTCTGCAGGTGGACAGCAAAAAACACAAAATATTACATTTTCTGCCGAACAGCAATAAAACAAAAAGCAGGAAAAGATCAGAACAAAAAGACGCATCCAAGTGTCTTTCTATGCCAGAGACATTCTGGCGGGGGATAAGCGCTTTAAGAGCTCTCGTAACGGATAGCACAGGAAAGATGCAGAATACCATGATATGGAAGGAGAGATTGAGAGCTGCTGCTTTCTTCCAAAATTTGATTCAACCTGTTCAGAGGTGAAAAGAATAGTTCTAGCTCAGAGACCAGAGAATCCTCTGCTGTGTTTTTATGCAGGAGGTCAGACCAGAAGATCACAACTGTCCCTTCTAGCCTGAACAACCCTATTAAGGTTTCTGTCAAATACCACAACAGCAACTGGGCTGAAGGGAACCAACCGCAGTCAACGGCATAACCCTCTGTATCTCACCCGGGTGAGCTGTGACACATTTGAAAGGGAAGACCAAAGAGACCATTCTGGCTTCCCAGCAGAACTGACCAGCATGACACCGGAGCAGATCCTCACAAGCTGTAGGCCTGAGTCTCCTTCCACTTTCTCCTGCATAATGCCACTGACTTGGATGCAGATACTCCGGATTTATACCAGTGTAAGCAGGGCCGACTCTACCATTTTTGCCGACCCAAGCCATCCAAACTGCCGAAGCAAAAAAAAAAGCCACTCAGACTGTGCCACCCCAAGAATGGAGGGAATGCCGCCCCTTAGCATGTGCCGCCCCAGGCATGTGCTTCCTCCGCTGGTGCCTGGAGCCGGCCCTGAGTGTAAGGGACCAGAAGCAGGCCCTATTCAGTTATTTCTCCCAAGAAAACAACCACAACTCCCCCACCCCTCCGAAACAATCAACTTAAATGAAAATGTTGCTTTGGATTAAAGGCAAGAATGAGTCTGATATGGACCATAGAGTCTACTTAGCGCACGGTGTCCCAGGGCTTGTAGACAACACTGCCCACAATGCAATACAGCACAAATGCTTGTAGCTAGAGCTAGGCATGAACCGGATTTTTCATTTCACAGGAAAACACTGACTTTTTTTTTTTTTTTTCATTCTGAAACTGATTAAAATCTTCAGTTTTTGTTCCCATAAAACAAAATGCTGGGGGGGGGGGGGGAGATGTTTTGGGTGGCCAAAAGATTTAGTTCTAAAATCAAAATGTTTTGTTCCCATTGACTTTTTAAAGTGTTTATTATAATATAAAAAATTGTAAAATTAAAACAGTCGTTTGAAATGAAAAACCAAAGTGTTCTGATCCAGAAAGCTCAGAACCGAACATCTAGCCCTTATCAAAGGGCTTTTTTTCCAATTTTCTCTTGAAACAAAGTTTGGTTGAAATCAACACTTTTCCATGAAGCTTTTCACTATTGACAAATTGCCATTTTCTAGTGGAAAAACAGGACGTAGGGACATTGCCACGCAGCAATACTGGCAGCACGCTGCCTGGGCACCAATGGCTGGAGTGCTCAGATCAGAAAATGATATAATTAGTTAATATCATATGGAAAAATGCAATCCCCAACATCCTTGGACCCCCATCAGTGTCCAGACTGTCCCCAAAGTCAAGTGATTTGGATCGAAGGAAAACTCAGGGTTGTTCTCTAGTTACATTACTGAGTCGGATCCAAACTTCCCCCAAATTCAGGCTGTTTCAGAGCCAGGGTTCTGGGTTGGACCCATCTCCAGCTGGAAGTTTAAACCCGTCAAACCAGCTCACCAGCCATTGATCCCATTTGACCAAGAGTGAACGGGTTTAAACAAGGCTTCTTTTGGCCCTTCACCAGTTCACCGGTGTTTGGCTATTGCAGCCTCTTGAGGGTTAGTGGAATTTCGCATGGGTGGCTGATAACGTGACCACCTCGTACCATCTCCCTGGCCTTGCTTGGGATCAGCACTCACAAGGCTGATGCAGTCAGAAAGGCAGAAATGGGCTTTGACAAGGAGGCCAGTAATTTGATATGTTACAGGTGTTCCGCCCGACACACTGATTGATTTTGACATAAGAAGCCAGTCCTTTCTCTTAACCACTTTCCAAATGCCACCAGCCGATAATCTGCATAGCAATTCTGGGAGGGAGTTAACTCTTGCGAGGCAGGGAAGGAAACCTCTATGCATGTCCAGCAGCCAGACAGCCCCCTGGGTCTTGGTTCGCCTGCCACCACATACAAATCCCACCCCATGCACTCCTGCTACAGAATGGAAACTACTGGTTCAGTGCCTGGGAGGCATTGCCCAGGAGAGTGTATGCGCATTCTGCAGCCCTTCAGTTCACTTCCCAATCAGTACGGCGCAAGCCACGTGTTTTCGATTAGTCTACATTTCTCTAACCTAGATGCAGACCCTCGCCTTGCCCCCGTGTTCCAGACTGGGATCATGACATGCCTGCAAAGAGCTGGTTAGTTTCATATCTTGGCACCTGCGGAGCTGCACAGCATCAGGGTCTCTCAGAGAAGATGGGAGCTCGCCCCAAACGCGCCACAGCGCCTGTTCTCTTTGGGAGGCCTGCATCTCATCGGAGGAATTAAGAGTGCCCCGGACCCAAAGGGGAAGGATCCCAATTCACAGATGAAGCTGTGGATGGGCACTGCCATTAAAGAACGTCTGGGATTGAGCTCCCTGGTAGGCTGAGCAGGCCTACAGTCAATAGGGTGATAAGGGTGCCAAATATGTCCTCTTTAGACACTATTCAGCAGTAAACTGGAATCCATCTCTTCTGCCATTCAGGGCTCCAGCCCTTTCCCCCTACACTACTCCCTATGCCAGGAATAGCTTCCCTTTCCTGGGACCTCAGGGGATTTCCCTCTCCAGTCCTCACTCACATCCTCCCACTCATCTCTGCTCCTGGGTGATCCACTCCTGGCTATTTAAAGAAAAGAACAATCCCTGTCCGATGCGGTGAGATGCCAGTCTCCCTCCGCTCCCCATGCATGGGATAAAGACATTTCCATGAGAATGAGGGGTAGGGGCACGTAGGCAGCAAAAGTAACAATCACAGCCACATCTCTGCTCACAGCTTGGTTTTAATGCACCGTCAGCCTTTACAAGTCAAAAACTTTTCAAACATTGCATCAGAGACATGTTTGCTGATCCCCCTCCACCCCCACTCCATCCTCCGGTTCTAGGATAGACATGCTCTCCCTACATACAGTCCAAAACATCCAGAGCCCTCAGCATCTGGTCAAACAAGGACAGACAAGCACTAGTCACTTTAATTACAATTTTTTTAAAAAAAATCCTTTTACACTCTCCAGAGCACAACCTGCTCCGCATTTGCTCACCGGAGCTCAGAAATGGTGTTTACTGTTTCAGATTCCAAACCTCTCCTCTCCAAATGTCTCTAAGATGTATGTCCTTGTGTGCCATTTCTCCCTTTGGCAGCTGTCTCCCCTCAGGTGGATCTGGTATATGTCAAAGCAGGAAATAAAGTTGTTCATGAAAACAAGGCCTGGTGTTAGACTCCGTGTCAGGTAAGGAGTTGACAGAGAGCGTAAGCTCCTTTGCCTGGTGATTTGGCCTGTCGGGTCTCGGCACTGGGACGGGAATCAATCTGCGCAAATGCAGAAGTGTCATTGCTCCTAAGCTGGTCGTTCCTCCACTCTGTGTCTCTGGGCAAGGCACTTAGGGCCACTGGGTTTCCAGATAGGCCACTCCTTTTGGCTGCTTCAGTATCTGGGTGCCCAACGTTAGACACCTCAGCCTGGATTTCCAGAGGTTCTAAGCACGTGCAGCTCTCACTGACTGCCTATCTCATGTTGAGAACACTCTACTGAGACAACCCAGTTCTGCTTCTGAAAACCTGGTTTTCAAGCACTCTCTGGGCCTCATTGCCACCACAACGAAGGCGCCGACACCAGTGGTGTAGCCAGGGTCTAAATATAGGGGGAGCAAACATAAAAAAGGTGCCCCCCCCTTGGCTCCTCCTCTGGCCACGCCCCCCTTGGCTCCTCCCGTTTCCCCCCCCAGATTAACCCCGGGGCCCAGCTCAGGACTCCTGCAGGCTTCCCAGGGGTGCGGATACCCCCATCCCCCCGTGGTCCCGGGAGAGTCTCTCCTGCCCAGCCACTCTGCAGGTGTACCCCGCCAGGCTGTGCCGCTCGGCCCCCCCCCGCGGGGTCCCATCCCCGGGCTCCAGGCTCCTGCGCCGCGCCAGGGCCCCCGGTCCAGACAGCGCGGCCTGTGCCCCTGGCCTGCGGGCCTGGCCCCAGGGAGCCCCTCGCCTGGAGGGGACCCCCCAGTGCAAGGCACCGGACCCCCACCGCTCACCTTCTGTCCTGCGCCGCCGCCTGTCCCCAGCCGATCCCGGCCCCACGCCGTGGGCGGATCCCAGCTCCGGCTCGGGGAGCGCTTGGCTGCCGAGCCCTGAGCCGCCGCAGGAGGTGGTTGCACCTGCGGCGATGTTGGGGCCACTTGGGGCGTGATGGCCAGGGAGCTAGCCCCCTCGCTCCTCCGGCCGCACCTGCCACCCCCCCTCCCCATGGCTCCTCTGGCCGTGCTGCCCCCAGCGCCTCTTTTGGGAAATGTGCTGAGGGGAAGCGGCAGCTTCCCCTGCACCCCGCTACCTATGCTACTGGCCAACACCCAGAGGCATACGTTGTTAGGGGGAATGCCCAGTTGCAACAGCCGCCAGGGAGCCAATTCCCTGAGCGGATTCACTGAGCAGCAGGAGGACAAACCTAAAACTCTCCTGACTTTGCTGCTGAAAAATGAAAGCTGCACGTGACAGCAGTCATCAGGACATTGCAGTCAAGCTCTCTCCTTCCTACCGTCCTCGCTCATCTCTGTGGGGCCTACGATTGCCATCCCAGAAGTGAGAAGCGCTGGGTGAGGACAGAGACTTTAACACAAGGTCATTGTGTGACCAGCAGTCACAGGACTAGAGCCTTCCCCACCATTATCTCTAGTGCCACAGCCAGCTGGCAAATGGAGAACTGCACGGATGTTCTTTGCGATTTGCACCTTGTAGGCTGCCTATGGGCACAGCTCCCTCCCCACAACCTTCACATTCGAAACAAGCAGGCAGCCCCACAACACTGCGGGCCATGCAGATCCTGACAGCAGAGAGCCTGGGGCTTATTTCAATATATACTACTCACACACCACACACACGCCTCTTTCTTTGTGCGGCGTTTTAGGCCCCATGAAAGATGTGTGTTTGCAGGAGGGATTGCAAAGAGGTGTGTGGGGTGCCAGGAGCATTGTGATGCAGGGAGAGATCTGGGGGTAGGGAGGATACATTGGGAGCGGTTGAGCATGAAGTCTGAGCAGAGGGATCTAGGGCGGGGGGGGGGTATGGAGGAAGGCATGAGCGCAGAGACACATGCTTTCATCCCCTACGCTTAATGAGAACATGAAGGATAAATTGTTACTGTTGACAGCAGGCCTGTGCATTCATGCCGGAGATTGTTCCATGCCGTAGACCTCTCTGTTCCAGCCGAGGGCTGCACTGTAGGTCTGGGAGCAGTTAATGGCTTCCAGGGCAGGGGGAAATTTTGCCAGGCCCATCCAGGACAACTGAAACCGCACATTTTGTTTTTGTCAAGTGAAGTGGGTGGAAATGGGAATACTGCATACCTTAGATATGAAGTATCAGGAGAACTTTGGCTCCTCATTACCACTACCACATGCCATTGGCAGCCAGAGACTTCAGTGCTGTCAGAAAAGGCCTAAGGGTACGTTTTGAGCACAAAGATTTTCCCATTTGCTTGTTGCTCTGAAGAGATACTCTAAGTCTATGGCACAAGAGGCAGATTCCTCATCAGCACCTCAGATGGGCGTTCTGCCTGGGTTAAGAAAGTCTGTTTGGAAACACTTGCCTAATTATTAATCATGCCTGCAAAGTCAAAGGGCAACTTAAGGAGCCCATGGTTAGCTGCTCTTCTGTCTCCCTCGTGTAGGTTGGCTGCACTGTGAGGGATAAGTTAGCAATAACATTACAGGACTATGCCACCCTCAATCTCCTCTCTGCCCTCCTGGGGTTTGCTATAGGGTAGTGTAAGTTCTCACTGTGCATCTGTTCGTCTTTGCTAATCTCTGAAGCCCTCGGAGCACTAAAACAGATTAATGTATTTATCAGAAGTGACTAATGGGTGAATGCATTCCTGGCTGTACTATCATCTGATTCTGTAATGTCAGTCACGATTAGTTCTAACATCTAATCGTCTTTTGGGGCTGATTTGTAAGGCAACATGGTGGAGACTAATGTGGCATTTGTTCTCCAGCAAGTGGGCTGTTAAAAACACACAGTGTTCTTTCCAATCGGTGTTATTTCCTTCTAGCAACAAGCAGTTGTCAGAGCTGCTTTGCGAGAGCTGGTAACTCATATGCCTCAACCCGGCGAGTGTATATATATGATTTGGGAAGACATGGAGCAGGATGAACTGGATGTGAGAGGAGGTATAAATTCATCATTAAAAGCCGATGGGGTGGAGGAGGACAGCTGGGCTTAGAAACAGACGTCCAGCCAATGTGATTGTTTCAAGCTCATTTGAAATAAGATCGATCTGCTCCACATGGCTCGGTAGGTCTTTTTCACACGGCGAAACGGAGGAGTTGAACTACAGGCTCAGATTGCACTAGTGTTCTCTGGCATTTCCAACAGCGCTAGGGGGAAGTTTTCTGTCTACACTTTTTTTGGTAAACCAAAAATTTGGTTTTCGACAAATAACAAATTTTTCAAGGAAAGCGTCTGCTTTCCATGGCCAACTTCAACTTTTTGATTTTTTTGTCAACAAACAAAACACCTGACAACCAACATTTTTATTTGGCAATACCATTGCAAGGCCTTTGTGGAAGTGGTAATTCAGCTGCCTCGTTCCTCCTTCTCAACGGGCCAGACATCTCCCATGATGCACCACAGTGGCTCAGACCGGGATGCATCATGGGAGATGTAGTCCAGCCACAGTCTGCCACCTTCTGGCACACTGAGTGGAATGGAGAAAGAGGCATCTAAATTACAATTCTGAGCAAGTGCTATGTCAGTAACTAAAGAAATCAATTTTGGGGAGTTTCATCTGAATTTTTTCAATTTAGGATTTTTCACAAAGACGTGCAGGAGAAGGAAGCGGGTGAGGAAAATGTGGCATTGGCTGGAGGCTGAGTCAAAGGAAGCTAACTTGCTACAGGAGGAAGCAAAATATAGTAACCACCCTGCATAGGACACTGCTAGTGTTATGTACCACTTATAGCCTGTTTGCTGCACTTCGGTGATGCGTAGGCATCGTACTGGCTTTCTGCACAGAGGTGCATTTCACCCAGAGAGAACAGCATAGATACATGTAATAGAATTAAAGGGTGTGTCATGCATGCTTCATCTGTCATTGTCTCCATCACAAACTGTGACAGCACACCTCCAGTCATCTTACACAACGCTGATAAAGAGTTCATACAGCGTATGCCATGCTTGGTCAGAAAAAGAATGGGAGGATTTCTCCATCGGAAGAAGCTCAGTCTTTTTAAGGCTTCATGGACAATATACTTCCTAAGTAGCAAATGCTCAATGGAACCTATCTCCCCGCAGGTCATGTTGTGCAAAGGTTTGGTTGCATTGTGAAAAAAGATACGTCTTACCCCCATTTTATCGCCCCTTTACACTGCCAGAGTGGAGCAAAGTGACTTTAGGGTAAAGGCAAATCAGCCCCCGGATATCTTTCTAAATAATCCACAGTGTGAAATCCTGCTTCCATTCTAGGGAATGGTAGTTTTGCCATCGACCTCAATAAGGCCAAGATTTCCCTCAGATTTTAAGCCCAGGAAGGGACCATTATGATCTTCTCCTCTGATATCCTGCCTGACAATGGCAATAGAATTTCACCCAGGGATTCTGGCACGGCAATACTTCAAGGAGAAAGGACAGTGTATCTTTTTGAAAGGCATCCCATCTTGATTTAAAGACTTCAAATAAGGAAGAAGTCATGGTGAGTTGTTCCACTGGAAATAATGTACAAGATTTTAACAATGTGAATTTCTCTAGCTTCTGCTTCCAGCTCTTGGAGCTCGTTCTGCCTTTGTCTGCTCGATTAAAGATCCCTCGACTCTCAGAAATCTTCCCCTCATGAGGTGACAAATCAATTAAAACTAGACATATGTGCAGTCAGGGGGGCTCAGAACTAAAACCATCGTCTTTATTTCCCCATCCTACCTGGAACTCGGGCTGCCAGGTATCATTTCTGGTTTCAGGCACGTGTTTACCCCATGGGAACGTTTGTTGAGAACAGTGTGTACTTGTGAGTAAACATTCAGCAAATAAATAAGAATGAAACTGTAGGAGCCAGGCCCAGATGCTGTAGATTAGAAAATTAAAACCTGAACGAGCTGTTTTTCCAATCATGAGGACAGAGGGAAACCATTATTTGCTTTTAAAAACAATAAAAGAAAAATTGAAGAAAAAAAAAAAAGATTTTTGGTCCATTGTCAAAATTTGCCCAAATTTTATGGTCAGAATGTCTATTTGTGATTAAACACAATGAGTTATGGAACTATTAGAACAATGGAATGATCCTGTTTATTGCTCTCATTTTAATCACAGTAACTACTTCTCTTAACTCAGTGGAATCTCTTTTTCAATTTTATTGACTTGCAAATATGTCTCGTCACTGCTGTGCATGTCATAAATACCAGGCCAGGACATAGTACTTATGATTAGGTTTTAAAGACCCTTCTTACCCTAGCCCTCTTTCAAGGGAGATTTTTATGGTGTTAGTTTGATTTGGCAATCTTTCTATTAGAACCTGCCATTAGAACAAGAGGGGCTCCAAATTCCTTGAATCAAAGCCAAACATCCGGATTCCTGGTTCCCATGCTCTTCACTTTCGCTCTGTGGGAGTTCCTTATCTGTCAGTCACGTACTGGACTTATAAATCTCCTGGCAGTGTATGTAATAGAATTAAAGGGTGCGTCATGCATGCTCCATCTGTCAGGTAAAGAACTGCAAAGGCAAGGGAAAGCCCAATAATTCAGTTATCACGTGCTTCCACCAGGCTTAGACCTTCAGCATAAAACAGTTTTATGCCCTGTACAACAGGCCTGTTAGGAAGCAGAATCATCCATTTCCTCACAAAATATGAATGAAGTTAGGGGGACAGAATATTTAGTACTTGGACCAGGATACAAAGAGTCAGGACTCCTGGGTTCTGCCGCTGACTCTGACTCACCTGGAGAAAGTCGCTTAACCCCTCTGAACCTCCATTTTATACCTGTCAAATGGCTACAAGCCCAAACTCCAGTTTACACTCGTTTAAGAGCATTGGGACCTAACAGTAGATATTCCATGGATTAATAATGATTTTATACGCCGGAGCCAGCATACATCTGTGAGGTAGGGAAAGTAGCATTATCAGCACTTTTAATAAATACATTTTACAGATGGGAAGCTGAGGCACAGAGAGGTTAAGCCAGATTCTCAAAAGGTATTTAGGATTGTTTTCAATAAGAGTTAGACACCTAAATGCTTGAGACCATCTGGGCCTAAGTGACTTGCCCAGCATCATAGAGAGAGTCTGTGGCAAAGCCAGAAACTAAACCCAGCTCTCCTGAGCCCCAGTCCAGTGAATCAGTCACAAGATCATCCTTGTGGATATGAGGATCTAAAAGCCAATAGTGGCGATGTTCTGTAGTGGGAAGAATGACTTCACCCTGAGAACGCAACTGTGTCTGTTTAGGGAGCCATGAACGTACACCACAAGTCAGTGAGGATGAAAGAGCAGCAATTTGTAAACAGATGTTTTCTCGAATCGTCTATTTTTATTTTTCTAACCATCTCTTGGCTTGCCTGTCAGGCTGCACTGAGCCAGGCCACGGGGCCTAGGAGTTGATTTACAGACTGTCACGTCAAGAAGCTAGAACCAGGGAAAATGCTACTCTAGAAGAAAATGAGGAACAGGTTAGAGGGAGAAGGTTGATTGGCTGACTGCTATTGCATGGAGAATTCTAAGCTGCAACAATTTAGCCAATCCTCAGTATGGTGACATTCACTGAAGATGTTGCTGAACTGGGATGTCATGTGTAGGTTTAGTTCTCTCTGTTGTATCCCGCCCAACAAGTGAGTTTAGAGCACTGGGAATCTGGCTGTAAGATACTGATGACATTTCAATTCAGATTTTGACCATCCTGAAAAAAGTTCTGTTATGAATGGAGCCTATCTGCACTTTCCTGAATCAAAAGCCCCTATCAATGTTTTATAGCTCTTGTAACAAAATCCAAATTCAAATGCAGCTAAACTCAGCTTCCTTTTGTCCGACACTAAGCACCGTATCCAAAGTCATAGCTCATTGTGTTTGAATCCTACAGGCAGACATTGGAGCAGGCCCTACTTTCAGTAACATGAGTGTAAATCTAGCATCACGCAGGACAGGTTACTGGGGATTTACAGGGCTGACTACAGAGAAAACCTAGCTTGTTTACAGGCTCTAACAACGGTACATTAAAAATATAGTTAGCTCACAGAATTTCTCATTTTAATTTTTAAATTAAGAGGGTGTTTTATTTTTAAAAGAAGCCATGCTACACGTAAGCGATCCCAGCCCTTGTGAATGTCTCAGGCCCCTAGGACTGGGACACAGAACCTGCTTTTACCTCTAGGGCTCTTGTTCAAATCTACCCAGGTCAGGCAGTAGGGCCTGTTCGGTCCCCTAATGTGAAATTAAGCAGTGGCCTAATTGTCTATCACCTAGAGAGGCCAACAATTCCACTCTCACTTCCAGAGAGGGCTCGAGCAGCTCAGAACCGCTGGGCATTGGTTGAGAGGGAAATACTACAGAAAAGGGGGAGCATAGGGTTGCGATGATTATGGAAACGTCTGTGTACAGAGGGTGAATTCTGGTTGATGTTACAACGTTATTATAGTATTGCTGTTCCAGGAACTGCCTCTTTCATGGAAGTGAAATCTATTTGCTGATGGGAACTGTAGCATGTGCTCACCAGCCCAGGGTCAAGGGAGAGTCATTAACCTTAACAATTACACTCTGACTGAACAATGGATATGCTAAAGAGGTTGCCTGAGTGGGGAAACCAAGTTTCTCTGTGAGGGGCAGGTGAAAGGGAGAGTGGAAAATCACAAGCAATAGAACAAAGAAACCAGGTAGTGGCGGGGGGAGACAAACTCCAGCGACCCAGATGGTAGGACACAGGAAACTTTGGGCAGGAGAGGGGAAGAGACGGGCATGCTTTCATAGAGAAGTCCAGTTTAATTGTGGAACCAGTCAAGGTCAGAGAAAGCAAGCTGAGCAGAAAAGTCTCCATGATGCTGAAGGGAACCCACAAACTGCTGGAGAAGGAACCTGGAGACCTTCCCCAGCCCGAGGCCTCTGCCCAAGCCCAAAGAAACCTGCAGAGCAATGAGGAAACTGAGGCAAGGAAATGCAGACAGGTGGGTATTTTTTTGTCTAGATCTAAGTAAAGAGCAGTGTGCAAAGTCTGTCTGTTGGCTTTCACGATCACGTGGCCTTGAAGAGTGAAACTGCAAGCCCAGAGCACCCCCATAGCTGGAGCTCTGTATGTTTAAGTTATGGGAAGTCTGAAGGGTCAGCAGTGGTTCCCGGAGCTGGACTGCAGGGTCATCTCTCTCAAAAGGGGGTGCTACACAGAGATCTGTACCCCAAGAGTTTGCCTACAGCCCCCAGCCGGCCTGGACTCTGTTCAGACTCCAGACCTCCCAGGGAAGGTGGGGGCCAAACGCAAACAGATTGGGGTGTGTCCAGATGGAAGCGCGCACTACCAGGGCTGTATGCATGACAGGGAAGGCATAAGCCATGTCAACCACTAGGTGAAATTTTAACTTTCTGGTGACACTACTTTTCCCCTCACACTCAATGGTCACTTTAAAAAAAAAAAGTCAGGGTGTGAATGAAAAGATTACCAGATAACGATTTCTAGTTAATTGCACCTGTATGTTAGAGACCCCCTTCTCTGCAGCAGCCTGCCAAGACTGGGTAAGTAGGACCCAGTTCCGGGAGGGGCTGGACCTTGATAGCAACGGGAACCAACACCAAGCTGTGGCTTGTAGGACCGGACCCTAACTAGATCTAGAAGATTAGCTAAGGGTTCCCAAAGTGCGAGCTAGAGCCTGCTACAGAAGATGGTCAGTAAAAGTGTATACGCTGCTTTGGGATTGTTTAAAACAACTGATTGCAAAAAGCTTTGTAGGGGACTGATACACAGACCTGAAACACGGACAGCTGAGCAAAATCCTTCAAGATTCTTTGCTACCCAGCCTAGATGCAGTGGGAGAACGTGTCAGCTGAGGCCGAGAAGCTCTTCTGAACAAAGCAGCGCTCTCTGGCAGGCGATCGCCTCGTTTCATAACTGGCTGATGAGAAGAATATGCTTCGCACAGGAAGGGTGTATGAGCCACAGGCCCTCTCTTGAGCCTTATAAACTGAAACAACTGTTTATAATATTCTTAAGTGCTGTTGCATGATGATAATTGTCTGATGGGGAAAATTTACGTGCTTTGTTTTTTTTAAATGAGATGAAATTACAAAATAGCAAATTCTAGAAAAATATTTTTTCCTCCTTGTGTGTGTTGACCTTTCTCCAGCTCATGTATTGATAAGTGACCTATTGTTCCCGAGGTCTGTATGCAGTGACTGAAAACAGGTAAGATATTATTAAACAAGAACAAAACTCCTACCCTGGGCAGCTTGCAATCTGACTACAGTGATTAGGCAGCTCATATACGGAGACTGCTGCTTATCACAATCACCGCAGTAAGACCTTTGGCCTCCCAGGGGCCATCAGTCTGGTGCATTTCCACCCCCCCTCCCCCATCTCAATTTATACTTAGATTGTAAGTATTTCAGGCAAGACACCATCTTCTTACACGTTTGTGCCTCATCTAGCACCATGGGGTTGAGTACCTGTGCGCTACCACCCTATATAAAATAGTGCAAGGAGAAATATGGTGAGGTTAAAGGGGAAATGGGAAAGCCTGGGACAGGCAGATGTTCAGAAGGGAGGTCTCTGATGCACAGTGACTGGGCAGCTCTAGGAAACCTAAGGAGAGCTTGGATGGAGCTGTGAAGTGAGAAGAAAGAAAGGTAAGCCAGGAGATGAGCTTGGATGAAATACAGGGAGTAGGAGGAGAGAAGGGGATCGTTTTGTAAATGGGAAAACAATGACGCGTTTAGAAGTGAGGAAGCCAGTGCCAGAGCAGCAGAGGAGAGGTATCATATCAGTCCCTGAGGGAAAAGCCCTATAGAATGTAATACAGATAGAATGTAAAGGGTTCTAAAGAAAACGACTCAGGACTTCCTTTCCATGGGTGTTTGGAACCTGCCTACGGAGCTTTACCCCAGCCTACAGAAAGGTTCTCATTTTCCATGAAATTCTAGGGGACTTTTCATAAGGGGCAGATGAGGGAAGATATCAGCCCT
Organism: Malaclemys terrapin pileata; assembly: GCF_027887155.1. NCBI lineage: Eukaryota > Metazoa > Chordata > Testudines > Emydidae > Malaclemys > Malaclemys terrapin. Next base: position 10,263,894 of record NC_071508.1, on the reverse strand, counting down.
TTGGACAAGACCTGTTGTACAGTTCATTTCTTCCCTCTACCTTACCTTGTCATGCTGCTATGAGAAGAGTCTAGGCTGAAGTCATTCTACTGCACCCCACTAGGGATGTTTAACCATTTACTATTTTACAATTAACCAGTAAGCATCAGTCTTACTGGTTAACCCGCCCTAACTGTTAACCCCGGCCCCAGCAGTAAACCAGTTAAACAATATAATTTTAATTGTTTAAATGGTTAACTTTTTAAAAACAATATTTACATCCCTACCTCCCGCTGCTGGGCTGTAGGATGACATCATTCAAAGGCATTTGCAGTCAATCACTTTCAGACTTTGTTTTGATGCATTAGACATCAAACTCCCTCCAGGAAGGTGGGAGGAAACCACAGCCCATTTGCTCACCTGTAAAATAAGGCCACTGCCCTGTTCTTTATTTCTCTTTCACCTGCCCCAGATTGTTCTACAAAATATATAAATGCTATAAAATATTGCATTTAAAGAGAAAAAAAAAAGACATTTTCAGATTTTAAAGCATCACATAAAGGGATCTACATAGAGTGCCATGGAGATCCAACTCATTTTAGCCAAGGGCCAGGCCTATTTGGGCTGGGTTGGCAAAAGATGAATTGACAAATGTCTCATGCCTAATAGTTTATTGTCTAGCCACAGTAAACTCACTTCTAAAAGCTGGATCTCAGTGGAGGCTTTAATGGTTCTCAACTGACAAAAAGTTGAACTTTCTGGGAAAGCTGCTTGGATTAAAAATGTTGAAAGTTAAAAGTTGTTGACCTTCTGGATAAAACCACTCCTCTGTGTACATTTCAGATCCCCGGGGGAGGAAATCTTCTACTGGAAACAATCTATACACACACTTCACTGAGAACTTAGTGATCCTGGAGTTGCTTATATCAAGTAAAAACAAAACAACAACAACAAAGTCCTTTCAGAGCAAGGAAACAATGGCTAGATATTAACATCATGTAACAAAAATGTGGGAAGAGCCTATTGTTGTCTGGGACACAATGTGACTGTTTTGGATGCATCTGGGGTAGTTACTCCAGTCTTTACTCCCAGGATCCTGACCTTTGCTCAGTAACTTTAGGGTTTGGAATGGGAAGCTAGTCTCTGGGGAGGGGGGGGGGCTTAGGGAGGGGGCTTTTTTGGCCAACATTTTGCCTTCACCTTCCCTCCCTCCCACCCAGAGAAAAGAAAAACTGCTCCGAGGTGGGAAGGGAGACGAGACCAACTCGCTTTGAAGTCCGCAAGGGATCTTGTTAGAACAACCTGCGAACCTTGGAAATGCAAAACCCGAGGATGGAGTTTGGGACTGGATTCAAATGAAATCAGTCTGAGAAGTAGTGCTGGTGTCTTCGCTGCAGCCACTGAGCAGGTAGAACGGGGGCAAAGCACCTCAGAGTTCTCCCACTGGGATGCCAGCAATAATCCTTAGCCTGGCCTAGGAGTGAGTGGGCCAGTTGTAAAGATTCTCTGCCATACAGATCTGTCTCCCAAGAACTGGACCGAGGGCACCCCCCCTCCCCCCACACACACACACTTTTTATACATCAGTAAAGAGCTGCTGGGTCATTATTTTCAGTTGCTATCATTGGAAACAATGACCTGGCAGTGAAAATGTCTATATCCCAATTCCCTCTCTCATGGAACTTAACAGGGTTCTACAGAAATTGAACAAGATACTATCAAAATTACTCTAAAAGCACAGAGCCTCAATAGAGAAACCAACCTCTAGAATTCTAGAACAGGGATAAAATTCCATATTCTATTATACAGGATTGTCAAAAAAAGCCTATAAAAAGATTATTCAATTCTATAGGACTTGTCCTTAAGAACTGAGGCAGCAAGGTCGGTGTCATGGAGTTAGTTTTCACCTGATTTAAAAAACACACACACTTTGAAACTTTTATTTTCTTCCTGCTAATTACCGACTTGGCCCTATTCACCTGAAGAGCCCTAGATATACACCTTATACTTTCCCTTTACAGTAACCTCTCGGCTCTCTGGGCTGTTCTCAATCAGACGGCTTTGCTGTAACTCAGAGGTATTTCATCTGTTCAGTAACTTTGGAAATTGGGAGTTGGGGAAGGATATCATATTGTGTGCCAGTGACCAAGTCCCATTTCCCCCCTTTCCTATCCAAACAGGTCCCCTGCTGGCTTTCTGGTGGAGCGGAAAAGAACAAATTGAATGTCCCCGAGGGCTGATCCAAGCCTCAGTTCTCCTCAGGTTCTCTAAAGACCATCCCAGAGTAAGTAATTCTGCCAGGACTCTCGCGGCAAGAATTAGGAAAGAGTGGAATTTTTGGGAAGTTGGTAAACATGCCACAGATGGTTTATGGGACGAGGTTAAAAAATGTTATATCGAGTGTCCTCATTGCATTGTTCAGCCATTGGATAATTCTGTTCACAAATCAGAAATGAGCTAGAGTGAGAGGCCGGGAAGGAAACGGGAGACCTGGGAGAAGTGAAGGCAGAAAGGAGGAGTGGGACAGTGGTTACTGGGCACAGTTATTTCCCCACACTGCGTTTAGGCTCTTTCTAAGTCTGTTTTCTAGACTGGAAGCTCTTGATTCAGGGGTCTCTTGATATCTGTACCTAAAACACAGACTATTAGCCTTCATCCCCATGCTCCCCATTCACTATGCTGCCCTCAAATCTACCCCTGGCAGCTGCACTGGGGCTGAAAATGGTCTGATGGCAAGAAAGCCAGATCAAGCTGTGCTCCAGAAAACATGGCCTGGCTGCTGCTGGACGCGCTTGCAAATCAAGCCATTTCCAGCTGCACCCATTAGACAGCAGAGGACTATCCCCACGGTGGAGAAAGCCTCAATGTTTCCTTAGGGAAATGGGCTCATTTCACAATGGATTCCCACTCGCTTTGCAGCTAGAAACCCCTCTCCCAAGCCTCTGTCTGTATTGCACACCACTTGTATTTATTCCCTTGCAGAACATGGCTCTTATAATTAGTTCCCTATTTCTGTACTATACTTCACCCTGTCTGGGCAGTGGTTTAATACTTCCCATGGTTCGATTATATGCATATTATGTGGGGAGGGAAACAAGGGAGAGACAAACAGAGCGACGGAAGGCATTGTGCTCTTTTAACCCACCAAACACATCTGGGTTATTATACCTCCCCAAGACTCAACCAGCTCTGGGTACCTGGGCAGCATTGGGTGAAGCCAGGCAGCGTTCTAAAGGGAGGCTACGAAAGCCGTCAGAATGCTTTCATCCGCCTCAGAGGATACAGGCTTGCGGCGACCCCTTGCAGGTGTGACAAATGAGTAAACCCGGCCACCTAGCGCTCAGGGAGACGCAGGGCAGAGTGGGAAATGTTGGCCAGAGAAGAGACGCAAACATCAGGGGATAAAAATGAAACCACATTGACTTTCCTGATTGATGGATTGATTTTAAGACTGTAGAACCCTCCCTCACACGAGTCAGCCACGCTGCTTGGAAGAGGTGGCCGTGTTTACCTAGGAGGACCCAGCACACTTGGCAGGCCAGGCGCTAATGACAAAAATCTGAAATGTGCCTGTGAACTTCAGAGGGACGGGTCAGAAATAGAGGGATGCCGAGCCTGAGCACTAATGGGCACAGGCTCCTTCAGCATCTAAGTATTTCCTTTCATGTCAACCCTAGAAACTTTAAATCAGCCCAGCTACTAGGAACTTATAGGTCAGCAGCACTGGTCAGTGGAGCAGACAAACCTCATCATCTGCTCCGGAACTCAGCGTTTTGAGTTAGGAAGTGCTTGTCTAAGGGATTCAGTTGTGACCCCCAGCTGAATCCTGGTCCTAAACAAGGTCCTAGCTAGGATGGCAACTCTGCAAAGTCCAGAGAGGCAGGATCGCACCCCACTTTGGTTTAATCCTTATCCCCTCTCACTTGGTTCTGCGCTGTTGCTGGTGTGTGACAAGAACAATAGAGGAGACAGGACATGGTGGACAGACCTGCACAAAAGAACCACAATTTCATTCCAAGTATTCATCCCCCAAGATTCTCCCCCCTCCCCCAGTCAAATATTCATATACATGATCATGCAAAATCTAGGGGGTCCTTCAAAGTGCCACAATAGCTGTAACAAGAAAGGTGGGGTTTTTGTTTTGTTTTGTTTTTTGAGTCCTAGCAGTTTCCATATTTCAACCCATAGGGGGCTGCAGCATTTCCCCAAGTGGGAAAAATAAATCCTCTTACCTACAATATGGATGGTCAGTTTTTAACAGCACTTTAGGATCCATGTGGGTAAAAAAGTGGTGCTGGGTGGTAAGTAATGCTGGCAGAGAAACAGAGGGGCACATGCAGTGATCAATGCAAAAATGACCATCTTCACCACACTCATTTGCCACCCTCACGGTTGGTCATAAACCACTTGACACCCATGCGGGAAAAGCAGAGCTCAGATAAATTGCCGACGATGATCAGGGCCACACGGTGTCAGGCGCTGCCCAGACGGGTAGTATGGGACAGCATCTGCCTCAAACAGTTTACAGTCTAAATAGAAAAGTTAAACCAAGGGAGGGGAAACAGCCCAGAAGAGGGAAAACTTGCCCAGGGTCACACAGTAGGTCAGTTGCAGAACGGGGAATAGGTCCCAGTTCCAGTCAGTGCACCTCTGGCCTGTTTCTCAGGCCCACATTAAGTGCTGTGAATCACATTTGCAGCAGTGACATGCAGGCACTGTGGAAAAAAAAAATCTAATATTTAACACATGGACAGAGCCCAGCTAGAGGAAGGTTTGAGGGTTTTTTCCCTGCCTGTAAAACTCTAGTAGGTACAAAATGAAAAGCACAGCCCAAACATCATGTGTCTGACATTTGGCTTTTTATCCATATGATGCGGGTCTAACAGCTCATAGGTCAAAGGTTAAACTCTCCAGTTCCTCTTTTTGATCTGCATCTATCACATTATTTCCATGTTGTCGGACTCAAATTAAAAAAAAAAAAGTCTCTGAATTATCAGGGTGGAGAGACACTAATCGCTTTCCCAGCCACTCCCAGGGTCAACTCTGGATCACTGAGAACAGAACCGCACCCATTTTGCTCAGCCTTAGAGTTCAAAAGGGTAAGAAAGGACTTCAGTTCACAAGGCTGATGTCCTGAAAAAATGTATGTGAAAATGTGAGAGTTCACGTGCTATTGGCATGTCCAAGCCATGGCAATCAACTTGCTAAACAAATTGGCTCCCTTCGTGCCATTGGCTTCATCAGAACCCAGTGCAAGTGACTGTAAAAAGGCTCCACTGTGATGTAACACCCACAACCCAGGACTTTCAGCACCCTGGCACAGACCTTTACCACTTGAGCTAAGGAGTGACTTCATTAGCTGATAGGAGCAATAGGCCAATGCCTCCACTGGGTACGGCACTGAAAATAGATGCATCTCACACTTTACCAGTATACTATGCTTTGCAGGAGTTGCGACAACTACACCTTGCCCCTTCTCTTCCCCATAGGTCTAGAGGAGATGGACAAGCTATGTCCAGCCCCTAGATCTTGGGGAGAGTAACTATGCATGAAAAATAATCAGACAACAGTAGTCGGGGTCCTTGTAACAATGGTCTCCCACTTCACAATCCACATCCCTCCCAAGTAATTGCAATCATCCTGGACTGACCCATCCTTAACCGGGCAGGAAGCTGGGTTTCTGCTACTTACAACTCGTATCGTTTCTTTCCTTGTCTTTTTTCCTTTTCCAAGGATTGTTTCATTTGAGTTGGTGGAATTCAAAACTCAGCCCCAAGCAACCTTCATTGTGACACATACGACCAAATTTTCAGAAAATACTCAGTTGCCAACACGTTGAGCTCTTTTCAAAGTCCTTCCCCCTAGTGCATCTTCCACATGCATGAGTTAATCCCCACCCGATAATTCTACCCGGGATGCCCGGTTCTGTGCCTGTGCCGAGACTTGCACTTCAGTGAGTTTCTCTCTTGAAAAAAGAGTAAGGAGGAGCTCTGTTAACATCTGTCTTTTCCTGAGCTTGTCTTTTGCTGGTTCAAATCGCAGAGTGAACTTCTTCCTGAAGGAGGCGCTGTGGGCAAAGGTAGCCAGCCTTTCCACTTCAGAGGTGATTATCAGAGGGTTTTTTAAGTTTCAACATATATAATTTTGACCTAATTTTTCATCAAAATTTGTAATTTCAACTGAAAAAGAGGGCCAAAATTATTCTGTTTCGCAAACAGCTATAGAGCTCCTTAAACACTGGAATTTCAACAAAATTCTCATAAACATTTCAAATGTGGACAAAGAAAGGATGAATTTTTCACCAAATTGATGTTCCTTTCTTGCAGTGTTTGACTAGTTCAGTGTTATTTCAGAAGGGATGCTGAATAGATTCATAGAGTTTAAGGCCAGAAGATCTATCCTAGCCTGACCTCCTGCATAACAAAGGCTATAGAATTTCATCCAATTCCTTCCTGTATTGAGCTCAATCATTTGTGCTTGGTAATAAAGGAAAGAGACTACAGGCTAAGCCAAAGGCCTGAAATAAGATACAGTAAGCAAACAGGTTGGGGTAAGAGAGACAGACACCTGTGCCACATGACTGAAGAAGTGAATTTGCTGCTAGAGTTCACACAGTAAAGGAGGACTTACCCTGGATAAGATGGCTCTAGCCTTTCGACGCATCTTTCTGTTGCAAACTCTCCTGATACGTACCCCTTCTCCAAGCCCACAAAAACCATGCCCAGTTGCCATCTCTTTTCTCTGAACCTCTCCACGAGGGTTTGGAGAGCAAACAGGGCATGAGTTGTACTCCTCTCCAGCATAAATCCATACTGACCCTTCAAAATGTCAACAGTTCCGCGCAGATGCTGTACAATCGCCTTCCTCCAGCCTTTCATAGCCTGTGACATCTGTGTAATTCAACAACAGTTAGCACACAGCACGATAGCGCCTCTGTTTAAAAATGGGCACCACAAAGCTTCTGCACCATTCATCTACATATTCTCTTTCCTAAGAATACGATTGACCAGACTTGTAAAGTACTTGACGTCTTCCCTTCCCAGTGACTTCAACGCATCCATAGGTGCTTCATCTGGCCCATAATCTATTATTAAAAAGAAATCAATTTGGGATGTGTCCATCAGTTATGAGGCAGCTTTCGTTCTTCCAAAAGTGTGTTTGGAATCACCAGGTCCAGCACCAGACAAGTCTGTAGGACTGTTTCCCCCGCAGAGTTTCTGGTTCCAACACCATGTCGTCCATGGATTGTTTCATCACAGACTTTGTAATTCCCCCACCCCTGTATTCACATCTCATTATTCCAGGAGTATCTATCCCCTTCACAGCAGTATCCAGCCTCCTCCCTGCATCATCACCACCCACTGCTCTTTTCATCTTTCCAGCCCCAAAGTTACAGACACCAGAGGCCTGTCTACGACTTGGGAAAGCAGCCAAAACATTGAGGCACATCAAAGCAGCACCAAACATTTTTAAGCTTGCCCATCACTAGATTATGCCTGCTCATGTGTAGCAGCACCAGTTTTAGGAAGCCTTCCTCATTGTGCAAGTCTTGCTATTGCGTCACTAGAGTGACAGCTTTCCCCTCGATGCACAGTCCTACAGAAGTCACTCAGATGATAATTCCCAGCTCTAACATTAACATTAAGCCAAAGTCTTATGGCATCTGCTAACTTTCCACGCAATACATGGGAGACAGGCGGCCACCAGCACCACTCACTCCTTGCTCTGCTAATGACCAACAATAGAATAGTGTCTGGTTGCTCCCAGTCTGCCAGCTGATGTGTGCGCACAGGGCCACTTGGCAAATGGATTTATATCCATTACCAACTAATGAAACGTAACTGCCTGACAACAAGTTCAGTTGTTGCCAAAATCCAACATGCGGCCTGCAGATGTCCCTGAGAACAGCAAACCCTTTTGGAAGGTTAGCGCAGTAGAAAAGGTTCCCCTTAAATTTGGTACAGATGCTACTCCTGCCATTTGAAAACCATTTTTATCTGTGGATTTTCTTTTTTTTTTTTCCTTCCAGAGAGAAAAGCATAAATTCAGTTTCTAATCCTGGCCATTAACATCTTCTTCTGGTTCAAATTACACGACTAGGGTTGTTTTTTTATACGTTGCAATTTGTCTCTTACCTGAGGGCATTGGGGGAGGGGGGAAGGGGAGTGAATCTAGCATGAGCTCAAGGAAAGAACTCGAACTGTAGCATACAATTAGCTCGACTGTCATCAAATTCTCCTAGCAAGGTTAAACCTGGGATCAAATGAAGCTAGATTCTGCTAATTTTTTGCTAGTGGGGCCAACGGTAAATTCCTGCCAGGGCATTTCCATAAGTGGTAAAATGTTAGGGGGAGCACACAGGAACTAAACCTCAAAAGAAAAGGGCTTGTTCCTGATCCTGTTGAAGTCAGTGAGAAAGCTGCCACTAGCAGCAATGGCAGGATGAGACACTGAGCGAGCCTTAATGCAGCTGCCCCTTGCAAACTTTCCGCCTTCTTTTGAGAGCGGCGGACAAGTAGCAGTTGCCTGGAGAGTAAATCGAATGAATTTCACCAGCGCAGCAATTCGAGAGACTGTGTGAGAAAGATTCCACGGCAAGCACGTAACAGCCTCAACTCCTGCTAACATGTTATTTGGGATAATCCAATTGTGCAACATACAAAAAAGAATGGATGATTAAAGCATCTGTTATTTATTTCCAGAGCCAGCGGCAAAGGCGGTGCCTGCGTTGTTTTTAAAAGCGGGTTGACTTCAGAGGAGATGCTTTTGTTAAGCAATTTCTCTAAATACTTCTCAACGTAGTAGCTAATGAAACAGCAAATTAATGTTGAAAACTTCAGGCCACTCATTCATTAGCAACGTTAGTCATGGAGGAGAGTGTGTGGGAATGTCTAGGAAAGAAAAGTCCAACAGCAGGCTGTTTCTGTATCTTTTCTCTTAATGCTGCCCATGCTAACATCTAAAATCAGAACTAGAGATTGGAAGCATTCAGTGCATTCCTTCTGGTGGGTGCAGGACGGCTCCCCCCTGTATATTCTCTATCCTAACAGTGGATCTTCCACAACTTCCCTTGGGAAGCTATTCTTGAATCTAAACGAAAGGAAGGATGGGCCAATAGTCAGGGCATTAGCCTAGGATTTAGGTGATCTGGGTTCAGTTGAGACATTGGAGACATTTACACTGCAGCTGGGAAAGTGCTTCCCAGCTCAAATAGCAACATAGCCAGGCAGCCATTCGGGTTAGTCACCTGAGTACAAACCAACCCAACCCCTGGCTATGTAGTCAGGCCGCTAGCCTGAGCTGTTGCCCATGTTACCATGGCTACGCTGCTGTTCTGAGGTGGAGGTAGTGCGGGTCTGTCTACCAGAGCTGGACGGACACTCCCAGCAGAGTTCCTGTGTCGCTGGGGGCCTGATGGGACTCTGGAATGGGAATGTTCCCCATCAGTACAAAGGGGAAAACAGCACTGCCCTGCCTCACAGCAATGAATGATTAGGAGATGCTCAGATACCGTGGGGATGGGGGCTATGTACCTTACATGACCAGAACTTACTATTTAGAAGCTGTTCCTAGTCAGCCTAAACTTTTCTTACACCCCATTACTCTAAGTTCTGATTCTTTGTCCCACCCTCTCTCTCTCTCTCTCTCTCTCTCGTCAGTGTTCATGCCATTCCAATACCTACCATGCCCCCTGCACCCTGATTAAGTTGCCATCTTCAGGCATGTGCACAGAGAGTTCAAAGACAGCTGTGCCTGAACAGATGGAAGGAACTTGTACTGGGCCCAGAACTGTAATGGCCTCTTAGAATGATTAAGTGCCCTTTAATTTTCCTAGTACAGTCACGTTTACTCTTAAGGGTCATTTCGTTGTTGTTGCTGTATGCCAAGGAAAGCCCATCCACGTTGCTAAGATAACAGATGCTTTGGTATGAAGTCATCTTCTGTCTGTTCACTGGAGTGGTTTGCCAAACCCTAGCCAGAGGTTTGCAGAGTATTCTGCTTCTTTGCATGCAACTAGTTCTTGCTTTTTTTTTTTTTCTTCCATTACTGCACACATTAATATCTGGCCTGTGGACAAAATTTCCCTTCCTGATGCTGTTGTCTCCTTCCATCTTGCCAGGACATTTCTCTGCAGCAGACTCCAGAATCCAATCCTCCTCCCATGAAGATTCCAGCTGAAAGGAACGGCATGGCCACTTCCAACCTAGCCTGCTGCTAAACTGCTCGTGGTAGGGCAGGCTACCTCTCTGCAGAATAGAAACAAAAGGACCTCCTTGGGAAGGACACCTGGATTTCAGTCAATGCTTTTTCATCCCCAGATGAACAGCGTTGTCGAGGAGCAGAATGTTATTTTTGTATATTATTTTTGTACACCCACTAAGTAATTAACAACTGATTTCATGAGGTTGGACTAACCCTTGGCTATAGAAAAGCTTTGGTGATGGTTATCACCGAGTAAAATGCAGCAATGCTCCATTGTCAACGTCTCATGGAGTGTCTCAGTCTCAACCCTGAGGCTGTGACCATTCCCCCACATTGCTACAATGTCCAAAGCCCCATCGGTATTTGCTTCTCATGCTTTGCTTTCCTTTGCTTAAAAAATAAAGGTGCAACATGCTGTAAGATTCCAACTCGCGCAGTAGCCTGCTACCCGGCTTAGCACAGCCAAATGGAGCTTTCTTGATGCTGGCAAAAAGAAAAGTAGATTAAAAAAACCAAAACCCTAACAAACCCATCTCAGCAACAGTATCCCCATGCACCCAGTGGGGGCTTCTCAAGACTGGGAGATATGCTTTTGCCAGTATCGGTTCACCTGGCTTCAGCTCCAGCCTGAACATTTTTGAAAGGAGACATAAGAACGGCCATAGTGGGTCAGACCAAAGGTCCATCTAGCCCAGTATCCTGTCTTCCAACAGTGGCCAATGCCATGTGCCCCATAGGGAATGAACAGAACAGGTCATCATCAAGTGATCCATCCCCTGTCACCTCTTCCCAGTTTCAGAGACAGAGACAGATAGAACAGAGTTAAAGCTTGATGCGATCTCTATTGACTTGCTTTTAATTTAAAAATTCTTCGGAGCCAGGTTCCTAGCTCCGGCCTCATAGAAGAAAAGCAGTGAGGAGCCTGGTTCAAATTCTCAGGGCCAAAAATACATCAGAAGATTTTTTTCCTAGCTTGTTAGCAAGCTAGTCTGGTGGCTCATCAGTTCCTTAGTGTCCTTAGAATAAATTTGAATTAGGAAGTTGGCATTGGTTCCCACAGAGCTAAATTCTTCCCTTAGTTACATCCATGCAACACCCTTGAAGCTACTCAGTTTGCATCAGCATAGATATGGCCAAAAATCGCCTCGGGGTGTTAAAGCACTGACCAATGAACCTCCAAAAGGTCAGAGGCTTGGCCTGGGACAGGCAAACCATCCTCCTCTCTAGTGCAGCACTGGAACATCTGCAGACATGAGGGTTACTCATGTTCCCGCGGAAGCCAAATTAGCTCTGTTGACTTTCAGTGGGAGCAGAATGCTGGCAGCCTCATGGGAATAGGCTCTTACACAGAATTTCCAGGGTTTCCTGGTGCCGGTCTAGAGAAAAATACAAGCACAGCTTCTCACATGGCATTTGGACCTTTCAGGTTCCAACCGTGGGAGCTAGGAGGTGCTGAGGCTGCCACTAAAACGAATCATAGGGGGGAAGTGAGGGAATGACCAGGCTTGTCACACTTTAAAACAGGTTCAGCTCTGGCTGCAGTTGAGTCAGCTGGAGTTTGGGGCAGGAGCCTTGATCAGGTTCAACTCAAATTAGGTCCAGTGGGTGAAAGTTCAGACGGGGTTTGCATTTTGGGCAAAGGGTCACTTCAGGCTGGATTTTGGATGATTGTTTGGGCTGGGTCCGCTTTGAGTTTTGGACTCAGTTTTGGGTCAGGTGGCCCAATCCTCACACGGGATTAGGAACGCAGAGGTGTTATATCACCTGCATCACACTCATCCCCAACGTGTGATCTCTATGCCCAGTCCTAGTGTGAAATATATATTTTTACAATAGATCTGGGGAAACATGTTTTGCTTTTTCTCTACTTTCCCCTTGTTCCTTAGCTACATCATTCTTTGCTCTCTGTCCATAAAACAAGAGTTGCTCAGAGGCTCAGATAATTAGTTTTCAGCGTGTGTAATATCCCACTCCAGATTGTTCATAACACCATTTAAGAGACATGGAAGATTGCACTAATCTGGGGGAGAAACTTGGTTTGTGTTATCTTAGGGTTTGGTATTGTCACCCATCACCTTAGTATCTGGTCACCTTTCACCTTCAATAAATTGGCTACAGCACCTGTAGGTTGTAGCTCTCTACCCTACCTTCCTCCTAGAGTGTTGTACTGCCAACCCATGACCATAGTTCCCGGGCATCTTCTGAAATAAAATAAATTCGCAATAAAGCAGCCGCTAAGAGACTTCTCAGAGTCTCTGCCTCTTTCCCCTTTTTGGGGGGATACAAAGATCTGCTTGAGGGAGGTTCAGAGGTGGGTGCCTGGTGCTGTGATTGTCATTCTTGTTAAAGTAGAAAAGCTTTACCAAACAAGAAGGTTTGGCAGCATTTCCTAAAGAGACTAGATTTGTCTAACCTTCTCTGGAAGATTGTTCCACAGCTGCGTTGCTCTAGCTGAGAGGGTTTTATATCCCCAGCTGTTGCATGCTTTGTTCTGGACTTGTTTCATCTGCGTTGTTCTAGAGGACTGCTGGACATCCTTCACTGAGGACTTTGCTTCAGACTGGTGATCAAGGGCCTGATGCAAAGCCCATTGCAGTCCATGAAGACTCCTGGGCTATGGATCAGACCCCAGTGCAGAGTGCAGGAGAGAGATCTTCAGTGCAGATCAGAGGTGATACTTGCAAAGACTGTTTGATGTCTAAGTTTTTCCTGTACTAAATGTTTCTGAGGGGGCATCTAATTTGAAGCGATTAAAACCAAAGAGACTGAAAATGAGAGCAAGATGCTTAAAGGAAAGGATGGAACTCCTGCAAGCACCATTGTGCTGCCAATACACCTCTACCTTGATATAACGCTGTCCTCGGGAGCCAAAAAAAAAAAAAAAAAATCGTACCGCGTTATAGGTGAAATCGCATTATATTGAACTTGCTTTGATCCACCGGAGTGTGCAGCCCCGCCCCCCCAGAGCACTGCCTTACCGCGTTATATCCGAATTCGTGTTATATCGGGTCACGTTATAACGAGGTAGCGGTGTACTATAACAAAGGGCTTCTACGAACTGATTCCCCTTTAGCCTGTGCAAAGCTCACGTGCCAGGGGGAAATGCCAAGAATCCCATGCTGCCCCCGGAGGAATCAGGGAATCTTTCCATTTGTTTCTCCCCATTTAAAACAAATGCACTTCCTTGTAACTAGAGAGTAAACATAATAAAGGAGGCGAAACCACTCTGCAAAGAAACCCACGAGTGCACTTGGCTGAAAATGCTGATTCCTGAGATATACCCTGGAAGTGCAGCACTTGTGTAATCCACAGTGGGTCTGTTTAAGAGGAGTGTCTGGGGGTGTCCTTTGTTGGGAATCTTCTTAAAAAAAACAACAAACAACAACCTGATGGTTCTGCAATCTGGTCCATCCCAAATAGGGTGACCAGATGTCCTGATTTTATAGGGACAGTCCCGATATTTGGGGCTTTTTCCTATATAGGCTCCTATTACCCTCCACCCCCGTCCCGATTTTTCCACACTTGCCATCTGGTCACCCCATCCCAAAGGCAAAATAATTTGTTGCTCTGAAGGATTTTTATGAGCCTTAGGGAATAAACCAGCCCTGGTGGGGATGACTCCAAATGCCTCCTTTTGGGTGGTGGAATGTTAACGAGGAGCATCCCAAGAGCCTGGAGGAGGGCAGAGGGTTTGTGGGAGGCGGTGTGGAGCAGCACCCCTGGGGGGGGTGGAATCCTTTGGGAACTGGACTCCAGAGTGAGCGGGGAAGGTTGAGGTAACTGTTTCCTTGCAGTCTTTGCAATCCCTGTAATATTCTGAGAATGGTTTGTATCTTCTTTCGAAATGAAGATCAGATGTGATTGGAAGAAATGCACATTGTATCGGCTCTCCATTTGTCAAGTCCTTTCCCCGAAACAAACAACAGGCAGGGATTAAGTCAAGGAGATTTATTTCTTCGGACGAGCTCTAAGCACTCCACTATTTTTCTTCATTAGTTTTGACACTTCTCCTGTCATACTTCTGGAAGGGTCGACTGAACCAGTGTCATTTCAGAGGGGGGAGGAAAAATTGTGAGCTATTTTCAGATGTTTTATAAAAACAACATCCCCCGAAAACCCCAATATATACAGTGGTGAAACCAGAGAATGCGCCGTGTCCATTTTGGATTATTTCAGAACCCAATGACTTTTTATCTTCCCTCTTTGAAAATGTGTCGTTTACCATTGTGCTAGTGGACCCTCAACAGGGCTGACGGTTCAGCTCGGCTCAAGAACACGGCCAAAAGGTTCAGATACTTATCCAAAATGCATCTCAAATGAGATAGCAGACGCTTGATAGCAGACTCTCAGAAATCATCGACTGCAGCTTAATACCAACACCATCTGTGTCCACTATGTCAAAAATATTATGGCCAAAATGTTAAGTTGGGCTTCAAACCTCATATTTAAATAGTGAGCGGATTTTCACAAGTGTTGAAGCTGCACAAAACTCATCGAAGTCAGTCTGAGTTTCACGAGATGGCTCATAACTAGAGATGGTTAAAAAAAATGGAGTGTTTTTCTGCAGAAAGTTTTGACAAAAAATGAAGAAAAAAACATTTTTCCTATTTCCCTGAAAAATTTTAGATTTTTCAGCAGAAATTTGAATATTGAAATATTTTGTCCAAAAGCCGTCATAGCTCAGCAGAAAACTCTTTCCAGGTGAAATAGTTCAGTTTTCAGGTGGTTTTTGGTTTTGTTTTGGTTTTTTTTTAAACCAAAAAACAAATGTATCCTGTGGCAATCAGACACTTCTCATGAAAAATTTCATTTAGTCAAAACACCCAGTCTTCCATCAAAAATTAGTTAAGATGTTTGAGCAGCCATATGGGCAGCCTCCAGAAATAACTACATAGCACGGCCAGGTCAAGTCTCAGCTCCCAATGCGGACTGATTTTCATTTGGTTTAGTTTTGTTTTTTAGAAGCACTGCTGCTCATTTTTGCCTTAATGATGGGGAGGGAATCAGCCTTCAGCTTAGTAAAAATCCCACAGTTTCCATAAAATGTAATACATTTAGTTCTCCCAACACAAGAAAATGTTTTAAGGCAAGACTTTAGAGAGAGCATCAATCACTTCAGAGGTGATGGAGCTCCTACAGAATTATAAGCAAGTCTGAAGTGTCTACAGAGGACTCTAAACAGTGTCTTCTATTTATTCTGTGTGTCCTTTGAAAATGTAAACTTTAGAAGAGCGTGGAAGCCTTTCCATCTCTATGGCCTGTCAATCCGGCACCTTTCGCCACCACTAGATTCACAATAAAAAAAAATATTAAGGGATTACACAAACAGACACAACTCCCCCTTCCTGAGCAATGGCTACAGGTTGCTAGATAAGCCCTTTGGTCTTCACAAATCACGCATCACCTCACACCCAGAGGCACATATCAACCCCCCCCTTCCCCCATATCCCTTCCCACCATCAAAACCCTGAGAGCACAACCCACTCATCTAAGGAAGCCCATCCCATCGTAACAGCTTCCGCTGTCTTTGCTGCTTTGTTACTTCTGGGAGTGACTTTCCTGCAGCAAAAGATGCTAGTGCTGCTGGGGGACAGGGAGAAGAATGAGGAGAAGAGAAAATGGGGTACGTGCCCACTTCCCACAATGCTCTGTTTTGAAAGCCTGATTTTCTTAGTCATGTGCATAGTACCAAGGTGAACATGGGTGGATAGGTGACCTGGAAAGAAAGAAAGAACCAACTCCAAACCAGATCACCCAAAAACCCTCCATGGGCCATGTTCCAAATGCTGCTGAAACTAGTGCTGCTGGCTGGCATATTTCTCGCTACAGAAAACGGCTTCAGGCTGTCAGAGCACCGGATAGGACAAGGAGTGGTTTGAAGTGATTTGCTTTGGGGCTTTTCCTTTTTCGTGATTTCCTATTTTCTTCCTTCATCGATAGCAGCCACTGCATCAGAATAGTTTTACAGAAAGCATCTCATGCCTGTGTGAGCTTGCACATTGCAAGCCAGTCTCCCCCTGCCATACAGATGTCAGGCTACCAGTAAGAAAAATAGTTAAGGTCCACTGCAGTGTAAACAAACGTTGCAGCTTATGAAGGGCTCTGAGAAGATCATGCAAAGGACACCACATTGATAGGGATGAAATTGGGTGTGGGAGACCAGACCCAGCTGGGAAGCATGTACAGAGAACGGAGATGGAAATGGTTTTTGTTCCCACAAAAAGTGCTGACAAAAGATTTAATGTAAAATTTTCTTTGGAGCTTCTTTTTAAAAAACCCTAACATTTTGGGGGAAACTGATATTTTCCCATGGAGATTGCTGGGGGGGAGGTTGGGGGGGGGGAAGGACGGGGGGGAGAAGAGAGAAGCAATTTTTCACTGAAGAAAAAAAAAGTTTCAGATGAAAAAAAGTGGATCAGTCCTATGAGCATATTCATCCCAGGTGGAGAATAAAGCCTAGTAACCTAGCATGGACTTGTGTCATATTGGGTCCAACAATTATTTGACTTAGGCTATGGTGAGTGGGCTATGGGGATTATTTATCATCGATAAATATTGTGGGCGGTAAAAGCAGCGCCTTAGGGGGTGAAATTCATTATGCACAGGCCCTATGCAAGGTCTACATACCACTTAAGCTCTATGGCCTTTGCACAGGAATGAATTCCACCCCACAGAAGTGCACAGTTGCCCAACTAGTCAAACCCCTTCATGACGACATTGCGGACTTCGCAATGTCCTACCAAAAACGCAAGCAGGCTTCACTACTGCATCCTTAGCAATGCATGACGTGGCTGGCGAGCAGAACTACAGGAAGGAGAGTTTTACTAAGCATACAGAGAGGCCAGAGTCACATGCTGAGAGGCCTGTGTTATTCTGGTAGACTGAGCTCCCAAACTGGGACTGAAGGAAGAAGACCTGGTGTCAGGAGCAGCTGCCACCATCGAAATTCTAGGGCAGCGCTCGCTTTTGACCCAGCGAAAGGACAGTTTGGCCCAAACTTGCCTCCACTGCCATCCAAGATGCTAGCTCAGGATGTTGGTCTCCCCATCAAACTGTGCCCATAGCCAAGAGAAACTGCTCCCTGCAGGCAAGGCAGTGAAAATGTCAGACCTCCCAGTCAGAGCAGATCCAGTTGGATGGACAGAGCAATAACCCAAGATCCCAATAACCTTGCCACCTTTCCTGAGAACCTCTCTCACAAGCTTCTAGAGAGCCAGTCATTGGGTTTTGCCAGCATTAGTAATGATCCCAAAGGGGAAATTCAAAGCAGACACCAGTTATTGAGACTGTAAATTAAGGTTTCTGGGGTTTCCCCCTAAGCTTTTAACATCACTCAGGAAGTTAAACTAGTAAGTAGAAAATTAGCAAAGAAATGTGTTTCTTCAGTCACAGGGCAAGGGAGTAATTGCTGGCACGTCTATAAAACTCCCCCAAAGCCTTAGCAGGCCCTTGCAGGGCTTCCCATTTAACGAAACCATGATGTTTCCATTCCCAATTTCATAGGGCAGCCGATGGCTTACTCCACTTTAGGGTGACCAGACAGCAAACATAAAAAATCGGGATGGGAGAGGGGGGTAATAGGATCCTATAGAAGAAAAAGACCCAGAAATCGGGACTATCCCTATAAAATCGGGACATCTGGTCACCTTAGTTGAGACCATGCGAAGACCTAAGCACACAGACAGCACGGGACAGGGACCTCAGCATTACTTGGGCTGGCTCCATGGAACCTATGGCTGGCCAGCCCAACATACAAGTGACACATAGACACCAGCAGTGCTCAAACGTTGTTAGTGTAACCCCTTTGGGGTTTAGAGAGCATGGCCCTTTAAATCTTTTTCCTAAGGGGGAAGGGGAGAGTAAGAAAAAAGGAGGGAAACTCCAGGGGCAGGCTGGAGCTCCAAGGAGAGGAAGAGGCAGCCTGCAGGCCCTGGAAAAGTGAAGCAGCAGAGAACCTGCCCGAGGCCTGAGACGGACAGGGCCAATCGGAGACAGCCCAGGACAGGAGGAGCACTGTGCCAGGGGGAATTGCCGAGAAGGACAGGCCGGAGCTGGACCCAGTATCACGGCTGCCTAGAGCTGTACGGGGCTGTGAGTACTGGGGCTTGTGACTCTGCATTGGGAACAAGGAGGGAGGCTGTAGCTAGTTAAGTGGGGAGGGGGTCGCTCTGTGTGGCTTTGCAGAGAGCGGGTGAAGAGGGCACCGGAAGGTTTGTTGGGGGAAAGTTCACTGGCGCCGAAGACGACCAGGAGCACCCAAGACTCACCACTGGACTGGAACTTTGCTCAGGACTCCTGAACATTGTGCGCAGACACATTGCTCGGTGTCTGCCCTTCCAGACTGTGCTACCACTGGGCCTGTGGGGCCTTGGCTTGAATGCAACCCTGTTCTACTGCTCCCCCTATATTTCCCCTTGTTGTTTTTCTCCTCTCATCCCTCTGTAAATAAATATTTCCCTTGTTATATCCACTGTACTTTTCGTGTTTGTGTGTGTGTGTGTGTGTGTGTGTGTATGTGTTTTCACTCTGGGGGGTTTGGGACAGGTGCCCCTGGGGTGGAAGGGATTTCTCCTGCTGCATTCCTGCGCACGCCTTCTCTTGGCCAGAGCTGCCTGCAGAGCAGACTCCATCTTGGCCACGAGGGCGCTAAAGTACATTAGCGTAGAAAAATGAGTAACACAAGAGGTAGCTATTATTAGGCATCACTATTATTAATTGCCCCTTTTTTCTTACTGGCTTCCTCTTCAAAAACAGACTCCAACGAGAGACTGCTGAGCTGGAATTGATATGCAAACTAGATACAATCAATTTAGGATTGAATAATGACTGAGAATGGCTGAGCCATTACAAACATTGAATCTATCTCCCCTTGTAAGCAGGGCCGGTTCTGGCTTTTTGGCCACCCCAAGCCAAAAAAACCCCAAACAAACACATGGGGCGGCCAGAACTGCAAAGCAAACAAAAACCTGCGGCGCGGCCGGAGCGCGGGTGCAGGGGGACCGGCTGGCAGGGGGGAGGGAGAGGGAGCGGGCGGGAGAAAGAGAGAAGAGGGGTGGCCAGGGCTACAGCGGGGCGCTGCCACACGGCCCCTCCCGCCATGCTGCGCCGCCTGCCGGGAGGGCTCCGTTCGGCGGGGAGGGAAGGACGAGGACTGCCCTGCCGGGCTTGCTGCAGGGCGCTCCCATCCTCCGCGCCGCCGCCCCCTACAGGGCAGCCGGAGCGGAACAACAACAAAAAAAAAAAGTGGCCGTGCCTCCCTAGGATTGGGCAGAATGCCGCCTCGAACAATCTGCCGCCCCAAGCACCAGCTTCCTCAGCTGGTGCCTGGAGCCGGCCCTGCTTGTAAGTATTCTCACACTTCTTATCAAACTGTCTGTACTGGGCTAACTTGATTATCACTTCAAAAGGCTTTTTCCTCTTATTTAATTGGCCTCTCAGAGTTGGTAAGACAACTCCCACCTGTTCATGCTCTCTGTATGTGTGTGTATATTTTATATATATATCCTCAATATATGTTCCATTCTATATGCCTCCGAAGAAGTGGGCTGTAGCCCATGAAAGCTTATGCTCTAATAAATTTGTTAGTCTCTAAGGTGCCACAAGTACTCCTGTTCTAATTGACTCTAGTGGCTATTATCAGGTTGTTTGGAAAACAGAGGCACAAAATAGTTTTACCAGTAGGTAGCGCTGTAAGTCCATCTCTAGTCCTTAGTCCCTCGCTGCCCTTATGCTGAACATACCATAAACATGCTGCTAAATAATTTCACAACATGCTCACGGTCTCTCTCTCCTCTGAACCCCAGCTGATTTTGACATGAAGTTCTGACTATTACTAACTGAATTATCTTTTTTGTTATTTACCCCCAGTGGAATTTGTCGTTTTTTTCAGGGGGAAAAGCAAGGACGACAGCCTACGTTCCTAAGTGCATCCGCACACACACAGGTGAGCTGTGCACCTCCTTCACTGCGGGCCTTCCCGTATGCCTGACCACACTGATCTCGGGAGCTTCATTAGCTTTCAATACCGGGAAAGAGTCCAGACCTCAGCCTTTGTGCAGGCACTCCCACCCCAACACAAACCTAGAATGTGTTTCGCAAGAGTTCATTTCGCTGTTCTCTCCCCTCGTTTTGTGCATCTCTGAATTTACTGGCTTCTGCCAAGATTCACGACTGTTCACAGGGGCTGTTCACAGGGCATCTCCATCAGGACAGAAATTAGGATGCATCAGCAATCAGTTTGCTCTCAGCAAATGTCAGAGTCACTCAGTGCTCTCTAAACATGAGATTGCATCAGTAGACAATTTTCCAGCCTACTTTTTAGACCAAAGTGGTCAGGAACCAGGCATAGAAGTTCGGAATGAAAATCCAGAGAGTTTAGAATCCAACCCAGCTGTCGACGATGTATTAGCATCGTTTAGACTTAGGACCCAATGCTGCCCCACCAAAGTCGGTGGGATTACTTACATTCCCTTTAATAAGGACAAAGCCAGACACTTATTACCTGGGCAGTGAGGATTTTAGTGTTTGAGGCATTAGGCAAAGTCTCAGGAGATCTAAGTTCAATCCCTAACTCCCTGAGTGACCTTGGACAAGTATCTGTGCCTCAGTACCCCATCTGTAAAATGGACATAATGATAATCCTCTTTCCACAATTTGTCTTCTCCATTTAGAGTATAAGCTATTTGGGGCCAGGGTTGTCTCTTTCTAGGTGTCGGTGCAGTGCCTAGCACATTCAGTTGGTGCTTCTAGGCCGGCCCTGCCCTCATACAAATGAATGGTAATATTACCCCGGTGTGAGGATAACCTCTTCTGTACACTGTTCATGAAACAAAAGCCTCCGTGGAGCTGCCAGGTGGTGGTTCTGGGCACACTCCAGGGCGAAATGCAGATTAAGAGCACGGTCTTTCCTAGAAGAAAGTTCTGATGCACCCGGTGGACTGTAAAAACAATCCATGTTATGCAATTCTTTTGCACACTAATAGCAGCACAAGAGCAATCTTCCGCTGGTGGCAGGATACAATTCATTTAGTGAACAGGCTTGATTTTCATTAGCCACGAAGGAAGAGTGGGGGGAAAACCATATATACATAGAGCAGTGCCGTCAATTTCAATCACACATACCAGACAATTCATTACCTGGAAAGGGTTAACTGCAAATTTCAAAACAGTCCAATCTAGTTTCCGTCAGTCAGGAGGAGATCAAATGGCCAGGAGATTAATGGAGCCTTGGGCGAGGAGAGATGCCATAATGCAGTGTTTACATTCAAGACAGAGACGAGAATACCTTCACCTTGAGTTTTAGTTACAGCATCTTGTTCTGCCAAGCCCGTAAAGTTTCCCAAATGCTAAGAGGGGCATTGTGAAGTGAGACACGCAAAATCATATTAGCAGGAACCAAGGTGGGGCTGTAGCACTGTGGTAAAAGGAAAACAGGACTGCCAAATATCCAGCTAGCCCAGCCTCTCTTAAGAACGTCCTTGTTCACTTGCACCTGGAGTGAATTTGACTGGCATTTTGTAACACTGCCGATGGACTCGTGTTACGCAGGGGCAGCTCAAGCTGCAAGAGCCCCACAAAGCATTACCAGTAAGCTGTGTAAGGACAGTAGGACAATGGAACAGATAGATCTGGAGGTTGTGGAAGCTTCTTCACTGGAGGTTTTTGAAAGGAGGCTGGAGCCATCTGTCTGGGATGGGTTAGAGCCAACAAATCCCACGTTTTGGCCGGGGTTAGTCCAGATGACCCTTGCGGTCCCTTCTAACCCTATGATTTGTAACCCACAAGCTTGGGGAGGCAAAATACATGACCCATTATCACTGCAGAAATAGTCTCATGCCAAACCCACTCACAGAAGCAAGAGTCAGGAAGCCCTGTCAGTTCGCCCCATCCAGGACAACACCACAGCCTCCCCATTCTCACGCCTCCGGACACACCCGTTTGGGACAGGGACACACACTGGAGCAGAGACAAGTTGCTGCTCGAAATCCAGATTGAACCTGATCACCTTGCTGAAGTGCATCTTCCAAGGCGAGGGTTGCTCAGGATGGTGCCAGGCTATTCTAAGTCTTCTGACCACACACCAGATACCCACAGGTGACGGAGCTACCAAGAGGAATGTATGGCCACTGGGAGGCTTTTGGGGACAGACACCTGTTCTCGCGGGATGGGCTTCACCTGAGTAGGGAAGGAAATAGACTTCTGGGAGGGAGGCTGGCTCATCTTATCAAAAGAGCTTTAAACTAGGAAGTTTGGGGAGAAGGTTGGGAGATGCACAGTTAATCTCCACGCCAGATTCCAGTATGGAAAAGGTGAGTAAAATGAGAGGAGACATAGCCGGGGAGACGAGATTGGACATAGGAAGGACAGGGGGGACGGGCGCAAGGAGGCCCGCAACATATAGTGCTACTAATGGGAGACAGGCTAAACGACATACATTAGGGTGTTTATACACCAATGCGAGAAGCCTAGGTAATAAAATGGAGGAATTGGAGCTCTTGGTCCAAGAGCTGAAACCGGATATCGTAGGAATAACAGAAACGTGGTGGAATGACGGTCACGACTGGAACACAGGTATGGAGGGGTATACGCTGTTTAGGAAAGACCGGAACAAAGGTAAAGGTGGGGGGGTGGCATTGTATGTCAACAGTGAAATAAGCTGTAAAGAAATAATAGTGGATGGATTAGATAACACAGAGTCCGTCTGGGCAATACTCACACTGGGTAAAAGGACTACTAGAGCCTCTCCAGGGATAGTGCTTGGAGTGTGCTATAGACCGCCGGGATCGACCCAGGATATGGATAAGGAACTATTTAATGTGTTTAGAGAAGTAATTACTAATAGAAACTGTGTAATTATGGGGGACTTTAACTTCCCGGATATAGATTGGGGCACAAACGCTAGTAGTAATAATAGGGCTCAGATGTTCCTAGATGTGCTTGCTGATCAATTCCTTCATCAAGTGGTAGCTGAACCGACGAGGGGGGAGGCCACTTTAGATTTGATTCTGGTAAGCAGTGAGGACCTCGTTGAGGAAGTGCTAGTGGGGGACAATTTGGGCTCCAGTGATCATGAGCTAATTCGGTTTAAAATACATGGGAGGAGTAACAGAATTAAGTCAAAGACTAGGGTTTATAATTTTAAAAAGGCCAATTTTAACAAATTAAGGGGACTGGTAAGGGAAGTGGATTGGGCAAACGTATTAAGGGATCTAAAGGCAGAAGAAGCCTGGGATTACTTCAAGTTAAAGATGCATGAGCTGTCGGAGGCCTGCATTCCAAAAAAGGGAAAAAGATTACAAAGCAGGAGATTTAGACCGAGCTGGATGAGCGACCGACTCAAAGGGGTGATTAGGAAAAAACAGAAAGCGTACAAAGAGTGGAAGAGGGGAGGGATTAGTAAAGAAACTTACCTTAGTGAAGTCCGAGAATGTAGAGATAGAGTGAGAAAGGCCAAAGGCCGTGTAGAGTTGGACCTAGCGAGGGGAATTAAAAGCAATAGTAAGAGGTTTTACAGCCACATAAATAGGAAGAAAGCAAAGAAAGAAGAAGTGGGACCGCTGAAGACTATTGCCGGAGAGGAGATTAAAGACAATCTAGGCATGGCGCAATATCTCAATGAATATTTTGCATCGGTGTTTAATGAGGCCAATGAAGGTATTAGGGATACTAGCACCGCTACAGAGGGGCATTCGGGATGGGGGATTACCGTATTCGAGGTAGAAACAAAACTTGATTGCCTTAATGGGGCTAAGTCGGGAGGACCGGACAATCTTCATCCGAGAATATTGAAGGAATTGGCGCGGGAAATAGCAGGCCCGTTAGCGATAATATTTAATGAATCTGTAAATTCGGGGGTGGTCCCGTTAGACTGGAGAATAGCTAATGTGGTTCCTATTTTCAAGAAAGGGAAAAAAAGTGATCCGGGTAACTACAGGCCTGTTAGTTTAACATCTGTAGTGTGCAAGGTGTTAGAGAAAATTCTGAAAGAGAAACTAGTTGAGGACCTGGAGGTTAGTGGCAATTGCGATAAATTACAACATGGTTTTACGAAGGGCAGATCGTGCCAAACGAATCTGATCTCCTTCTTTGAGAAAGTAACGGACTTATTAGATAAGGGAAATGCGGTGGACCTAATATACCTGGATTTCAGTAAAGCGTTTGATACAGTACCCCATGAGGAACTATTGGTTAAACTGAAAAACATGGGGATCGATATGAAAATCCAGAGGTGGATAAGGAATTGGTTAATGGGGAGAATGCAGCGGGTCGTATTAAAGGGTGAACTGTCGGGTTGGAGGGAGGTTACTAGTGGAGTGCCTCAAGGTTCGGTTTTGGGACCCATTTTATTTAATCTATTTATAACTGACCTCGGGACCGATTGCAGGAGTGGGCTGATAAAGTTTGCGGATGATACGAAGGTGGGAGGCGTTGTAAATTCGGAGGAGGATAGGGATATCCTGCAGGGAGACTTGAATGAGCTTGTGAATTGGAGTATCAGAAATAGGATGAAATTTAATAGTAAAAAGTGTAAGGTAGTGCATTTGGGGATGACTAATAACAATTTTAGTTACAAGATGGGGACGCATTGGTTAGAAGTAACGGAAGAGGAGAAGGACCTAGGGGTCCTCGTAGACCGCAGGATGACTATGAGTCGACAATGCGACGTGGCGGTGAAAAAAGCCAATGCTGTCTTGGGATGCATTAGGCGAGGTATATCTAGTAGGGATAAGGAGGTCCTGCTCCCGTTGTACAAGGCGCTGGTGAGACCTCACTTGGAGTACTGTGTGCAGTTCTGGTCTCCCATGTTTAAAAAAGATGAACTCAAACTGGAACGGGTGCAGAGAAGGGCCACTAGGATGATCAGAGGAATGGAAAACCTGTCGTATGAAAAGAGACTAGAGGAGCTTGGGTTGTTTAGTCTGACAAAGCGAAGGCTGAGGGGGGATATGATTGCTATCTTTAAATATATTAGAGGGATTAATACAAGGGAGGGAGAAGAATTATTCCAGCTTAGTACTAATGTGGATACGAGAACGAATGGATATAAACTGGCCGTGGGGAAGTTCAGGCTTGAAATTAGACGAAGGTTTTTGACCGTCAGAGGGGTGAAATATTGGAACGGCCTTCCGAGGGAAACGGTGGGGGCGACGGACCTGTCTGGTTTTAAGATTAAGTTAGATAAATTTATGGAGGGAATGGTTTAATGGTAAAACATAGTAGTCAAGGAAAACCAAACAATGGTAGGTAAATCGTATAATGGCTGACAGGGGTCAGGCTGGTGACTCTAGCCTATATGCTCGGGGTCTGACTGATCGCCATTTTTGGGGTCGGGAAGGAATTTTCCTCCAGGGCAGATTGGCCGAGCCTCTGGAGGTTTTTCGCCTTCCTCCGCAGCATGGGGCAGGGATCTCTAGCAGGAGGGTCTCTGCCGATTGAAGTCACCTAAAACAGGATTGGGGACTTCAACAGCAGAGTCCAGGGAAGGGGTAGGGACGGTTTTATGGCCTGCAGCATGCAGGGGGTCAGACTAGATGATCATAATGGTCCCTTCTGACCTTAAAGTCTATGAGTCTATGAGTCTATGAGGAAGCCAGTCCTCCGAGGCCAGGCTCTGGCTTGCTTAGATGTTCAGACAGCGCCAGGATGGGGGTAAGAAGGGCCCTCCAGGCAAGGTCATTAATCTGCATTAGGAGAGCAGAACATCCATTTTCACTGAGCTGACAGCTGGCTGAAATGTGCCCATCCTCATTACTGCTAGCAAGAGCCAGGCGAGGGCTGAGGGACTCCTGCTTTTATGGAGGTGTCTGAAGGATCCACTTCTGCAGGTGCTTTGCTTCCCCCTGCCCCCAGCTAAGTTTTAGCTGGTATGAATGCCTCAGTCGCACCTCGCCCTGCATTTTACCCATCGCTCCTCCGTTACCTCACTTTTCCCAAATTCATTACTGTGGCTACATGGAGGCTTAGCCTCGTCAACAGTTTAATTCTTCTCAGGAAGAGATTTTCACATGAGTTTTCCAAAGCCACCCCAAGGGACCTAGACGCCCAATTCCCATTCACTTGAATGGAAAAAGTTGGGCATTCTAATCACTTAGGTAACGTTAAACCTCCCAGCCTGAGCTGTTTGGCCCCATATAGACACACCACAGCCACCCTGGAGCTCAAACCCGAGGCCTTCAGCACCAAAGCCACTAGCCTCTGCCACTTGAGCAAAAGAAACCCACTTTGCTGTAAGCAGTAGGTGATGGTAGTCCCTGCGGCAGCCACTAAGATAAGACGGGATCATTCACAAAGGTCATTAATTTGGGGCACCTCCATTTTTGACACCCCTCAGGCCTGATTGTTGGAGGAGCTGAGCACCCAGCTACTTCCATTGCAGTCCATGGGATCAGCAGGTGCTGAGCCCCTCTGCTTGGCAGGCACTAGATGCCTCAAAAGCTAGGTCCCCCCCCGCAAAAAAATGTGTTTTTTAAGGTACTCAAAATTGTTGGACATTGGTGATAATTGTGGTCCCACATATCACTCTTGCATTATTGGTTTTAACGGCAAAAGCAAGAGCTTTGATGTATGGGAACCACTGATGCTATGAGGCAGTATTGTGAATCCATGGGTGCGGCAGAGTGACATACACCACGTAGGACTATTATGTATACGTGCATGGTGGAATACACTTTATGTAACAGTAGTATCTACTGTTATGATACCCAAAACTGGCTGGGACGTCAGATCCATTCATTCTCCATCAGCTCTCTACTCACCCAGCCAAGAGAACGTCCCCTCCTTAACCAGCTGGACACCTGTGTCTATGGAGCATTATCCCCCGGTTACAGCATGTGCGCTAACCGACTGACTGATGGAAACAGCATCTATATATACCTGGCACAGATGTCTATGCAGCTTGCCATGCCCTCAGTAAATTCTTTTCTCAGTGCGTTCCAGGCCATCTCCATCTCCCACAGTAGACAATAGTGCATATGCTGCCTCCCAGCTGAGCTTCAAACAGCTGATCCCTGTAAGCTCACACCAGCAGCTTTTCCCATGGACTAACTCAAGCTGCCCCCTGCGCCAACACACGGCCCCCACTGACTTGCCACAGACTGTTTGTTTTTGCTGAAGAGCTGCTGTAGCGAAAGTGCAATACCAGCAAAAGCTGGCAGGGAGCGGAGTAAAAGTCCTGATAATACACTGTTTATACCAGGAATTTATTGGGGGGGATAAATCAAGTGAGGAAAACAACAGATGTGAACTCGCTGGATACACTAACGAGGAATGATAACAGAGACAGGATGGCATCGCGCCCGCTGGAAGCAACATGGTCACAGACCTCTGCTAAGAAAGAGCAAGGGGCTTAATTACGCCAGTCGAGAAATTCAGTGGCACAAAATCCTGCTCTTGGTGGCAAAGGTGCATCGACACTAGCGTGAGCCGAGTTGCACAGGGATAACCGTGGGCTGAATTTGGCCCAGGGTGCATTGTTATGGAAGAGACCATTGCCAGGAGCCTTTACTTGCAGGCTGGGCAAGTGGTAGCAATAAAGCCCATAACCTCAGCAGTTTGGGGATGACCTCACTCCACCTCCTGCCACACTCAGCCTGTGCTTCGCACAGACACTCTCACCTTCAACTTCAAAGCCCACCGACATGCTCTCCCCTGTGTTCAGGATGCTTTTGGAATTTGAGCACATTACAAAAGAGCACCGGGTGGAAATCCCCAGGATACGGATGACTAGTGCTGGGCACTGCTCTGTCCAGGATTCGGCATGTCCGTCACCGGGGAGCCATGTGTCAGATGCTGGCATGCACTGCAGTTTATAGCCCATCAATTAGGATCCCAAATTCCTCCCCGAGTAAGGAGTTACTCCCACTGCTACTCACTCTAGGGCATATCCCACACACACATCTGCACTGCAGGACCGTCTAGGGGCCCCATTGTCTGAGGCAGGCACAGACTGACAGTCCCTGCCCTGAAAGAGCCTACACAGGCAAGACAGACAAAGGGCTGGGGTGGGAACAGAGCCACAGAGAGCGAGATGAAAGAAACTCTGCATCGATGGCAGAAAGATGTCTTTAGCAAGGGGAGGTTGCTGTTAATTCCTTTCCTATATTGATTGAAACAGATTTTTAATTTTCCCAATGATTAGTCCAAACAGCCTCAAATGCCTAGTACTGTAAATTGGAAATGGATTCAGCCCATTCCTTGTTCAGCAATTGCTGAATTTGCACCAGGATCCATCTGAGACAGCTGTTTCCAGGGGACTTAAAAAAAAAAAAAAACTAGGAATAATTGAGAATATTTGTAAATATTAAAAGGTGGGGATGGGGATGGGCTCTTGATTAGCTCAGAAAGGCTTTGGACAGTTAGATCCCTACATGAGCTGATTCACTGAGCCTGGCACACAGACTGGCTGTGACACCTGCCCAGTAGACATCTCAGAAATCACCATTTGTATGAAATGCCATTCAAGCCAAAGAAGTTCAGAAACCAGCCAAGTTTGTGAATCCAGCCGCCCTGCCTGCAAAGTGCTACAAGAAGCCCGTTTGCTTCTAGGGCACAGAGAAGCTGTTCAATACGCTCCAGACACAGAGTGCTCTGGGTAGCACAATAAGCCAGTTGATCACTACTCATTTTGGGACATTTGAGATTCAGCACCATAGACGCTTTCCTGCCTGATCTCAGGTGCTGAAGCTGGAAGAACCTACTTAGCCACTGGTGCCTTCTGCAAAGCTTAGGCCGCGAGAAACGTTTCCGCTGACACAGCCTGGTCATGGACTATTTCCAGTGTTCCTCATCCTCATTTTGTATCTGACCCTGAAACTTCTGAGCGCCTGTAACTCCCAATACCGCCACCTCGCACTTCCATCCATAGATCTCACTTTGTGAAAGCGCTTCACAAAGGAAACCAGCATCATTGTACCCATTTTAAAACGCGGGGAAACTGAGGCACAAAGAAAGGCCATGACTTGCCTAGTTACCCAGATACAGAGCCAGGGATACAACCCAGCTGGCCTGAGTCCCAGTCCAGTGCCCTGGAAACTGGGCAGCATGGCTTCCAATGTAGTCAGACGTTCACATGCAGGCCTTTTCTTTCCTTGAACAGAAAACCTCTGTTCCTTACAACTCTCATCTGCGCCTGCTGCTTGTTCCCTATGTCGGGGCTGAAGCCTGGGTTTGTGGCACCACAAGCCTGTTGACATGAGTTGCTTGGATAATAACTGGGCTGGCTTGTTTGAGCTGAAGGAGTTCCAGGATGACATGTCCGCCTCAAGCCAGAGTCACCCACTCAAAGGGCCACCCCTCAAAACACTACGGCACGATGCAATTCTCAGCTGCTGAGCGCTTGTCTCGCTATCCCTTAGCCAAAATTGGTACACCTATCATAAGAACCTCCATACTGGGTCAGCACAATGGTCCATCTAGCCCAGTATCCTCCCAAAGCATCCCACAAGCTGGGCCCATACGGCACCCCTGCAACACAGCCACCTCAGCAGAGGGTGGCAGGCACAGCACGCCACCCCAGAGTGAGGGCATTTTCTTCCCAAAGACCCCTGGGTGGGAATTTCAAAAGCCCCCAGGTGACACAGGAGCACGAACGCCAGGGACAGTCCGTGCTTCTCAGGCCCATATGGGCTTTGGAACATTCTACCCCCCTGTGCTTGTAAGAGACACTCTGGCATCTGTATGGCCCACGCAGAAAGAAGCGACCTCAGTTCTGAAGCTTTATCCAACAGACCAATGCAGAGGAGCTCGGCTGCATCCTTCATCCCAGCCAAGACGCAGCCGTCAGCGGCTCAGCTGGTGTAAATCAGAATAGCGCCTTTGTACTCAGTGGAGCTAGGCTGTTTACAGTCGCTGAGAGTTTGGCCCAAACTGCTGCTAAAATAAATGCATTAGGTAAAAAGCCCGAATGGAGTGAGAGGCATAAACCAAAATCCCTGGAGCATAAACCAAAATACTCCCCGCCCCCAGCTCCTCAAAAGTTGTAGGATGTTCAGACCCAGATGTGACCTGAAAGGCTGAGAGAAAATCTGGCTCCAGCAGAGCTGAGAGGGGGCAGGAAGGACTTAGAAATATCTTCCAGGTCTTTGCATCGTGGAATCTTAAAACGCATTAAATCCAGTTTCATATTCTAATAACTGCACCCACGACCCAGGGTGGGAAATGTGCATCTAAGCGTGTATATCATTTAGGGCCATTTTCCATGGAAACCCCAATGTGAAATGCAAAACACAGCCAAAAAGAGTTAAAAACCTAGGGATAGGGGCACAGAAAGGGAACCCACGCAAACCATCACCCCAAACCCAGCCCTGGGCCAAATGCTGAGGTTTGGGGAAAACTTAGGGTCTATACTTACGCGCTGGTTCGGCGGCAGGCAATCGAACTTCTGAGTTCGATTTATCGCGTCTTGTCTGGACGCGATAAATCGAACCCAGAAGTGCTCCCCGTCGACTCCGGTAATCCTGCTCGGTGAGAGGAGTAGGCGGCGTCGACGGGGGAGCCTGCCTGCCGCGTCTGGACCCGCGGTAAGTTCGAACTAAGGTACGTCGACTTCAGCTACGTTATTCACGTAGGTGAAGTTGCGTACCTTAGTTTGAAGTGGGGGTTAGTGTAGACCAGGCCTTAGTAAAACATTTGTGATTACTGGTCATTTGTATTACAGCCATGCCTAGGGCTGCCAGCCAGGGATCAAGGCCCCCTTGTGTTGGGCGCTTGCTCACTTACAGTCTAGCTGTGAGTTGTATTTTTGCACTTCCAAGGGCCTGATTCCCCCTTTCGCAGAGTCCAGGACAAATGAAACTGGCCACCAGCAGAGACTCCTGAGCAAAAGATCTTGGCCCGTCAAAGGAGCCAGAGCACCCCTCTGGGACTCTCGCCTGGTGAACGGAGGGTGACTGCTAACCTCACTGCACAAGGCCCAGCTTCTCCCCAGCATCCACCCAGTCTCCTTTACCTAGGTTTCTTGCCCAAACACAAGCAGTTCCTCAGCTCACCCTTCTCAGCCAGTCCTTACTCTGCCAGCTCTCCTCCTCTTCTGGAGTGGCAGATCCAGGGCAATCTTCCTGGGCACTGGCCCCTTGCTCCTAAGGCCCCACCCCACAGATTAGCTCCACTCCTGTTCTATCCTCTCCCCAGCCACAGGCTGCCCCAATCACTCCTCCCTTTCCTGCTCCGACAAATCTCTCTAGCCTCAAGTGTAGCCTTGCCCCCTTTAACTGGCTCAGTTAGACCCATTGCTCTGACACAGGGGCGCTGGGCCTGGTCTGCTCACAGGGACCCGCTAGCCTGCCACACAAAGCTGAAGGCAAAGAGTCTCCCACCTCACTTCACCTAACAATTCCCCCAACACCCTCACCCACACTTCCATAGCCAGTTAAAACTTCATTCAAGATACCCTAAGGATGTCTCCCACCACTGAGGGAGGAAAAGAGAAATTATCAAGGCTGTTTTCACTCTTGGGAGGCACTTAGATACCACAGTGATGGGACAGAGGGACAGACAGACTCACTCCCGTGAGCTTCAGTGGAAGGGCTCCACAGGTATCTAACTAGGTTTTAGGATTCAGCCTAAAGCTGCCAAGGCACTGAGTTTGTGAGATCACCTCATGTCTGCAGCCCATCCAAGTCCTCACAAGACACCCTGTTCTTACTGGGAGGTTTTCAGACCACTCAAAGGTTCTGACAGTATTCTTGCCGGCAAGTTAAAGTAGTATGGATCGGATGAATGGACTATAAGGTGGATAGAAAGCCAGCTAGATCGTCGGGCTCAATGGGTAGTGATCAAGGGCTCCATGTCTAGTTGGCAGCCGGTATCAAGAGGAGTGCCCCAAGGGTCTGTCCTGGGGCCGGTTTTGTTCAATATCTTCATTAATGATCTGGAGGATGGTGTGGACTGCACCCTCAGCAAGTTTGCAGATGACACTAAACTGGGAGGAGTGGTAGATACGCTGGAGGGTAGGGATAAGATACAGACGGACCTAGATAAATTAGATGATTGGGCCAAAAGAAACCTGATGAGGTTCAGCAAGGACAAGTGCAGAGTCCTGCACTTAGGACAGAAGAATTCCATGCATTGCTACAGACTAGGGACCGAATGGCTAGGCAGCAGTTCTACAGAAAAGGACCAGGAAAGAGATTACAGTGGACGAGAAACTGGATATGAGTCAACAGTGTGCCCTTGTTGCCAAGAAAGCCAACGGCATTTTGGGCTGTATAAGTAGGGGCATTGCCAGCAGATCGAGGGACGTGATCATTCCCCTCTATTCGACACTGGTGAGGCCTCATCTGGAGTACTGTGTCCAGTTTGGGGACCCACACTACAAGAAGGATGTGGAAAAACTGGAAAGAGTCCAGCAGAGGGCAACAAAAATGATTAGGGGTCTGGAGCACATGACTTATGAGGAGAGGCTGAGGGAACTGGGATTGTTTAGTCTGCAGAAGAGAAGAATGGGGGGGAGGGGTTGATAGCTGCTTTCAACTACCTGAAAGGGGGTTCCAAAGAGGATGGATCTAGACTGTTCTCAGTGGTACCAGATGACAGAACAAGTTACAGTGAGGGAGGTTTAGGTTAGATATTAGGAAAAAACTTTTTCACTAGGAGGGTGGTGAAGCACTGGAATGGGTTACCTAGGGAGGTGGTGGAATCTCCATCCTTAGAGGTTTTTAAGGCCTGGCTTGACAAAGCCCTGGCTGGGATGATTTAATTGGTGTTGGTCCTGCTTTGAGCAGGGGGTTGGACTAGATGACCTCCTGAGGTCCCTTCCAACCTGGATATTCTATGATACTAGTTGGAACCCATATCCAAGCATCTCTGAACAAAACCTTGGGACTTCTTAGGCTTCCCTATTGCTATGGAGACCCTCTCTCAGAGGCCCATCACCCCGCAGAGCCAGCTCCAGCATGCCAGCCTGTGCAGAGCCTCACTTACTCTGTAGGCTGCAGCCAGGGAACGTACGGGACCTGTCAGCTAGATGCATATCAAATTCCAAGCAGCGTTACTCATCAGCTCTGTCGTGTTCCCCCCATCATCAGTAGACACCACCTTTGCAGAGGAGACTGACAAGTGCTTGTGTTTCCACTGTCAACTCCAATAAATAGCGTGTACTTAATACAGTACTGGGGGAAGGGGATCGGAAACACTATCCAGAAACAACAAGTTTTGATATTCCTGCCAATCTAATGGCTCCGGTTCTCTCCCTCTCAAACAATTAGCTGCACTCTGCTCCAGGAACGCTTGGCTGCAGGGCTCGAAGGAGAGAGCTGAGCTGGCACTAATAAACCACTGACTCTCCCCCCCGGGTACGTTGCTCTAATTGTTTCCCTGCACGAGCCCGCCACGCCGTGGCACGTTGCTCAGCATGCCGGCCCCTGTGAATCACGCACCATTAACATTCTCAGAGTGACATCTCCAACATACTTCAGGGTTGCTGGCCAATTTGCAAAATGTTTGGGATAAATTATTAGGAGGTGAGCTGGCAGGGAGCCAAGACCTGACTCATGGTGACCAGACACACTCATCTCGGCTGTTCAGGGTGCTCATCCAGCCATCAATAGCTCAGATCCGTCCAGACCCAACCCCAGACAGCGATAGCCCGGATGCCGCTCGACCGGAGACAGTGTCACCATTAGGAACCAAACACATCATAACTTCTCAGACTTATTAAGGGCTTACATACTCTGGAGCTGTAGGATACCGGGAATTGTGCTGAACACTGAAGCTACTTGGCAAACATCTACATATCAAGACTGGTTTGCTCTCTGCTAAGAGAACCCCTGAGCCTAGTGTGGAGGTGAGGAACCTTGGATGTGTTACGAGCGCTCTGCGCTCAGTGTCTCAACCCACCTTTATCCCTTTGCAATATGCAGCAACGCCACAAAGAATATTAAAAACTAACCAATGCAATGGCCTGAAGCCAGTTCTCACCACACAACTGGCACTGGGTCCCCCCTAAGGGAGGCATAACCCCTCCCAAGAGAAAGGCAGCTTATACTAATGACTGTTTTTCCCGTTAGCATTTCTCCTGGTTTGTAGTAGAAGAGCCACAGTCATCGAGGCATGTGGGAGCCATGCAGTCGCTTGCTCGAGCTCGATACGGGAAAGGTTTTCTCCCATCGTAAAACACAACAATAACTGCAGAAAAGAAAAATGGCCTCTTGTATAGAAGGGCCTATCCAGATGTCACCACCTCGGCATTAAGACCTTCCTTTCCTTAGCTGGCAGATTGAGCAATGCAAGATTTTCCCTGTGGATTTATTCCTGAGAGTTATTTGCAGATTGCAGTGGGCTGAGCCCCACTCCCCCCTTACATCCCGGTAACAACTTCATTGATGTTTTCAGCTGTCCAGGCATCATGTTATTTCAGCACTGAGAAAAAGGAGGAGATTCAAATGGCATCATTTCCCTAAATATAAACTCCCTGCTCATCCCCACATAGTCTGTGTTGGAATGCACAGAGATACACTGAAGATTAACCCTTCAGGTGCTGCAGACTTGCACACGTCCATCTAAGCACGGCATTAGTGAAGTCGGCAATCTAAAAAGTGCCACTGATTTGAGCAAATCAATATCTTACATCTCCAAGATCGGATAGTCTGATGTTATTTATATTACAGTAGTATCTAGAGGCACCAAGTCGGATTACGGTCCCATTGTGCTGGGCACTCTACACACCCATAGTAGAATCAGTCCCTACCCTGAAGAGCTTACCAGTCTAAACAGATAAGATAGACCAAGGGTAGAACGGGGGAGGAAACTGAGGTACAGAGAGATTAGAGCCTTGTTTTTCCAGAAGTGACTAGTGACTTAGGGTGGGACCTTAAGAGGCCTGATTTTCAGGAAGTGCTGAGCCTCCACTCCCTGAAAGCAAGATTCCTTCAAAGTGTCTCACGTTGGTGCCCAAAATTACTAGTCGTTTCTGAAAATTTGGGCCCAAGGTCACACATGGAGTCAGGGCAGACTCAGGAATAGAACAAAGTCTGTCCTCTAATCACATAACGAAACTGTCTGACATAGAGCAGAATGCTCTGAAATGGAACCTAAAATCATCCAGTGCGGTATTTGCCGCTCACCTCCAATTTAACCGTTGCACACAGTTGTTGCTCAACGCCCATGTGTTAGATTTGCCCATGCACTCATCATTGCTGTATGCAGGCAATATTTCGGCATCTGCCTTTGTGACTGAATGGATACAGAATTAAGAGTCAGATTCAATTTCTCCATCAGAACGAACCCACGCGCCAGTGTTAAAATCAAAACAAAAGACCCCATGGAAACTTCTCTCTTCTTAATTAAAGCTATAGTCTTGACATTAAATGACAGCGTGGAATCTTTATCATCACCCAGCCATGCAAGCCAATATGACTGCCTCACATTTCAGTGCTTAGAAGAGAGAGAAAAAATTAAAAAAAGAAATTGGGCCAGTTTTGTAAATATTAAGATTTCAATTTATGAAGAACAAATCTAACTGGCAGCCCAAAGCTCCGATTCCTAAAAACCAATAAACCGGTGGGGAAGCTGACATATAGAATCCCCTGGGGAGGAACAGAACACAAAGCAAGGTAAGAGGGACTGGTTCCAGGGAACCACAAACCACTTCAACCCTCATCGGTCCCTTTCCATGACGGTTGATATTTTCAGAAGTGCTCACATTTTTGGCTTTTCTGGCCCAACCATTAATGTGCATCCTGGGTCAGCAAAGAAACTGATGCTAGATATCTAACAGGCCATAGCAAAACCTCAAGTTATGCATGATAAATGTAAGCTGCTTAGGAGGGAGGGGGTGCATTTCACTAGGGATGGGTGAACCAGCATGGGTAAAATAGCAACGGGCCTGAACCTCCACTCCAGATTGAACCAAACCCCTGATGCTTAGTTCCATTGAACATTTTCACACTCAGAGGAAGGGTGGAATTCATCCCTTGAAAGGGTTACAGACTGTAAACAGATGCACAGTGGGAGCCATTAACAGTGCACATTTTATGGGTCCTATAAAAACCAGGAACTCTGCTACATATTCTTGAGCACTACTTAAGGCATCATAACTATTTACACATTTACAACACCCAGGACAGTCTGCACCAGGTAACGTGGGTCATCAGGCCCTCTGCACCCAGCTGCCTTGCACTCAAGGGATGGGAGAGGATTTTGAATTGGTGTCACCAGATAATCAGTTCCGATTGGCACCTTCCATGCTTTGGTCACTGGTTCAGTTTGGTTAGTATCACTGGTAATGTTATGTGTTGTACCCTTTTCTCCCACATTTCCCTGTCCTATTCCTCATTGAATGCTCTGGTCTAAAACCCTGTAGCTGGTCTAGCTAGATGCAAACAATGGGCCTCCCATAACCATCTCTTGGAGCATGCAAAAAGCTCTGCCACACACTCACAGGTCCATAGTTCAACCGGGTGCTAATCTCTGCCCTTTGCTTGTGTAACCAAACAGAGCCCCACCATGGCCTTCCTCTGTTTCTCCATGTGGTAATTAGGTTGGGGCTGGAAAGGAGAAGGACTGGGGTGCTATGGGATTTGGAACTGATAAATTCCTCCACTGCAACTAGCCAGCGCTCCCGAGATCCAAACTGAAACTGACAAGGAGAAATAAACATCAGTCAGTGCCGGGCTCAGGATTTTGTTCCTGGACAGCCTTGGGCTATAAGTCTGTGCTAAGTAGAAGGTTAGATATGGAATCTCTTTCGGAGGCACCTGTAAAGTTCTGTGTCAGTCCGTCAACAATGACGGAAAAACTCTAGGTGAGACAAAGCAAAAGAAAGAGATCAAGTTTTTATTTAGCCAGCTGAGCCCCAAAAGCCCTTCACAAGACTCTAGCTCTCGTAATTCTTCGCCGATAAGGTGAAGTTCTCAGCCTTTAATATATTGGGCAGCTGCTGCTGCGGCGAAACATTAGTTAGAAAGAGAAATGTCACTAGGAATTTATTGCATTTACTTTCTCTGGTATTTTCAGAATTTTCACACTTGAAATAGTTTACGTTACACACATACATCAGCCTCGCATCAGTCTTTTAATCCCAGATTTGCTGTCTCAGTGGGGTTTGAAACAGGTATTCTTCATGATTAACTCTGGCATGGAACTTCCTGTATGTAGATGACTATTTTCATAAGTGAGACGGGTAGGATAAAGAAATGGAGTTAAGAAAGGGAATATTTAGGCTGACTACAAGAAAAATCTTCCTAACAGTGAAGATTTATTAGCTGCAGGACAATCTCGCTTGGGACAATGGAGAGGCCTCATCACCTGGACATTTAAAGCAAGACTGGGCAAAGCAATAGAAAACGTGCTGTACGGAGCTGACTGTGTTAATAGGCAGATGGAGTGGAGCCCTGATAGAGCCTAACCCATTTCTAACTTTGGATTTCACAGTTGCAAGGGGATGCAAGTCAGGCAGAACGTGTTATTACTCATTCTGCTCCCAACTTCCCCCTGATATACTCATTATGGCTGGACAACAAGTTTGATGGTTGGTTGCTTTGTTTTTAAATCAATGAAAAGGGGCTTTTGCAAACAAAATGAATTTTTCCCCTCAGAGAATTTGCATTTTGGTCAAAATGTTACAGTTGGGTCATAACTTTACTTTTTATGAAAAACAGGCAACTGAAAATATTGGGCAACATTTTTGCTTTTCCAGCATTATCGATGAAGCATTTGTTGAATGAATGCACGGATGTATCCCCAGGTTCCCATCTGCACCTCGCTCTACACAAATATTCAGAATAAAATTTCCTTCATAGAATGAATACCCAACGTGCTGTTACCTAACCCCCCTCCACAAAAAACAACGATCAACCTGTGAAATCAACCTATCCGCTCTCTTGTTCTGAGAGGCCTCCTCCATGTGCACTGAGGGGGGGTGTGAAATTCCTAGAGGTGAGAGGAAGATCACAGCACTGAAGCGAAGGATCAAGGTAAATAGCACTTAAAGCCTAGGAAATCCACAGCTGGGAAGAGGAAAGACATTCCCTCGCTGGGAAGCTATTAAACACTGCAGGCCAAAGAGCAGAAAGTGGAATCAGTCTGCAGGATTTCCCTGCGCTACGTATAAAACACTGACCAGTCACAGCATATGCATGGGCAGCTGCAATACCCAGAGATCTGGCTAATTAGCTATCTTGGAAAGATGAAAAAAAAAGCCCACACGTTCTTATATTTTTATAGGGACACTAAACAACGTCCAGGGTTTTTAGGAGTTTGCTTCACATTTCATTACAAGAGAGGTGGGGGGTCCCTTCGGCTCTCGACTAATAGGGTGAAAGGTGACAGAGACCAACAACAATGCGCTCCATGTATGGGTCTGTGCCTGGAGGGACCCAGGGAAATCTCCCTTGGAAATAGGAGAATGCACACCGCGGCTGGCAGGATTAGCTATGCCGCAGGACAGCTGAATCAGACACTCAGCCTTTAATAGGATTACTCACTTGGGAACTCCAATAAAACAACAGCTCGCTAGGCAGGCTTTGCGCTGGACTCCCGCTCTGCCTGCAGAGGGTCCCTGCAGTGTCTTCAGGCCAAGAGACACATCCATGTTTTGTTTAAAATGTCAAAGGGTTTTGCTGAACTCTTGGCATGGATGTGGGCGGGGGGGGGGGGGAGCGGATTGGTTTTCCATTATATACAGAGGGCTTAGATGGACAGTCTGATCCCGTCCTGGCACTCCAGTCACCACACCGACATCTCACTCAATGTGACAGTGGGGCTTCCACACTCGCCCAAATTCTGTGTGTGTCTGGACTGGGATCTTCAGAGGTGCTAAGCGCCTGCAGCTCCCCTCGCCTCCAGCTGGGGCTACAGGTGCTCAGCACCGCTGCATATCTGACCTGTGAATTTAGGATTCGCTGCCTGGGATCTAGTCCCCCTCAAACGTTTTTCTGATGAATGCCCGGGCCCAGACTCTGTGCTCCCCAGTGTATGCGCAGACATGGCCAGATACAGTGTCGTCCCACTGAAGTCTCTGGAAGTTTTGCAATTGACTTCAGCAACAGCTGCAGGTTTGGACACGACCAATAGCCCCTATGTCAGCTTCTCTGCTAATTCACTCGTACGCAGGGATTCTCACTGAAGTAAACAGAGCTGGGCTGACTGACACCAGATGAGAATCTGTCCCCAGGCTTTTAAAATGAAGCTACTATGGAAGGGCTCAAAGAACAGTAGCTAGAAATGGCCTGTGATGACGTGTATGAGCTCCCTTCTCAGGATTTGGCCTTCTCACAACTTGATCTCCTCTCCAGACAGGCAGAGCATGTCACAGACTCCCAGGATCCAGACAGGGACAGGGCTGTGAGGGGCAGACAGGCCTCCACGGAGCTCCTGTGTGAAATAGGGGGAATTTCAGAACGTGTTAAAACACAAAAATAAATGGTTCCCACCCCCCACCAGGGAAATTACTCAGACTGCCCTAAACCCTAAATAGAGACCTTCATACCTTAGGGATGATCTAAAGCAAAGACATTCCCAGACTCCAAGCCCCTGCTGCTCTGGACGTACCATCCAATGATGGATTTCTCTGAAATGCTCTGACTTTTGTTTTCATGCTCAAAACCAACCCTACCTCCCTCCCGCCCCTCCCAATCTCCACTTTGCACCCCCCACACCCCGCACATGCAGGGTTCAATCCCCGTCTTACCCAGTCCGTGACTCAGTTTGCCATTTGTACAATCAGTGTAACAATGGTCATAACAAATGTCATCAAATGAGGACCTACCTCATGGAAGGTTGTGAGGCTTAATTAACATCTGCAAAGCAGTTAGAGCTCCTTGCCTGGAGGATGCTGCATAAAGTACCTACATTATGCGTGAGCCTTTATAACACACTTTAGATAATAACAAGACTTCACTTCTAAG
Source organism: Malaclemys terrapin pileata (assembly GCF_027887155.1). Taxonomy (NCBI): domain Eukaryota; kingdom Metazoa; phylum Chordata; order Testudines; family Emydidae; genus Malaclemys; species Malaclemys terrapin. Next base: position 10,223,872 of record NC_071508.1, on the reverse strand, counting down.
GCTCTCTCTTCCTGAAAGAAGTGATTCAATGACAATATTTTAAGTCATTCCAGACGAATGGAGAAACGTGCCCCATGGGAGAGATTCCCCTTCCCAGGGGATGGACACTGGAGCTCTATCACACACACAAGCTCGATTACCACCCTCCACCATGATCCAGTTGGATTCATTAGGAAAACTACAACTCATCTGGGTTTTTGCGGCAACACAATCATAGTCTTACAAAGTAATTCTCAGCAAAAAGGATCTGTATATCCAGCTAAGTTCTAGGCGCTAGTGGCGATCTCACACGAGAGTGTGATTTAATCCTTTAGTGGCGTTTCTTCCCCAGCAGCCAGACTCATTCTGTTCATATCATGCACAATACCCGGATTCTTACCGAGATCCCCGTGGCCCATGGCTCAGTCAGGCGAGCTATAAAGGAGGCACCACACCAGCTGGAGAAGAGAAGCACTGGAATTTGCTTTCCCCGGGATGCTCCTCTAGGATATCTGCATGTACCATTGTGCCGGCAGGGGGTCCCTGCACAGTGCACAGATAGTGTTTCTTTCCAAAATGCTTCATGGCAAAGGGAAAACACACTGTAAATGTCGCTGGAGCCATGCAAAATTAGACTGGGAACAGCTCTAGAAAACCTACTGTAGAGAACAAAGATGCACTGATCTCCTAGGAGCACAGAGCTGATGGGATCTAGCCCCTTCTATAGCCTGACCCAAAGTCTGTTGGAGACAAACGCAGTCTTTCCATTGTCAACGGGTTTTGGATCAAGCTCCTAATTCCCATGACTATGTGAACCCTCCTGAAGTCTAACCAGATTGGCCTCTGATATGTTCCTGAGATGGGGCTTCAGCCATCTTATTCTTTCCAGTTACTATCTTCTCCCCTCTGACATGTCCCTTGGTGGCTGAATTGTCAGATTCATGATACAACATCGTGTGTGTGACATTCCCCAGGATACAATCTGGACTGCTGAACAGCAGCGTCCCCTGAACTCTCTAGTCTGGGATGCCTATTCACAGTTTTACTGCCAGAACAGCCACTCTTGGTTTGCTCACGCAGCCTTCAGCACGTAAACTCACTCCTAGCCACTCATGAACTACATACAGGGCAATACCTGCAAATTCTTAGTCCCAGCCTTGTTCCCCAGAAACATGTGTCTTGCACTGCTCGGTATTTGCCTGGACAGTACAAGCTCAGTCAGTCTGTCATTCCAACCCTGGGTAATGAGAATGCAACAGTCTCGTTATCCCCAATGGATTCCCACGCACACTAACCCAGGTATGCACTGGTTAAGAGAAGCACAATAAGATACGTTTACTAGCTACAGAAAGATAGATTTTAAGTGATTACAAGTGATAAGGCATAAAAGGCAGAATTGGCTACAAAAGAAATAGAAACATAGAAACACAAGCTAATACCTAAATGAAATTAAAAGCAAAATGTCTTCCTCACACCAAGCTGCAACAGTTCACGAGCTGGATTCCCCCTACCCGCCCCCCAAGCCGAGGACCCCTCCTCCCGTTCAATATTCTTCAGGTATTTGTTGATGCTGTGAGCAGAGAGATGGGAGGAGGAGGTCACTATCTCTTATTTTTATCCCCCCTCCCCTCCTTTTCTCTTTGAGGATTCCCTTCACCCCACCCCCGGACATGTAGATGAACAGTCCCCTGTGTATGTGAGATTTGAAACGTTCCTGTGATATAAACAAGAGATTTACATTGTATCTTCCCGTTGCTTACGAACGGCTGGTTAAGCAGGTAATGGCCCACTTGACTTTGTTGATACCTACCTGGCGAGGGGTAGGGGGTGCCAGTGTTTCTTTGTCGCTGAGAGATTGGTTTGTGGGCGTTACCCAGATCTACAACATATTTCATTAACAATCATAGAACAAGATCTCATTTTACATGTGGTGGTGTTACACACTTTGTAACAGGATAATCATCAGCGGATGATGAGTTGTCAAATGATACAAAATATAGCATAACGGGGTACAGGGTGTCCCAACGTTCACTTGTTTCCTAGTGCCCACCTTGTGCTGGGGTTTCCCTTTGGGTAGAGAGGCTGTTGCTAAGTTTATAGAACTATTTTGTGAGAGGGGAACCAATTTCATAATCCCCCCTTCAGGATCATGTTCGGTTTTTAAATGTTATGGTTCCATTCTTTTTCCCTACACCTGCAAATGCTGCCTTGGCCATTCAGTGTCCAACATGGTTCGGATTCCATGTAGGTTTATGTGAGGTGGAACTTTACGGGACGCTTCTCCCAAAGAGGAGACAAGGGCTTAGGCCAGAATAAGAATGGCTAAAACGGTTCCCAGAGATGTTATTCTCCATTCCACCTTCCAAGCCCTTAATTTCTAGAGCAAAAAAACCCAAGACGGATCTGCATTAGACTAGACATTTTTAAAGCACCAGCAAGCAACAAGCAAAATGGCACAGTATGATTTCCAGTTAACACTAATTCACACCTGCCTCACCCTAGAATTACGGCAGTAACTAAAGCTATCCAGTGCTCAGGCTCTTCTCACATCAGCACCAGTGTTTATCAGAGTAAATAGTTATGTTCTTGGCATACTAGGGCTGAAAGTATAAACACATGTTGCCCTGACTCTGTCAGATTTCAGAGGGGTTGCCAACTGAAAAGCTGATCCAATTTAGCAGGAGTTCGTTATCCACCATAGCATGACATCAGGAGGCTTGCAGACATAATCCAGATTCCTCCCACCTTGCAAGATGCCTAGACTAAAGGCAAGAAATCAGACCATTCACCGGTATCTGCTGGGCAGGTGAATGTAAACAGCTTGGATTAGACACCTTGGGCTGGTTTCTGATCTCTGGAACACAAGGTTAAATCCAAATTAACTGTACACTTCCAGATTTACACTAGTGACACTGAGAGCAGAATCTGGCCCCTTGTTTTACATTTTACCAGTTTAAAACACACAAAAAAGCTAACTTGCTTCTTCTGATGTTTCTAGTTGAACTTGGTGTCAATAAATAATTCAGCTTCAGAGCATCCTTCGTGTAAACCAGACACAAACTTTCTGGAGATCAGAGTGCAGGGGGAAATGGGGTAAAGGCATTGTATTGTTAAAGCATGTGGTCGGAAGGCCAACAAGGGAGCAAGAGTCAAGACATATGATGGGGGAGACACAAAAAGGAAAACCCCTTAAATCACCGAAACCCAACCCTAGGGCTCATGGTCATGAACACATCAATTAGTCATTAATCGATAAGAACCTTTGTTCTTAGTAGTAGCACCAAGCCCAAACTATTCCAACACCATGAGTCAGGTTGGTTTTGAAATCATTAGGTTAAAAGGCGGGGGGTGGGGGTGGTTTTTATTTGCCTAAAAAGTGAAAGCTGAGAGTCAGCCACCATCCCCTGGCTCCAGGGGCTGGGGCTGTAATGAAAACACCAAACAGCAGGAGAGTCACAGTCAAATCTCAAGATACTTTAGACGGTTTTGGGGCACGTATCTTGGTGTAAATGAGACCCCACCCTCTCTCGCACCCTGGAGTAGGTCAGGAGCAGGGGCCCTCACGTAGCGTTCATTATTGAAGAGAACAGCCACAAAGGAGCAGTATCCTCTGTCCTCTCCTGCTGAGCCCGCCGAGGAGAGAATGCCAATCTTGTCATACCCAATGTCTCCCTCCCCCACCACTGAGATCCCGCTCCCCGAATAGAGGTTTACAAGAACACATTACAGCCGTGCTGTACAATCCCCATACGCACCAGCACCACCCACCGCATTTTGCTGCCTGCTCTGCCCATCTCCTCCAAACAAGCCTCATCCTGGTTACCACGCCAGTCCCCACTCGCTCCACCCCCAGCCTGTCACCAGGCTCTTCACAGCCACTGGATTGTCACTCTGCATTGCAGCAATGGCTGTAGCACCGTGCAGGGAGCTGGAGCACACAGGGCAGGACCAAGAGCTGGTCTCCAGGGGATTCGGGGGGTTGGTTCTTTCATTGTCTGTGCTAACAGCCAAGGGGGGTTGTGGTGACTTTTCCACATGGATTTAGAGTTCAGAGAATGCATTATCCGAACCCCTTTGCCCCCAGGACAGGTACAGCATGGCAAGCTTGCCTAGCAATGTCCACCAACCCGTGACCTGGAGAAAGCACTACCTATAGAGCAAAGAGGCATGGGAGAGTTTAGGGGACATGTTCTCTGCAATCCCAGGGCTAGAAACATACTTTTTATTTTAAATGAAGCCAGAGACTCTCAGGCAATCACCTGGCTCCAGCAGCTGGGGCTTTAACAAAACACCCAACATCACAAGAGCTGACAATGCTACGACCGCCGACCAGTGCAGGTTGTGGGGCGTTAATGGGTTTAGGAGCAGAACCAATCTCCAGCTCTACACGTTGCTGACAATTATTTTTAAAACAAATAGCTCCTGCAATCACTTCTCAGCCAACCTTGGCCCAGCAGCAAAGAATCCATAAATAGATGGCCCCAGCCCGGGATCCCCACTGATGTGCTTCTGAGCTCCAGGGAGGAGAAAGATTCAGCTCCCCCACCCCCAACAGGGATCTCTCATATTTCTTTCCCCTGTGCCCCTGGAGAACGCTGTACAGCCATATGCATTTTCTACAGTACATCTCAGATTTCTTGGCCAAGATTTCCAAAAGCACCTAGTGATTTTGGGTGCCCCAGCCTCAGACACCTTGAAGGGCCTTGGTTTTCAAAGCAGGGTGCTCAGCACTCCCTGGAAATCATCTCCCTTTCTTCCATACGTCCACCTCCCACCCACCCCACTAGTCACTTTTGAAAATCATGGTCCCTTCCCATACTCCCCACCTGGGTTGTCCAGCCCAGACTCTCCCTTGGCAAGTGTATCTTGCTCATCAGGGTGCAGGACACTTCTCCCATCATGCTTTATAATCTGTTAGCTGATCTGGATTTCTCTTGCCTTTCAGGGACTATGAGTCAATCCAGAAGCTACGTTCACTTAAAATCCATCTTCAATAATGTTAAAAAAACAAAACCTACGTGCTGTACGTTTCCTGCCCTAGTTTGGGGTTATCCTTGTACTGCCCCTAGTTCTTTCACTATTCCACTTTCTTTTCTGGGTTCCCAATTTCACAACAATTGTGCTGAAGAAATAACAGATAAAACTCTGCGTGAATGTTCATGGAGATTCACTGAGATTAGCAAGGCCATGAGAAATCTTCGCAAACCACTATGGAAGGAGAGTTTGGAGCAGCAACTCATTCCCCTCCCCACCAAAGGGGCAGGAAGCTGTATATTGATTCATACCTGCCAGCCTGGAAATGTCAGAAATTCTTTCTAAAGGCAGAACAAACCAAAAAAAAGACACTTTGATCTTGACAGACCAGCTGGGAGTCTACTACTGTCCTAGGACAGACTCCTAAATTCACAGCTGAAGATCTTGAAAGGAAGAGTCCAGCGGATGGATTTGATTTTGAAGAATACAGATGGTTTGCACATAGTGGGCATGGTCTTCATTTATACTAATGGCAGAGGAAGGGGCCATAAAAGCTAGTGGAAGAGTACTTTGTACCCACATAGGCCCCTTTGCACTGCCAGAGTTGGGTAAAGAGGCCTTATTGTAAGTAAGAATCAGGCCATATTGTTAGTGGAAAAGTAACATATTTTAAGATTTACTTGATATGTTTTGTGAACTGTGTATATATTATGGACCTCATTGACATCAGTGTAAATCGGAAGCAACTACATTTAATTCCAATGAGTTCCACTACTGCATGTGAAAGTAGAATCTGGATTAATGATGTGTCATATAACCTCAGGTAAAAGGCACTAAATAAAGTATTATGAGGATTATGTATTCGTCTTTATGCTGACATCCATAACATGTTATACTGTCCACTGCAAGCATTGTGGACACAATATAATGAATTTGTTTCACATTGAGGAAATTATTCTTAATATTTACATGCCAACAATATTCATGCAGAATAGGAAACTAAAAGTATATAAACCCTTAGCTACATTTAGTGAAGCAGCAACTCATTCCCCTAAACACGTCAAGTGGATTAACCCTGGCCTGTTTACACACTCAGGTATTGCAGCCAAGTGTGGGCAGGAAGTGGGCCAACCTCCTCATGTTGATTAATCACTGCATGATAAACTCTCCATTTAGAAACACTTCTGCAGATATAGCAGACAGCTCCTCCCTTCAGACTAAGCACTGGCATTAGCTGGAGAATGGACATTCCATTTCGAGGATTGAGATTTCAAGACTTGTTTTCATTTCAATTTAGAACAAAACCCTAAAATTTCAAAAAATTTCTCTGCAAAAAAAAAATTCCAACAATAGTTTCAGATCAAGTGAAACATTTTGTTTCTACAGAACCAAAATGTTTTGTATTGATTTTGGCTTTTTACATTTCATATTGTACACCTACTACAAGACAAGATTTTAAAAACGTTTAAAGGAAAAGTCATTTTGAAAGGAAAAATCAGAAGATTTCTTTCCAAAAATATGGAAACAGGACATTTGACAGTATCAGCACTCTTCCCCTCCTCCCCCAACGTTTTCTCCTCCAAAATGAAGTTTCAGTGAAATTGTCACTGTTTTGCAAAGCAACTTGATTTTGATGAAATTGCATTTTCTGACAGAAAACTGTTCCATCAAAGTTTTCTGACTGGCTCTACAAGGCACAGTTGCAACATAATAGAATTCTGAAGTCCCAACCAGAGGCTCCTGATGTCAGATGAAGAAAAACAAAAACCAAGGAGCAAAAGAAAGTTGTTAGAAATAAAGATCCTATTTTCATGAAATAAAAATGAAATGGGGAAAGGGAAGCACAGAAATTATTCTTCCCTGAAACAGAATCTGATCTGTGTTTGGACAGATGCCAAAGATTTTTTATGTGGATGAATTCAGATAGTTTAAGTCCCAGGTCTCAGCAAATATTCAGAGTTGGCATAGTCCCACAGGTGAGGTGTGCAATGTGCTCATGGGGAAGCAGAGAATTGTATATAAAGTTTGCTGTGAGGGAGGTTAATATGCTAGGTCTTTCCTTATCAGCTGGAGACAGAAGGAAGTCCCCTGTGACAATATGAAGTCAATCATTGTGTCAGACATGTGCCATTGAGAAGTGTCCCATAGTTTGGCATTTCCTTGATTTATAAGGGTTGTCTGGAGTGGGCAGGCTCTCTCACTCAACCAGACTTAATCCCCTTCACATTTTAATGGACTATGTAGAATAGCACATGCGGTGGAGGACAAAGAAGAAGTGTTCATTTCACACAGAATCTCATCTCAGTAGAGTGCTAGCATATTGGCCAACAGAGGTATCTGAACTCGGGGTGGAGGAAAAAATCATTCACTTGCACAGTGTCTTCTCAAATGCTGCTTGACTGAGGATTCCAACATTTTGTGAACAACTTGTTACAAGAGTGTCACTGTAGAAATCCAATTCAACCACTTGCCTGGTTATAAATAAAACAGCCACTGACCTTGGAGATTAATCAGTGGACTCGTGTCTCTGGGTGATGTCACCCCCTGTCAACGTTTGGCCCCATCTGATCTGCCGATGACAGCCAGAGAGGGCAGGGTTATGGGATTTAAAACTAATTCTCTCCTCACTGTCTCAGCAGTCTACTCGCTCTCTCTACACCACACCGCATACGACATACCGACTGCCTCTAGGTGATGAAGGCCAAGCAACATAAAACAAGGGCTACTCTGCCTAGCCCTGGTATTTTCAGTAGGGGCGCACTGTTCCTGATCTTTGGGGGCTTTATGACTAATGCACCTGGATTTGCCACCATTAATCTGAATCTGGTCAGTCCTGCACACGGAGCACAGCATCGGCCAGTCCACCCTATGGAAACCGCAAAGAAGAGGAGCCCTCTGGGGCTCTGCTCTAAACTGAGACCTCATCAGCGGTCGGGAAGGCACCTAGCTCGGGCTGATTTAGTTGTATGTTGCAAGCAAACAAGCAGGACCTCCAGCTAGGGAGCCAGGGAAGAGGGCAAGAGAAGCCGAGTTCCAGGCTGAAGAGATGATACATGCAGCTTTGGAGGCTGGGGAACAATTACCCAGGATGGAAAACCAGGCACTTCTCTGCCTCTGAAGTCACGATCAGCTCCGTCTGGCAGGCATGCCACAGCTACATGCACGACCCAATGGGAATGAGAGGCTGGCTCTCCACTTCATAGCAGATATTGGCACATGAAGCAGCTCACCTCCTTCCCCCAGTTAGACGACTGGCTGAAAAGCAGGGTTGTAGCCTGGACGCTGCTCTATGGCTTAAACTTTAAAGCAAAAAGCTTGACAGCCAGTCCTACTGCCTGCATCTGTATGCTAGCAAAGGGGTGACTTCAGCCCATGCAGAGACCCGCGATTACGGAGTAGATGTGCGCTCGATCACAGCTAGGTAGGGTGCGTCTGCACGGGCTGCAGCCATACCTCCAATTGCAGCAGAGGTACCCATAGGGTCATCACAGCTGACAACTAACCGGCACACATGAGAGTCCCTGATGTCCACCACCTGAACTGGAGAAGCCCCAGTGGCACTTACTAGAGACTAAGGGCCAGATTTTCAAAGGTATTTAGGCATGTGCAGATATAGGCACGTAGGTGCTGCTGAAAATCCACTAGGCACCTATCTGCATATATAGGGAAAGGTTTTTAGGGGTCTAAATGCTTTGGTGCAGGGACTGTCTCTTACTATCTGCGTGCAAAGCACAATGGAGCTAGGTGCTGCAGTGATATAAATTATGAACCTGGATAAGTCTGAAATGCCTCCTTTTCAGAAACCATTTTCATGCTCTCCCCCAGGCACTGCATTTCATCTACACCATATCCTGGGAACGAAGCCAGCGCTTGGCCAACAGCGGGAACCTGTCAGGTGGTTGCTGAGACATTGAACTTCAGGCCACAGAAGTCTGGATCCTCATGTCAGGATGGGGACAAGCACTGGATGAGATTTCTAGGGCACGCAGCCCCTGTTTCAGACACTTGTCCCTTAGCAATGAGAAAAAGGGACCAGGTTACATGGAGTCACAAACTAGAAAAGCAGGAGTGTGTGCAAACTGGAAGGTTGCTACAGTTTTCTAGGCAACATCACAGGAACAAGCCCAGGGGGTTCAGACACTAAAGAGGTCCATTTTCTCCCCCCTAAGTTCCAGGAATGGCCTTATCTGTCCTCAGAAAACTTTGGTCCCCTTTGCCTTCTGCTCCACCACTACTGAGATTGGAGGGGGCGGGGGCTGGGCTGGGCTGGCAGCACCAGGACAGAACTACAGAGACAGCGGCCTGCACAGTGCATCAGTTGTGTCCAGTTCAAAACTGCCCTGCGCCCTTCCAGGTGTTTGGAAAGTTGCAAAGGTAAAAACACATTCAAAGAGCCTTTGGAAAATGCCAAGCAGGCTTCTATTTAGATACAACAGTCTGGGAAACTCCAGGAGCAGTGTTAGCCGACACCATGGCAAACCCACCCCTGCCTGGCCTACACTGGTGCGCCCATCATGGGCAGCATTGGCAGGACACCTGAAACTTCTCCACGCTGACGAGCTATGCCACACAGGGCTGGATAACATGAGAAACCCAGAAGCTCATCACCTCCCTACAACTGCAAATAAGGGGAACTGCAGTCTCCCAGCACCATCCATGGGGCAATTATGTAAGCCATTTGTGAGAGAACAAAGTAATTAGTGCAGGGGTCAAGAGAATTAGGGGGAGACCCTAACAAAGCACTTCTGAAGAGTATCATTACGTTTTGTTTGTTTGACTCCTGTTTCCATGGTGGTGCGAGTGGTTCTGAATGACCAATTCATTGCTATGTTTTTTCCTACCCATCTGAAGTTATTAACGCAGACCTAAAAGCGAGACCAAATGGTTTAATTAAAACTGCCTCACACTTTGGGAAGTTTAATTCCTCTCCAGCTAGAAGGAAACTTTCTTACAATCATGTATGAAAGTAGAGACGTAGGGGCTCACTAATGAGCAGTGATTCAGCATTAATGACGCTGAGCCTCAGTTTATTAGAGCGTAAAGTCAGAGTTTCCAAGCAGCAGCCCAGGGTTTCATTTCAGCGCTGGGGGTGCTCCTTCCCCAAAGAGGGTCAGAGTCAGCCACTGGCTAGAACTTGCCCTTCATTGGAACCAGTGTGACTCCTTACAGAGTCAGACACTTTTCAGTGTCCGCAGAGGGTGTCACGGGGCACAGTACTCACCACTGGTCTGGCACCTCCTCCTGGTCACACTGGGGAATAGTGCTTGAAGTCGATGTCCCTATCCGCAGTTTGCACACCACGGCTGTCTCTCTCTCTCACAGGTCTGCAGCCCCTTTTTGTAACCCTAGAGCCAGCTAACTCGGTGTTCCCACCTTCCAAGGTAGCGAAGTCCCTTCTCCCTAGCAGTCCTCAGCAGTCTTCCCTCTCACTGCCCCATGGCGCCACTCCCTCAGTGCCCTCTACTCTGGGCTCTCGTCCAGGGATCCTCAGTTCAGCAGTTCTGGGCTTTCCTCTCCCAGCCCTCACTGCTCCCTACCACATCTGGTTCCCCTTCTCTCTTCCCAGGGAGTGGCTGCTGCATGCCTTCCTGCAGCCTTGCACCAGCTACCTGGCTTGGGCCCTACTTGGTCCTACACCGCTGAGCCTGCTTTCAATCCATTCCCTGCTCTCTGGCTCTTCCTTCAGGTGCAGCCTGTGGAGTTAATTGGCCTGCCTGGCCACCTTAACCCCTTCCAGTCCTGTGTGGGGAGGGTCGAATCTGACCCTGGATCAGTTGCATAAATTGCTGTGTGGGAGATCCCAGCAGCATTGGAGTTGGGGGGACAACCCTGTTGCAAACATGGAGCTTTCACTTTTCAAGAACTGTGGACCTTTCTCAGGTAGTTTAATCATCTTAGGTGCCAGAAACATACAGCATAGGCCACCATGGGCCCACGTCACATAGGTGCATGTCCCTATTATGGAGGCCGTCAGATGCTACAGTGGGCAAGGGCTGTATAAAAACCAGAACAGGGCTATTGCCATTCACTCTGGGGTGAAAAATGGCCTAGAACTGAGGGGAAAGCAGCATTTATGCCAGGATAAGCCTCGTCCTGCTATCAACTCCACAAGGAGTCCTGTTGCCAGGAATCTGCTGGCATGGGTCCGAGTGCAGAATCAGGGCTGTAGGGTATGGGTGGGGAGCCGGGGGCTGTGACCCATCAGGGTATCACAAACAGTCCTCGGGGATTGTGACCACCCTGCCCTGCGCCTATTGCTAACTGGGATGGGGGTGATTCTAGCTAGGTCCTATGTAGACAGTGGGGAGGTCCCGGCATAGGGAAGTTTGAGGCCCACTCCCTCGCTGCCAGAAAACAACAAATGGCAACTTTAGAGTCTTGTTGGAATCCCATCTAACCAAGAACAGTTCAGCTTCCTACACAAAACCCTCGGCAGGTCCTGGAGACATACCTCCTTTGCTCAGATGTGACGCACACAAGGCTTTCTGAGGAGAACTATCCTCCCCGCCCACTTGGTGACAGAGTTCCTGGGTCGTGTTGCCTAGGGAGGGTCAGGTTTGCCTGTCAGTGTCACTTTAACGTCCTGTTCCAAAGTAAGCAGTTAATAAATGGTCTATTTATAAGGGGCTGCGTCACCTCAGAAAACAGGTTTCATGTGAGGTCAGCAGGACTGATGCTGGGGGTTGTTTTGGGACAAAGATTTTCCTCTTGGGATTCCAAGCAGCTGCGACCACGCAAGGCTCAGCGTTATTTTAAAAAGGAAGTTTTAACACAGTGAACAGGCTCCCCAAGAGCTCTCTTTGCCTGTTACATTATTGATCTAGCTCCGGGTACAAATCTGAGCCCCTCCACACCCTAGAATTACAGTTTACAGGGTTAGAAGCTTCTACACGAAAGGTTAGCATTATAGCTCTAGATAACGTGGGAGTTCCCATTTGCAGGAGTTCATGCATGTTTTCCTCCAGCTTTGCTTTGCCAGGGGGCTGAATTTGACAAGATTCGCTGGCTCTGGGGGCTGAAACCAGAAAGTTTTACATTTAACCAAAACCATAGGTTCGCCCCACACTCACTTATCGTGTGTATTACAGTAACACTTACAGCCCCAATCCAGGTTGTGGCTCTATTGCGCTAGGCGCTGTACAGACGCATAGTAAGAGACAGGCCCTGCCCCAAAGAGCCAGGACAAAGGCAGGAAGGATTGCTATTCCCATTTTACTGAGGCCTAGAGAGATTAAGTGACATGCCCAGGAAGTCTGTAAGAGCCAGGGACGGAGCCCAGATCTTTTGGGTCAAGGCAGTGTCTTATCCGCAAGCCCTACCCCTCTCTCTACTGCCACCAAAAAGTAGAGCTGGTCAGGAATTTTCTGACAAAAAATTTCATTGGCAAATGCCAATTTATCAAGACCAAAACTTTTTGTGAGAGAGGATCAGTTCTGATGAATTTCACAACTAAAAAAAAAAAATTTTTTTTGCAAGTTATCTAAATGAAACATCTGAAACTTTTCAAAATTAAAAAAATGCCAGTTTTTCAATTCAGAACAACTTTATTTAGAATTTAAACTAACTATAGTAAAAAAAAAATTTTAAAATGACCAAAATGGAAACATGTTTAAATTGACGAAACATTTTATATATATTTGGTTTCTTGAAATTTGAGGTGGACTTTTTGTCACAACTCAGGAGGGGAAGCATTTTTGAAATCTCCGAAGTTTTCACGGGTTTGGAAAACTGTTTCCCACCCAACACTACTAAGAAGTCTGAGACTTCACAAACCAGCCCTCCAAACAGGTATGCTCTACGACATGCTCCTTTGCAGGCTGGATGCCATCTACCATCAATTCTCTGGAAACAATGAATGTCTACAAACTTTTTTTTTTTTTTTTTTCCTCATGCTCTTTTCTTCCTTTACAAACTTTAAAAAAAAATCAAAATAAATGATAAAGCCAACTGTGTGTGTATATATGTGTGTGTGTGTGTGTGCCCACGCACACTGCAGCCCCCGGATCAGAGGCATGCTGACAAAGCAAAGTGTTACTACTAACAGACACAACAGCAGCCGCACCAAGCCAGTGCCAAGACCCGGCGATAGCCAATAGCCACCTTCAACACCAAGGGAATGAGAGTTTCCAGAGTGACTGACCTGTTAAGAAAATAGTTTGTTCCTTTGAAGTTAATGAACCATGAAAGCCTTTGAAAGCAGAGCCTTGTTTATTTACGCAGAGCAGCTCATGTGTATAAAACACACACACATTCTGTGCACGCTGCTAATTTGAATGAAAGATCAAATACACACTCTTCCGGCCAGAGCCAAGCAGGCCCTGGCATGCAGCAGTTTGTAGAGCAAGACTCGGGCTCCCTCTCCTTGTGAAATCTTCAGCCACCTTTGAGCCACTTAAACCCCACTGAGAGTTATTCTTAAATACAATCTAATAAATACAAGCCTGATTCAACCCCCCGTGAAGTCAACAGGAGTCTTTCCCTATAGTGTAGATCAGAACCTATGGACAGATTTTCAAGAGGACTCCATTTCCATCAGTCACCAAAACAAGGAGCTATGTTTCCAGAAGATTTCAGCAATTTGGATGCTGAGCTCTTGAAAAATCTGACACTGACTATGCCATGGGTGCTGTGCACTGTGAAAACTGGCCTTGTGGGTGCAGCTCCAGTTCTTTCTCAAGGACTAAATTAAATCACACACACACACACACACATACATCCCCTTACCTTGCTTTTTATCAGAGCCAAATGAAAGTCAAAGCACAAAACATGTCCCCTCCTCACTCTAAAAGTGCTCTTATCTCCACTGTCCACCCAGAGCCTCAGCCAGTCACTCCACTGCAAATCCAGAACCTCGATCATTCCAATCCTGAGCAATTTTCGGGCAGGTTCTAAATTTGCCCAGTGGAGGTCCCATCCGTAGACCCAAGTGATGGGGCTGCCCATTTGTATTCTTACCATCTGGAAACGAATGTGCTTTAAAGTACAATACTTGTCATTTCCTCTCTTCCTTTTCTGAAAAAGAACAAAGACCAGAGCCCTAGGTGTCCATTGTGACAGCACTACTACCACCACCTAAAGAATATAGCTCCCAGCTCTTCATCCATCCTAGGGTGGGGTACAGCCACCTATCACCATAGTATCTGGGCTCCTTCCACATAGGATAGATTGGCAATAGTGCAGGCCCTTGTGGCCTTCTTAGGCCTAGTCTACATCTACAGCTTAGGTCCACCTAGCTACATTCCAAGGGGCTGTAAAAACTTCTATGCCCTGTGTGACATCCCCCTGCTGTAGATGCAGCTAAGTCAATGGAAGACTTCTTCATCAATCCAGCTGCCACCTCTCAAGGGGGTAAATTTACTACAGGGATGGAAAACATCTGCTATTGCTGTAGTAAGCATCTGCACTACCGTGGCGTAGCTGCAGCAGCACGACTTCGAGTGTAGACGTGCCCTTAGAGCATCTAACTCCTCTCTCTTCTGGGGGGGTATACAAAGCTGTGTGTGGGATGGGGGGGGGGTTGGAAGTGGGATGAAGCAAGAGGAAGAAAGGGGAAATAGTTGATGGGAACTATTGGAACAATTTTCAACGGGTCATGATGGATTTGCCATCATTGGCAATAATTTAAATCAAGACTGGATTTAAAGTATATACTGGAGGAATTATTTTGGGGAAGGTCTCTGGCCTGTGTTACAGGAGATCAGACTAAATGGTCACAATGATCCCTTCTGGCCTTGGAATCTATGCTTTTTTCATTAGAAAATGCCAATTCATCAAAATCAAAAAAGTTTTCCCTGGTATGGGTCCATTTCAATGACTTTAAAAATAATTTTTGAAAAAAGTTTCAAACTAGTCAAAACATTTCTCAACATGTAAAAAACAATCTCGTTTTCTGGTTCAAAACAGCTTTGTTTCAAAACGTAAGTTACAGTTTACAGTATTTTTAATGGTTTTAAATGGTCACAATGAAAATAAAATGTTTCAAAATCAAAATGCAACATTCTAATTGACCCAAATGGTTTGTTGGGTTTTTTTTAAATGTATTTTTGGTGCATGAAAATTTTCAAGCTTTTGACCTTTCATCCCAATTTGGGACAGGACCATTTTTTGATTTCATAATTTGTGTGATTCTCAGTCTGTTTACAGTGGGAAAGCATCGTGAAATAGGAATGGTTAGTAATTATTTCCAACCAATTATTGATGAGAAAGCACAAGACTCAGGGGGCCTGCATCTTGGCGGGTATAACCCTGCCAGCAAAAAAGGAAATACAAATTCAGAGCCATGAATGAAGATTCAATACCAAAGTTCCAGCACTGAAGAAAGTTACACTTCATGGCAACAGCCTAAAGCAGAAACATACCCCCCCCCCCCCCGTGGGAAATATTACCAACTAGAGAATGTGCCCCAGGCTATTGTATTAGGTTGAAGAGAATGGAATACAGTATGTTCTGCTAGCAGCCCTCAGTGTTCGCTGGTGGCAGAAGCAGCCGTAAGATCATAGCACACGATACACTATGATGAGACTTCTAAACAAATCCACAGGCTCCAACAATAGTCTATATATAGATATTTCAATCTTTTTTCCCCAGCGGGACAGCTTTATAAATAAGATGTAATGCAATATTTCAGTTGGGTCGCAGACAAAAGGACCGAGCCCCACTGGCACTTGCTTTCTGTCACTGTACTTTTGAGAAGTCTAATTGGATTAAAAGCTGGCATCTGTTTCTGGTCTCAGTTTCTCTTCGGCCAGTGAAGTCATTATTTAATCTAACAATTGTAGGACGAAGGAAAGGGCCGAGAACGCAAGGGGGTGGGTCTGGCTGGAGACTTTGGCAAAGCTAAGTCGGCAAAAGATCCGAGGACTCCAGCAGATACTGAGGTTTGCAGTCCCATGAAAGCAAATAGGCACCACTGAAAGTGCCTGAAAAGCCACTCAGAGGAAACCTGCTCCGTGGTAGTCCAGACACCTGCTGGCATCCAACACCAGGGAAGGACAAGCCAGCTAGGGTCCAGAAGCCAGCTCTTCAAGGTAAGATCAGTCTTTGTGAGTCGCCGGACAATGGTTTCATTGTGATATCATTTGTGGTTTTGAACCAGTGTGAGGCAGAAGGGCAGATCCTCATCTGGTGTGGTGGCATAGCTCCACGGTCAATTAAGCCAACACCATGTTGCAGTGTTTTGGGGCCAACAGAAGCAAGTCTGACTGAGGCCATGATGGCAAATGCACAACCGTATTGAGCAGAGAGGGGTTATGATGCGAGATTTGGTGGTTGGGGAGATGGAGGGACAACAAGGCAGAGAGGTCCAGGGACAAACAGGGTCTTATCGGAGTTGAGAGAGTGAAGGGTTCCCAGTGAAGCGTAAGGTTACTACTCTTGTGCTCCCAAGCACAGAGCAGCAAGATGAGCAACTCTGCAGGCTGCCCATTGAACCTCAGAACGTGGTGTTTCTCCAACTTCCTTGCCCTGCTTTGGGGGGGTGGGAGCACTCTGGCTGAGCCCCCAACAGCCACCTGCCCTGTGATTAGAAGAAGACAGTCTTCTGAAGAGGCTTTCAGCAGGAACTGGGCTGCCTGCTCTCCTTGCATTAAACGGCAAGGGTGAAATCCTGGTCCCCACTGAAGTTAAAGGGAGCTTTGCCACTGACTCCAGCAGGCTAGGATGTTATCTCAGTCCTGGTGGTATATGGTCTCTGGGATGTCAGATTTTGGGTGCTGTCATGTGACAGTGCCAAGGAGTCACAGAAAGAGCTGTTTTCTTCTAACTCTGAACAAGGAACTTTATTGGAATAAAGAAACCAGTGTTATCCCTAAAGCCTTCTGTTGGTCTCTACTTCCAGTACCGCCTCCAGCCTCCAGTTCCTGCCTGGATTCCTGCTGTAGATTTAAAGAAACAGTACACATCTTCATGAAGTCTTGCCAACTATCACAACTTGATCATAGGTCTTGGGATATTTGGTGTTTTCCTTAAGGCCTCTGGTCCTGTTGTTACAGGACGATCTCAGCTTTCATTTCAAATGGAAAGTAAGTTTCTCCTGGTGCAAGAGGAAAGCTTGAGAAATGTGAATCCTGACAGCTCAGAACCCCAGCAGGCAGAACAAGAGAACCCAGCATTCATCAGTCTTTAAATTTCCCTAAATCCAGGGGCCTGACTCACCATTTTTGAATACTCTGGATGGCGATATTGAAACCGCTCACCTTACACGGCTGCCTCATTATAGTCTTCCCCCATTTGGTTGCTGTCCGAGAGGTCTGGCTTCCAAAGTGCTCACCTTCAGACCCGCTTATTCCCTCTCCCTCAGGAGTTTATATCCAAGATGTTTAATAGGAATGAAAAACAAGACAAATAAGTTTGAGGGTTGGGTTAACTTTATCACAGAGCCCTGAGACCATGCATAGCACCTGGCGGCTCATCCCCACCAGCCTGTCTATTCCAATAGGGGGAATTCTCCCTCTATGCTTATGTTACAAGGTGGAGTGGGGTCAGGCTGCTCTGAAAAGAGGTGATGCTGGGGAAACTGCAAACCATGGGGACTCTCCTTGAAATCCTTTCCATTAAAAAAAGAAAGCCAAATTGCCCAGATCCTGAACCTTGCACAGGAAAGCAGAGATCAACCCCAAAGTGTTCAAAAATCATGAGACAGCCCCCCCAAGCTCTCAGCTCAGGCTGGCAGTTCACACAGATGTGCGGAGACTATTTTCTCTGTTCATCGTTTTCCTACCCAGTGATTCCTCTCCATAGTTCTCACCCTGCAGTGACACCTGCTGGGTGAGCCCAACTAACATAACAGATCCCAGGCTCCTACATGGATGCACTTAGCCACAGTGAAAAGACAAATTCTGCAGGCTCAGGCCCTTACTCCGATGAGCAGTTCTACAGTCTTCCTGGGGATTACTCAGGTGAGTAAGGGCCTTGAGGGATCAGGACCTGAGCTAGAAGCCAAGCGTCTGCTGGCAATACAAGTGTTTAAGTTACCTTCAGTGATAAGTGCTGCAATCATGGTGGATTTCAGCGTGTGGGGAGCACAAAAACAGTCTGTGCTCCCCTCAGCTCCTGATTTCTGTTGGCCTGCTTCTGCCTCATAGCCTTGCCACTGCAGAGATATCTGAGCCCCCGGGGCATGCAGCAGCCCTGCTGTGCCTGACCCCATCATAGGAACACAGGGCTGGCTAGACTGTGTTCCTACAGAGCCCTGGCCCAGGGAGGTCAGCGTCCTGTCTGGGAAAGTGGTAGCACAAGGCACTTCAGAGGAAGGCTGTCCGAACCCTGCTGTAGCAATACACGCTGGGCAAAGGTCCCAGTGATTTCAGTGGGTGTGCTCCACCTGCATTAAGCAGATATTAGACACCCGGTTAATATTTCTGACTGAGCTACCACTCAGGGGGCTTGCAACTTAAGGCAACAGGACGTATTTTAACATGAAAGTTCTATTTGCTGCCTCTCTTGGTGTACTAACAGTCAGATCCATTATTTGCATTACTGTAGCCCGTGCAAGGTTCCTTGCCGCTGGGTGCTGCCCAGATGGACAGCAGTGCCCTCAAGAGCTTACGCACACACTTCAGACACAGGGCAGGAGAGATGGGAAGTGACTTGCCCAAGGTCATGCAGCACATCAGGGTCAGAGCCACGAAGACAGCCCATGTCTCCAGAGTCCCAGTCCAGTGATCTAGCCATTAGGTTATGCTGCCTCCTCAAATACATCGATTTAATAGCGTTTTGTCCAAAGCAGCAATTTAACCAAGCAGGGGTGGGAGAGAATCTGAAATTGTAAAACATGTCTATGCAGCATAGAAACCTAGCCTGGGGTGAACTCCTAGTTATGCAGCCTAAAAAGGGCAACTAAATCTCATGCTTCAGGGCATCATCTTCTCCTCAGCAAGGTTAGGAAGGATTTCTCCTACCATAAAGGGGACATTCTACCCACAGCAATTGGCTATTTCTGCTACAATGAGCAGCCCCACTTAAACCAATAAAGCTTGTCAGCTAAGACCCTGACAACACTTATGCACATGCTTAACTTTAAGCCTGTGAGTAGTTCCAGTGAAGTCAATGGGATTTAAGGCAGGCCCTTCAGTGTTTACAGGATTGGGGCCAAATGCTTAACTCCCTGCAAGGATTCATTGGTTAATGTTTGCAAAGAGCTGCTTTGAAAATGAAAGGTCCTGGAACAGAGTGTGAAGCATTTTTATTACTCTATAGCTGGGAGTCAGGAAACAAGTTATCAGAGGAAATTATAAAGATACACTGAACCCCAGAATTTTTGCCTGAAACCCATTCTGAGAAATCCAACACCAGGGTTGCTACAACCATCCCAATGGCCAAGGCCTCAGAGTGGACTGTCCCTCTCTCACAGACATTCTTCTCTGAGACCTTGAAAGGAAATCCTAAAAAGCCAAAGGCTAATGGGATCTTTTTTTTTTTTCAGCCAATATGCTCAGAGAGTCTCCCTCGCTCTCCCTGTGCACATGAAACCAACAACTGGAGTTAGCTACCTGCGCACACACAGGTACCTGCGCACACCTCTCCCGCTCTGAGCAGAGCCAGAATTGGTACAAAAACAGGACAGACAGGAAGCCGCCTGAGATCCGCCTGTAGAGAAGCCGGCATTTGTAACTGCTTTTGCTACAGGTTGGAATAAACGCTTTGGGACGTGCACCGAGATCTGCAAGATGCAAATGATTTGGGGGTGAGGGTGAGACGCCTTCAAGCAGCCTAATTGTCAGAGTCCCACACACTGAGCGCCCTAAATCACTCGTCACTGTTGGGAATCTGGGCAATGCTGGTTAGTGAATC
This sequence comes from Malaclemys terrapin pileata, assembly GCF_027887155.1. Taxonomy (NCBI): domain Eukaryota; kingdom Metazoa; phylum Chordata; order Testudines; family Emydidae; genus Malaclemys; species Malaclemys terrapin. The sequence continues at coordinate 10,204,129 of NC_071508.1, read as the reverse complement.
AGCACACACCATCCCCCAGCTGCTCTGGGTTCTCTATCCCTCCCGATCGCCCCGGTAGCGGGGGGGAGGTCTATACCTGGGCAGTAGCGCCTCTGAGCCCGGGGGAAATCACAGTCACCCGTATCGGACCGTCTCCACAGGGAAGCACTAAAATAAGCCTGACTTTATAGGCGTGCGGGGCTCAGTGTTTCGGCGGCGGGAGGCCAAAGGAGCAGGAAGGCGAGTGAGTGGCTGGAAGTCCTGTCCCGTCGGTCGGGCGGGGACCCCAAGGCCCGCCGGGGGGATCACTGGCCTGAGGAAAGGCTGCTCCACCGGGGCTGAGCTTTCAGCGGTAACCCCGCTCCGGGAAGTGCTGGCTTGTTGGAAGTCAGGGTCCCCCCTAGACGCACTGCCCGCAAGGCTCGGGGCAGGGCGCGCACCATGCCCCGGGGCAGCCCCAGGAAGGGCTGGGGGTTCCGTGCCAAGGAAATCCTCCTGCTCCGCTCCCACCCCCTGCTCGCTCAGTGGTGCCCACCCCGGAGCCGGCCGCTCCCCGAGGCGCTCGGAGCTCTCGCCGGGCAGCAGATGGGCTGGTGCCTGGGGGAAAGAGGCCCGGGACCCGCAGCCTGCAGGGGGTGGCCAAGGCGCCTCTGGGGAGAGGGGAGCGCAGGGCCGGCTCCAGCCCAGCCGTGTCCCCGCGCCGCTGACTCTGCCCAATGAGAGCCCGGAGCGCACAGGAGCTGTCAATATTTCTAGGCTGCCCCCACGCCCGCAGCTCCAGTGTGTCCGCAGCCCCCGCGCCAGGAGCTCCATGGAAGCGGCCCCTTCCCTGCTCGGGAGCGAGCTGCCCCGGCCCGCGCTGGGGGCTTAGCCCTGCTGGAAGTGCCCGCCAGCGGGCGGCGCGTCCCCACGCCAGCCGGTGCGCCCGGGCGCATGGAGCAGTTCTCCTGCCCTCGGCTGCCTCCCGCTGCCCACGCAGCCGCGCGAGCCGTGGAGAGCGGGACCTGCCAAGCCGCGCTCGGCCCCACGGACGAGGCGGAGCCTGGCTGCCCCGGGAGGAGTGAGGGGGGCCGGCCCCGTCCCGCGCCCCGAGGGAAGCCGGATAAAACTTGCCCCTGTTCTTTCTCCGTCTCGAGAGCCGCCCTGGGGAAGCGATGCTGAGCTTAAGCCGCGGGGAAGGCGCTGGTAGGATTCCCTTGGCCCCCCGGGCCCCCGGCTGCAGCCAGCTCCCGCGGACAGCGGCCCCCGCCGAGGGCACGAATGCCAGCTCCCGGCTCTGCTTCGCCGTGGTGCTGGTGCTGCTGACGCTCACGCCCGGAGTGGACTCCTCGTGGTGGTAAGTGATTTGGGGGGGGGGGGGTTGAGGGAGCTGGAGCCCGCAACCCCTCCAGCAGGCTGGCTGGGGAGCGCTCCGGTTCGTCCCCCTGCCCGGACAGCTCGGGCCGGTCAGGGACCCAGCCCCGGGAGCCGAAGGTGCGAACGGGCTCCCGCCAGCAGCCAGCGCGCAGTGACAGCTGGTGCCTTCGGGCGCGGGCCGGGCTGGGCCCCGGGCTTTCTGCGTTGGAGGGGGGGGGGAGTGTTCCGCGGAGCTGCGCGCAGGGCGCAGCGAGGCTGGGAACGGCCGAGGGAGGACAGGGCCGGGGCTGGCTGAGCTGGGAGAAGTTACTGCCCTGCTGACCCCCCCCAGCCGGGTTTGTAACTAGCCGGGGCGCTTTCCCTTGGGCCAAAGCTCCCCCGGCGCCAACCCCAGAGCGAGCGGCCCGAGAGTGGGGGTCCCGTCCAGGCAGTCGAAGGCAGCGTGACACTCCGTGAAGACAGAACTGCTAGGCCCTAGGACCCCCGGCCCGGCGTGCTGGTGCCCTGCACCCCTTCCCCTCGCGTTAGCTCCGCTCGCCCCGACTGCTCCCAGCCCCAGTGCTCCCAGCAGAGGCGTTGGGGGCAGAAGCCAGCCCCCACCTTCCCCTAGCAAAACTGCCCTGTTAAAAGCCCCCCTCTGCCGAGGGGGGGGGAGAGAATACTGCAGGCTGACTGCTCGGTTGGCCCGGTTGTTAGGATACCGTCTCATGCCCAAAGCAAAAGTTTACGCTTGTCATTGTTAATGCAGCTAGGGAATAAACAGGGCTTTAGCCTCCTACTCCCACACTAGTTGTAATTTAAGGGTGTTTTTATTTTTCATACGTTGGAATTAAACAAAACGCTCCGTGAGTGACTAGGGCCGACCGTCCGCTGCGGCAGGACCCAGAACTAGCGAGGCGCTGGGTCAATACTGCAGCTAGTTACCTTGAGGGCTTGGTAGTACAAGCTGCGATCTAGAGCGTGGGGCTGTTATAAAACATGTAGAAAACCTGTTTATTTCAAATACGACTATTGGATTTAACTTCCAACGTGTAGAAACTGTCAACCCCGAGCTAAGAGCCCCGCTGACCATCCAGACACATAAGGGAAGAGGGGGCAAGAACATATTTCAGTCTCGTGTAAATTGCATGGTTAGCCCGAGAACAGGGTGCTTGTTAAAAGTTCGCTCTCTGCTGACGTGCCAGGAAATCATCTCACCCACCGTCTTGTTATCCGGAGAGAACCAAAACGAATTGAACAAACTAACCGACTCCAGCCTCTCAAAAAACTCAAACCACGCAAAGAACCGAGAAACCCGCAGGATTATACTCAGGCAAGGAGTCCGGCGGACATTTGGCTGAGTAAAAACTGCAGGATCGGGCCCGGAGCTAGGAGAGGATTGACGCCTGAAAACAGGTCCTGTTTCCCGACGAGAAGTTCCCCAAACCAAAATGACAGCGCCCCGTCCAGCCATGCCAACGCTTCATTCCCCAGGCTAGCACCGAACCTGCTTTCATGGCCCTGTTCCAACCTGCACAGCTCTGCGAGCAACTCCCCCCTCAAACACTGGCGTTCGCGGAGCAGGGCGTTGATCAATACAGACATAGGGGCACAAAGCCTCAGTTCTTTATTCCCCCACTTCTCCCCCCTCCCCCCCAAAAAAACTGCTCCCTGATTTCTCCTATCCTGTGAAAGATGTTCATTAGCTGCATCCATTGCAGATCAGGGAAGAGGGCTTACACTTTTCCTCCTTTATGCTGCTACAAGTTACGAAAAGGAGAAGGCAGTTAACTAACTGGTTGCTGTGATTTTGCTACGCACCCAAATCGCGGACAGAAATAGAAAAACCAATGGGGTGGGGGGGGTTCCGACTTCCACAGCCAAATACTCAACCTGGGTACAGGAGAGTAGGTCACTGCTGAATTCTGCAGCGGGCAATATTATAGAAAGAGGCGAGTCACCAAAGCTGGTGTCCTTTGGAGAATGCTCACCTGTGGACTTTGAGGATGGGAGCTTTCTGATCATCCTATGGAAGATTAAAACTCTCTGCCTTAGATACAGATCTATGGGGCTTCAGTATCTCTCTGCTATTCAAAACACCGCCTTTCAAGTTCAGCTTCAAGGAAGAGCCGAGCCAGAAACAGATCAAACCGAGTTTTCCCTTCAGAAGCCCCCTTTGTGGAGCTCTTGTCAGGTTTTGCTGCTACCAACCTTGGTTGAACTCCAGGGAAGGTCTGTTCTTCATCTCATCAATTTCCTTAAAATCGGGGATTGAAGCCCCTTGCTTAGGAGAACGGTATTAGGACCTGATCGGGAGCGGTTGTGAAATCGGTGGGAGCCAGGACTTGTTCAGCTCCTCTAGGATCGCGCCATTAGCCAGCAAAGTTCAATGAGCTGTCTCAGGTTTTGCTAATTCACAGCTCCAAGAAAAACGGCCAAAAAGGTTTGAAAGATTGTGAATGCAAGGGACCTAGCCTTGGGTCTGACAGGTGGCTCGTATTAAGAATCAGAGCGTGTTAGGGAGGGCTTGTTATGCGTTTTTGAGTTGCCAGAAAAAAAGAGATTTTTTTTTTTTGTAAAGCATTTGCTCATGTAGCAAAGTGAAGAGAAGATGGCATCACGGCTTTTCGTACTGCAGCTCTTAGATTCTCTGCGCCCATGGAGAAAGGTGGGAAAATTCCTGATTGTTCTCAGCGGTGGGGGTTGGGTGGAGGAGATCTCTTGAAAAATCTGGCCCCAGGTATATTTTAGGGGGTTGTAATGACCCATCACGACCCAGTGCCTCAGCATCTGCAGATTCTCTAACGTGAGATGAAACCCTCTAAAAATTGCATTTCAACCATAAAGTCCCCTCCCTGCCCCAGAGCCCCCAAAGCATTTGAAAATATTTTTGGCCAACACATTGTTTGCAAAACCTCTTAGCTCAGACACAAAAAAATAATCCATTTAAGTAGCAAAAAACCATAGCCAGTTCTAGGGTATCATGCTATAGATGCCCAAGTCAAAGAAATTGGGAGAGCAATTTAACCCACTACATTCTTGGGCTTTTCAAAGGAACCCACGAGATTTAGGCACCCACTAATTTTCAAAGGACCCTTTGAAGATTGCAGCTTTAATCCTACTGTTAATGAGCTGTCAGTCACTTCGTTAGAGGTTAGATTTTATAGCAGGAGACAGAACTGGAATGCCACACTGCTATTCATAAGGCACAGTGCCTGAATGGTTTTGGGACAGCTTCTTTTCTGGGATATTTGAATTAACACAGGAACTTTGCTCTTTCATACTTCACTTGCTCCTGATGAGTTCTTATTGAAATAGGTAACCCTGTCATAATCATCTCCATGACAACTCAAGTATGATGTCAGAGAGGACTCTTGCAGGGACAACGTAACAGGAGCCATTCAGCCTTCTAGTACTAGTCTCATTCCTTGTTAGTTCCCTCGGAAATAAGAAGCGGGGGAGACAGAGCAAGAGGGACCAGGAAAATGGAGAATGTGAGGTTTCCCAGAAGGCACTAGTGGCTCTAACATTCCAGTGATACTAAGACTACATCATTGGCTACTGCTTCTCAGGTTCAGGGAAGCGGTCAGTGCAGTCCAGCCTGCAAAAGGCCCTAACCCAACATGGATTTAGTTGCCAGTTTTTAGCAAAGCCAGAAAGTGGGAGTGAAAGAACCAAACCTGACAGTGAAGAGGAACTTGTCTTCTCACGCTGCTTAATTCATACTCTGCCTCAGTAGCTTCTTGGATGGCAGGTGCCCTCCAAGTGCTCTCCAGCCAGGAAGCTGGTTGTTTTTGCTGTTGAGGTGATGACAATTGCATTCTCATTGGCATAATCTCAGAGGCCACTTCCATAGTGGTACCCTGATTGCCACTGGACTGCTTCAGCAACTGGTAAGAGGGGAGAGGCCAAGGATGGTGTGCATTCAGCTCATAGCCCAGAGTTTAGTAATGAGGAAGAAGTGGTGACAGACACAAGAAGTGGAATGTGTGAACTATAGCACCCAGTACAATGGGGCTCTGGCCGCTAGTATAATGCAAACAAATGAACAATAATGCTGTTCCCAGCAATGCCCAGAGGAGGACTCATACGGCACATTCAGCCTGTGTGGATCTGAAGTGAGTGGGGCAGCAAACGTGCACCACCAACCATGAGTATCAGGTTGATACAGGCACTGGCCTGGGGCCACAGCTAGCTACCTATGGTGTCTGCCCCCAGCTTCAGGGCAGGTGAGACCAGAATAACATCCTCTTGGAATGTGAGGTTACTGATACATGAGGAGCTGAGGAAGGAAAAGGCTCAGGGACTAGGAGGGGAGTTGGAATATTTCAGCTCCTTACCAAGGAGGAGGGAGAAGGGAAGGCTGGTTAAAGGACTGTGTATTTGGGGGAAAGGGGCTGGAAGAGAGCCCTCCATGGGCCAGCTAACAGCATTTGGAGTAAGCAGTCATGAGTACTGGCTAGTCCCAGCTGAAGTGCTTCCTATCTTATTAACTGAGCTGGTAGGAAAAGGCCATTTAGTTTTCATGGGAAGTTTTGAAAGACTTGTTGCCCCATTTCCTCCAGCCTCCCCTCCCCCCCAAAAAATTCTGCAACTTTTCTTCCACTTTTCCAACCAAAACTATTTACTTGAAGTTTTCCTCCTGCTGCCTCCCCTACTTTTTCCTTTTTGCGACTGTCAGAGGAGGAAAAAGGCAAAGAAACAGGGAGAAATAAAATGACCCATTTGTTTCTTAGGTTTATGATGAAACACTGATATTTCAAAGGGAACCAATATTTTCTATAGAAGTTTTCATTTAAGAAAAGGCCATTTTCTGTTCAAAAACATTTGATGGATATGGTTTTGACCAGCTCTAATCTTTAGATTTTAGTAAGATTTCTAGGTTCTGTGCAAACATACCAGAAGATGCAGATCATGCCCCTCAGAGCTCACTCTACCATTCCTGCTCTCACACACAGTATAATCCTGTCTCCACTCTGCTGGTTAGAAAATAATGTTTGGTCAGAGGATTTCTATCCCTCCTCCTCTCACACTGTAAATGTAACTGACATTTTGATCACAAGGGCATGGGGAACAGGGAGTGAGATGTGATCAGTGCTGGGGAGCCAATAAATCTTATACAGTAACTCCAAATCGTTTGGAGACAGCAGACATCTGACAATGTCTCCAGTGTCTAGTGAGAACATGGCAAGAGTAGGACCTGTTCTGGATGAACAAAGCTAACTCTCCCTGTGCTGAATTACAGGCCATTCTGCAGCATGGACTTGAACTTCTGCTTATAGATCCATAGATAGTAAGGGCCAAATGGACCATTAGTCTGACCACCTGCATAACAGGTCAGAATTTCACCCAGATTCCTGCAGTGGAGGGAATTCTTCTTCCCTGGAGGGAGTCCCTGATCCAAACCCTCTGAGCTTCAGGCAAACTCCGATTCAGACTGGCATCCAGACTTGGGCTGACCCCTGGGATGAGGCCCCAGAAATCCTAGCACCTGCATAGCTACACAGGTCTGATCCAAGCACAGCATTGTTGTTGGATGCCATGGGTAACTCAGGAACCCACATCCAGGTGCCCAGACCTAGGTAAACTCTGCAGTGAAGGGATACCCATAGCAGCTAGCACCCTGAATGCTGCACTCTTGGAAGCTATGGATTTAGATGCAGGTCTAGCCTTTGTGCCCAGACTCCCTTCCCTCCCTACACTGAAGGATGGGTGGAGGGAGAAGAAGAGACTATCTCAACATTTTCAAACAGAACAAGGTGTGGCCATCATTGGTATTTATATAGCACTTTACAGAAAGTGAGAAAATACCATACCTGCTCCCAAGAGTTTACAGCCTATTAGATATTACAGTTACTGGCCTGCTGCTCTCCTGACAGTCCCAGTTCTGGGACTAAAGAGATCTCCTGGCTCCTGTTCTAACTATTCAGCACCTTCTACCACCACTAAATTCACATTAAAAATATTTTTAAAGTTGGACTTTTAGAGCTGTCACTCAGAAACTGGGCATTCTCAGGGATTCCCAGGAGATGGCAGGTGTGGACCTTTCATTTTAGTGACAGATAACAGCTAAGTTCTGTCTATCCAGATTCTTACAGGCACCTCCCATCACCGTGGTATCTGATCATCTCTCAGGGTCTACAATTCAAGGTCTCTCCCTCTTTCCAGCTGATAGAAGTAAATACTTTGTTAGATTTAGGAGCATGTTTAGCATGCTTTCTGGGGAAGCTGCATCTAGCTCTTATGAAAGATCTCCCACGCTCTCAAGATGACCCTCTTGGCTGGCAGTTTTAGTTCTGGCAGAACGTGGCTCTAGGGACGGGGTTTTGCGGAACCGGAAATGGCTTTCAGGTGATAAAACCCTGCGTGGGTATTGGCACTAACTCTGCGCTGGCTGGGGAAAGAATTCTGTTGCACAACATTGAGGTTTCAACATTTGTTTTTGCTCCACACTGGAATACAAACAAAACCTTTTTGCAACATAGTTGTGAAAAGGGCTGGTTTGGGTCTGAAAAGCTCAGGTGTTCACAGTTCAGATCTCTCTGGTCAGATGTGACCAGTGAGCCCTGGACCTCACATTCCTGATGAAAACTTTGTTGAAACCATTCTATCTCCTTGAAATATTTCAGCATATTTAGATGAAATGACTCTTCATGGAAAGTGTTCTGGCCAGCTTTTCTTTGAATGCTATCTTCCTCATGATCTAGATGGGTTTGCAAGCACATCTTTTATGCCATTGCTATTACAGTAAATGCTCCTGGTGGTGCATCATTCATTGTTTTTATTATTGCCAAATCCCTTTAGGGATTGACACACAAACTTGTGCCTTAGAGGAAATGCATCTCATTTTCCCAGTCAACTTTTAAAGGATTTTAATTGAAGGAACTGGGTCAGTTCAGCCAACAGTGCATGGAAAGGAAATATCAACCAAATGCTTCATCTAAACAGCAAATTCTGGATTTTTCAGGGACATCAGGCAGGCCCACGTTGCTTCAAAGTTCCAAGAATTGGCAAACTTTGCTAGCTGAAAACAATGTGTTTGTTCAAAGCCTGTAGCTCTGAATATTTGTTATTTACACTACCACGGAAGCTTAAGTTCAAATGATGACATGGGCTCACTTGCCGGTCTCAGAGCTGTGAAAGTTTGTGGTGCCATCACATCTGGGTTTGTGTTACTCAGTGCAGTTCAAGCTTCACAGTATATTGTGTTAACTACCAACAGCAAGAAGAAAAAGTCATGTATATATCACAGCACATATGTAGAAAGCCTCCAAACTATAAAGTGTTACTTGCAACACAATACCAACTGATCACCGAAATTGAGAAAGGAGCACAGAGGGAAAAAATCTCAGTCACATTTGCACATGAGCTCACACTGGTCATATACAAAATGACTTCAGGCCTGGGGAAGCCTGGTTATCCCCAGACTCTGCTCTGGGATACAGCCCACTTTGCAAAGCCTTACTCCAGTGCTTAATCCTATACACGATACTGGGACTATTGTATGAAGGAGAAGATCAGGCCCCACCATGGGCCTCAAATGTCTTTTGAAAGATTAGGGGCAGATTAAACAAATGTTGCTTGTCAATATAAACTATGCAATAAACAAATGTGGTGCAAGTAACTTAGTAGAGTTTACTCGCTGTTGAGAGCTTGGTTACTGGAGTGTGGAAAGTCATTTCCAAATAAAGGTTTGGTTAAAGAAGAATGTACACAAACATGTGCCCCCTTCTCCCTCCGACACCTAACCCTCACACGCATGCTCCAGCCCCCTATAAACTCAGAGCCACACAATCCTCCTTAGCTAACTTGTTTAATGCTAACCACAATCCTTGGAAACTACAAATATTTAATTTTGTCTGGCACCAGAACAGATGTGAGGCATCAAACTCCTTTGAGATAAAACAAGCAAGCTCATTCCCTGGCTCAGAAGCTCATGGGATGCTTGGGGCCACTTGGGTTCCTTTAAAACCACAGACACAGTAAGGGAGATCCTGTGCTAACACCGATTGTATTCGCATTGGGATTGTGTTTAAATCCCCATGAAGATGCATCCCAAAGATCATTACTGGGGCAGACTGGCAGTACCCAAGCCAGGAGGTCAAGTCAGACATTCAGTAGAAACAAGTCATCGGCATAAAGTCAACCTTAAAACTGACTCTTACAGTCAGTGTAGCCCTCTACTGAGGGTGAATTCGAGGGTTCCCTCCATGCTGATTGGCAAAGGATCTGTCACAGCCCCACCCAAACAGCTTTGGCCCACACAGTAGCAGTTTATGCTTTTAGCTTGGAGGTGCCCGGTTCAATCCCCAGTGCATCTGCCAAGACAGCAGCTGTCACAACAGTTCTCTACATAGCTCTGCCTTGGTTTGCTTCTCTCTTCCACAATACCTGCCGCAAAGTACAGAGCCATTCCTTTCCACCCAGTCTCATTCCGCATGGCTGAGTAGGGGAAGGAGGATGCGACGGGCAGGTTCCCAGGAAATGGACTCTCTGGATAAAAGGAAGTGTTCACACACTGCTGCTGAATGGTAGCAATTGGGGGTCACAAACCATCAGATTTGTGCTGACGTGCTCTAATGCTCGCTATCCAACAATGGCAATACGTGTTGGGTTTGTTGTTGGTTTTTAAGTCAAACCCAGCTAAAAATGAACTCTGGCCTGTGGAATTGTTCCAATGTGTGTTGGTGGGAACCTATTGCCACAGATGGGTTCTCAGGTCATTGCACACAATCTGGTCCAATTCTATTTCTTGGTTCATTCTGCAGAGGAACTTTTACCTAGATGGTATTTCACTGAAGAAAATGGAGGTTGCAGGGGGAACTCATCTGTTGCTGTTACAAACCTACTAGTCATCATTAATAGTCACTGCTGCAGTGCTTCAAGGCCCTAACGGAGATCAGGACTCTCTTGTGCTAGGCTCTGTCCAGACACAGGAAAAGGTCTCTGTCCCGAAGATTTTACAATCCAAATACACAAGACAGAGGATGGGAGAATTATTATCCTCATTTTGCAGATGGGGAACTGAGGCAGAGAGACTAAGTGATTTGTCCAAGGTCACACAAGGAGGCTGTGGCAGAGCCAGGAATCCAACCCAGATCTAAGTCCCAGCCCAGTGCTGGAACCACAGACCATCATCTCTCTGAGCTACCAAAGGCCCTTATCTGAGCTCTTGAGCAGGGTAAACACTGTAGTGGCTAGGAACTCGCAAGCCCTGGCTTCTAGCATTGGTTCATTGTACGAGCTTGCGCAAGTCGCACTGAAGCCAGGGGTCAGGAGTATTGAGCACCCTCAGCTCCAGTTGATGGGAGATGCAGGTGCTCGGCACCTCAGAAAAATCAGGTTCCTCTGTGTATTCGCTTCCTATCCATCAAATGGGGGAGTGATACTTATCCACCTTCCAGCCTGGACTGAGCTAGGTTTCCATTCCCTACTGCTTTCTAAGACCACATTTGTGTCTTCTCTTCAATACATTCTTTGGCCCAACACTCGGGAGACCTGGCTTCTATTTTCTAGCTTAGCCATTGACCTGCTGTGACAAGTCCCTTCGCCTCTGTGCCCATCTGATCTCTGTGCTTCTTTGGGAGCGACATTATCTCTTCCTATGGGTTTGTACAGCACCAAGCACAGAGCCCCAAGCTCAGTTGGGGTTCTAGGTACCACAGCAATACTCTCACATAACCAAGATGGGTGTCAGTATGCCATTGGCCAGTTCTTGGGGGCAGGCTCTTTGATTCTTCAGATCCAGAGGAGATCAGTAGTTTCTAGACACTTGTTTATGAAACAATTCTCTGTAGTATCCACAATTTGATACCACAGACATTAGGGCTGTGAGGTCATGGAGTGGAGGGTTTGATCAGGAATCAGCCACAGGGCTGGGGAAATGTAAAAAAAAAAAAAAATTAAAAAGTGACCAGAGCGCAAAGAATGGAAAAACCCACACAAATTAAATGGGGTTGGGAGATTTAACAGCATAATGCTGTGCAGTGAGACCAGCATTTTCAATATACAGAGCAGTGGCTCTAAGGAAATTAGGGCTGTTAATCATTCCAAGGTGTTAACAATTTTAACAGGCCAGGATGGCTCCACTCCCAGTACGGCTTAATAAAATATTACGGATTTATAACAACAAAGTAATATCTTGCACATATATAGCACCTTGAGGTCAGACAGCTGATCATACTGGTCCCTTCTGGCCTCTGACTCCATGAATGAATCCTAAAGTGCTTTGTGGTCAGCTAGAAATTCTGTACCCACAGTAGCCAGGACCAGGAAAGGAAGAGAACACAGAATCCATGTGAAACCGGCTCAGGGGATAGTCATCCTGTTTGGCATTTGCCCCCTGCTTTTGCAAAAAGCCACCATGGGCTCTTTAGCAACCAAAAGTGACTGGGATCTCCATTTTACATCTCACCTAACAGACCTCTTCAGTCTCCCGGTGTCCTCTAGCACCACACCAATGCACTGGTTCAGTAATGAGTCAATAGGTGGGACTCTTCGCAATGAGTCACCAGCACCCACTTCCTGGAGCAGGGAGCACCATGCGAGGCCAGGGGTTTAGTGCACAGAAGGATTGGCCCTCCACGTCTATGATTCTCTGTGATAAGTTGTATGAGTCTGTGGCACACCGAAAATGGAAACCACAGGGACAGTGAAATAAATGGAATATTAAACTAGCTAATGCAAATCAATGCCACTGGGCTGACCATCTTGCTCATGTTTAAACTAAGTGGATGCAGAACCTCAGAACCCTGCTGCAGGTTCATCTAACTGTGGCACACGTGGAGCACTGGGTATCAAAGCAACTGGGAACTAAGGGGGATTCCATAGGGGAGCTGGAAAGGTCAGAGAGGAGATGCAGAGGTTTCCCCTCCACACCAGCAAATCTTTTCCAGCCCAGGCCAGCACCACCTGAAGTGATGCCCAGTGGCAGCCTGGGGATCTGCTATATGAAGTGAGTTCATGGCCCTAGACCACTTCCTATGGCCTGATTCTGCAAGGTACAGGGATCCCTCTAAGGCAGGTTCAGAGCCCTTCACTCCAGTGGGTGCTTGCACTCCCCCCTCAGGGGGCAGAACGCTGCCCTCACAAAAACCATCGTAACACTGCCAGTCTTGGAGAAGAGGCAGAGAATGAGAACAAAATCTGGAAGCTAGGTACACAGATGTCAGGACTTTGGAGGCTTCAGGATCAACCTGTCACTTGTGGATTTTTGTGGCCTACTTCACTGTGCGCACTGTGTTGAGGGCCCGGAGACCCCAGTCTCTTCCCTCCACAGAAGAAATCACAGCAAGGCAAAGCTTCCCCGTGCCTGCACTTACTCCTTGCCAGAGACGGCACTGTGCTGTCCCTTCCAGAATAGGATCCTATAACACGCCCTCATACATTGCCCCATCTACAGCTGGCAGCAGCCCATGTGCCAGAGATCAGAATTAAACCTTTAAAGAATCCAGCACTGATCCATTCGCCCAGCAGCTAGGACAAACATCCTGTGCTCACGAGTCATGTTTGACTGAGGTTATAACTCAATTGAAGAGATTCTGATGGCACCGCTTGCTTAGCTGCAGAGGAATTACATGCTTAGCATTTCTTCCAAATGATGCTGGGCCTACTAGCCTGAGTAATAATAGGTGGGAGCGTGAAATATTACAGGCATCCAACAGCCAGAGGAGGGTATTGAATGGGGGAAGAGTGTCTGATGCCTGGGCCAAAAACAATGGATTGGCTGCTTTTAAGAAAGCCTTGTTAAGCTCTGAGCCTGTGAACACTGCTCTGCCGAGAGCCACAGGATAAGGCTGCCAGCATTTCTTTGCTTGATCCAGTCTACCTGCAGCTGCCAAAGCCGCTGCTTGTGACTAAGTGGTGACTATACTGAAGGGGTACGAGGGAATCCAGAGCTTCCAAACTGTCTTAAGGGAGTATAGGAAAGTTGAGTGCCAGGTACTTCAGTGTGAAGGCACCACCTACTCCACCATTCCGTGTTGGACCTTTCAGAGCAAGTCTTAAAGCCCAGTTTGCCCTAAGAGCCTGCTCCAAAGGGAGTCAATCGAAAGTCTCCTACAGACTTCAGCGGGCTTTGGATCAGCGCCAACATGGATATTTTAGGAGTTCGGATTTACTCTGCTTTCCTTGGTCAAAATATCCCCTCCTGACTCTGCCCTGCGGTGCACACTGTACGTCCTGAGCGATGTTCAATTTGGGTGGTAGTGGATAGTCTGCAAGATGCCTTGGGAGCCTTTGGGATGACAGAAGATGCAGGAAGAGCAAATATCCTGGCATCAGTTTGCAGTCACGACCTCTCCATGCACTACAGAGAACTAGAGCTAGCACCTCCTGCCTTGGCTCGGACCACGCCGGGGCCGGCAGCCCGTGGACCCTTTGTGTCTGAGCTGAAGTCAGTGGGTCTAAGGCCTTGCCTCTAGTCAGAGGTGCAGAGGAATTTAAAAGCCAGCTTAGTTTTACCAGTGCAAATCCATGTGGACACCCTTAATTTGATTTAAATCTTGTTTATCATATTTAAGTAATTTAAACCAAGTTAAATCCGTTCAAAACCAACACCTTTCATTGAACTGGTGCAACCCTGAATGCAATAATGCTGGTTGGAAAATGGAATTACCTTCCCAGAGCAAATCCTGACCCTTCAACATTTTGACATTTATTGTGAAACAAACTGCAAAAATATTATGATTTGGAAATAATGAAAAATGTTGAAAAACATTTGAGATAAATGTTTCACTTCAGTAATGTCAAAACGTTATGTAAAACGCATTCATAATATTAAATGAATATTTATCATACAAGTCTCTATAAAACAGACATTAGCAAAATAAAGTAAGAGCCAAAATGATTCCTTTCAACTTTCTCCCATCTAAAATCAAAGACATCACCACACTCCCACAAAATGTTTCAATTTGACAAAAATGCATTTCCCCACCCCCACCCCAGTAGAAACCTGTGCTATCGAGCACTAGGCTGTGTATATCCTAAAGCCAGTCAGAGAGGTTCCTATTATTCTAGCTCTCCGCTCCCATCAGATCACTACCAGAGCCCTGAATAATGACCTTGACTGTTGTGAGGTCAGTAGCGGGGAGGCCTGGACAGTTTCCCTGTTTGCTCAGAGCACATGGCTTGTGTTAGAGAAGGAGAATCTCCGATATTCCGGAGGAGCAGCTAGTATCATGTTGGTATTCTAGCAGTGATTCAATCCCCACACCACACTAGGAAGAGGAAACATTTTTGCTTTCAAACTAGCAGCCTGTCCCATAAACATGACCATTCTTTTCACCCCAGAGCCCTGCCTGGATTTCATTAAAGCCCTTTACAATTGCCATAAAGAGCCCAAGCATTTCCACCAGAGCGCCAGAAAAGCAGAAGTTTCCCTTGATGTGTCAAGGGACAACCTTAATTATTTTCAGACAGTGAGACGCTCTGCTTTGCTGACGGGCAGCGATGGATGGAGCCCCTGCAGGGCTGTTCTAGTCAGGATGCAATACCCATCACCAGAGCACCTAAGCACCTTCCAGCAGTGCATTACACCCGGTGCCTAACATCTGTCACATTGTTTGGTCTCTCCAAAGGGAGAAGCATGTGCCGTGGAGTGTCTTGCTCTGGTAGGGGGTGTCATATCCACACATCTGTTGCTGTATTTGTTAATGAAGGGAAAGAGAAAAATGCGCCAATACACTTGGAGTGCTGAGGTTTGCGATAGCTCCTGGAGGAGTTTTATTCCCCAGCCTGGGACCAGACCACAAGAAGTTGTGTTTCAGTGTGACAAGTTTCTCCCTTGTTGCGAGTTCCACTGTCCTAGAGGAGTTGTTGATGACCATGGGCTTTGTCCCAGAGCTTTAGATAGTCTTTGCTATCTCCTGGGCCCAGGCCATGGAGCATTTTGACGATAAAGACCAAACCTTGAACTTGATCCAGTATTCCATCGGAAGGCAGAGGAGAGGATAGGTGATGTGCTCATGGAAGCCTGTGTTGCTGAGGAGACACAAGGCCACGTTCTGTACTAGTTGGAGCTTCCTACATGCCAAAGGCCTCATGCCCATGTACACCATTGCCATAATCCAGCAGAGAGGTAACAAAAAGCCAGAATAACGGAGGCCAGTTCAGCTTCTGCCAGCATGGGGTGGAGTTTCCTAACCAAGCAGAGATGGTTGAAAGCACTGCTCATGAATGCTGCTACGCAGGAGCTCAGCATTAGTGAGGAATCTAGAAGTCCTCCCAGACTAGACCGAATTGGCCATTGGGGCAGAGAATTTACCTTCTTTACCTGGACCATTGGGGCTGGGGTTATTGGTAGGAAACTTGTGACCCAGTTTAGGTTTTTGTTGGTTTTTTTTTTTTTTTTTTTTTTTTTTTTTACACCACACACACAAATTAACAAAATTAAATTGATTTCCTTTTTGTTGATTGTTTCACTTGCAACGAGCCCTGTGCTCCCAGGCTTGAGCTGGGGCAGGCACAGAGTTTGCCGGCCATTGCTACAAGCAGCTTTCCGTGTGGCCCTAGTGCTAAGCGGTATTTTGGGAGTGGATTTGATTTTTAAACAGCAAAAGCTGGGACGTCCTCTGGGTTATGTCTAAGCTGAGAATAAGCGGATTTCCCCCTTCTCCCTTGGCAGCTCTCCCCCCTCCTGACCCTTTGAGTGGCCCCGTCCCCTGTGGAACCCAGGCAGTAGCCCCTGCCTTGCAGACCTGAGTCTGTGCCTCCATCCCCCAAGTGGATCTCTCCCCCACATCACCACACCAGGGCTGGACTCCTCCGAGGCTGCACACTGGTGCTATAAACACCCTAGTGCAGTAGCACCTGCTTTCCTCCCAGGGAGGCTTTAGACAGACACAGATAATGGAGGTGCCTTCCTAGGGAGCAGTAGGACATGGGGATCTAATTGGGAGCAACTAGGGTCAAACCCAATTGACCATCTTAAGGCTTGTTGGCTGTCCACGTAAGCAGGGCTATAAATCAGGCTGCATGATGCAGAAGCAGTTCACTCACTTAGGTGAAAGTGAGCAGTGGAGGGAGAAGGGGCATGAAGATTCTTAAATTGCCAGTGTTCTGTAGAATGGTTTCTTTTAACGCCAGCAGGCAGACTTTGCTAATTTATCTGCACATTCAGGGCCGGCGCCAGGCACCAGCGAAGGAAGCAGGTGCCTGGGGCGGCCAATAGAAAGGGGCAGTACGTCCGGGTCTTCAGCCACGGGTCCTTCACTCCCTCTCTTCCTCTTCGGTGGCACTTTGGCAGCAGCTCAATTGGGTTTTTCTCCCCCCCACCCCCCCTTTACCGCTTGGGGCAGCAAAAAAGCTGGAGTTGGCCCTGTGCACATTCCCTGTAAGCCTATAGCACAAAGCCATTGCTGGGGTAGACGGGGAAAGATTCTGCACTACCACACAGGCAGGGTTGTCAATTCTCCCAATTGCTACCAAGTTCCTTATTCATTGCTAGAATGAAAAGGTTTCTCTGGTGATTCTTTACCAT
The DNA here is from genome assembly GCF_027887155.1 of Malaclemys terrapin pileata. Taxonomy (NCBI): domain Eukaryota; kingdom Metazoa; phylum Chordata; order Testudines; family Emydidae; genus Malaclemys; species Malaclemys terrapin. The sequence goes on along the minus strand of NC_071508.1, from coordinate 10,187,337 downwards.
GGTCTCATATCCCTCCTGGCCACAGGCCTATTGCTAGATATCTGAGACAAGTTAATGGGTGCAGGCTTTTCAAATCCATTCATGTAGCAAAAATTAAATACATTTCACAGCAAATATTCCCAGATCTTTGGAATATTCGGTACATTTGCTTGAGGCCTCAGCGTGCTGGGTCTGCTTGAAACCTGATCCCTTGTATACAGCAGCTTCCCCATGGCCTAGGCACCGTAAGTGCCACTTCAACCCAGAGATGCAGAGACCGTGTGCTGCCTCTACAGAGGGTGGCTGAGACGTGTCTGGTACCGCTGAGGGGAGCATAGCGCTCATTGCTGATGGCCTTTGCAGAATGAGAAGCAAGGGCTGCCCAGGTCCCTGTTACAAAAGAACGCTGAGCACAGAATGATTCATTTCTAATTCAGGCCAGAGAAGTTGTGGCATTTAAACAGGAAGTTTACCTGAGCCTGGTCTATAAATGTGTCAGCTGTTCCCTTGACTGGGGCTTGGTAGTCTCACATGCAGCACAGCTTTAAGAGCGGGCTGCAGCCTCAGATGCAAAAGAGAAGGGGCAGGATGGAGCCATAGATAGCTAGTAGAAGACCTGATGGGGTGTTTGCCAAGTCCTTTGGGGTGTGTATGCCCTGGGAGCTCAAAGTGCATGGTCAGGGTTGGGGACAGCTTATAACCTGTTCTAAATCCTGTATTCAAGTGTGCTGTCTGTACTGACCTCCCCAGCACCCCCCAAAACCACAACTCGGTCACTGCAGCAATCCAGGCCGCAGGGCAAGTTTGTTCCATGTTAGGAGCAAGGATCAGAGGATCACAGGGACAAGTTCTGTCCTGGAGCAAAGCTCAGATCACGAAATTCAATGACAATGGGGCAGGAGAAACACAGCAGGAAGTAGTGAGAAAACGACCGCCTAGCCAATAAGTGGAAAGATGGGTGTCAAACCTTCTCCCACGTCACAGCCACAGCTCCCAGAACATTCCAGTCAGCCTGGGGACCGGTCATGGCAGATTGTGGAGGTATGTAACAGGAACGCATCTTGCTGGAGAAGGAAGCCATAAGCCAATTCCTCTCTGCCGCTTGGTGTCACCCTAGTGCTTTCAGGGTGCTGCTTGTTACAGAGCCAGGGCCGGTGCTACCATTTAGGCAAACTAGGCAGTTGCTTAGGGTGCCAAGATTTGGGGGCACCAAAAAGTGGTGCCCCCCATTTATTTATTTATTTATTTACTAACATCGTTCCTACGCCCCCTCCCCGAGTGTGCGGTCACCGCTCCACTTCTCCCACCTCCCAGCGGGAATCAGCTGTTTGGCGCTGCAAGCCTGGGAGGGGAGGAGAATTAGAGTGGGGGCAGCGTGCTCGGGGAGGAGGCGGAGCAGAGGTGAGCTGGGGTGGGGAGCTGCCGTGGGGGGGGGGCGCATGGTGGAAGTTTCACCTAGGGCGTGAAACTTCCTTGCATTGGCCCTGTACAGAGCTGGGGGTAGAAGCAAGGCAGAGGGATTTTTAAAAACTTATCTGCATGCTGAAAGTCTGCAAGAGATTACTGTTGAAGAACAAAATCCCCTTATGACATGGAGGTGGAACAGGAACCAGGGACTGTGGTCCCAGCAGACGAGTGACAGAGGCTCGGTCTACACTTAAGAGTTAGGTTAACATAACTACATCAGAGGTGTGAAACAACCCACACCACACTGACATAGCTATGTTGACCTAACCCCCAGTGTAGACAGCTAGGCTGGCAGAAGAATGCTTCCATCACTGTAGCTAACTTTACTCAGGGAGCTGCATCTCCCAGAAAACCTCTTTCATCTGTGTAGGCTCCATCTAACACTACATATGTGGGTCTAGACACTGCTATGTAGACTCCATGGCGTAGACACAGGCACAGCCTTTATCCACTGTGCAACAGCCATTCCTGCATGCAATACACAGGTCTTTCCTCCCTTAATCCATAGCGGAATTGAATGTAGAACCTCAGGAGAAGCGATGAGGGTAGGAAAGCCCACAGCCCTGCAGACCTTATTTCATAGCCAGAGCAGTAGGAGAGCAGGGATGTGACGCAGGATTCAAATCTCTCTTGGATGACCCAACCTAGTGCCAGCAGCCTTCTGAGAACATAAGCCCCCATGGGAATTTTTCAAGAACTAGAGTGCGCACTACACAGGAACACCCGCTGATAGGGGGTTAAAAGGAAACTTGTACTGTTGAGTAAACAGATGCGTCTGCCTCCAGTTTGTGTGTTTATCTTAGAAGCAATTTAGGGTTCTCCTTGTTTATAAGGATAGAAGTCAGCAGATTCTTAGAACGAGAAAAACAACTGGAAGCCAACATGTGACAGTTCTCTTCTGTTCTCCCTCCGCACTGGAGGAGCCTGCACTCAGAAGCAATTGAGAAAGAGCCCACGTCAACTGTATATTTGGATTTGCTTGTAAGACAAATTTACCCATGGGGGGAAAAAAAATAGTAGCAGGAGGTCAGAACCACTTTACCTCCTTGACATCTCCGGCTCTCAAAGCCACTTGCCTGTGTGTAGAGCAACCTCAACTCTATAGTCAGCACTCAGATTGCCAATGCTCTCAAAGTGTGTTATCCAACTGCTCCTGAAGGGAAGAGTAACAAAACAGAAGGTGGAAGCTCTGAGAGTAGGAATCAACATTAGCCTGGCATCTCCCATGATCTTCCTTGAGGTTCACAGCCATCTCCTGGCAGCTGTGGGATCTGAGCTCTGTAGAAATGGCAGGTTCGGATGCTGTTCTAACGGGTCTCCTGGGTGCTATTTGTAAAGAGTAGCATTGAGGACAAAGTAGCGACGTGTCATTGCCAGGTGATGCACACACAGAGCATCAACCCTGACCTCTACTTGAGCTAATCAAGTAACTCCTTTAGCTGGCAGCAGTCAGGCTCTTATCCTCCATGCAACAAGCCACTAGAGGGGGACATGAGACTTTATGAGCATGTCAAACTACACGCATTCACTGGAGTCACAGACTTAACATTACACAAAGTATGTCTCTTATTTAGCAAAACTCATGGAAAAGAGCAACATCCCAAGTCTGCCTGCAAGTCTGGGTATAGCTGTGCTCTTTCCACTGTCCCTGGGGATAGAATAGACACTGGCAGGAATAACCATACTAAGATTTACCCTACTCTCCCCTCTCCCACCCCTCCCCTGAACACCATCTCACTGCCTGCCCCCCAGTCACTATAGAGCTATCCTTATGCCCATTTTGCAGACAGGCAATGTTTCTAAATTCCCCTTGCTCCCCCTGCCCAGCTCTCCACTGGCTCACCCTACTTCTCACCTGGCCTCCTACATGCCCTTCTCAACTCTCCCTTGCCACTATTCAGCAGCTAAAATAGCCTCCCTCCCCTGGCATCTGCTGCCTTCTGTGGCTTGTCACTGGCCCCCTGGCTCTTCCCATGGGGGCTAGGAACTGCTCAGCCTCACACCTGGCTGAGGGACCTCATCACCCCTGACATCAGCTCCCCCCATTGCCTCTGACACTGCTCCGGTCACTTGGACGACATCTCTCCTCCACACCCACTGGTCTTCCCTTCGCCATGTCTCCCTGCTCCCAGCCCCCTTGCTCCTCCTCACCTCCTTTCCCCATTCAAAGGGGCTCATGCCAGGACAGTCTGCCTGGGCCATCTCCACTTGCTGGGGCCATTCTACTTCCCTCCCTTTGCCTTCCATCCCCACCCCCAATTCCATGGCTGTCTAGAGGCAACTGCAAGTCGAGCTGGCTGACGGCTCATTGGGGGCCAAGGGGTCCATCAGAAACACAGATTTAGCGAAACACGGCAGGGAAAGGAGTCTGACTAAATTCTCATTTACAAACAGAACAGAGCATTTTGGTAAGATCAGTGTCCCATCTCCACCTTCTCAGACAGGAAGGCTTCAGTTTTCTGTTTCAAAATGACTTGGTTCCATTTTTTAATAATGGAGTTATGAGTGGAACAAACATTTTGATTTTTCTCAGCCCAAAACCAACCCCCCCACCCCCAGACACCCCAGCAATTGTTTTCTGGGAAATTTTGAAGAATTTCCATTCTGAAATGGACCAAACCCAAAAACTTCAAAGTCACAGAATTTCATATAGTGCCATTGGAGTACAGGGCTTGATTCTCCATTGCCCCGGCACCATGTGTAGTCACTGGCCCCTGGGCAAATTAGGTGCATCAAAAAACCCAACCAAACCCAACCTGTTCCTTGTGTAGCATTCACACAGGTGTAAATGACCATGAGGTGCAGGACAGCAAAGAATCAAGCCACTAATGCTAAAGAAAAATCAAACCATTGCCTTTCTTCCAGATTGCAGACAGCTGCAAATAGCTCTCGCACACAGCATGGAAAGGGAGCTCTGGGAGCCAGATATGCTGGCAAGGTGCATCATGGAAAAATGAAGGAATCAGTGACCCTACTCTGTTCTCTCATCCCACTTTCTCCTTCCAATAATATCTGCTGTGATCTGGCTATTTGGCAGCAGAGCTGAGGAGAGCAGAAATTAGCTCACAGCATGAGAAAGGGAGTGCCTGGTGTTTATCTTGTTCAGAGGATTCTACGTGACCAAAGCTTCCTGTGGGGATAAGTTAGTCAGTCGCCATTAGAAATAGGGCTTCCTGCTATGAAAGCATCTCCTTTGTCAGCTCACGGTGTCCTCTTTGTCAAGCCAGCAGCCCCCATTCACCTCTTGCTTACACCCGCTTCAACCTGCACCACTCTGGGGACATCAGCGGAGCCATTGCCAGCTTAGACTGGTGCGAGTGGGGAGAGACCGGGCCCTGGGGCGCTTTCCAGAGCCCTTCATGCTTTGGCCAAGTCCTCGGGCCTTGCTTAGTAATGCCTCCCTCTCCGGGCACCTCTTCCCAGGCCCCTGGAGACGGAGCATCTGTTCTCAGATTGCTGCACTCAACCCCCCGGTCTGCCTCTTGAGAATTCCAGCCCTGGCCACAGCCATGGTCACTGGTCCCGGAGAAGCTAAGATGGTGACTCCAGGTCTGACCTCTCCATCCTTCCTCATCTCTCTTGGGGACACATGTATTACTCCTCTCAGAGCGCCCAGCAACCCACACTGATCACATCATCCAACAGAGCAACCCCCCGCTGCAGCCCAGAAGCGGGAAGAACCTCTCAGTTCCAAGACAGCAGTTCAGCCCCTTAGCAGAACCCTCCCAGCCATCAGAGCAGCCCAGGGTCAAACAGCAATTCTCTTAGCCCATAGGCAGCAGCTCTCCCAACTGACCCCAGAGCCAAGCCAGGCTGAGCCAGACTCACCATCTTCCTCCTGCCCCATTTCCCTGCTTTGGGGAGGAGCCTCCGTTTCCTTCGATGTATGGGGGAACAAGGGGCTTAGGGAGCAGAGAGCTCTGCCCTGGCTTTGGGGAGCCAGCCAGCCCTGCCGTATGCAGCTGCACAGCCATGCGATGGCTTCTTGCCACTGGGCTCTGGCCCATGCCAGCAGCACACAGAAAATCTTTAAGCCATAAAGGTCTATCAGCAGCAACAGGCCAGCCTGCAGATGGGCACCTGAGCAGAGCACACACCACTCAGCTCTGAGTTTCCAGCAGCGCCCTCTCCTGCTGAGTAAAGGTGGTGGTGGGGGGGACCCACTTCCTCTATGTGCCCCTGCTCTTGGTGAAACACTCCCAGAGCAGGCTGAACTGAACCCAGCATGCACCCCCATGCAGCCATGACACCCCATCCTCCCTTTAGAGCAAAGCACAAGGGGCGGTTACTGGCCTCCATCCCCTGGTAGCTATCACTGGATGAGCTGCTGTTGGCTCTCACGGATCCCCCCACCTCCCCGGCCCTGCTGCTGCCCGATGAAAGGTTGATGAGCAGGCTTGCGAGAATCATGTGCCTCGGCCAACACAGCCCTGGCTTGCAAAGCCATGGGGAGCCAAGTGTATTATCCACAGCTCCAGCCCGAGATGACCTTGTGCTTCTGCCAGCATTTAAACAAAATATTTTAAAAAGGTGGTGGTGGGAGGGGAAGCCTTTCCTCCCTCTGTAGTCACAGGGCTTTCTTGGGGCTGCCAGCTATCTCTGAGACGGATATAGAGCACAGCCAGAGACAGTGAAATATTGCCCACCTTTATTGCTTTTATTATGAAAGGGAGGGTCTTATTTCCAGTCTAGGGGCTTGAAAAAAAAACCTGACTCTCACCCCAAGCTCTCCTCTTCCAGCCAGCAATTAAGCTCAGTGGTATGTGACAAAGCCCATTCCCGAGCACAAAGGCTCCATTGCTTTCTGGCTGGGGTAAGCAAGGGACCTAGGCAGGGCTTTTGGATGGATTTGGAAAATGCTACACCCAACTCAGTTATCGGTGTTGCTTTGGAAGTCTAGTTCTGATGGGGGAGTTGAGCAGACCGGTACAGGGCACACCATGCCTAAGGCATGTTTGCCGCTACAAACAAGCCTGGGATGCCAGTGGATGGAAAACAGCAGCAGTAAGGGTTTAAAAACCTAAGTGTTTTGGAAGGGATAAACACACCCCTGCTTTGGGACGGGAGTCAGCCTCTAGCTAATTGAGGGGCGAGGGGAAGAGACATTCCCCAGGGGCAGGTTATCCCATCACTGCTAGTGCAGAATTCTTTCCCCTTCCTCTGAGGCAGCTTGTTCTGACCCCAGCAGAGGAGACTGGTCTAGATGGACCGGAGTCTGAGCAGGCAAAGCAATTTTAATGCTTTTTTTGGGTCCTTACCCACTGATCTTGATCTATTGATGGGCAGTAGGGGGCTGGGCTGCCCTGCTGATTTCTGGAATGTGCTTCCATAGGCAGGAAAAAAGGGGGAGAGACTGCTAGTAAATATTGAGGGCAGGTCCCTCCAGCCCCTTAATGTGTCACAAAAAGACTAGGGCAAAAATTGGGGATCTCTAGAGCCCAGGGTTGCTGTTACCCCCAAAATACACTGCAGGGCTTCTAACCCTATTCCACGTGGCCAGCCGAGACCTCTGAATGCGGTTTGCTCTGATGTCACTGCCTCCCAGCCCACTGCTGCTGTGCCACAGGTCTGTTTCATCCAGCTGTTGCTTCCGGTCAGCCCCGTGGGTCACGATCTCTGGGGCAGGGACGGTCACCTTTCTAGCTTGTCTGTACTGCACCTAGCACCAGAGGGCCTGTTCCTCGATTAGGCTCCCAAGGGGCTGCAGAGTGGAAATGAACTAATGGTAATCATCAAGTCCTGGCCATGCTGGTTCGTGCATTCGCCCCACTGCTCTGAGCTGGAAAGAGCTTTTTGATCAAACCCTGCTGCTGCCAGCAGAGCTGGATTCATGCGGCAGGAGGGACAGGCAGGGCTAGAGGGTTTTGCATATCAGCCTGTTGCCTCAGCTGCCACCGCAGTAACTTATCCCCTGAGCTGAAAGTTCACCAGGCTTTAGCAGACAAATGTCACTTTTGAAAGCGACTGCCTCCCTCGCGCACCTGATTGCAGCATCTCAGAAGGGGAACCTGCTCCACGGGTTTCTTTGCTTCCTACAGCAATAATTCAGGCCGAGCACACAGCTCCCCTCCTCCCATTCTGGGCTTGGTGCAGCTCAGGGTTATTTTGTTAGACACACAGTCCCTGATGGCTCAGTACTGCAACATCTCCTACACCCTGCCAGTCTGGTTTAATCACAGCACTGGGAATTGGATTCAAATCCGAGCAGAGCGCTCCAGGTCTCCCCGTGAAGTACAATGAGCAGAGCACTGCCTCCCAAGGAGGAGGGTCTGCTTGCCAGCAACACGCACAGATCCTTGTAGGCGATTTTCCCCATCCTGGCATCAGACAGCGGGGCTAAGCTCACGCCATTGGAAATAAAGATTGAATCCCTTCTGCGCCGAGTGCACCACTCTTAAAGGGCAAACATTAATAGCAGCCAGGTAGGAAGAGTGGCAAGTGTGCAGCAGAGATGTGAAATTGGGGGGAAATCACCACCTTTGTGCTCCCACCCACACCTTGCTGCAGAAGCATATTCCACCCACCCTCCCTGTCATGATTACTTTGTGCCATCCTGCTCATGGGGAAAACCAGGGTTAGCCCCCAGCCAATGTTCTCCCAAAGCAGTCATAAGTCAAGCGACTAGATCAGCTTCACCAGTAGGAGGCAACACAGTCCCTCCCAGAATGGCTTCTGGCATGCAGGGAGGAGAGGAAGGATGGGGAGGCTGAAGCAGCAGGTTGCCTGCCCAGTGGCGTAATCCAAGACTCAGCAGAAGAGGGAGAGGAATGGGGCACACCAGGCTTACCATGGTGTGAGCAAGATCATACAGAGTGATTTATTTATTTATTTATTTTATTAATGGAGATATCCCATCTCCTAGAACTGGAAGGGACCTTGAAAGGTCATCGAGTCCAGCCCCCTGCCTTCACTAGCAGGACCAAGTACTGATTTTGCCCCAGATCCCTAAGTGGCCCCCTCAAGGATTGAACTCACAACCCTGGGTTTAGCAGGCCAATGCTCAAACCACTGAGCTATCCCTCCCCATTGCAAGGAGACCTGACTGCCAGTCCTGCCCCAACCCTTTGCCAGTAGATCCCTCCCCCAGGGCCAGAGCTAAAGCAAGAGTCCAGATTCCTGGTTTTTAGCACCAGGCCTCATTCCCCTCCCAAAGCTTAGAATAGAACCCAGGAGTCCTGACTCCCAGTCCCCCCTGCTCTACCCCACTGGACCCCAGTCCCTGAACACAATCAAGTGCCTGCACTGTGCTGATTTTTCACAGTATATTTTCTCTTTCTACAGGTACATCGGGGCACTGGGGGCAAGGGTGATCTGCGATAACATCCCTGGATTAGTCAACAAGCAACGGCAACTCTGCCAAAGGTACCCTGATATCATGCAGTCCGTCGGGGAGGGGGCCAAAGAGTGGATCCGGGAATGCCAACATCAGTTCCGGCATCACCGCTGGAACTGCAGCACGCTGGATAGAGACCACACGGTCTTCGGGAGAGTCATGCTACGCAGTAAGTTCGGTCAGTTTTGCCTTTCCCACCCAGCCCAGGGTAACTGATCGCTCAACTCCAACCTGGATGCATTTGTCTAAGGGAGGGGAATTTGGAGAGCAGATTGAAAAATGCCAGTTATTTTTTGTAGGAAATTTTGAAGAACTCTTTTAAATAGATGTTTCCCCTCTACAATTTCTCTGGGGTTTTGGACCAAAATATGAAACTGAACAGTTTTCAAATGTTTTCCACGAAAAACCAGATTGGGTTTTTCCACCAAAACTGAATTTTGATGGAAAGACTGACTAGCTCTACTCTGCATACAGTGGCAGGGAGAAACCTGGGCATAGCCCTAAATACAGGAAGAGGGCGGACAATTTCTGTCTGACAGAGGAAAGGAGTATTTGCAGAGAAGATTATTAACTAGGATCTATAAAGCCCTTGTGTAATGCACTGGAAGGAAAAGAAAATCTAGTCCCTCCCTCTAGATTTAGGAGGAGCTCTGCATTTAAGTTCTTTCATATCTGAGTCACCGAGTATCTGAAGGCGAGGCTGGAAGTTGAGAACCCACAGGGAGGGGAAAGGTTTGCTAGAGGATCTGACATTGATGTTCCTAGCCATTTGACCATTGGGTTCCTCCCCATCCAAAGGGGGGGTGTAATCCTAGAGAGGCCACAGGCAGGCAGGCTGCACAGCGCTGCTGCATGGCACATTGGGGAACAAGCAATGATGCAGAAACCCAGGAAGCCAAGGGCCCGACTGGCATTTCCACCACAGTCCATTCATAGCAGGTACAGAGAGGCTGGGTCACTTTGGACACACCTTTGCAGTTACTGTGTTTCAGAGCTGATCTCCAGCATAAGTCAGAGCAGCCTCAGGGCAGCTCTAATTTAGACGCAGCTCCCTATGGCCCAAAGGGACCAGTCCAGCAGCTAAGAATCACCAAATGCAGAAAAACCCTCTTTTCACCAGCCACAGCCCTGATGCCCCATAAACTCAGGGCATTAATGGGGAAAGGGCTATATAGCCACTGGTCAGCCCTGTGCCATCCAGAGAATCCCCCTGTGCCCATGGGTGTGTCCCAGTGGCCAGATCTGCTGGCTTCACAGCCCGTTTCTTGTACCAGAGTGATGTAATGGGACCACCGTAGCACACTGGTGGCTCAGGCATAACAGACAGGGAAGAGGTGAAAGGGTGGCTGACAAAGGAAAGTGTTACTTTGCAAGCACATAGGGGGATCCCAAAGTTCTGCTTTCACTGAGGATCCCTGGCTCCTTCCCTCACAACTTAACCTCATTGAAAGTCAAGGCACCCTGTGCCAGGGGGTGTGTCATCCCCTGTCTGACAGTCTCAAGCCCCTTCCCTCCCAGACTCACCCCTGCAGCCTGTGGCCCCACCTCACTTGCACAGAACTCTGAGCACCCCAGAACCCTGGAGTTTGTCCTGCTGGACACCACCGCCGGGCTCATCTTCCTAGCCCTGCTCCAGCCACTGACACTGCCAGACCTGATGTGAACTCAGCAAGCTTCTGCCCGTCAGCAGGAAGACAGATGCCCAAATGCCCTTGGTCGGCTGACTTGATGGGAGCTGTGGTTCACACCCATCCAGGGGACAGTTGTGTCTCTAACCATGCTGTGCTAGGTTTCAGTAGCAGCCAGGGCAGGATTCTTCCCATGTACCCAGGAAGAAATCCCCAGCAGTGCACCCGCCGCCCTGGGAAGGAGGATGGCTTTGTGCTTGAGGCATTGCACCAGGATTCAGGGCAGCTGGGTTCATTCTGGCTCTACCATCAACTCCCGGGGGGACCATGGCATTGGCACCAGATTCCGTGTGCTCAGCCTCCAAAGGGACACTTATGGCCAAACAGTCAAAAGAGCCCAGCACCCGACATGCCACGCTTGGTGTTCCAGCAGGCACCTCCAGGGCAGTGTGGTAGGGATTGTACCTCATGGAGCAACGCCCAGCTGAAGAGTGGTTCCAACAAGGTGAAGGTATATTAACCCCCTTCTGGAGTCTGGCAGACACACCCTGTGTCCAGTGCTACTGAGACAGCTATCTGTCCCCCCTCCCCACACCCCTGGGGGTACATTACACTCACACTCCCAGACCTCAGCTATACCCAGAGGCTAAAGTCCCCCCAAAAAGCAGAGCCCCAGGGCCTTCCCAGACAATATCCTCCCCCGCAGCCCCACAGTCAGCCGTGCACAGTGCAGCCAGCCCCTGATTCCCTTGCCCCCTCTATCCATCAGCTAGGTGCTCTGGTAACACCGGCAGCTCCTATTGTGCCCACACTCAAGAATCACTTAGGAACCTCTTTTCCCTTGTTTCTCCATGGCTAGGCTGTCATGTGTGGTAGGCTGGGTTACTTCCTTCGAAGCGGGACTGTTCTCTAAGCTAATCAAGCGGTAACAGGAGCCTATCGCTGCTCTGGGACAGGAGTGGGTGGGGGAAGGAGACACCTCTGAAGAACAGGCTTGTGTGTAAACAGTAATAGGATATATAAATATTTGGAGAGCAGGGCTGGCCAGGAGTCAGCTGCTCACATGGGAACTTGCTGTCTCCCTACGCGACAGGGAAGCCAAGACGGAGAGCACTTAGATCCCAGGACAACCACAGCTTTGGGTTCCAGAGGAGTGGGCCATAGGCCTGGCACTGAAGTGACACCTCCCCCCGATATAGGGACAAGGGGGGGGACAAAGGGTGCATTGTACCATAAATCAGAAGGTAATAGCCATGGGTGCAGCAGGGGGACTGAATCCTTCTCTGAAGCCTACAGCATTAGCGGCTGAACTGGACAGACCATTATCTCACAGCACTAAAGCAGCCTAGTGCGGGCATTGCTCTGCTCTAGAGAGTGAGCCAGGGAGGAAGGTTACTGGCTACACAGACCATCCATCTGACCTAGTGCTTCTGGTCTCCACGCCCTGGCTGCAGGTAGCACCGCCAACTCTGAGCTTTCACAAATCAGACTCTGGTCCCCAAATATCATGAGATTACTTTAAAAACCAGGGGATTCAAAATAGCGAGTGCTGAGGTCTGTTTGCCACCTGGGTTGTGAGCCTATAGGGGCCAGGTTTTCAGGCTAGTCTCTGCTACCAGGCACACTAGAACCTTCCCTCTAAAAAAACAAATCAGATTCTCACATAGTACCATGACTCCAGGAGTCAGGGCTTTAAGAAAAAACACCAAATCCCATGAGATGTGATGAAGTTACAAGAGTTAGGAACACCATGAGCTCAAACAGTGGGCAACAATTTGCATCCTGCATGCCACAGAGACTATGCCGCACTGATCAGATCCTGTAGCTCCTACCTCCATGGAAATGACAATAACCAAGGTTAGAGTCTCCACATTGCCCTCCAGCCCCCATTAGCAGTTCAAGTCCAGGGGACCCCAAAAGGCTCATTTCTTTTAGGGTAAGAGTTCCCAGCCTGTTGGATACACTTTGCACCAGAAAGATGCAGGCATCTCCTGGGAGCAGGAGGAAGTGTTTGCTAGGCAGAAGGGCAGGTTGGCACTCAGTCTGAGTAGAAGGAAGAGTAAGGAGGGAGAGGGGTGTGGCTCAGTGGAGCCACAAAACTGCCCAACAGAGCAACAAGACCCAGCTCAGAAAAGTTTGAGCAAACAATACCAAGACTTACTTTAAATAAAGGCCACTAACAGCAATGACTACCTTTAATAATGTCAATCAAGCAGAGCCAGGCTCCTCTAGGTGACTCTTCCTCCAACAGCCATAAAGAGCTGGCTTGCAGTTGCCAGTTTTATAGAGGGCTTCCTCACCCAGAACCCTTTGCAGGGAAGGGAAGTCCCGCCCCTGTTTCTCTGGGTGATTGACACCCCATCCAGCCAATCACCTCTCTTTTCCTCACTCCTGGTTCTGCAAAATTTTCACCCCTTCACAAGGGGTTCTGACACCCAATGTTCTCTGAATGGAGTGTTTTTAGTTCATGTGTGATCAATTGTGAATGAGGCTGGAACCAGAATGATCTAGCAACAAGATAGATGATCCTGTCCTTTCCCACCCTGCCTGCCTACCTGCCCTCCTCCCCCCCCAATACACTGGGTCACATTCAGCCACAGGGCCTGGAGGCCAAGATCAGCTGGGAAGGTGCTTTCCTTCACCCCAGGTGCTTTCCTTCACCTCATCTGGAGAGTGTCTGAGCACCCCTGGGTAAGAGGCAGAGGCACTGGCACCCTCACTGCACATCAGGGACTGGCTAGGAGGAAGGAGCTAGCTAGATGGAGAAAGATCCCAGTGCGGGTTACTGGAGGGAAGCTGTCTGGGTGGGAGGAGACAAAGGGGCTGCAGCCTGCAGGAGAGATGGGTCTGGGGAACTGCCCCAGCCCCTGACTGAGGCACACTTGCTGCTGGGTCAGCGCCTTCCTGTCCCTGCAGAGCCAAGGGCAGAGGCAGGGGTTAAACCTGTTGGAGTTATGGGCCCCCCACAATCAGATGCAACCAATGGCTTTAGGCTCCTGCTCCCCGAATATGACAGAGGCCAGAGACCTCTGGCCTTCATCCCCGCCCACCCAGACGTTCAGACTGCAAAGCCTGTGACACCTGGAACTCCCTACGCTGAGTCCAGGGGCATCCCCCATAGCCCCAGTGCCTCCCCTGGGGCCTGGCACACGACAGCCTGGTGGGTAGAGGAGTCGCCCACCCTCTGGGATGTCCCACCTCTACCCCTGAGCCAGCAAACAGTGAGCAGCAGTTCCTGCCCTGGCAGCCCCGGGGCCCCCCCAGGCTGCGTAAGCAGAGACAGCAAGTGTGCAGGAGCAGGGAGCCTACGTGGTGGCTGGAGCTGTATGTGTGACACTGGGCTGGGCACACACCCTGCCGTGCCAGGTCACCGTGCACGGGGCATTCACCCTTTCCCGGGCACCTCTGATCGCCGTCCGCAGAGCAGGCGTCCTGTCTAGGACGCCAGTCCTCTTCCTGCCTGCTACACAACGCCAGCGGCTGGTGCTGGGGTGTGGACTGCTCGCTGCTGGCCAGCAAGGGGTTCAGAAGGCCTGTGGCCCGTCGGGTAGGGCTGGATGGACAACTCTGATGTAGAGGCCCTGGGCAGCCCGGAGCTTTGGTTCATAGGTTGAGAGCAGAGAGATTGTGACCCTGTGTCCCCGAGCCCCCATGCACCCAGGTTTGTTGGGAGAGCCAGCGAGGATGGAGAGCCGACAGGAGAGCTCCCGGCTTTGGTACCTGTCCCCCAGCCCTGGCCAGGTACCCAGAGAACTCTGTTCTTTGAGGATGTGTTTGACAGGGTCCCTCCTCAGTGAACCGCTGCATGGTTTTGATTTGCAGCTGCTTTTACAACTTATAAAACCAGCTGTGAACTCAAACCAGAACCATAAAATATCAGTTGGCGTCCTGTGCTGCTTGGGGCATCCTGCAGCCTGCCCATTCGCAGCTCCGGCAGGCTGGGATTGTAAGCGCTTCCCAGCACCGGAGGGGGAGATCAAAAGCTGGCTGCTGTCACTGCCTGAGAGGGAAGGGCTCCTCTGCTCTGGCTGCAGCCATGGGAGGAGAGGGAATGGCGGGGCAGATTGAGGTGTGAGGAGCTGGGAACTCAGCTAGAGACTTGAATATATGTACAGCCAATGTCCTGCAGAACACCACGCTCTCCAGCCAGGGCAGGTACCCCAGGCATGCCTGCAGAATTACCCCGAAAGGCACGACAGTTGGTGTCTTTTCTAGCTAAACCTCAATCTTCCATCCCATGTTGCCATGATACACCCCCCACCTTCCATCAGCTCCGCTCTCTGGCCTTTGTCCCTTCCCAGTAGGGCCCAGCCCTTGTGCTTTCAGTCTGCCGCCTCCAGGGCAGTTCCCCTCTCAGCACCCTAACGCCCTTGGGTCTCTCCTCCATCACGCTGGCCATGGCATCCCTCTCGGGTGCTGGACTGTGCCCCCAGGTTTAACTTCGAGCTCATGCTTCCCAAGCTCGGCTGTGAGGCGAGGGATCTGCCGCCAGGAGGAGAGCTCTGTGCAGGGACCTGCTGGAACTTGGCTCTGCTTTGTTCTTCCATGGGACTCCTATCTGCCGACAGGCCGCCCCCTTTATCTCCCTGTTCCTTCCAGGGGCCTTAGACTCTCACCTCACCAGATGGCAGCTCTAGTTCAAGCACATTCCGAACAGGACCTCAAGCTCTATGTTCATCAGAGCCGCCCACCACTCATTGTCATCCCCGGGAGCTCCCTCTCTCAGAGCCCTGTTACACTGCTCCTGTGGTGCTCAGGGTCTCTGGGGAACTGTCCAGCAAAGGAGCTCTGAACAGGCTGGTGTGAGGGCTGAGTACTGACCAGCAAGGCTTCTGGATAGCCCCCGGGGGGGCATCTCCCGTCTCCTCCAACTCCTCCAGCAGAGGAAAAAGTAAGCTCCATTACGCTTAGCAATGCTGACCACCGCCCGCCCAAAGCCCACCGCGCAGCACCGCTGCATTGCTTTCCGGACGAGCCACCCCGTTAACAGCCTGCCCTTTGGGCCCACGTCCCCTGGTTGCTTTTTAACGTGGTTACAAAATGAACGGGGGGCAGAATGATCCGCTGGAGTTCTTCAGTCAGGCCGCAGGAGGGTCTTGGGGCCTGCAGAGCACAGTGGCCTGTGGTTCAGCTATCCCAGCACATTAGCCCACACCCAGAGTCCTTCGGAGGGGTAACGCACGGTGGTTATTTGTTTTTCAGTAGCTGCTACAGGGCCCAGTAAGATAGTGGGGGGCCTTTGTGCCAAGCGCTAAAAGACAGGCCCTGTCCCACAAGGCTTTCAGGAAGCATGACACGAGACAACAGGTGACTCCCACAAATAAAAAGGGTGGCGGGGGCCCAGGTAAACTGTCCTAATTACCAAGCCGCCAAGATCCCAGCCAGGCAGGGGGTGGGCTGGCATGTGATGGGCAGGCATCCCAGCACAGCGAGCAGTGAGGGGGCTATAGGGTTGCCAACTCTCCAGGATTGTCCTGGAAACTCCAGGAATTAAAGATGAATCTTTAATTAACAATTATGTCATGTGATGAAACCTCCAGGAATACATCCAACCTAAATTGGGAACCCTAGGGGGCTACCCTGGTGGCTGTGCAGCTGTTTGTCGGGACCATGGGCGGAAGCATTACGGCACTTGAGGGAGACATGGAGGTTGGGCGATAAAGGGCGCCAGTTCCTCCCTCCCAGTGCAGTCGTCACCCCCTCGTTGGCAACTACCGGGCTCTGCATGGCCCCGGCCCCCGGCTCATGCCATGCATTGCTCTTGCTGGGCAGTGTGATGGGGGACGAAGCGCAAGCACTGCTAGCCAGCCCCCCGGGTGAGGTGCCCCACTCACGCTGTTTGGGCTCGCAAGCCAGCCGTGACCCTAGCAGTCCAAAGCCGGGCTAGTGCCAGGTCAGCTCCAGGCCCTAGTGCCCGAGCATGGCCGTGAGGCAGACAGGGCAGGCGTGAGTAGTGCCAGCCAGGCTGCCTCGTGCGGTGGGAAGATGGAGGCCAAGCAGTGCCCACCTGGCTGTGGGATGAGCAGACGGGCGGAGCTGGGAGGAACTGGTGGCCCCCAGCTCTGTGAATCTGTTTAGCCGAGTTCTGTTGAGGCCCTGCCTTTTCCCAGCCGGAGTCCCCGGCCTGTGGCCTTGGCCGCTTTGATGCCCGTGGGCTCAGTGCATGGAGCAGGGGGGCAGAATGAGGAGGCAGGTGCTGCGGGGCCCTGTTGGAGGGGCCTTGGGGCAGCCAGGCACAGCCATGCTTTATACCTGGGGATGTCTCTGAGGTTTCCTGCTCTCATGGGGCTGCCTATGCCCGGGCCCAGTGCACACCCTCAGGCCTGTCCCTCACTACCCCCGGCAGGCAGCAGAGAGGCAGCCTTCGTCTACGCCATCTCCTCGGCCGGGGTCGTCTACGCCATCACCAGGGCCTGCAGCCAAGGGGAGCTGAAAGCCTGCAGCTGCGACCCCCTGAAGCGCGGCCGCTCCAAGGACGAGCGAGGGGAGTTTGACTGGGGCGGCTGCAGCGACAACATCCACTACGGGATCAAGTTCGCCAAGGCTTTTGTGGACGCCAAGGAGAAGAAGGTGAAGGACGCCCGGGCGCTGATGAACCTGCACAACAACCGCTGCGGAAGGACGGTGAGTACCAGGGTCCAGGCCCGGGCCAGCACCAGAGCCCGGCGACCGCAGCCGGCGCAGGCCACCACCCTGGCCCAGTCCACCACCCTGGGCCAGTTTGCAGCCTGACTTCCTACCCTGCAGGGCCCCTCTGCACCCAGCCTGGTGCCCAGTAGCCAGGTTGTTGCCAAGCTGTGGGCACAGCTGTTCACACCCCCCTTGGGCCGAGCACCTAGGGACAGCATGGGGCACAGGAACTGAGCAGCCGCTGTGCCAGGCCCCTTGCTGCAGCCCCAGTCGGCCACTGGAGCCTGGCAGGAAAGCAGCTTTCCTCCCCAGCCGGGTGCCCCGGGGTGAGATAGCTGCCGGCTGAGAGTTAGAGGCACTAACTCTCCAGTGGGGGGGACCCCGATCCAGCCCACACCCTCCCCCACCAGCAGGAATGCCCTCGCCTGCCTGGACTTCCCGCCCTGGCAGTTTGCAGCACAGCAGTGCTAGTTTGTGGGGGAAAGGTAAGGGGGCTGGGAACAGCACATCCAGCTTCCAGGGCACAACAGAGCCCCTGTATTTGGGGTGATTCCCCATTTAACTGGGACTCTCTCAGAGGCAACCAGACTGGGGGTGCCCTCCTCACCCCCCCTTGCTGAGCTGTTTGCTTCCAAGCTCTTCTCTGCAGCAAAGAGCCCAGGCTCCTGCACGAGCAGCTAGTGCCGGGTCCCTGCAGACTCCGGGGAGCAGATGGACCCTGTGGGCCACCAGGGCCTGCAGCCCTCCCTGCAGTCCCACTGGCCTCAGGGAAGGCAGAGCCCCATGTGACATTCCCCAGGGTATAATCTGGACGGCTGAATAGCTGTGTCTCCTATCACACTGCTTTACTGGGGAGCAGCCCCTCCTGGCCAGTTCACACACAGCCTCCAGCATGTCCCTTGCTCCCAACTGCACACTACTGAGTGCTACTAGCTGGCCACTCATGAATGCCACAGCAGAAGACCACCGGCAGATTCCTGGTCCCAGCCTTGTCCCCCAGAAATGTGCGTCTTGTCCTGCTCAGCACACGGCTGAACAATGCAAGCTCATAGAAAGTCCGTCATTTCATCAGTGGAACATGATATGCACCAACCTTGTGATCCCAAATGGAGTTTCCTACACACTTTAATCCAAACACACTGGTTAAGATTAAACAATAAAATAAGTTTATTAACTACAGAAAGATAGATTTCAGAGTAGCAGCCGTGTTAGTCTGTATCCGCAGAAAGAACAGGAGTACGTGTGGCACCTTAGAGACTAACAAATTTATTAGAGCATAAGCTTTCGTGGGCTACAGCCCACTTCATCAGATGCATGTAGTGGAAAATACAGTAGGAAGATATATATATACACAGAGAACATGAAACAATGGGTATTACCATACACACTATAAGGAGAGTGATCAGTTAAGGTTAGCTATTATCAGCAGGAGAGAAAAAGAACTGTTTGTAGTGGTAATGAAAATGGCCCATTTCCAGCAATTGACAAGGAGATGTGAGGAACTGTGTGTGTGGGGGGGGGGGGGGGGGGAATAAGCATGGGGAAATAGATTGTAAGTGATTACAAGCGATGATGCATCAAAGTCAGGATTGGTTACAAAAGAAATAAGAGTAAAACGCCCGCTAATGCCTAACTTCACAAGCTAAGTGAACTGAAAAGCAAAAGGTTTTGTCTTGCCATACACTTACAGCAGTCTATACTTGCTGAAAACTGCTCTCCCAGTTCAATGATGCTTTCCTTGTCTTTCGAGCATTGCAGCTGCAGTGAGCAGTGATGGGGGAGAAAGAGGTGATTTGAGGCCACTGTCTCTCATTCTTACACCACTCTCCCCTCTGAGGATTACCCCCAGCTGGGTGCAGGTGACACGTAGCGTCTTGTGGATGTGAGCATTGAGCAGTCCCTGTGCTGAAATGTAGATTTCTCTTTCACATCTTCCCATTGCTGGAGAATGGTCGCTTAACTAAGTGATAACCCAGGTGACTGTGTTGATACGTGTCTGGGTGTGCTAGTGTCTCTGAAGAACTGGTTTAGGTCTGCCTGTCTAACTTTGGAACATGTTACAGCAATGTTATACAGCAGAAACTTGTAACTTTACATGCACGGTTGATGCACACATTTTACCAGGATGATAATGTTCAGCAGATTACAATGTTTCAAATGATAGCTCACCAGGCAGCCTTTGTACAACATTTATCCTAGTCTTGTAAAAGTGGTGAACATCCGTCACACCCCATTAGCACTGAAGTCGGGCCTGTGTCTGTGTCCCCTTCTGGACAGAGCTAACCCCTGACCTGTCCCTAGCCATGAGCTCAGTTTTATAAATGGCCTGATGCTGAAAGCTCCCTTCTCTCAATCAGTCTTATCGCTCCTCCCACCTCCATTCCAGGATAAACGGCCACAGGGCAAGACAACTAGCAGTAGCACAAACCTGCTTTAAACTGAAGCTTTGTCTACACTGGCAAGCGAACGACAAAAGAGGTTAAAAAAAACCTCACACCCGAAAGTCAAAAGTTTTGCCGACGACAAGCGCCGCTGCGAACACACTAACACCGCTTGTGGGGGGTGGAAGTTTTTTGTCAGCACAAACAGCCGCTACGCTGTGCACCTTTTAGCGGCATGGCTGTAGTGACACAGCTGTGTCGCTGAACACTGCATTGTGTAGACATAGCCTGAGATGTGTCCTGTGCATAAATCATGCCTGTGGCCTTTTGGTGTCAGAGCTGTTGCAAGGGGAGAGAGGTTTGTGGCATGGCAGAGGCCTTCTGCCTTCAATCCCTGCTGCTCGGCGGCTCCCTGGGGTGATCAGGGGGCTTCACGAAAGCCAGTCTTGCGTAATTTTCCAAAGCCTCCCTTTGGCTCTTCTGAGAAGAAGGCTCACAGAACTCCCTGCCTCTTCCCATTAGCTATCACCATCCCACGTGGGCATGAAACAGCGAGCAACTCCAGGAGGCTGAGTGTCCATAGCTGGGATCTGACCGACGTGAGTGCAACGGGCTGGCTCGGCCCTACCTTTTCCTCATGGCTTCTTTTCTCTTATAGGCTGTCAAGCGATTCCTGAAGCTGGAGTGTAAATGCCATGGAGTCAGCGGCTCCTGCACCCTAAGGACTTGTTGGTTGGCAATGTCAGATTTTCGGAAAACTGGGGATTACCTTAGGAAGAAATACAATGGGGCCATCCAGGTGACAATGAACCAGGATGGCACCGGCTTCACCGTGGCCAACAAGAACTTCAGGAAACCCACCAAAACAGACCTGGTGTACTTTGAGAACTCTCCTGATTACTGTGTGATGGACAAGTCGGCAGGTAAGAACCTGCCCCAACAGCTGTCTGCATGGCCGGTGCGGCGGGCAATCTAGCAAAACATCTCCCACCCCCTTGCCAGGCCTGCAGCCTCCCACTAACCCACAGGAGGACTCCCACAACCCATATTAAAGAGCAACCCACCCCTTGGACTCAGCCCAATTGTCGAATTTAGGCAGTGCAGGCCTATCTCACCTGGTTAGCACTTAGAGAGACCAGGTGGGTGAGGTGTTGTCTTTTATTGGACCAACTTCTGTTCTGAGACAAACTTTTGAGCACAGAGAGCTCTTCTTTAGCTCAGAACTGTCTCCCCAGCAGAAGTTGGTCCAATAAAAGATATGACCTCCCCCACCTTGTCTCTCTAATATCCTGGGACTGACACGCCTACAGCCGCACTGCAGTTACTGCTTGGCATTTAGCTTGCACGTGTAGAGGGCTGCCTAGCAGAGAGTGAGGTTTGAACGCCTGCGGCTGGGGCCGGGGCTGCACCAGCAAGGCAGAATGTAGGGTAGCCTCCAGCATACGCTGTGCGTTCTCTGCTGTTCCATTGCTTTGTGGGACATGTCTAGGTTTCAGAGCCATATTTATTCCCTTCTCTCCGCCCTCAAAAGGCCCCACAAAACAGCCCCTGAGGAGGTTTACTGTGGAATTTCTCATGACAAGAAAAAAATTAAAATAAAAAGCCCAACAGCATCTTCCCAACCATTGTGATTGTGAAAGTGCAACTAGCAGACCGCTACCACTTGGGCAGTCTGAGCAGCAAGGGATTATGGGAGCTGCAGTAGGCAACAGGAAGGACATGAAGGGGGCTGGCTCTGTGCTGCATGCCTGGGAAATCAGAGGTGACTCAGTCGGATGTGAATCCTGTAGCCATCCAAGCGCACAAACGTCCAGGTGTGAAAAAATGGTGAGTGGCAGTTGTCAGGCTGCTGCTGGGAAGGAGTCAGAAGAACCCCCCGCCGGCAGCCCAGCTCTGGGAACACCCCAGCCATTTGCAAGCCTGCTTGTTGCTGTGCGTCACTCGGGGCTGGTGGCTACTTCTCCTCTGGGGCTTTCAGACGAATATACTAATCAGCTCGGAGTCCCAACAGCCAGAGGGGGAGCCAACCCACTGGAGTTCGCCTTACTGGCCTCAGGAAACTCCTGTCAAACGTCCCAGTGCCTTTCCCCAAGTTCTGCCACCCTCCCACCACTGGGGCCCTTCACAGCACAGGGCCCAGCTCTAAGCAGCATGGGTTTGATCTGGTTACACTCTGACCCCATATGCTCAAACGGTAGGAAAGAAGGTGCATTGAGGGCCCAGGAATATCAGGGAATCATCCCCCAGTATTACCAGGCAGCCGCTGCCGCCCACACCTGCCCTCCAAGTTATCAGCATGTTCCCTGGGCAGCAGCCAGCACTAGAAGTGAGCAAGGGGCAGAAATTCTGCTGGGATAGAGATTTGCATTGCACCGGTTTCTCCAGTATTTCACCTGCCCCAGTTCTGGGTGTATGTGATTGGAGACTCCTCTCTAAACCCTAGGCCTTTCTTGGACACACTGCTCCACAGGGCCGGCTCCAGGCACCAGCTTGTCAAGCAGGTGCTTGGGGCGGCCACTCCGGAGAGGGGCGGCACGTCCAGCTATTCGGCGGCAATTCGGCGGACGGTCCCTCACTCCGGCTCGGAGCGAAGGACCTCCCGCCGAATTGCCGCTGCAGATCGCGATCGCGGATTTTTTTTTTTTTTTTTTTTTTTGGCTGCTTGGGGCGGCAAAAACCCTGGAGCCAGCCCTGCTGCTCCAGCACGCAGCCATGCAGGGTGTGCACGAGCTGTTACTGCAGGCTTTTGAGTCACTGTAGCTACACTGCATGGGCTTGGGGCGACGTGCAGAGAAGTCCAAGTGGCTGTTATTCAGCTTTTGCAGAGAAAGCACCGGTCTTCTGTGTGACGGTTCTGGCCACCAGGTCAAACAGCCCTGCATTGCCATCGATTTCCCTGGCAACAGGCACAGCTCCCTGGACCCAGCAGTGCAGCCGCGGTACCCAGGCAATCTGTGAGGGAGGAAAATAGCAATGAACAAACGGTTTCTACACTTAAACAAGCCACTCGCCCCACATTTATTCTATGCATCAGCAGCACAGAGGTATTTCTACCTTCTAGTAGTCCCACCCGTCCCCTTCCACCTCAGCCACCCCATCATACACATACGCAGACCCATGGCTGGTCTCTGCCCCAGGTGGAGGGAGCCTAGCCGTACCTGCCACCGTGTTGCAATCAAGCCAGCAGAGGGCACGTACACCAGCGGCAAACTGGATGAACTGACAGGGCAGAAGTAGCTCACGACCAGTTCGTTGCTGCCTTTGGCACCAGGCAACCCCATGGAGCAGCATGGTGGTTTCAGTAAATACCATGCACCCTCCTCCTGATCAAAGATGTGCTCCAAACAATCAACCAAACACACAATAAACCAACCACAAACTTTGTCGCCCTTGTGCAGGGGCGGCTCTATGTATTTTGCCGCCCCAAGCACGGCAGGCATGCCTGCGGGAGGTCCACCGGTCCTGCAGCTTCGGTATCCCCGCCGCCGAATTACCGCCGAAGCCGCGGGACCGGCGGGCCTCCCGCAGGCATGCCACCGAAGGCTCCCTGACTGCCGCCCCCCCACGGCTTGCCGCCCCAGGCATGTGCTTGGGGCGCTGGTGCCTGGAGCCGCCCCTGCCCTTTTGTAACCTTCAGAGCCAGCCATGGCCACTTCAGACATGCCTGTACAGTTAAACTCACAAAGAGGAACAAAAGACTCATCTAGCCAGGCCCAGGGCATATTCAGACCTGACTTACTCACTCACTCACTCTCACACACACACACACTTCAGACTGATTAATATTAAAAAACTTAAATTTTGTTGAACAATTTTTTTCACCATTTGGGGGTTTCTGAGCAGTTGGTCTGAATTTTTAATTTGTGAAAAAATTCTAAAAAACAGCAAAAGAATTCAAAAGCGTTTCACAACTACTCGTTTTCCAACTAGTTCTAATAAGCACTAACAACATAGCAAATTAAAACCAAATAGCCGCATGGTTTATTAATCACGCCACTGGAATTCCATTGCGATTGCAGCCATGCACTGCAGGGCCCTGCGGCTGGACTCGGCGGGTGCATCTACACGGCAGCTGGGAGCGAGACTCCCGGCCCCGGATGACAGACACACACAAGCACTCGAGCTAGCTTGCTAAAAATAGCAGTGTGGACGTTATGGCCCAGGCTGGAGCTCAGGCTCTCCAGCCCGCCCTCATCCCTAGGTGTCAGAGTCCCAGCTCCAGGCCGAGCCGCGGCTGTCTACACAGCTGTCTTTACAGTGCTAGCCCAAGTCTGTGGAGTTGGGGCAGGAGGCTCGCTGCCACAGGCTCCAAAATGCTGTGCAGACAATCTGCCAAGCTGGGCTGCAAGGCTCACCCCCAGCTACAGCGTAGACATGCCCTGACGTCCTGGCCAGGCCGTGAACTGTGAAGTCAGTCAGAAAACAGACTCAAATGAGTCGAATTTTCAGTCTTGCTTTTTTGGGAGGGTTTGTTTAAAATGTGTCCCAAAAATTGAGTACTAAACCCACACACGGCACTAGTGTAACACCAACAGACGCCAGTTGTTGTCGGGCGGGACTGAACCTGGGACCCCTGGAGCTTAGTGCATGAACCTCTATCGCATGAGCTAAAAGCCAATTGGCTGTTACTATACAGCAGAGTCATTTTATCTCTGTCTTGGTGCCTCTGGATGGGACAGAACACCCCACCCAGGTGTGTGGGTTACACGATCACCTTCCAGCAGAGCCTCACAAAGCACCTTGCACTGTACAAACAGCAACCTGCATAGCAGGAAGTGACGAGAGCTGGTCAGGAAAGAATTCCCTCTTCTCCCCCAGAGGGAGAGGGGTTTTGATAAAAAAATGAAAACCCCAATTCTAACACATTTTCACTTTAACACCCAAAAGTTTGTTTTTTTCCCCCCAATGAAAACATGAACATTTGTCAAAAATAAGTTTTAAATGAAAAACTAACCATTCTTTTTGACAAAATTTCAACCCCCTCTAGTAAGTATTACCCTGTGTTACTGAAGGGGGAATGGAAGCAGAGAAGTGAAGTAACTTCACCTAGAACTTGCTCAAGGTCTCGCAGTGAATCAGAGGACAGAACTGGAAACCCAGGAGTCATCTCAGTTCTTCGCTCTCATGCTGCATCCACCACTAGAATCATAGACTTTAAGGTCAGAAGGGACCATCGTGATCATCTAGTCTGACCTCCTGCACATTGCAGGCCACAGCACCTCGCCCACTCCTGAAATATCCCCTAACCTCTGGCTGAGTTACTGAAGTCCTCAAATCATGGTTTAAAGATTTCAAGTTACAGAGAATTCACCATTTACACTAGCTTAAATCGCAAGTTTAAACCAGTCCTATCTAAACTCTGTCTCCATTTCAGCTGCTGGGAGTCAGCCTGTCTGACTGACCCTTACACTGGTGTTAATCCAGAGTAACCCCATTCATTTGCACCAGGGCACAGCTGAGCAGAATCTTCCAAAGTGAGCTTCAGTCACTCAGAGTCTCCCTTACCTACCTGAACCATTGCAGAGAGCAATGAACAAACTTTACATGGGGTTTTCAGAGCAGCAGCAGGCTACAGTCTTTTTTTTTTTTTTTTTTTCTTTTTTGCACGACCAAAGAAGCCTGGACCTCCAGGCGGTGTGGGGTAAGAGCAGCCGTGCCAGTTCGCTGGCAGCTGCACCGGCTCTGCAAAGGCCGTTAGCCCTGCAGAGGGCCTCACAACTGGAGGGAGACATTTCCACTTCTAAATAGGGATTGGCCAGGGCCACTTAACTGGACACTCAAGAGCTGTCTGCCAATGCCTTGGTACAGGTCCCAGGTCCAGTAGCTTCCTGCTGTGTATAAACCTTTGCTTCTAGTACTTGGCCTCTCCAGCCGTCATACAGGATAATTAAACCACAAGTGAAGGGAATTTGACACACGCTAGTGGGGAGAGCTCTCTGCATACCTGCCTCAAGGGAGGGCTGGCTGTGTGTTCCATCCAGCTCAGAGTAACTCACCCCAGGGGAGACAGGGCCAGGCACAGGGAGAGAGCAAACCCAGGGAATGCAGAGCCAAACTGCGAAGACGAGAGGGAGGTGGGGTGGGGGATATCCATGGCCTGTACCTGGCCTAGAGAACGGATTAGTGCACGGACAGAGGGTGGGGTGGGGAAGGAAGATCAGCAAAGCTGAGGGGATGTTTAATAGGAGAGTTTCAGCCATTTTAGGAGGTTGCTTCCAAATCTCCACCTCTCACACACTAGGAGCTGCCGAGAGGGTCTGGCTAATGGGCCAGTGCAGCTGGAAGGCTCTGGGCTAAGAAAGGCAGCTTGGAAATCACCCCGAGCATGCAGCGCTTTCCAAAGGAGCAGCAGAGAGCACGAACAGGGCCGGCCCTGGTTGTGCATACAGAGCGCACAGATAGAAGTGCAAGGACGGTCCCCAGGGCAGCAAGAGGGGCTAAGGTAGCAGTGACAGAAATGATTCAAGAATTGGGGAGTAGCTCGGAGGAGAAAGTCACATCCAGCCCCCCTGAAGGGGCCCAGCCAGAGGGTCCCCTCCGTGGGGCGGCACCATGCCCAGCCTGCTGTCTCAGGAGCGGCGGCCTGGAAAGCGTGTGCCGGTCCCGGCGCAGGGCCACGGGAGCCTGTGCGCGTGGGCTGTTCATCAGATTCCACCCTCTGTAGCCTCTTCCTCCCTAGGGACCCAAAGAGCATTAAACACATGAACCCCTGCAGCACCCGCGGGCCTGGTCCTTTCCCGCTGTACTGGTGGGGAGGCAGCAGCAGAATGAGTGCCGTGGCAGAGCTGAGAACCCAGGAGTCCTCTAAACCCTGGGCCTGCTATTTTATATGCCTCTCCCCGCAGACTCTGTCTGCTCCTCCCTCACACCAGCTGGCAAGGCACACAGGCAGAAGGATTCCAGAATAGACAAGTCTGCGTTACCGCCTTTGCTGGATACTAGAAATCACCGAGCACGAGTTAGAAAAAACGGTTACTCACCTTCTCGTAACTGTTGTTCTTCGAGATGTGTTGTTCATGTCCATTCCAAGCAGGTGTGTGCGCGCCGCGTGCTGGCGTGCACACGGCGCGCACAGACCTGCTTGGAATGGACATGAACAATCACTCGAAGAAGAACCGCTCTGCTACCACCACTCTCCCGGTGCTACCTGCTTCCCTAGGCCTGGCATGAGCAGTACAGAGTCCCCGAAGCCAGCCGGCTGAGTCTGGCCTGTCGTGCTGTGAAGCCAGGGTTGCCCAGAGGGGCGGGGAAGTGGGTCAATTTGCCCCAGGCCCTGGGCCCCACAGGGGCCCCCACAAGAATATAGTATTCTATAGTATTGCAACTTTTTTTTATGGAAGGGGCTCCTGAAATTGCTTTGCCCCGAGCCCCGTGAATCCTCTGGGCAGCCCTGTGTGATGCTGATGAGCAGCGCAGACACTGATGCTAGGATGGGCACAGCCTGCAGCTCCAGAGGGGATTCAGCAGTGCCCAATGTTCAAACTCCTGGCGAGCATTCACTGCTGAAACCAGGAGCACGGGGCTGGTGTAGATACACACTTCCATCAGGTTAACACGAGCTCCTGCCAGGGCAGAAGTGGCTTCAACCATTCTGGCTTGAGCTGGTTTAGGCAAAAGCAAGATCAGCCATTTCTAAACCGGTTCACGTGTCAGACAGAGGTGAAAGGGGGCCAGTTTGTGTCTAGACAACCCCTGAACTGGATCCAAGGGAGAGGCCAGAAGAAGAAAGAATTTACTCAGTGCATTGCCCCAATTCCCCAGAAACCAAAGGCCTGTCTGAATAAGGCGTGATCAGCAAGGCTGAAGGTCCCTGTCCCTCACCAGCTCGGTCCCTCAGCTATGGCTAGACGGCTCAGAGTGGCTGCTAGAGACCAAACTGGGGCCTCTTTCCCCTCAGAGACCTGACCTCAGCCAGGGCAGGTCTGAACTCATCTGATACTAGACAGAAGATGTGACCTCAGGGCCCAGATCCCCCCACATCCTCCAACAGAAACCCCGCAGGAGAGGAAAGGCTCTCCATTGACACGGGCACTTGCACACAACACTGCCCCCAAAATGAGAATGCGAGGTGTTTGTGCTAGGAAAAGTAGAGCCCAAGAATTTCAGGAACCGTACAGACCTAGGGAAGAGCATTCAGGTGCGGTTTGGGGCCTGAGCAACCCCTCGGCTCTCCCTGTGTTGTTTAAAGCATGCATTATTGGGTATTTCCCTGCTGCTGTTTAGGGGACTTAGCTGATACCATTTATGTCCGTGCATGCAGAGGGCCTCATCTATGGGAACCAATTCCCCATTTCCCTGCGCCTGGTGCAGTCATTTACACCAGTGGCGAGTGAGTGGGGAATGTTACCGTGCCAATGTGGCAGTGGTTCCCACCCACGTTGCACTGGTCTAATCATCAGCCTGAGGTGCAGGGCCACGGGGAATTGGGCCCCAATGACTCCTGAGCATTAGCCAGTAGATGCCACGCTTGTGCTTTTGCTTATGGGGCTATCACGGGATCAGGGACTTCAAGGCAGGTCACTTTGTATGACCAGGCTCCACCATGTGGGCCAGCGCTCAGAGCAGCTCGGGGCAAAGCGTCTCTATTTCTGAACCCATCTGCCCTGTGAGTTCTGAGCCACAGGACACAAATGAAACCTGGTTCAAGGATGTGGCCTGGTTGAAAATGTATACAGAAAATTGTGCTCTGCATTTCATAGAAAGACCTGGGGCTGTTGTGTAAGGATTCACGTCCTCTCTGGGCGAGGGAGCTGAATGCTAAGGCAGAAAGACAATTGGTCCATAGATCTATAAACATACTGCTGTTGACCCACAAGGCACAGTACGGTCCCTGCACCCAAGAACCTACCATGTAAAAATAGTAAATTAGGAGTTCATGCACTGCTAAAACAGCATGTGTTTAAACTCAGTCTCTCCAACTTATATTGCAGTAGGGCCTAGTGGCCCCCCAATCCTGACCTGGTCCCATCATGTGAGGTGCTGTACAGACAGAGAACAAAACAAGCAGGCTCTGGCCCAAAGACCTTAAAGTCTAGATGGACAGTAGTTGGTTTCAGAGAGCCCCTGATAGCAATGCCTGGAAAATCACCCCAAAAACTATACAAGGGGAACGAGATAAGTTCCCGGAGGATAGGTCCATCAATGGCTATTAGCCAGGATGGGCAGGGATGGTGTCCCTACCCTTTGTTTGCCAGAAGCTGGGAATGGGTGACAGGGGATGGATCACTTGATGATGACCTGTTCTGTTCATTCCCTCTGTGGCATTGGCCACTGTTGGAAGACAGGATACTGGGCTAGATGGACCTTGGGTCTGACCCAGTAGGGCCGTTCTTATGTCACAATGGTGCGTTTTCGTTCACAGCGAGATTGAGCGGGACAGTGTAATGAACCCTTGCTTCCTTCCTACAGGTTCCCTGGGGACGGCGGGTCGTGTGTGCAATAAACTGTCCCGTGGGACCGACGGCTGCGAGGTCATGTGCTGTGGCCGGGGCTATGACACCACCCGCGTCACGCGTATCACCAAGTGCGAGTGCAAGTTCCACTGGTGCTGCGCTGTGCGCTGCAAGGAGTGCGAGGACACTGTTGACGTGCACACGTGTAAAGCACCGAAGCGGGCCGAGTGGTTAGACCAAACCTGAGGAGACAGGAACCAGAGAGGGAAAAAACAAACTCACGCACGACCCGTGCCCCATGGGCCATGGCATTCCGGGAGCTGTAGTTCAGCTGCATGGCTTTTATTTAATGAATTCTGCAAAGCACTAACGACAGGACTACATTTCCCAGGAGATACCGTGGACCTTTCCAACTGCTCAGCAAGTCTATCCCCTTCCCTCGAAGGAGTCTGCAATCATTGCTTAAACTGTGAAGCGTCTTCTGCCCATTGTCGTCTTGCAAAAGGTCAGCGCAGCTGCTTACGAACGTGAGACCGATCGTCGGAATGTGAGTGACTGATCCCTGCGTGTCCCTAAAGAATTTTCTTGCTATAAATTAAATTTCACCAGGAAAACAAAAAAAAAAACACCCCAAAACAACCGTCACCAACCTAGAGCAAACTATGAAATCCTTGCAGAAAGCTCTCTCTCTTTGCTTTGTTTTTAGCGAGGCCCAAGGAAGGATGTTGCAAAGCCCTAAGGAAGCGCGATGGTCTCAAACAGACCCAGCACGTTAATGCACGGCTGCACTAGAGACAGGAGCTGACAAGAGCAACTCTTTGTAAGTGGACTTTTCTTCCACTCCTCAATGAAGAGGACAGGCAGAGTTGCAAATTGTCACCCAAAATCTGATTAACTACTAAAGGGGGGAAAAAGTCCAGAGAGAGAGAAAGAGAGCAAAGAGTCTGTGAAGAGACTGGTAGGTTTTAAAGTAAACTTATATAACAGTGGCTCTTTGTAAAACTCATTTGTATGTTGTGTATACGGCTTTATTATTTTAAGATAAAATTCATTATAAACCTATATCAGAAACCAACGCTCTTTGCTTTGTGCATTACTACACGTGTGACTGGGAGCGAGAGCTTCTCTTCACAGTCTCCAATACAGAAGCCGACCTGCTTCCCCACTCTGTTTAAAGCCTGTAGGCTGGCAGATGGTGCAGTCTTCCAGTGAGATTTCCACCACAACCCCCTGAAATGATCATTCTTGGCTTTCCGTGAAGCTCGTCAGCATGCCAGACATGTCCCACCAGAACAGAACAATAGTTCAGGTAGAGCGTCCTGTCTCTACCGCTGGCTGCCTTATAGGCAGGCAGTTCTCTGTGAAAGCCGCCTGATTGCACAGTGCTAGACTAAGTACTAGGTTAGCCTCCAGATCTTTGCTGAGTGGCTGAAACTTTATTATTGACCGAAATTCAAGTTGATAGAAAAAAATACTTGTTACCACCCCCCACACACACCACCCCTTGCCCCCCACCACTGCAAGCCCTAAATTAGGCCTGGTCTACACACAGAAATTGCACCAACTACCTACGTTTCTGAATGAGTAGAGTTCAAGCCTTGGAGTGCAGAGAATTTGGTTTAAGGGTGCTTTACGTTGATTTGTTAGCCACTCTGAGCTGGTTTAAGACTTTCCTAACAAGCAGGTGGCACCAGTGTAACTAAACTGGTTCAGAAACCGATGTAGCTAACCCAATGTAATTTTGGCGTATAGACTGGCCCACCATTTGTGGTGTCCAACTCTCAAGAGTATGCACCGTTGCTTGGACAGTATTGTGCCTTAGGAGTTAACTGTAATTTAGTATGTCCGATGCACATTCCCCTCCCCTCCTGGTGGGTTTACAGTAGTGTATTTATTTACTGGGATACAGATATAGTTCGTTTTTGTGTCATTTTATACAAGTCCTTTAAAGGCAATATATATGAAATGCCATGATACTGAATCAAATGGTTAAGGATGCCTCTAAACTCTCCTCCCCAAGTTTGTTTCCCTATTTGCCCAGGGCGAGTCATGCTTGTTTGATGGCTGACTAAAGTGTGACTGGGTTTTCCATGCTCAATCATCCTGCTGAAGGGCAGGTGAGTAACCGGTGTGCCTGAACCTGGACATTTTTATGCAAGTTTGCAAGGGTGTCATAAACCTAAAGCGACTGGAATGAAATCCAACTTCCCTGGAAACATGGCTCACTGGTTTCCATGGCAATGGACAATTCAACATTTACATTTTTTTCCATCTGAAAAAAAAAAATTGGGGGGTCCTTTCTGCACCTCTTTGTATTTCCACCACGCCTAAGAGAGCTGGGAAAACTCTCTGATAATGATTAGCCTCCTCTAGCACTAGGCAGTTAGAGATGCAGCCAGCAGAAGCGGGGCAGGGAGGGATTAAAGCAAAGGGATTTTTTTATGATTATTTTTAACCCATGCCTGTGCCGTTTCATGGCTCGGAATGAAGCTCCTGCTTTGGACTGTGATCTTACCCCGCTCTGCCTCGGGAGTTACTAGGCTGAAGTGGGGGAACCAGCTTACCTAGACGCATCCCAGGAATCGAAACCGTCTGCTGGTGAGCCGAGCTGTGAATCCCTTCCTCTGCGTGGCAAGTTGGTGTGGGCTGCCCAGGAGTGGAAGGGGCTCCCCGTCTGGCCCTTGCTGAATCCTTTTCATATAGACAAGGTAATGAGCTGAAACTTGAACTAGTCTTGTATGAAATGCAGTGGCAAAGGACTCAACCCTCGGCCAGCCTAGAGGCCCAGAGCAGGGCCAGTGCAGCATTGGATGGGTTTGTGTGTGAACACGGACTAGAGGGGACATTTGATAACACTACAAGTTCAGCAGGGGCTGGTAACGCATTGCAGTTACAGACTGGTTTCCCTTTTGAACAGTGCTCATATTAGTTGTTAGAGGGCCCACCAGCAGCTCCCAGCCTCTCTCAGCTGATGCAAGGCTTTGGTTCAAGGTCAGGTTTGTTCATCTCAGAGGTTTTGGTGCCTCCCCTTGGGCTCTCCAAACCCGCCTGGGTTTCCGACATTATGCAATTTTCACAGCGATTTGTTTCCTCTCCAAAGGGTGTTGGTGGAATTCCTGCAGGTGAAGGGGAGGAGAAGGGTTTGTGCTCCACCCAGGGCATTTCAAAGCTGCTGTAGCAGACGTGTTCACCTGTGCAAGGTCTAATCTACCAGGAAGAGCGCCCCTCGTTTATCTTCATTACGGCCCCGCCTGCCATCAATTTAAGACAAACTAAAAAAGAAAAAAAGAATTTTTGCAAGAAATCTGCCTCCCCTCCCCCTGGGTAATGCACACTGAATGGGCCAGAAAGGACCCCAGTGCCCTCAGTGTTGAAGAAACGTTTCTTTCTCCCTGCAGACCTTTCGGGAGTGCTCCTCTGGCAGAAATACAATGTTGCGGGTTTACAGGTCCACCTGATGAATGATAGGACATGTGCTGCACCTTCATCATTAACTGCCATTAAAGCCTTGGAATATTTCTTCTCCCTGAACGCGGGTGTTCAATATTTTAAAGCAATGGAGAAAAAAGTCTTGCACACCATCCAACAATGCTGGCAGACTGCTTCAGCCACGGGGGTTTATTGGCTTTCCCTTCCTAGCTGCAAACCACACCAACGCTACAAGGTTAACCTTGGGAAAGCGTCATTTCACGGTGTGACAGCAGCTGAAGGGGCAAGCCTCTCAAGCACTGGTAATTGTGGCCTTCCCCACCCCGGCATGATGGGGAATTAGAATGACACAGGGCAGTGGATTAAGGATGCCTGTTAGCAATTATTAAAGAAGCAGCTAGAGGCCCCAAGCGAGAGCAAGGCTCCATTGTGCTGAAGGCTGCACATATCTAGTGTGAGACAGTCTCTGCCCCAAAGAATGTATAGTCCTAAATAAACCAGGTAGACCAAGGATGAGAAAAAGGAAGTATTCTCCACGCTTCACAGGTGGGGAACTGAGGCATAAGCGACTAAGTGACTTGCCCAGGGACACACAGGAGGGGTCTGTGGCAGAGGAACTGAAGCCAGATCTCCTGAATCCCACTCCAGTGCATCACAAGACCACCCTGCCTTTTTGTTTAGATTTTTAGGCACGCCATAGAAGAGGAAGGAAAAATCTCAAGAGTCCAAATAAATGCAAATGAAACAATCCACCACTACCAATGGGCGCTTCTCCTAGGGGCATTACTAGAGATAGATGAAGGGGAATGAGCAACCAGAGGCAAAATAATCATGATTTCGATAGGACATTACAGACAAAAGTCTCAATTCTGGCTCCAATAAGCTTACAATGCATGTTAGACACGAGATGGGGGAGGTGGATTTTTGTGCAAAATGAGGGAGTGACTTGTGTGCACAAGGGGCAGATAGGGGATGTGTCACTCCTCCGTCGGTGCTTACATCTGTTTAAACAGGGCAGGAGTGTGACCTCTGAGGGACTGGGAAAAGTCAGTCTGAGCTTTAACACACTCCCAATAAGGCAATAACAAGTTCCAGGTCATTTCGGATGAGCTGTGCCGGTTCTGTGAGAGGTGCTCACCGGGGGAAGAGAGAGACTGAGCAGGCAGGTGTGTGAACCAGTGCTGGAATACGTCTAGGAGATCACGGAGGATGCGTGTTTGTGACTTGCACATAAGGCAGGAAATATTAAAGTTATCTTCTCCCTACAAGGGGCATCCTTAGCATGTGACAGACATTCATCAACCCGTACAGCACTGCGCAGGATTATCCCCGTCTTGCAGACAGCAAGACCAAAGCAGACGAGTTAAGGGCCAAATCTTCAGAAACACTGAGGCAGCACAACCCCAGCTGAAGCCAGTGGGAGCGGCAGGTGCTTAACACCTTTGAAAACTGGGCCTTATGTGGCTTGCTTAAGGCCTCGGAGGGAGTCCAAGCAGGACTGCATGCACATCTCACACCTAGCAATGTAGAAATGTGTTCTTTTTTTTCCAGCCATGCATGGGATAAGGCACAGGGCAGACAGTGATACCTGACACTTCCCTGGGTTTGAGTGGGTTGCTGGCATTAACAAAGGAGCTTGTATCAACAACACTGAAATACATCCAAAGTAGCACAGACAAGGACAGTGGCCCAGTGGAGTTAGCAGAGGACTCACTCCTGGCTCTGCAACCAACTTGCTGTGCAGCCTTGGAGGACTCCCTTTGCCTCTCCACTCGTCTGTGACCACACAGAGGCCACTGTGAGACAGCTAATGTTTGCCCCGTGTTCTATCAGCAAAGAATTAGTCATTAAATATCTAGCAATTAGAAATAAGTTGGTTACATGGAATTACCTTCTCGTGCCTAATGTGGAGACTTTCCATTTGCAGGGCTAATGAAATTCAGACCTCCCTTGTGCTCTGCTACAAATGGGACCAACAAACTCCCCCTCCATTCACCACAAGCCTCCTTAGAAAGCAGATGTTTTCTATCTATAAGAGCTTACTAAGGCTGGAGTCTTGTCAGAGGATACTCAATTCCACTCACTAACCTCTCTTAAGTGATCTGTGCTAAGTGTATGGAAAGCCCTCCATGGAAGATCATGTGCTAATCATCCTGAAATTCCCCAAGGCCTGTCTGAACCAAAAGACAAGGAGCAGAATTAATTGCTTTATGGGTTTCTGAATGGATGGCTGTGAGGCTGAGATCTTGGACAGGACACATAGTGGGGCTGGGTAAGAGGTAGGATGCAGTGCTTAATTTGTGCTGGGGCTTGCCAGGGCTGAGTCCCG
Source organism: Malaclemys terrapin pileata (assembly GCF_027887155.1). NCBI lineage: Eukaryota > Metazoa > Chordata > Testudines > Emydidae > Malaclemys > Malaclemys terrapin. Next base: position 10,152,769 of record NC_071508.1, on the reverse strand, counting down.
GCACCTCTGGGCCTGGCCGGTGACAGCCCTGGGACCGCTGGGCCTGGCCGGTGACAGCCCTGGCACCGCTGGGCTTGCTGCATCAGTTATTAATGTAAAAAAATTGCTTGAGCCTGGGCACCGCTTTCATTACAAATGAAGCACCGGTTGGATATATCCTACGCTTCCAAATGGACATAAATTGAGTACGGGATTTTCCTCCTCAGAAGCCGTGCATGAGCGAGAGCCAGCACTGTGCCCTGACTACACAATGACCTGCTTTTCGTGGATAACATGGTGCTAGTTACAAGATATGGTTAAAGTCAGAAACAGGCACTTAAGGAGAGCCAGGGGACTGCTCCAATGTGCCCCAGCCCTGAAAGTGCCTCCTTGCTGCTATAGACCCACCAACAACTTGTACACTTAGCCAACAGCCCATGCTGTGCCCGTCTCCTGTGTGTGTGCATGGACACAAGGAGCTCTGCTGACATACACCTGCCAGTTGTCACCTTGAGAGGGTGCTAGCCAAGCCGCCATGCTCCCCCACAGCAGGGACCACAGCGCCAAGCCCCAGGGTCAGATTTCTTGGGACATTTGTTGCATAACCTGTCGTGACCCACGTGGGAGGACTTTTTTGTTTTGTTTTGTTACAGCCTCCAAGTCCATTATTACTGAACATGAGAGGCTGCCCCAGAGAGCAGCGGAGGAGGGGGAAGGACTGGATTACGGCCCTGGAATCTCAGCTGATGACTCAAGACAAGAGAACGCACTAGTCAGAGTCCGTTGTATGACTGATGATAGCCTACAGCGGGATTAGAGGGGAAATCTAGACAGCAGGGTGTTTCTGAGCCCAAGCTGTGGTTGCATAATTCAGAGGCTATCAAGAGCAGAGGAACACATCACTGGACAAAGCTCTAGGGCTAGAGCCAGGAATTCACCAAACAAACAAGGAGCCAAAGACTAATGAGAAGAGACCCCCCACAGAGAGAGACATGAACCCCATGGAAACAGTCGATTGATACCATGAATTATGGTAGAGACAGTGTGTTACACAGCATCCTCAGGGCACTGGCTCAGACAGGGTTCCTTAGATTTAAAAGGCCAGACGGAAGGGGAAGTGGCTCCGAGGGAGAGGCAAAGCTCAAAAGAGACGGGCAGCACTAGAGACAGCTACGCCCAGCTGCCAAGCCATCGGCAGCAGCGCACACGGTGCCCTGATATTCCTCAGGGGAGGGAGGGAGGTTGGTGGCCAGAAGGGCGAAATGGGGACAGGGAAGCAGAGTGAATGGGTGGCAGGCCAGGTGGAGTGACTGTAGAGGATTCGAAGTGGGAGTGGGTTTCTGCTGCAATTGTCTATATAACCCCAGAGTGGAGGGCACAGGGGCGATTTTGTCCAAAGGCCGCTCACTCTACCCTGCAACCTGGGTAAAGAAGAGTGGACACCAGCTGTCCACAGGCAGATGAGACGCCAGTTCGTTCTTTGGAAGTGCAACATACATGGAAAGCTGGCGCTGCTCATAGGCTGCTGGGCAGGATTTTATACTGCATCTCTTCCTCACCCCTGTCTCTCTCTGCACCGTCAGCAGCTGCACTGTCCTCTGGTCCCTCGGGAGAGGAAGCCCCTACCTCTGCAGCCATTCCTATCCTGAAATCCTGGGAGTTATTCAACTTGGCTCCCACACCCCAGCACCAGATCCTAGCAAACTGGGGAGTGCTGCTCCTCTCCCCCAGCCCAGAAATGATAGGCTCAGTTCATTTATGCCTGTGAGAATCCGATAAGAGCATCCACCTCCTTCTGGGGAACTAGCTCACGTTTTAACCGCTTCAGTCTGCTGGTACTAGAGACCTGTGATCCAGCTGAAGGAGAGAGGCAGACCCCAGCACCGCCCCCCCACTGACCCCTCTCCAGTCTGTATTTCTGGAGGTTTTCACCCATTGCTTCCCAGAAAGAAAAAGGACCTCAAGATGAGCATGTATTTAATAACTGGAAGACAAGCTCCAGCTACTGCTGCAGAATTACAACACCAGAGAACAATTTGCTGCATTCCTCCGAAGCCCTGTAGGAACCCAATCGCCTGCTCTCAGCCAAAATAGGTACCAGACACCAAGTGCTCCGTAAGCAACCAGACAGAGCCCCCAAAGTGCAAAAACGAAATAAGTAAAAAGCTTCACGTTCCATATAAACCAGCCGTTTGCACCTTGTTATTAATGGTTTTGCCTGCGACCCCTGAACCCTGCCTCGCTCAGAGTCGGGGATCTACGAGCCTTGGCACCTTCACAACAATTCCAAACTGAGGGGGTGGGGAATAAATTCATTGGACGCAGTAAGTGGGAATTAGGCCTCAGCAAAACTGCCCCGGGAACCTCTTCCACTCAACTGCCATGGCCAGGACACGGCTTTCATTGTGCCAACATGACATTTGCACTGCGCTTGCCCCCATGACCTTGGTTAGCAGTGTCACTACACACACGCTGATGGGTAACAATGAAGTCCAGCGGCACGTGCACCTGTCCCCTCTCCCCTATACAAAAGGCTTGCAGTGTTGTAAATAAATCACCAGGAATTCTAGGGCACCAAGGGCCTTCCCTCTTTGGTTTATAAGCCCGAGGGAAGTGATGTTGTCTCTCGCAGACCCTGCTACACAGAAACATATTGCAACCCGCAAAATGCCACGTCAGTCGCAGCAGGTCAGCGAGTGGAAATCTTTTTAATGACAGGATTTATGTGACATGTTGCAGAAGCAGGAAATGCTCAGACCTGTGCAAAGGGGATTAAGATATAGAGAGAATTTCTAGCAGAAACAGGTTTCTTTCTCTGAATCATTCATTTATCCAGGCCTCCGTTTAAGAGCATAAAAAAGGGTACAACACATAGGGATACTGTGTTCCCTGGCAGTGTGTTAAACGGACCTAAGGGAATTGGTATCCTAGCCCACTGACTTCCAGGGGAATTTGGGACCTTACCTCCCGTAGGTTCCTTTGAAATCTCAGTCATGACAAAGTTCTAGATAAGCTAGCAGCCAAAAGTCTATGTTGTCTCACGGGGTAATTTGTAAAGTCACGTGTAAAAAACCAAAAATGGTCGAGAACTTAAGAACTGGAGGGCAATGGACTACAAAGCCCGGTGAACTACAAACCTGGCGATATCCGAAAGAGAGCTCTCCGTCCTGTTTGCAGCTGTTTCCATCGCTTCTCACTGACTCAACAGACTGCTAGGCTTGAATGATGTTTGTGGCTGTTGTGTGTGCTGGTGGTGTTGCTGTGCGGGTTTGCGCCGGTGGTAAATGATGGGGTGTGGGCTGCTGTGAGGAGCTAGGTGTGTTTGAGGTTGTGTGTTGCACTTTGCTTAAATATTCTTAAATGGAACATATGGTAACAATAGTTGATTTTTCTATCTCCCCTGAGCAGCCATCATTACCCAGTTCTATAGAGATACCTGTGCACATCACTGGGGATACAGTTAAATGGCATTGCTATGTATGGATCAGGTGCTGGGACACTGCTCACAAATGGCAAAGGAATGCTATGTAGGGCATGCGTGGTTCCCCTAAGAAATGAAACAGAGCGGCTCCCTCATTAAGAATCACTGACAGCGCTGGAAGGCAAGCAGATTTTCATGACAGAGAAAGTTGCTAGCACTCCTTTCGGCACAAGCCCATCCCCTTTCTGTTACTGTTATGTCAGGGGAGGACAGTGAGAGAAAGCAGCTCTTGGGATGATACATGGGAGGTAGTGCTTCATTTATAACCCCACACAAATGCTGGAAAATGTTCAACTTTAAAAAGCATTAGGTTGGTTACCTTCTGGGCCCCTGTGGGCCATGAAGTGAAATTACATGAGCACAACATGTCTATTAATCACTGCAATGATTCCACAGTGAGAAATAGTCCCACTGGCTTATATTCAACTGGAAGGAAAAGTTGAGAAAATTACCTACCGGTAGTTGGAGAACTCCAAAACTTTGTCAGTATCTTTCTGTAGATCTCCCCTCTTGACTCCTAAATGAAATCAAGTATTTAACCTACTGCCTACAGCAAAGGCCCCATTAATGCAAATGTACAGTGGGAGATAAAAATGCTGTGTCACAGCTTCTACCTAAGGGGGGGTCTTTCTCTCAGCCACAATAGTGGCATAAGAGATACTTAAGGATGGATGTGCTAATGACCAGCTGCTTCACAGTCCTTCAATGACAAATTAAAGAAGGATTTGGCTAATCCGTGCTCATTCTCCTGCATCAAGGGGGAATTACGGGGCAAATCTGAATGGTGGGGGAAACATCCCTTATGTAGCCTATTGAGACTGCATTGCCACTGTGTGGATCAGATTTCAGACCCTGACTTTGCCCACCTGTTCCTTGGCTGGGACTGGAGACTGGACTGAGCGGCTGGTGGGTTGGGATGCTTCCATAGGATCAAAGGTTTGGCTAAACATGGCCTTTATTTGCATCAATTAGAATACCCCCATCTCCTCAGGAGCCCTGACTCCATTGGGCACCATGAACACAGAAGTGCTTAAAGAAAAGATCGAAAGAACCTTGAGTGTCTGATCTTGATTTATGTGTTGCCGAACAGTAACATGACGATATGCAGCACCCAGCAGCTGCTTCCATTAGGGGCACAGAAGTTAGTCATTGTGCATTTGGCTGGCAGTAACAAGAAAGAGGGTGTGAGAGGACTGTATCGGCCACCACAATCCAAGTTATGTGCCCAGAGTGCAGTGAAAAGCATCGCGAGTTGCTGCACTCCCGAGACCTCTGTGAAATGGTTGAAATGTGAGGATAGCAGCCTTGTACAGCCTTCCTGGGACTCCAGAAGTGAATGCAGATAAACACTGATCTTTATGAATAGACACCTCCCCCACCCAAAAGCAGATACCTTTACATTTATGTCTGTTACATTTTTACGACTGCCATACTTCAAGAGGCCAAGGTTAGTGTGGTTTTGTTTCCTCAAAGGAGTAACAGACACCCAAGCCCTGTAAGCACAAAACAGGCAATTTGCCCCCTGAATGTCTCATATTTCAATTGTCCCAAGCCATGCTGCTGCCATCTACCTCCTTTGGGAGATTCTTTACATTACTGACCAGTGAACATCTATGTAAGTGTGCTATCCCTCTCAGGAGTGCTCCAAGTTTCAGTTTTCACACCTCAGAATCAGTGGATGCTAGTACGAATCTTGGACCTACCTTTAGGAGTCCCTGCCTCACAAAATGACTCATATACCGGTACCTCAAGCATCTTGGTGGCACTTTAAAAGGCAATTCTTAAATCCTTTCACTTTGAAAACAAAAACGAAGGCAGAATGTTTAGCATTTAACCTAGAACGATCTGAATGCTGAATCCAGACGCTTTTTCTAAGTGTGCACTTAGTTTCCTTGTGCAACGTAAGCCTATGGGATAGGACATAAGCAGACTGCTCGTGCTGCTTACTGTCTAGTGTAACCTGTCTTAAACTGCCACTTAAAGGGTCGACACATTCAGCTACTTACAAAGGGGGCCTTCTAATAAAGAGAGTGCAGAACTGTACTCAGTCCTTTAGGAATACTTAAACCAGGGAGGCTGGCTAGTGACGGTATCGCTATTGGCAGTTCAGGAGGAAATGCCAACACTGAAAACATCTACCTGATTTATTGTGTTCTGAAGTTTAGTACAGAGAAAGTAGCAGCTTCGACTTGTACATCTGGTTCAGGGAGCAAACAAGTTATTGTTCAACAAAAATGTTTTCTTAAATGATTACAGATCCTAAGGCCAAACAAGGGATTTGGTTACTTTAAGCACCATTAACAAGATGGAAGACAACAGTTTAAGTAATGCAGCTTATCTTCCTTTCGCTCCTCTAGCTGCCAGGTAAGTGCTCCATTGCCCAACGGGAGCTGGTGATAAGGTTCCTGAGAACATCGGGACTCATTACTGTGCAAAACACATTCCTGTCAAATTTGGGTCAGCTGATGCCAGAGACTGGATGGCATGAAGCGCTTAATCTTTTCCATAATGAAATTGAAGGGTGAAAGAAGCATCCCAAAGAACTAGAAGAAACAAAACAGAAAAAGTTTGTGCTTGAGTTAAAAAAGCAGTGGGATATCTTGCATCATTGGAGTACGAATGGAGAAATCTCTCATCTTTCTTCAGATCAAACCCAGGCTACATCATCCTTGCTGCTGTACTGCCACCATGAAGTAGAAATTTAATACTAATACTGGTTTACACTTACAGACACTTCTCTCAGAATCTCAGTGCATGTCACAAAACATTAAACACTCAACACTTCTGTGACACGGGAAGTCTTATTCCCATTTTAGAGATGGGCAAACTGAGGCAGAGGTTAAGTGACTTGTCTGAAGTTGATGGGACAATGACAGAGCTGGGGATAAAACCCAGCAGATCCCGGCCTCCAGTCCTTTGCTCTAATTGCACCTTAATGTTCGCTTGTATGACACTTATAGCCACAGTATAGCCCCAAGAAGGAATGTGATAACACTGTACAGAATGTGTGTATATAAACTCATCCAAGAGTAACTATCACTTTTTAAAAAAATTATCCTATATTGGAGGGTCTGACAAATCTACAAAAATCAAGAGAATGCAGAGGAGGAGCTGAAACTCAATTTAACTCACCCCACTGTGCTTAGATGGTGCAGTCTGCTATCATCTGGATGCCAGAACACTGGGGGAACTTGCACCCCAAAAGAGCCACAACACCTAGGCACAACAGGATGAGTTAGGATGGAGTTTCTCTTTGCTCTGAATCGTCCTGCTGCTTCATTAAGTTCTACCCCCTTGACGTTGATCAGGGAGGCTGGGGGAGGAATGCGGCACATTTCCTTAGTTTTCCAGGCAAGAAGTGCTTAGACCATTGATTCAATAGTATAAATACAATCTAACAAATAGACAGTGCTCACAGATATAGTTCTGTAAACCACCAAGACTTTTTTTTCCCCCCTTTAATGCAACACCTTCACATTAAATCCATGAATTAAGATGTAGATTAGCAAGGCAAGAAACCTTTGCCCTTGGCATCGACACACACAGCTTGTGACAGGAAACATTAGGATTTTTTATACGAAGTGTAGAACTATTATCATTACATATTGGCAGGGAACTGCACATCTCCAAACTATGTACATTTTCTCTTAGATAAGCAAAAGCCTCAAGTGTTTATAAATATGAAAAGTTCAGCAGCTGGGTAAAAAGTTAATTCTCCAATTTCACTTAATGAGCCTTCAGAAAATGGTAGGGGATTTGTTCATAGAGTAAAGCAGATTGTCACAAAAACATAGGACATGCCACACTGGATCAGAGCAATGGTCCAGTGTCCTGTTTCCAATAGCGGAAGTACCAGCTGCTTCGGAGACAGCAGCAACTAACCCTCCAGTAGGCAGTTCTGGAATAACCTGTCCACAGAGAAAGTTTCTTCCTAATCCCATCAGAGACTGGCTAGGTGAGATATTTAAAACAAATCCCCAAAGACCCTTTCTTTGTTTTTGGGAAGACTTTTTCTTTCTTACATTGTTGAGCAATTATTTTATTACAAGCTCTGCAAGGCAGGGGCTGCCTTCCAATGGGTTTGTGCCATACCCTCATAGTGGGGTTGTGTTCTGTCTGGAGACTCTGGACATTACTGCTATATCGCTAAACATGTATAAGAAACTAATAGGGGCAAATTCCAGCAGGATACCCTGGAATACAGTTAATATGATTTACAAAGTGGGATGAATTAAAATGACAGACATCCAGGTAAGATGCTTTACCTTGAAAACAAAATAATTTACCTTGAATAAAATCACTATCTGATACAGATTGATGGCAGCTATTGTAGAACTCTGGAGTATGTGTTGGCTTGGCAGAATTCAATTTCAATTTTTTATCGCTTCAATGGAGAATATTGATGTTTATTTTAAAACACTGTTTTTATCTATTTACAATTTCACAGTTGCAGGAAATTATGGGCGGTCAGACAATTATTTAACGACAGCAGACATTGAGATTCAAAACGTTAAAGGTTTATAACCATTAAAACACAAATTATCAACATTGTGTCAAAATATACTGAATAGATACCCTTAAATCAAAGTAAGAAGTTTTCAAGCAGCATTTTTCTTACCTTGCCTATCTGTAAATGTTGATTATTGATAGAAATATGTTTTGTCGGTTTGTGTGTGTAGGGTGAAATCGATGTGTACTGATATTTACCGATAAAAATCTTACCCCATTCCAAGCCTAGGTATATGTAAGACTGCACACATTAAAGAGTTGGGAAACTTTGCTTCTACAAGTGCATTCATACTTTTGAAGGCCCAATTATCATAGACTCAGACTTTAAAGCCAGAAGGGATCATGATAATCATCTAGTCTGAGCTCCTGCACACTGCAGGTCACAGAACCCCGCTTCTGAAATAGGCTCATAGCCTCTGGCTGACTTACTGAAGTCTTCAATTGCGATGTAAAGGCTTCGAGTTACAGAGAATCCACCATTTTACTTTCATTCATACCAGCATGTGACCCATGCCTCATGCTGCAGAGGAAGGTGAAAGCCCTCCAGTGTCTCTGCCAATCTGACCTCAGGGAAAATTCCTTCCCAGCCCCAAATATGGCGATCAGTTAGATAATGAGCATGTCGGCAAGGCACTAAATTAAAGCACTAAACTGTGAAAATATGTAAACCAGGACTATTCAACTCAAATTAAAAAAAATATTAACATCTGGGCTTTTGTGAAGCATATAATTAACAATACAGAATCAAACAGCTGAAAACAATGGTTTGATTAAAATAATCTACTCAATGAATTACGATATAAGAAACAAAATTAGGGTTTACATTCACCTAGAGCTTAATTGTGAAAAATCCAGGTATTACAAATACCATTCTACCCCACCCACCAAGCGCACAGTTGTGTCTCTTTGATTTCCTATAAACCCATCCTTGGCATCACACTTCACTGTGGTCAAACCATTCAAAATTTCCATTACAGAAAAAATCCTGAACTATGTAATAAAAACGAATGCACAAAAGTATTATGATTTACCTGTAATTAGGATTTTTCCATTTCAAAGGGATAAACTTAAGGCCTTTAGACCTTTATGAAGGTATAAAAATAAGACTTATGTAATATTCACAGTATAGTGACACACTTATGCTTAGGAATAATGAAATTTTAACCACTTGAGTATGAATAAAGTTTATAGCGATAATCCTATTTTTTTAAATATCAGAAAACCAGTAGTTATATCGGGGTAGGCAACCTATGGCACGCGTGCTGAAGGTGACACGCAAGCTGATTTTCAGTGGCACTCACAATTCCCGTGTCCTGGCCACCGGTCCGGGGAGCTCTGTGTTTTAATTTAATTTTAAATGAAGCTTCTTAAACATTTTATAAACCTTATTTACTTTACATACAACAATAATTTAGTTATATATTATAGACTTATAGAAAGAGACCTTCTAAAAACGTTAAAATGTAGGACTGGCACGCGAAACCTTAAATTAGAGTGAATAAATGAAGACTCGGCACATCACTTCTGAAAGGCTGCCGACCCCTGAGTTATAACTTTGTATCCCTGATATTAACTTCAGTAGGCTGTTGTAGAGCTGACAAGTTTTATGTTGCTCACTACAAAAAACAAAACAAAAACATTTCTCCCTTGCTGCTATCAAAACTAAAATACCACTATGTGGCAAGACCAAGCCTTTTCCCCTACAGCTCCCGCAGCAGCTCTCTGCCACTTCACAACCTACATTTTTCAAAAGGGACATCTCCAAATTCAGGATGTATGAATCAAGTTAAATTAGATTAAAAGTGAGGGCATGAAAATTAAAACATATTCAAGCAGACCTCAACATCTCTTTTTAAACTGATCCAATTGGGTACCAGTTTTCTAGGTATGAGTTCCAATTCATACAAATATATGGAATTCTTGCTAGCATCTGACAGACGTCCCAAATTTACGTGAGGCACTGCCTCCTCGCTGAAATTTAAGGAAATCTGACTGTATTTCTGATTCAATTGGTACCTGAAGATACCAAGTTGTGTCTAAAAGGCAGACAATCTACTGTTTGGCTCGTCACTAGCTAGAGAAGTATTTCTCAAACTAGGGTCGCTGCTTGCGTAGGGAAAGCCCCTGGCGGGCCGGGCCGGTTTGTTTACCTGCCCCGTCCGCAGGTCCGGCCGATCGCGGCTCCCACTGGCCGCAGTTCGCAGCTCCAGGCCAATGAGAGCTGCTGGAAGCGGCGGCCAGTACGTCCCTCAGCCCGCGCTGCTTCCAGCAGCTCCCATTGGCCTGGAGCAGCAAACCGCGGCCAGTGGGAGCCGCGATCGGCTGGACCGGCGGACTGGGCAGGTAAACAAACCGGCCCGGCCCGCCAGGGGCTTTCCCTACACAAGCGGTGACCCCAGTTTGAGAAACACTGAGCTAGAACATTGGAGTGAATCAAAATTAGCATTTTCTTTTCATTTCGATGCAAGAAAAATCACAGAAAAACAGTAAGAGTTTATTATTAATTACGTATGTTCTTAAAGTCTCAGAACCCCACTTTACTAATGGGGAAAATGAGACCGTGCTGAAGGGACTTTCCAGGGTCAAAGAGCAAAGCTGTGGCAGAGTCAGGATTCGAAGGCAGGTTTTCAGACTCCCAGTTTACGTTCTAACCACTAGGCATTCTATCTCAAAAGGAAGCTTTTCTACATACTGGATATGGATAACTAGTTGAATTCATTTTTTTAAAAAGTGTCAATATGAAGCACCTGTTCTGAATGGCACTTTAAGAACTATTATTGCACCCAGTCAGGGAAAAGAACACATCCAGGGACAATGCAAGTCAGTACAACCATTTCTGTACTTTCTGTGGAGGTTATCCCTTGGGATCCTGCTGGGAGAGGCACAGAGGCACGCACACTTCTCATCCATCTTTTCAATTGAACAGGGACTAGGAAACCATCCCTTCCCGTGGAAAATAAGTGCAATTTAAAGCACTTGCCCAATGAACAAACCAGGTTAGTGCTTTTGCCCACATTCACCAACATTCCACTTGACATGCAAATTGCCTGGTATGCAAAGCGAACGTAACGCACACAAATTGCATTTTTTTGGTTGAAGAAACTCGGCCGAGAGAACTTCCCCAAGCGAGTCTTTGTTAGTATAACATTTGACCTTGTATCTCTTTGGAAATCATACAACTTTGCTAATGTAGTCCTTAAAGAATTAATCAAGCAAATAGTTAGACCCTGGTTGCCATGAAGCCAGCCAATTACGAGCAGCAGAGAAATTTGTCATTGGCATGTCCAACTACATTTTCCCACATAAAGATTAACAGAACAGTGTGGAAATGGGGCCCCGCTCTCAGACCTGTGTGGCTTGGACACCACCGAGCAGAAATGTCAGCAAAACAAGGATTTCATGAGAACTTTGCACTTTAAAATAAGTTAGCATTTTTGTTCCATCTGTCTCAGTACCTGACTTGTTCAACAGCAGAAAGCCTGATGCGCTCTCATTCTCAAGTTATTCAAGGTTTTTTTAGTTACTGAATGTGTGTTCAGTGGCTCTGTGGTTAGTGCTCCAGGCTACCACATGAAAGACATGAGGGCAAGCACATTGCAATGTGGTTTTGGTTTTCTGATTATTTTTATTTGAGGGATAAGCAGCGTGGCAAGCAGCTTGTATGCCTGTAGCTTTCCCTCTTTTCTAGATCGCATAACCAATTTTTGAGAGTCGGAAGGAAGGTTACCACTATGTGCAACCTTATATGGGGCTGGCAGGGGGAGAGAAACCATGAAGAGAAACAAAAGGTGTGGGTGGGAAGACTCAGTTCTCCCTGAGACATGCAAGATACTCTATCTCGATGTAGCACATTTCTAAGTGCCTCACAATACTTTCCAGAAGATAGGCAAAAATCCCCATTTCACAAGTAAGGGGACTGAGCACAGTAAATCAGGATCAAAGCCTACATCCAACTTCCATCCTGAAGCTCAAATTAGCAGAACATGGTGCTTCCTTGAAACAGAATGAGTTAACCATATTGTAAGGTTCATTCAACTTCCCACCTAGTAACTGGAACCAGAATGTTTTATATCCAATTGCTTTAGTTTCTAAAATGCAAATGGCAGTTAATTAACAGCTGGCTTGGAAGCAAACACGTAATTCACCTCTCTGTCCTTGTCAGTCCCATTCTGAGACTCTCTTGCTCTGGCTTCCAATCTGCCTTTTCACTCTCACTTTTCAGAGTTTCCAGTTTCCAATTTCTTTTTTGCAGCTCACACACTGTAAAATTTTATGAAAATAAAATCTATCTTCAATGCAGTGCTTGGTGGGGAAGTTTCCGTGGGGATGAAATGCTCCACTGCCCCAATAAGAGAACAAGTGAATACCACAGTATGTTTTAATCACTCCACTTCTTTGTCCAAGTTGACTATTGGTTTTACCCCAACTTCAAAAACCATTTTTCACAAATTAGTTCCTTACAAAGCAGGACAAGGTGACTCATGACCAGTGCCTCTTCCTGAGAAAGGGTTTAGAACTTCACTTTCACCAATGCAAGCCAAAAGTTTTGCATTACACTGCAATATGAACAACATGTTAGAAGACAGCAACTGTGTAAGTGCCAAGTTTACATAGATTTGGTTAACATCTATCCACGTATCATCACAGTATCTTAGCACTCAGGCCATGTACTAACAAAGTTCACAGAAAAAGTGTTAAAATAACTTTTAAATCAACCGAAAGATAACTACATAGGAACCTATTTATAGGCTTTAGCTCATTGATTTCTATTATATAACACCTAGGAAACCCAATCAATCAATGGTCAGGGCCCCACTGTAGTAAACGTATTGCAATCAAGAAGCAAAGACCCTGTTGCAAAGAGCTTACACAATTTAAGTGTCAGATGAAATGCAACAAGTGGATGAGACAAATAGGGTAAGGGAAGGAAATGAGGTAACAAAACAAACAGAGCTTAGCATGAAAGAAGAAGTTAATTTATTGTAGTAGCTGACTTACTAACGTTTGAATGCACTGGGATACCTGGCTCAGCAACTTACCATTAGCTTTATGACAGCAATTGCACTGCTCTATATAGGAGAATTTCCATTAGAACCCTCCTAATTTCATGCATTAACAACTCAACTGTTTAAAAAAAATCTCTGCCTTAAATTTAGCATGAAAGGTCCTAACTGAACAGTGTGCAAAGTTCCGATTCAAATTGTGTTAAGCAAAAACAAAAATCAATGTGCGTGTTTTAAGTCACAAGACTTTAACAGAAGACGCTCGGAATGTATAAGGTGTCTTTTGCACTCCAACGTCTTAGAAACTGCTGTATTGCCATTCCCACTATGGAAATGAAACTGCTGCATTTAGACTCATCGCTGTGCATGCCCAAGAAGCTTTTCCATCGGTCTCAAAGGACTCTGAGAACATTGGTTTTGTTCTCCAACCTTCCCCCCCCCCCCCCCCCCCCAGTCTACCATACATACCTTACAGGCTCTTTTCAAACTATCTGAGTGGTTGCTGTGGGCACCATACAAATGCAAATCCCAGCTCATGGCTAATTTCTCCATGGGGGGCTAGTAGAAGCCTGTATGGAAGTTATCTATGTAGGGGACTCCCATTTCACTCCACCCTGTGCAGCTCCCCATGGAGCCTAGCAGTGACCCTTCCACATTAGCCAAGAGGTGCACAGTGCTATGGGGTGTTTCCCAGCCCTCCCACTAGGGACTGACTGCATGGCCATCAGGAAAGTCACAGCATAGTGTAATACTCCATTGGCTATTTCTGTAAAACTCCCTTGTACTGTCTGTTGCACGTTTAGAAAGAACTCTCTCTGAGCAGGAAGACAACGCTGCTCTGGCTGGATGTAGACTCTGCCTCCCAGGCTCACAGTAGCAGTGGCTTAACACAATGCAATTGATGAAGAGGCGCTCCAGGGAGACCAGCTCCATTAACTACTGAGCAACTTTAATACTGCCTGCTTGTTTATAAAAGAGTAGTGCCTAAAGGTCCCAACTGAAACTGGGGCGCCTCCACACTGAGCATGGTACAAACACACAGTAAGACACAGCCCCACCCTGAAGACCTTCCAGTCTAAACTGACAAAAACAGCAGCAGGGAAAACAGAGGCACAGTGAGATAAAGGGACTTGCCCACAGTCACCCAGATGATCAGTAGAAGAGCTGGAACAGAAGCCAGGTCTCCTGAGTCCCAGGCCACTGCCCTGTCCACTAGACTTAGGGTGACCAGATGTCCCGATTTTATAGGGACCGTCCTGATATTTGGGACTTTTGCTTATCTAGGCTCCTATTACCTCCCACCCCCTGTCCCGAGTTTTCACACTTGCTGTCTGGTCACACTAACTAGACCACTCTCCCTCTATTCTAGATAGGTTTGATACCATGCTCATCATCATAGTATCTGAGCACTTTCCAGAAGCACACTAAGTAACATAATTAACACCTTTCATGTGCAGTTTTGTTTCCCAGATCTTTAAAGGCAAAGAAGAGGGAAGAGGCACAAGAGAGAAGTGAGATGCATGTGAAAAAAGGGCTATTTTATTAGCAGGTTTTCTGGGGCAGGGCCGGCTTTAGGCTGATTCCCCCGAATTGGGCCCCATGCCTAAGAGGGCCCCGTGCCCTAAAGAAGAGCACCTAACTTAGGCGCCTCTTTAATTTTTACTCACCCGGTGGCGGTTCAGCGGCGGGTCCTTCACTCGCTCCGGGTCTTTGGCGGCATTTCGGTGGCGGGTCCTTCAGTGCCGCCGAAGACCCGGAGCGAGTGAAGGACCCGCCGCCGAAGTGCCGAAGACCCGGACCGCCGCCGGGTAGTCGAATCGGGTCCCGCACTTACTAAAGCCCTGTTCTGGGGATTCACTTATTTGCTTTCCAACTTTATCTGATGCAATGAAAGTGTTTTGCAGATGTTTTTCAGTCCTTAATGTCACTACTGAAGCATCTTTGGATGGTCACTATCCAGCATTTTGCAGAATGAAAAGCAGTAGCATCAAGCAGCAATGGGGTAGGAGGAGGAGGTTAAACAGCTTGAGAGGGTGTGTGCAAAATTGTATTTGTTAAGCACAGACAATGCCCTCAGCATGGTACAAGATGTAGCTATAAACAGAGTCCTTGCCTCACAAAGCTTACAATCTAAACGTTCCCATGGCTTTGGTTTTAACCTATTAGTTACTGAAGAGCCCTTAACTTGAACTTCAGAAGCTTTTGCTTCCAATAATTCAATTTAAACTAAAAATCAGAAGCTATGTCTGTGACACATAGGTCTAATCCGCAAACCAAATTCTCTACCACAGCCTTTCCAGCCAAGGGAGAAAGAGAGGGCTGGGGTGTTCCTAAGTTGGTAATCAGGACTGATTATCTACTAAGATTGATATGCAGAAACCAGCTTTATAATATAAAAATATTTCTCTTTACAAAATGAGGAACTCTGAGTCCAAGTGAAGAATCAAGTTTAATAGTTACATGACAAGGAACTTCAGAAGCACATGACAATGCATTTTAACTGCATCTCAAAACATCTGCACAGACAGGGCCCTCAGCTTCTGAATATCTCACAAACACTCTAAGCAAGTCCTGGACTGGAGACAATACTTACAGCTTTAGCAAAAATGACCATGAGTTCAGGGAATTGGTGTGTGAGAACGGCAAGCATTGCCGAAAAGGAACACAACCCTGCTGTGAAGTGGATGAAGAAAGGAAGCTCCTTCTGTGGGTAAACGGAGACATCGTGAAACGCTGAAAGGGAAATATTGAAAAGTTATTTGACATTTTAATATTCACTGATTGTTTTACAAAAGGTCATAATTACACACCAGTTTACATTATGCAAATATGACAAAGAGAACTATTATTGCAGAGCAGCCAGTGTTTTACATTCAGATTTATAGTTCCAAAGGACATATACATGGACCTGAAGCTTAAGTGCAACACAAGACTAAATCCCTGACATTTGCTCAAAGCAGATTTAAGTGGCTTAGTCCTGATATATTTTCTCATATACTACGTGTTTTTGCTCTTTAGTTATTTTTGGTGTCACTAAAGCTATCCTTCCCCCACCACTTTTTTCTCTCCTTTATTTTTAAGAACATTGCAGGGTTAATTTTTGGAATCAACTGTTGCAACAGAAGAGAAGAAAGTAATATAAAATTCACAAGATGTCATCAAGACAAAGGTTCCAATGAAAACACTTGGCCCAATTTAAATAATCAAGGAATTTGTAACAGTTACAAATGCTAAATTCTGTTATTTTAGTGTATGCCAATGTTTTAAAAAGCAAGCATCCTATTTTTTCCTACTTTTTAATGTAATGTTTTTCTATCTTAAGAATTCCCATGTCTAAAAAGTAAAATAACTCTGAAAGAAATCAGATAATATACATGGTCAGATTCTGTTAAAACTTCCCAAAAACTGCAAGCTGGCAGACTACAGTAAATTTCACAGCAATTGACAAAGCAGATCTCAAAGAAAGCAGCATCAAGACTGGGTTACAAATTTTGTACACAACCATTAGTTACACTTTAGGGCAAAGAAATCAAAATAATTTCACTAGACAGCTCTTGGGAGTGGAATATGGAGCTTCGACAGCTCAAGACATTGAAAGTGGTCACCATCTAGGGACTGTGACAATTCTAGATTTTTTATCCAACAATTTTGCAATGTTTTTAAATAAAAGGAGCAGGCAGGGTCTGTACATGCAATTAAGTATGAAAAGTCCTGTATATTCTTCAGTAAACTAGACTTAATTCTGGAGCAGACCCAGCAAAAAGTAACTTTTGATTTAATTAAATATGGAAAATAGGTATAGTCGGTGCAACAGCCAGTGTTTTTTATTTTTATTCACTTTTGGGTTGTGCGCGTTTTCAGCTTTCAGTAGGCTGCAGAAGGAAATTTAAAGATGACAGAGGTGACAGAAATCAAGTGTCACCAAGTTTCAGGTTGCCTTCAAATTCAGGAAGTGATAACTGCAAATGTGACCCGATCTGCGATGCAACCTTTCCTTTGTAACCCATGAAGATTTCTGGTGACAGAAATCAAGATGTCACCAAGTTTCAGGTTGCCTTCAAATTCAGGAAGTGATAACTGCAAATGTGACCCGATCTGCGATGCAACCTTTCCTTTGTAACCCATGAAGGCTAGAAAAAAAATTGTTGAATGAAAGCTGAGATTCTGAAGTACAATGATGTGGAATGCTAAGGTTTTCTGTGAGGCCAGACGCCAAAGGAAAAGAAAGTAAGTCCTAATCAAACATGCTTAAGGGTGCTCCCCTCAAGATTCTCTCTCATTTCACCTCCTTGACATCTAGTCATCCCTGCTACTCAGCAGACAAGTAGGATACCCATACTGTTCTTCTACTGGGCAAACAAAGCAGTGGCCTGCCCATGATGAAGCTTGACATGCAATACAGTCCATCTTCCATCAGCCACCCTCATAAAAACTGAACTGGGACATGGTCAGCTCACAGAATGGTGTGAAACCATATATTAAGGACATATATGGGTTGGAGGGGGGTGCTTTTTAAACAGGAACTAGAGAGAGGAACAAATAGTAGAAAACTAGCAAGTAACCTGAACACAAGAGTAGGAAAGCCTGGAAAAATTGGGGAGAGCAACAAATAAAAATATACAAGAATTCCTTATGCTCCCAGAACTGCCACTACACAAGGAATGCAGGATCAGGCCCAAAGTATGTAAAAGGAGCTAAATAGATTTCTGCATGGTCAGAGTTCTCTCTTTGTGCATCCTTATCAATTAGAACAATTAGCTTTCTATTTGAAGTTTATCAATTTAGTTTACTTTCTGTTTTCAAATATATTAAAAGAATTGATTTTTTTTTTAATTCCAAGACTTCTTGAGAAAGCTGCACAATAAAAAATGTTAAGATGGCTTTATTTTATGAATAGCCTTATATTTAAAACGTAGCAGGAATGCGTGAATGATTGTGTTGAAATACATGCATGTGCTGGTGTTTAATTATGCTGGAAAGCCTACAGCTTAGGGTTAGTCACTAACCAAGGAATTCCTTGTGCAATATCCTGCATAAGTGAGAAATGAATAATTTAAAGCAGTCTGGGGGCAGACTTCAATTACACATTTTAAATTTAACTTTTCACTTTTTGTAACAGAAACACACATGTGTAAGTTTGCTCTTCTGCAGCTGTATCCCTCTGACACTTTAGCAGTAGCCCCTGCAATTCTATGAAGAAGCTGAGATTTCCAGAGTTGTTGAAGCCCGCCCTTAGAATCCCACCAGCAGGTAAGATGAAACAAGAGCCCCATTATCATCTAAGTGAATGAGCGACAGAATGAGTGAGGGTCCTAGTGGTTTATTTTCAGGTTGCTTTACAGACAGCATATATGTGGGCTAATACCTGGATAACGAAGTAGAGGAGAAGACTCATTCTTCAGTGTCAAATCTCAGGTCTCATTGCTAACGTACAGCAATGTATGATCATAAATATTCCATGGAATGTACAATCAATCGAATCAAATTATGGAACAATAAAGTGTTCTCTCAAACTATAGGTTAACCAAGGCTGATAAATATAAAGGTTCTGCTGGGTACTCTAATGCAAGAGTCTGGAATGATTATCTATCTACCTGCTACTTGCAGATAATGACGAAGGAAGCAGCTCCACTACAACAGTCAGGGAACCCATTACTTAAAAAAAAAAAAAAAAAAAAAGAAGAAGAAGAAGTGATCACAGAGGACTAGCCAAGTTTTCTTGCCCTCCAAGTTGAGAAACAGAATGTGGAAGCACCAGGTATGGAAGCCTCTTTCCGCCAGACATGATGTTATTACAAAATCCTCATGACATAGGGTAACACTCACTGGCAACTCAGTAAACCCTTGGTGGCACCCTCTGCTAGCATTTGGTCCTGATTTAAGGCGTCAGCAGAGAGGTGCGCTTTGCCGTTGGTGGGGACTCCATCCAAGTGAGATTGAAAACTTAATTTCTGATAGCCAGTGGTCATTAAAGATCCCATGGCACTCAGTCTAGGTGTACACTAAACTGGAATTTGGTACGGATGCCAAGATGTTATTATAGTCCATCTGCTTAAATTCCCCTTGTTGTTGCAATTGGTATGGCGTTTCTCACTCTCCCCACTAAACTGTTGGGCAGTGCCGCTATTCAGTTACACAGTTTATTTCATCCAAATGGTGGCTGCATTTCAGTGGGAAAGTATGTAATATTATATATTTCTATACCCACCCCCACACACACACATGCATTTGTGAACTGCCTTGGGATCCTTTGGGATGCAAAGTTACAACCTATACTGCTGTTGCATTTGCACAGTGCGTTCCATCTGGCCAAATACACCAGACAAACAGCAGAATCCATGTCACAAGCAGTTCATGAGCTAAGGACACAAGAGAGTAAATACACAGCAATACAGTACAGTACACACTGGAATTTTATTACATATATTTTATTCTAGTTATTAATTAGAAACAAAATAACCACTTACTTGGCAATAGCTCTCTGTCTGCTGTCTCTGTGCAACTAGGATAGGGATAGAAAAGATGGCCCTTCTCTAACGGATACGGGATCATTCTAAATGCTGAGGACAAGACAGTCAGTCAGACTTATGCTAGACCTATGTGCAAAGCAAACCCCCTAAATTCCACCACAAAGAACCTCTCAGTCACGAAGAAAGCAAATTTAGAAATAGACTGAAAATAGCTGCATCTTGTATTTTGTATTTTCTTTTAGAAGTGAATTTGGAGAAAGGTGTCGTAACTCTAGTAAGAATTCATACCACGCTGGCACTCAAAGGCCCCAGTCTGGATGGGGTCCTACCACAGTATAAATTCTACTATTAGGACTGGGGGCCCCCTTGTGCTGGGTGCTGTACAAATACAGATGAGAGAGAAGATTGACAGCAACATTAGAGACGGACGAGCCCTATTATTCTACAGATCTGTTCCAGTATAAGCAGCAGCGCATGCCCCTTGTACCCCCCTACCAAGGTGTTTCCATCGTGGAGCAAGCCCCTCCAGGAGTAAGAAGGAAGCTCAGTCTCCAAGGAACATTCCATTTCTCCCTGCTGACAATGCCAACAAGGTGGCCAACTGCATGTTAGGGCATGATGGCAGGTGTGTGTATGTGTGTGCCAAGTTGCACTGCTGCTGCTTGTGCTGTACCCCAGTTCTGGGGAGAAGAAAGAGGATACTTCAGTCTCCGGTACAGAGACTTAACAGATAATAAGATAAACACGTTTTAATCAAACAGTGAAAGAAAAGCAAACAATTATCAAATCCCACTGGGTCTTGATCTGGGGTGGATTGGTCTCTTCTGCTCTGCTCTTGTTGGGGTTGCTGCTGCTCTTCATCCTGACCTGCCAGGGTCACTCCTGGCTTCTTGATTCAGCCAGCAGCAGCACGGGAGCTGTTGCTGGCTAGCTGCTAAGCAAACACAGACCTCTTCCTAGGTGACTGTTCAGGACCTACTCCCCCCCAACCCCATCCCAGTTCAGGGGCTGGCTGTTCTCAGCCCTAGGTCCCTCTCTAGGTAAGGGTGTCTGCAGCCTCAGTGCGGCTTTTTATACCCTGGCTGCTTGGTGGCACTGACTCCCATTGCCCAGTGACAAAGACACACTGGGGAGCTTTTGTGGGGGGAGGAAACAAGTTGGTGGAGGCCACAAAAAGTGTTAGTTCTGTATATGGCAGTGAACCGCTATCGTTGGAGCCCTGCTGATGAATACAAATAGTTGTATCTATTGATAGTAGCTGTCTACATCCCCCTGGGTAAATCCCTTTGCCTTCCTGTAATGTGGCATCAATTAAGCATCTCCAGCAAAAAGCCAAACAACAGCACTGAGTTCCCTTTGAAACTGAACTGAACAAGGCTGCCTTAAGGAAGTTCAGACACTGGTTAAAGTAGGCCTATTATGAATGATTTGAATAAAAAGGTAGAGAGATTAGCTAGCTGCACTGGAAAAAAAAAGATACTTACTGCCCTCCCATGTACAATGCAGCAGGTTAAGGGCCCCTTCTATCCGCTTCCAGTGCTGAAGATGGAAGAAAGCATATGCTACTGCCTCACTGTCCCCTCGTTTCAGAATATGCTCTGGAGGTAGAATTAAGCTTTTCATTTCTAGTAAGTACTAGAAGTAGAAAATGGAAAGAGAAAGCATGCTTAGTTATGGGGCCATGCCCAAATCCTTGTTACTGCCAAAGGATTTCCCTGATTTTTTCAAAATGACCAGAGCATAGCATATGGAGGTCTTTAATGCATTAAGGAGGTATTGCAATTTAGGGCCCAGTCCTGATAAATTCTTGACAGATCTTATTTACACAGAACAATTGGGAGCTTGGGCTGCTAAACTCAGCAGAATGTTACACTCAATGTTAAAAAGTATATATGCTATCAAAATGGATCTGCATTTTACTTCAGTGAGGAGATTTAAAACCCTTCTATGGCTGGAGTGTAGTTCCTGGATCATAACACACAAGGTAATTTATCTGGGGAAACGCACACACATATACACAGGTTTTATGCTGCATCAGGTCGTGCTCCATGAAGGCCAAAGGAAAGTGGACTGATTAAGCGCAAGTGTTTCATACACCGGTATCCCAGAAGTCATCCTTTAACTCTGTTAAGAGCTCCATGTAAAGCAATGCTAATGATATGACACTGAAGTGCTTGCTGCAAGTCTAGGTTCATTTGCACCTTGATACCTTTGCCTCTGAAAACTTTCAATCTAAAGGGTTTAAGATCTGTTAGTTCCCAAGTGTCAGGTGCAAATTAGAAACTGATGCTAACTGCCAGGCTATCAGGTATATCCTTGATTGTAAAGTTTAGAACAGTATTTTCAGAAGTACCAAGCAAGGATCTAGCTCTGATTCCACTGACTTCAATGGGAGCTGTTAAACCAATGCTGAGCACTTTTTTGAAAATCCCATCCTTAATTCACAGCTATGTTGTGCTGGCACAACTATAGCTGCAGTTACAAGGTGATGGGAGAAGGCAGAAGTGATGGTGCGCCGATACACAGGCAGAACACACTGACTTGTTTCCAGGCAGTGAACTCCCAATTTTAGATGCTCAGAACGGGAGGCGGCGAGCATAAAACTGAACATATGCACTATGAAAATTGCAGAATTTCTAAACAAACATTTTACATTTTTCTAAAACCTTACAGGATGTTCAGTTTATTTTTATTTTTTAAAATGCAGCAGAGGAAGATAAGCCAATGTTTTAATTCTCAACTTTGTTTTTAAGAAATGTTAAATAATTTTACAAGTTTAAAATGAATGTTCCAATTTTCTAGTATATGCTTATGAGTTGTCCTTTCGTAGTATATAGTGTCCCACTCAATAATGGCCAAAGTTAATCCTCATCTTTGATCAGTGTAGCTGGTAATTCCTTTAACTCCCTCCCAAAGTATAAGAATGCAGTCAACTCACCGATTTATTTCAGCAGATGCCACAAACTATGAGATTATTTACTAATCCAGTTTGGGGACTTAACTTTTCCCATTCAGATTCTTGAAGGAATGTAGCAGAGGTTGTGCTCTGGCCAAATAAAGCACATTTACTGCCTGGCTGGGTTCTTCTCTTAGTGCCTTGGGCCTGCACTCTGGAGGGTAATATTCTTGCTAATCCTTTTTAATCCCTTCTATTTTTTTTTTTTTTTAACACGGTAAAGGATCACTCGCACAGGGCTGCTGTGGGAAAATGGTCTCAAATATCTGACCTTTGACATGACTCCTCATACTCTCTGCAGTGACTAGTTGGCAGTTGAATTAAGTGCTTAAACAGTAAGGGAAGGAAAATGTAGCAGCAATGGTGAAGCCTCGATGTAATTATTAGTGCCTCAACATGTTTGTCAGCTCTAGAGGGCAGGGATCATGTATTTTGCCTTGTGTGTGTTATGCCAGGCACATTTATGGTGCTGTCCAAATAAAAGAGGCAGTTGCAAATTTTTGAACTTCACTTCTTCTAGTCCCTGTTTAACCATTTAGTTTTAGGTAATAAAAAGCAAACCAGGTACTAATGCAGAAAATGTCTATTTCCAAAAGCTACTCGTTCACCCAATTCAAAGCAAACTTATGTTTGCAATATTGAGACCCCCTTTCCTAATCCTCTCCTGGTTACATCTCAGTGCCTGTAGTTCATTCCTATTATAATATAGGACAGGGATCTGGATTTATAGCTCTGACTCAGTGCCTCACCTCTAAAAGGGGAAACAAAATAATATGCTAAGATGACCCCCCCACCCTTTCAGAATAAGATCCATCTCAAAGAAGTGTCACTGCAATGAAAGGAAAAGAAAACACCTGTTGTTCACTTCCCTTGCATGATGTTATTCCCCCAAACCAACCACTTCCATTAAATGCAAAGAAAGATGAATGTCTATGTTACGTAGGTACATTTTTGGTCAGGAGATAGGACAACGGACTGAGACTCAGAAGACCTGGGTTCTATTCCCAGCTTTGGCACTGGACTTCTGTGTGACCTTGGGCAAGTCACTTCACCCCCCCGTGCCCATTTTCCCTCCTGTCTTTTGTCTGCTTTGTCTGTTTAGACTGTAAACTCTACAAACAACGGGCTCCCAATCTCAACTGGGGCCCTTAGGTGCTACGGTAATACAAATAATAAAAGTCTGAATTGGGTATGGTCAGAGGAGAAGAGACAGTTATTGAAACATGATACTAATTTAGTTGATTGTCTACAAAACTAGTGAATGCATCTCACATAAACACTGATTAAGTAGTTTAATATAACTCTTTCAGAGAACATAAGGGTTCTGAAGGATACACAAAATAAAAGAACTTTTAGGTGATGATAATGTGTTATAATCTTCTTCCCCTAAAGGCACAGTCTGAAGAAAAATCTGTCTGAGACTGCCTGAAATGAACTTGCTACACTCTTGATCAATCATGCGAACAAGCAGCAATTTCTCTCAGCAATTAGCTTTCTCCATGCACATTCTATTAAACTGGACAGGCAGACAGAACACTGTGGATAGATAAATTCAGACCTTCATGTCTAGATTCATTTGGACTCCATGATTAGTTGAGGAGAATTAGTGCTAAGCCATCTTTCCACTTTCAAGACTACAACTTGCATGTATCAACAGTGCTAGTAAAGGGGTTGCTGAGAGTTCAGTAAGGTTAGCCGGAAAACAAGAATTCCTTATCACAAAAAATTCTGAGGTTTCAACGTTTTCATTGTGCATTGGAACAAAAATCTAGATCATTTGAAAATTTTCATGAAAAAAAATGTATGGGAGGGGAGGGGGGAGAGAGAGAGACCCCCCCACCCTGGAATAGCCAGTATCCCAGTGATGAGGGCACTTGCCTGGTATGTGGGGGATATGGGTTCAAGCCCCTACCCTGCCTGGTTTGGAGCAGGGTTTCCTATATCCCAGGTGAGTGCCCTAACCATCAAGCTGTGGGAAGTTCTGGCAGGGGATGTCTCTTGCTCCCTCTTCCCAAAGATT
This sequence comes from Malaclemys terrapin pileata, assembly GCF_027887155.1. Lineage (NCBI taxonomy): Eukaryota > Metazoa > Chordata > Testudines > Emydidae > Malaclemys > Malaclemys terrapin. Next base: position 10,128,351 of record NC_071508.1, on the reverse strand, counting down.
TTGTCAAAACTGATATTTCCATTAAAAGTTTCCTTTTCAACAAATTGACATTTTCCCTAGGCAAAAAAGTCCCGCGCTGCTCTAGATTTTAGTTACATGGCCTGCTTGGGGAGCCTAATATCCGGCCACTTCAGGTATTAGCAGACATGAACGGCAGCACAAGAGTGAACTGGTTTTATTTTTGTTCATATACAGACTGGGAGGCGGGGGGAGAGATGAACACATACTGTTTTGAATTAGAGATTTCAGATCTCATACAATTATCAGAGTTTTAAAGGCTCTCTTGCCAATAATCTAGAAAAACAAAATAAGTAGTTACTCCTTGGAGAGGCCTGTCCAGCTTCAGGGATTTTGAAGACTACACATTTTAATTAGCCGTTACCCTTGCCTGACAGTGTCTTCAGTAGCACACAAGCAGACTGTCCTAAGGAGGACAGGAAATTTTAGCATGGACCGTAAGCTTTTTGGGACAGGACCTATGACTGTGGTTTGTATAGCACCTCGCACAGAGACCTTGTCTGGGCCTCCAAGTACTGCTGTGATATAAATATTAAATGGCCTAATACCAATAATGGGTTGGAATTACCACAGTCCTCAAGAAAATTTCCCTGATAAGGGGAGCATGCAAACATAGGCCTTGTCTTAGCAGGAAAGACTGCACAGTGAGGCTTAGACAGGCAGGGAACAGGACATGTGCTGTAAGCCAATTTTAACAGTTCATGGGGGTGCAGTTATCACAGCATATTGTGACAATCCTGGTGAAACAGTGAGGACATCTGCTGCAGGTATGGTTACATTTAGCCCATTTGTTCAGTTTTATATTTCATTCGGATCTGCTAACGGCTGCAGCTGAATGAAAAGTGTGTTCTGACACCCTTGTTTTTCAGCTTCACAGACATTCTCACAGTAACGAAGCTAATGCTGTCGCAGTCTGCATGTGATAACCAAATAAGTGATTTCTCATCTAGGCATAAATATTTTAAATATGCTGCTGATTTTAAAAAGATCTTCCTATGTAACCACAAGGATGTAGCAGCTTACATGCGTTTATGTATAGCAGTTAAGCACAGAATTATTCAAACTATTATCTATTCAGATGAATCAAAGCCCTGTATAAGCAATTAGTGCTAATGAAATATTTAAGAGCAAATTTGCAGCTAAGGGAGATTAATCCACCACACTAAGTTTCCCTCTTTAACCAAATGCGTGCTACGGATAGCCAGGCCCTTTAAACCCAGAGAGGGAAATGGCAAAGAATCCCTGATAAACAATTCTATCTGTAGCCATTTTGCTGCTATGTTCTTTAAAGATAATGCTAACTCTTGCCAATGTTATCAAGTACAGTGTTAAAAAGACAGCTTTACTACATAGAAAAGTTGCTAGTCACAGGAGATGTTTAGGAAAATAAGCCTGGAAAGTCCTCTGGTAAGCAGACGGTTGCCAAAAGGTTCCGAAGAGTAATCTTCTGCCTTTGCCCCGAGTTTGCAGGTAGAACGAGTGGTGTGTAAGGTAGTGAAGTAGCTTGCCCAGCAAATTACTATCTTCGGTCACATAAGACCTCAGTACCATCCCGACTTCTAGTCCTGTAATCACTAGATCACCGAGGATTTACTAGCCAGGACAGCAGGAAAATGTAGCTAATTCACCATTTTCTCCCAGAAGCTGTGTCATGGCTTCTGGGCCCTTAAGCTTTATGGCAGCAGAAGGATTTCTTCTAGTATGCAATTACTGCTGCAACAGGAGTAGGCACTCTGTGCTAAACTAGATATATTGTGCGGTTTGCCTTGGAGGGGAATTTGGGAATATTGTTCCATGCACTTGTTTAATTACAAGTGGGAGAAATTTCTGAGAGAGATTGGTACAGAAATGAACTCGGGACTAAAATAATGACTCAGCCATTCTTTTGGGAATCATCTGTTCCCTATTGTTAATTATTTGATCTTTTACATGTCCAGTCTTTATCAGCACTTGCAAACTCCAAAATTTCAGATGTTTAGAAAAAGCTTTTACTTATAGTTAAAACACAGGAAATTTGATCTAATAGGTTCATTGTTTGAAATTGTCAGAGAAGCTACTATTAAGAGCATGCAATTTTGCTATTTATGCCCAAAGAAATTTCTAATTCAAGAACAGTTTGCACCAACATACAATAATTACAGTCCCAACTCAACTTGGGTTAAATGGGGGTATTCCATCAAAGATGCAGTTATCATAAAATCGTCAAACTGAACAACTTCCATCTAGATCTGCTTCTGGACACCCTTAACCTCAGTGGTTGTAATTTCCCCAACAAGAAGTTGAATATTGGCAAAGGTCCTACCCATTAGACAAGTATCAGTATTGTGCCCATTTTACAGATGAGGAAACTGACAGAAATTAGGTGCCTTGTTTGAGAAGTGTTATAGTGGCAGATTATGCACAGGCACAGCAATCAGGACATGTGGTTTCTAATCCTAGTTCTAATACAAAACTTTAGAAAAGTCATTTCCACTCTTTGTGCCTGTTTCCCCATCTGTGAAGTGGGACAATTATATTGTTACCTACTCTACTGATGTGCAAAGAGACTTAATTAAATGTTTGGAAAGTGCTAAATACTAAGTTAGCAGCAGAAGTTGGACTAAAAATCAGGAAGTTAGCGTTTTTCAAATGCGGCCACAGCCTCCTGGGCTGTGATGGGGGGCTGGAGGGTGGGGAGGGGAGTAATGCCCCTTCCCCCTCCCTGTTGCTCCTGGATGCACCGTCTTGGTGTTGGTTGCTGGGGCCATCAGTACGGATTGGGCCCTGCCTCCCTATGGCGTTACCTGGGGCACAGCGCTGGAGGAGCAGGCAGCCAGTGACTTCCCCACCTTCTCAGGAGTGATGAGGCTCAGGCTGATTTGCAACCTTAACTATAGCAGTCATTAGTGGTGGATGCTATTATTTCTATCCATGCTACGATTCACCCAGGATTTCCAAGTAGTTTCAGGTTCTACATGAGCTATCCTCAGCCTACTTCAACCACAGAGAAGTAGTCACATGTTTCACAGGGGTAGCGAGACTCCAGGACCACTGCAAACGGTGACTATATTTCAGATAGTAAGCTAAAATGATCCCATAAGGAGAAAAAAAGTCAGTTCTTACCTTTGGGACATGAGGGTTAAATTCCACAGCTCTGTGAATTGCTTCCACAGCATTAATTTCTGCTGTGCTGAGCCCTCTTCTGGAGGCTGTTTCTGGAGAGAACCTGCATGGAAAACCTGAACTGAACAATTTACTAAAGAAAATCCAAATAAGAATGATACTTTAAGATCGAAGATCATCATCAACTGTGGGAAAGACTGATTCTTGAGAAAGAGAAAACGCCTTTTGGCTCAGCCCTGCTTTGCTCTTTATGCAGCTAACCACCACAGGTGACTAACTCAGGTATCTTGACTACCATCCTTATTCATGTGCCAAAGGCATCTTAAGCTTTTGGAAACCAAGTGGCACTATAGAAGGATTTTCTCTGGAGCATAACAAACACAAGAAGTTGAAGTGACGACTAAGATACTAGAAACTTTTCCATCTGGAGTTTTCTGATGGAAACTGGACTTAAAGCTGAGCATTCAATTAGTGATACAAGATTTTATGATGACATACACTAAGAGGCAAAGCTAAAATTAGCAGAGGATACAGTCAGCAAGCAACCAGAGAAGGGGGAGCACCAAACAATCTCCATGTAGGGTCAAGCATCCATCTTCCCCACACACCCTCCACCATCTCAGCACATGCTCAGGAAGAGTGAACCATCTAAAATCCAGAAGAGCTAAGATATCAGATATTTGGATGGACTAGTTGTGAGTGTAATTCAGGGGTAGGCAACCTGCGGCACGCGTGCCGAAGGCGGCACGCAAGCTGATTTTCAGTTGCACTCGCACTGCCCAGGTCCTGGCCACCAGTCTGGGGGACTCTGCATTTTAATTTAATTTTAAATGAAGCTTCTTAAACATTTTAAAAACCTTATTTACTTTACATCCAACAATAGTTTAGTTATATATTATAGACTTATAGAAAGAAACCGTCTAAAAACATTCAAATGTACTACTGGCACGTGAAACCTTAAATTACAGTGAATAAATGAAGACTCGGCACACCACTTCTGAAAGATTGCCAACCCCTGTAATTTATACTTTAAAGAAAGCAGGAGAATAATAGTAATAGAGAGAAGCTGAACATTTGCTCATGAATAAAGAAAGAATCTGTCTTCAGAGATGTGAATGCTATATATGGGATTTAGGGTTTTGTTTGTTTTTAATAATTGATCTATTTTTTTACACCAGAATCCAAGATTAGCATAATACACTGATTTCAGTAGTTTCTGTGTTCACTTACCTGTCTGAAACAGCTCTGGCCTTCAACAGTGCTGCTGTGTAACATATTGCTGCTGATTTTGGAAGACTGATATCTACGGTACAATAAATAGTTAACTTTACGATTCTAAAGTAAGACAAACATTTTAAATCTGTCTCCTCTGAGCTGAATGATTTGCATTTGGGATGGCCCATACAGTAAATTCAACATCTGGAACATTTCAGTTATGACTAGAAACTTTCAATTCCTTAACTGCCTTGCACCAGTCCCCAAAATCCTCTTTCAGAAAAATCCCCTGATTTTACAGTCCCAGTTGCAGGGTCAGGAATTGTTCCTCACCACTCATTTCTGAGCATAGTTATCAAATATGATGCTGTAAAACTGAATTTATACAGAGTACATTATCGGGTTAAACACTTTTAGAAAGCGCCTTCAGCTGTGTTTAACACCACTCTCAGTATTAAAATAAATAATTTTTAACCTTCAACTTACTTTTTGCATTTCTTAACTTAAAAATATACTAGTCAGTTTCTAGTAAATTTCATTTTCCAAGTTCTCATACATTAGCACCTTTCAACATTGAACTACAAACACTAAAGGGGAATTTAACTAAAATATCTTACCATTTAATTATTTTTAGTTCTATGGAAAAATATCTATTAATTTTAGTTTCTGTAAAACCTAAATTTATACAAAGCTTAAATTTGGTTCCAAATTTGACCTGACTGTCTTTAGGAGAGTTAAAATTCTACAGTACAAGGTTATTGTAAAAATAGATAAAAGATTCTGTTTCTAAATAAATTCCTGAATACTAGTCTATGCGTACCAGTTGAACGCCTCCTGTTTTTTAAAACCTCTCTCAGGCTTGTCCATCATGTAACAAGCCAGCCAAGCATCTGGCAAGTACCATATGGGAAGGATTTCTTGCAAGTTTCTCTGAACAGCCCTCTGAAGCTCATCCTAACTGTTCCAGATGTTTAGAAGGAATCAGTGCCCCCTAAATTAAATAAGTGTCAAACTTTCTGAAGCCAACATGAAAAAAATTCATGACCACGTAAATGTTTTTTACCGTGTTAATGAAAAATACCTGCACAGCACAGCCTGGGTTGAGTAATATCAGCACACTGGCCATACACTTGGGTATTAGATTTTGGCAAGAATCTCATGCCACTTATTCCCTGAAGCAATAGTGAATAGAGGCATTATGGAACACACTGACTCCTGGGTGCGAGGAAGAGTGACAGAAACATTGCTTCTATAGGCCTCCTCTCTGAAGTTGATTTAAGGGACAGTTCTGACAGTGACTTGGGTGTAACATTCTGGTCCCCGACCAGAAGAAAAACTGCTTTGGGAAACACTTATGTGTTATAACTCTAGGGACACAAACAAAATAGCTAGGCTCTTCCACAGAAGAATATCTAAGCATATGGCACACTGGAAGCAGGTCAGCCTGGAGGACTAGTAACTCTGCAACATAAGGGATCAAATGCTTGAGTCCTGATCTCTCTGGCAAACAGGATCCAAGAGTGGTATGAAAGACGCAGGCCAGGCAGTAGGGAAGACTGCCGCTTTTCCGCTCACTCGCATTGACTACTCTGGTGAGGGGGGCAGCGCATTGACTGTGAAGGGCTGAAAAAAATCCATTAGCAATGAAGGAACTGGGAGAGGTACAAAAAGAGTGCTCCTGGAGCTCATTTTGCCCCCACTACACAGAGCAGTTATATTTGTTCACGGATTAAAGCTGAGGTTTGAAGAATGTCTGTCACATGCTCTATGTTAACATACAGAATGGCAAACATGAATGTTTTTATGCTTCATGACAAATGTCACTCACCATCATACTTCGCTAAAACTGCCTGGACATCAGCATACGCCTGTAATTCCAGCAGTGCCTCCAGAAGGTTTTCGTGAATATTCAACATACTAAGAAGTGGAAACTCTTTCATTAACTGCACATCAGAAAAGAGAAATAACTCCATTTTACTCACACTTACCATAAGCGGGATTTGAAAACACAGAAAGCCCTTTGCCTTTATTTATTAAAATGGTAGTTTGGGCACAATAACCCAAAATTTAAGACCAACAATAATCTAATTTAGCCAAATAACATTTGTCTGGTATTCATGCTTCAAATTATGCAAGGTCACAAAAGCCCAAAGAAATCAGGCCCTCAACCAGTTCTTCTGTGGAAATCCAGAAAAAAAAGTTGATAAATAACCCATCTTAGGCCTTGTAATTCTTCCTGCCAATGCAATAGACACACTTACTTATATTCAATCTGTTAACCAAAGCAAGTATCCATAAATTGCTCCAAAATACAATATCAGAATTTTATTCATTTTCCAGTGTTGTTTAGGTCACTGTTTTACATCCTTAATAAATTATCAGCTCTGAGCTGCTAAACCAAACCAGATGATAAATCTAATCACATTGTTCAATAAATTCAGCAAGGCATTCAGATAAAATAGAGTACATAATATTCAATGCAATGGTTTCAAGAACTTAATGGCTGATGTTCCTTTTCATCCTTTACTTCTTCCCATCTCTCTCTGCCCCCCGCCACCAAAGAGACCACCACAATTTTCTCTACATTTATCTGCTCAGTACACTTGTTTCCCAGGTGTTCACACAATGTGCTCCCATGACTTGGCTAGCTGCACAAAGTGGTCGGTTTGATCTATAATACATGCCTGTGTAAAAATAATGTCGCATCCACCTTGGGCAAGTGAAAGAAATAAAGTGCCATCAGGGGCGGCTCTAGCTTTTTTGCTGCCCCAAGCACGGAAGGCAGGCAGCCTTCGGCGGCTTGCCTGCGGGAGGTCCACCAATCCCACAGCTTCGGCGTACCTGCCACCGAATTGCCGCCGAATCCATGGGACCAGCGGACCTCCCGCAGGCATGCCGCCGAAGGCTGCCTGACTGCCGCCCTCGCAGGGACCAGCAGGGTGCCCCCCCCGTGGCTTGCCGCCCCAGGCACGCGCTTGGAGTGCTGGTGCCTGGAGCCGCCGCTGAGTGCCATAGTACGAAGCATAGAGTATAGCTACTTTAACAAGTTAATCATCAAGCCAAACATAAGGAGAAATGGAAGGTAAAACTCTAAACACATTAGCCATATTATGTACATATATACTTGACAGATATCAAAAACTAAAATTTTGTTGAAAACATTCGTATCTCACTATGAAACTCAGTCACAACCTAATTGTTCCATCACCTCCACTGTGCTTTTAAGCTAATAACTCTATTGTCCAAATTATACAAGTTGTTTACATTTTATTTAAAATGACTTACATCTCTCATAATTTTTACTGCTTCTTTTATTCTTCCAAGTTTTCTTGCACACATGGCTAGTCTCCTTTTCACGTAAACCAATACATTGGTGTCTCTTCCTGAGTAAGAATATAAAACAATTAATCTCCATTCTAAAAACTCACTTTCAATCTTTATTTTGTTAAGATTCATGTTAAGATATGCTTAGTTGTAGAAAGGGAGTAATAAAAAAGGATTGTGGGATGTGTTGTGGACATCTCTCTAATAGAGTGCCTAAAATGGCATGAGATGACATTATTCCCCAAGAAAGAATGCACAACACCCTTTCCCTAACCAGCAGCAGAGAGAAGTAAGAGTATGGAATAATCACCTATGCTTCCCAGACAAAATTCTGGCAGTGGTCCACCAAGAAAAAGACCAAACCCAGCAATTCATTTCAGCTAGGTTCCCAGTCATCATATGGCAAGAACTTTTGAGTTTCTTTCCATCTGTTGGGTGGGATAAAATCAGTGACCAATGGTGAACTGCACCATTAACGCTTACTAATCCTTCTATTATTCCCCACCACCAGAGTATCCTATCAAGACATTAAGATACACTGCCACGTATATGCACAGGCCCAACAAGGCAGAGTGATGTATGCTACTGTGATGACTACAAGCTCTATCTGCTTTTTTATAGATTTACTCATATGCAGACCATATAAAATTCATACAGCATATTATGCTAAAGTGGAATAACAGAATAAGTAATAACAATGATGCTCCTTATCAGGGTTTGGTGTTTCAACTGCTACCCTAAAAACAATCATACTTCTTTCATTTTGCTTTTGTGCTCAAACAGAAAAATCTGTAACTATTCAGTGCAAAGGTGCTTACTAAGCTGCGCTTCATGTTGGGAGTTTTGGGGATGGCAGTGCTGAGATTTTCTGTAAACTGTTTCGCCTGCTTTTAGTGCCTGCTTAAAATACTTCTCAGCATCTATAATAGTTGTTGCTTCTTCCTCAGCTAGGAGAACATATGCAGTGGCACAACTGTAATGGAAACAAAAAAAAGAAAGCCACAGACTACTCAGATGGAAGTCAGTTGTAAGGATTTTTTGCACAAGAAAGTAATGGCATCAAAGGTATCTATGGGTTTTGTCCTGTATGTAGTACTTGAAAGTTTATGAAAACCCATTACTAATGAATAAGAATTAAGCATGCAAGAATCCTTATCAAACACCCTGTGAAATATATGGTACCTAGTAGAGTATTCACTGGACTACAGTCAAGTGACAAGTGCTAGGAAAACAGAAGCCTTTACAGCAGGGGTAGGCAACCTATGGCACAGGTGCCGAAGGCGGCAAGCGAGCTGATTTTCAGTGGCACTCACACTGCCCGGGTCCTGGCCACCGGTCTGAGGGGCTCTGCATTTTAATTTAATTTTAAATGAAGCTTCTTAAACATTTTGAAACCTTATTAATTTTACATACGACAATAGTTTTGTTATATATTATAGACTTCTAGAAAGAGACCTTCTAAAAACATTAAAATGTATTACTGGCACGTGAAACCTTAAATTAGAGTGAATAAATGAAGACTCGGCACACCACTTCTGAAAGGTTGCCGACCCCTGCTTTACAGTTTTAAGAACTTAAGGCAAATGTTCCAAATGGAAAAATAAGTTGGTTGCAGCAAGAAAAAATATTTTCTCAAAAACAATGAAAAGGTAGTGTGACAATGATGAAAATGGTCCCTTGTGGCCATGAAATCTATAAGTCTGATTACAACAACACTGCATACAATATTATTGGGGGTCAGTAATGACATTGCAATAACAAGACTCCATATGGAGATTTACTTTGTTTCACCTCAAAATAAGGTTTTTCTCCTTCTGTACGTTATTTCTACTGACCCACAGATAGAAATGGCACAAATCAAACTAACGTTCTCTTTTTAAAATTAAAAGATAGGCAGGCCAAAAGCTATCTTTTAATCAAACCAGACCTAAGTGATGCAATGTACTCTGATAGCCACATGGAAAACCCTCACACTATTTGAATTTAGAATTAGCAAGGAGGAAGGTCTTTAAACAAAAAGTGACACTGTGTCCTGGGTAAAGCGCTTTGTTTTTTATGCCAGAACTTAAATTTATGTTTATGTTCATTTCAGACTTACTCATTATTTAATTCTAAAGCTTGATATGCTGCTTTGATTCGGGCTTGAGGGTTTCTCTCTCGCCATGCCTTCTGCATAACTGTGGGAAAAATGTTTTAAAACAGATCATGAATAGAAATGCTTATGTATGAAATATATAGTTAACCATCCACAAAAACTAGAGCTTTTTAAGAAGTAACACTGAGGTAATTTATACATCAGCTTCACTTGACCAACAATCATTTGTACTCTGAGCTTGACTCTATTCTTCCCTCAGACCCACGCAGCAAAAGGAGATTTAAATTCTGAGGAAAGTTTCTTCCACCACCAACTGATGACACTTGTGACACATCTGATTAGATTACAAATTCCACTTAAAATGGGAATATCTGCAAGGAGATTATTCATTGTTCATTTAAAACCTCATTTGATATGCAAATCACATAGTTCCTGTGCACATACAGACTGGTGTACAATTCCTCGATTGGTGCACACTGTTTTTTGTGTGCATTGACAGTTGCCCTGGCACAGACCTGCATGAAATCCTATTTTTTGTTTTTTATTGACAATACTTTTATTTTAAGGAAAGACATGATAAAACAAATTATTGTTGTTCTGGTGCAGTTTTGTTGTGTTAAAGCTGTTATTTAATAGATTATAAATGGTTAAGCAATTCCTTTTAAAGTTGGGGTTAGAAAGCAAGAGCAAATTCGAGTGGCATAATATGTTACAACCAATTCAAAATATACTGTTACTGTTTATCATCTTGTTGAAAGGTGCTACGAAGCAGCTAAAAATACACATAGATCAGAACATGCTCTTTATTTAAACTATGTTTGAATCTAGGAGGTTTGTCTGAATTATAATTTTCTGCAAAAGAATTACAGCAAGAGGAGGAGTGGGAAGAGAACCAATTCAACACAGCACATCTCTGGACAATATCAGCCCCCATTATGAAAAAATGGAACCCAAATTTAAGAGCCCACTTTAACCAAAAGAAGGGCAATGTTCTTACCACTACCATTTCCTAGGCAGAATTAGAGTCTTCACACCCAACAACATTTCTGAAAAGACTCCAAAACTGTTGGTTCATGGAACGGAATATCTGGCCTCGCTCAAGTTTGATAAGAAAAACTGGAGAATCTATACATGTTTCTTTTGGAACAAAAACTGCAACTGTCCAGTAAGAATAATGTGGAAAATATTTGAGTTTTCCTTTGGAAACAAAATATTAGTCTTGGCTTAAAAGACGAGACAATATACTCCATTTGTGCAACAAAAATACATTCCTCATATCAAACATGTCACCAGCTAGCTGACAGCTAACACTTCCTGAATTTGACAAATTGATAAGAGTTAGCACCTCATCTGACAATAGCCAGGTAGGGCATACTAACTGTACAAAAATGTTGTAACATTACAACACACTTAAAGAGACATGCCTGTTCATTAGTTATGGCCCCAACCGTGAACTTCTTTAAAGACATTAAACTAGTGGAGAACACAGTCCAGGTTTTAAAAATATATAATTAGAAAAAACAACAACCCTGTAACAGCTAGTTTATGCATCATCCTAAAATATTTGGTTTTCTATATGCACAGCGAACCTCACAGCGAGCAGAGACAGCACAAGATCTCCCTTTTCACCAAGCTGTGCAGCACTATTTACCTCCATGAAGATGTAAATGTAATCAAAGGGAAAGTCCTGTGGGCTAGTTTAATAAGAAACTGATTGAAGACAAACAAGGAAAGATGTTATTTTCAAACTTCTGAAATGTATTACAAACAACGGAGTAAACAAAAACAAGTGTCTCTCACCATATCCCTTAACAAATGTAATTCTGTAATCTATACTAAAATACCAACAAAGTTGCAACCATAGATCTATTATATGGCAAGAGGTTTAGTCCTGTATTGTGGATGCCAAACCGTCTTGAGCTGAAAACTCATCAGATCTCAAGCTAAGCAGGGTTGGCCACAGCCTGTTCAATAGGAGAACTCCAAGGAATATCTAGGTCAGAGGTTCTCAAACAGTGGTCCGTGAGCTCCAGTCAGGTGGTTCACGGATAGTTCTTGCTAAGGTGCACGCCTGGGCAGAATGAAGAAGAGAGAATGAAGGGCCACCCATGTAATTAGTGGAGCCACGCCTGCCAGGACCCTGGAGAAGACGCAAATGTAAAGTGAGGTGGTGGCCTTGGGGGGAATAGGGGCTAGGTGGGAGGGGGCAGTGGGGTGAGAAGAGGGGGTGGGGGGAATTTGGGATGTGCAGGGATGTGGCGGCCAGAAAAAGAGGCGACTTTCCCCAGCTCCAGGGCTGCGGCTGCTGGGGAGAGACAGCCCTCCTTCCCAGCCCCAGCTCGGGTGCTGCCATGGCAGGGGAGAGAAGGCACATCAATTGCATTAGAAAGGTAAGGTTACTGATATTAAAATATAAGTTGTGTGCTTTTATCTGTAGAACAAAAATAAAATGTTAATTATTATTAAGGTTTTTTAATATAGTGTTTTTATCCAAAGTGCTTTACAATAGTTAGGTAATGGTACAAACAACATTTGGAAAGAACATTAAGTGGTCCACTGAGACTCTCAGCAATTTTCAAGTAGTCTGTGAAAAAAAGGTTGAGAACCACTGATCTAGGTGACGCAAGAAGCAGGGTTGGCGCTCTTCTTTCTGAGTCAGTATTGAACTAATGACCAACCACAGTACTGAGGGCAGAATGCTGCTGAGGGGACCATTTTTCAGGAGACCAAACTATGATACGAAGCATGTCGTAGAGTCTAAAGCACCTTTTGCAAAAACAGGAACATTTTCACAATTTACTATTTCATATACGCAACACACTGTGTTTAGTGTGTCTTTCATCCAAGGATCTGAGTGTTTAGGAAAACATGAAGCCTCATCATACTCCTGTAAATTACATTAGCATTATTCCCAATTTACAGATGAGTGAACTGAGCCACAAGACGGGAAGTAACTTGCTCAGAGTTACAAAGTGAGTCAATGGCAGAGTTTAGGAATCGCTTTAAACCTCTAGACTGCACTCCCTATAGAACTCAGAAGTGTATCTATCACTAAACATATATTTTGTACTCCCTACATTGCAGAATTATGCTGTTATTACTTTATAGGTTTCTGCTCAGTAGTTGGGATCGCCTTATGGTGAATATTTCCAATATACTTTAGATATTCCAACTGTTCCATCTTTCCCACATACACCCTTGTTTTCATGCAGAAATAGCTAGTACCTGTATCTGAAGGCCGAAGAGAGTCTGTGTCACACGTGAAAAAGGTCTGATGATCCTGAGCAGACAAATTCATGTCGTAGTATGTAAGCGGTTCCTTCCCAGTCACCCACGTGTACCTTTAGCAAAAGACAAGAAAAGTCTCAAAACCTGTGTTGTAACAGCTGGTACAGTGGGATGTCTGATGTCTTCAGAAACTGAGGTTAGCACTGAAGGGTCATTTGTTATGTGCATTTTCTAATCATAAGATTGCAACACCAGTGTTCTGTACAGGTTGCCAGAGGGCTTCCTGGTGAAAGGCAATGCATGATTTTTTAACCTAAAAGCCAGAATGGCTTGGCAACTGCCTGTTTGAGAAATGCTTTTATCCCTTTGCAACAGGGTCACAGTTATGGACAACGACAATGCTCGAGCTGAAACCACCACTCTATAAAGGGGAGTGTGATTCCACTAGGGCGTTCTATATGACAGAATCTCTTCGGAACTCATTCCTCGAGCTTTGGAATGAAATAGCCCAAATTTGTCAGCTTTCTGGGCATGCTGCAAAGCTCAGATCTTTTCGAGTTTGCAGATATTTTAGAATTTTGGAGAAAGAGGGTTGTGATGAGCACTGGAACGGCTGTTTCTTTGCTTTGGGGAAGCCACAGAATTTACTTTGTTTGCACAAATATTTGTATTTCTAATATGGGATGAAGGCACTTAGAGCTCTGGACAGATATTTTTTAAGGGTAGGACTGGTATAAATCCCAACAATTACCCATGATGCTCTTTGGATCTCACCATTATTTCCAAGAAGTGCAAGGATGAGAGCTCTGGCAACAAGTTAAAAGGTGTGTGCAGGCTCTAAGTTCATTTCCACCGCTGCTTGTTACATTGAAAATAAAATGAAATTAATACCTGCTATATTCTGCTCCTCTGAAAAGATTAAGAGGGTTTCGCCATACTTTGCACTCTACAAAATGAAAGAGCACTACTTCAAGTTTGAATCAAGTTCCAAAACTAATCCCTTGTCTTTACACAGCTACAGCCCTTTCTGTAAAATCCACATAACTTCAATTCATTCCCTGATCACTTCCTGCTGGACATGACTTGTGCAAAGCCAGAGTTTTCCAGCATTCCTGTCATACAAAAGCACTTGGAAGAAGGGTTAAACATTGCACGAGAATAACCAGAGCAATGCTCAAACTGTATAATTCTGGAGCCTGCAAACTGTAAAATTTTGGTGTCTGCAAAAGCCTGGTATTACTGGGACAATTCAGTGGTGTGTTTCAGTCTATTTTTTGCATTCAAGCTGTGTATTAATCTCTTGACTTAAACTCTTATTTCTAATAATTATGTAAAATACTAGGCAATACATAGGTTCTTTCTTTCAGCAGTTCTAACAAATGCAACGATATTCACAAAGCAATTCCGGATTTTACTTCACTGATTACCATCATCATTTCGCTTTACTTCTGCTACTCTCTCGTGCTGATGGTCCCAAATGAGAGAACATCTTTCTCTGATTGTTAATATAGGCCCTAACGGGATGTCAAGACCGTTCTAAGACAGAAATCCAACTAGTTTGAACAAATCTTTCTGGGTTTAGGGGCGACACTTAACATGTCTCTGCAAAGCCAAAAGTTAGAAGCAATTACCTGACAAACTCTGCCTGTTTGTCTCGTTTTCTCCGTTGTTGGCTGAAAAACCTGGCACTGGAGGACTGTTCTCTACTCCTCCAATGAGTGGCCTCAAATGGCTCACAGACACCTGCTCAATGAAAGAGGTGCCATATTTTTGGAAGTACCACCATTCGAATATCTGCAATGGGAACAAGAGAAAAATTGCACCCAAATGTTTCACTAGACAACAATTTACCAGTATTCACAACAGACGTGAAACAAAAAAGTGAGCCATGTGGACATCCCTTTGCAACTGATTACAGACACTATTTATCTATATAAAATATTGTTAATTTTTGTATCTCCTTCCACTAAACAAGAGAGACATGGGTCTCCCCAAACAATGTGGGAAGAAAAAACATTAAGAAATTTATCAGCTTTTAGCCAAATAATGGATTAACATCCACAAAAGTATGCTAACTTCTGAAGCAATTTTAACAAATAAGGTGTCTGGATCCTGCAGCCCTTACTTCAGCATATAGTCAAGGGGACTTTCCCCTGGAAGTAAGGACTACATGACTGGGCCTAGCTTTGGGTTTCATTCTTCCAAATTCACCTTTTTTGCCCATTTTGTATCACCTGCAATATGCTTTGTTGATAGCATGTGAGAGTCCAGGGAGGGAAGTCATTTAGTTCATTTATGAGATGTTTAAGGTCAAGAGTGTTTTTTTTTTCTTCTTCTTTCCTCCTGTAGGCCTTATGAGGCATTTATATATCATGATCTCCAGGAGTTACAGTAGAGGACCACCCTAGACCAATTCATCTGGGTATTTCCATCAGCATGAAGAGATAAGTCACATTCAAATACACGGCATTCCTATTGTGAAATGTTGCAATAACTCATCCATTTTAAATGTCAACAAAAAATCCACTTTTTCTTTAAAGCGGGGATTTTTCTGTATCTTAACTATGTCAAATGACTAGGGCAAACAACATCATCCATTTCCTTCTTTAACAGCTCTTCCCAAATCCCCCATTCAGTACTCACAATCCACATTTTTCCTGCAGCTATGGTAAACAAATTGCTTCCTTCACATAAAAAAAGATTTTTCTTTTAACTTTAGCCACACAAAATGTCTGCTAAACACAGCTTCAGCATATTCTGGTAACTGTGTGTGATATCTGACAGTGAAAGAATGTTCCAAAAGGCCCTTATCCTGCAACCAGATCTGCCCACACAGATCTGATTGCAGGATCAGAGCCTGAAATCTCAGATGGCTAAAGACCTATCAGAGTTCAGCAAGAATAATTTCTTTTCTAGCCCAAACCCTCCCCCCACCAGCCTCTCTTTAGATGTAACTTTTTAGTGAACTTAGTGCTGGTGAAACATCTAGAACGGCTTTCACCCTCCAAGGCAATCAGTTTGTCCAAAGAACATGTGCAATGTTGCAGCAGTGCAAGCCTTCTCTGCGCACACCACCAGTCCCTCACCCATGACTTGAAGGGACCGCTTCCAACGGTGAGAGAGGTGGTCAGTCTTCATGGTCTGGCTGCTGAGACTGCCAATGAGAGAATGCCAGTTGTGGCAGTGGCTTTGTGATGCAAACTATCCATTGGGAAAGGGACTGAATTTTTCCTCTTTAAAACACAGGAAATTATATGCAATATTGAAGGTTGAGATTAAATTAGCACAGGATTCAGGAAATTCAGAGTTAAGGTTGTTGTGGGAATCATACCTATGCCCTCTTCAGGTAACAATGGATAGAGTCCTGTGTATCAGAAACTACCAAGGAGTTTTAGTTTCTTTTACAGTATAAGGACACCACCTAGAGACTGGTTAGAGAACAGGAGGGTTTCTTGCATCCTCACTTTAACAAGAGACATCCAAAAGCTCTAGTGAGAAGAGGAATCTACTTACAAATATCAGTCCAGATATAAGAGATGAAGTCCCTGTAAGTGCAACGTAGAATTTTGGAGTCAAAGTGCTTAAGAACACAGTCACTGTTAAGAGGGAAGAACAGCACAGTCAATAGGCAGAACTAGAAAATTCCAAACAATATGTTTGAAAGCAACATAAACAACCATATATAGCACACTACACATACACACAACAAAATTGCTTAGGTTTTGCAAGGGCCTTGGTAATTTCACAGATGGAAGAGTACAGCAAGCAGAAAGATGAGACTTAAAAGAAGATACTGTAACAAACATGGCTAGTCTTTGCAATCAGAATGACTCTATACAAATCCTTTGAAAAGACATCTCAATTGTAATGCTCTTGCTACACCAAAGGATCTTAACAGTTGCATGGTTACTGAATGAATAAGTAATTCTGATAGACCATATGCTTTATTTTAATTTAAAAGTGAGCTATATTATTTTGATACAAGTTTCTATTAAGTCTTAGCAAGTAAACTGATCAGAAGTTCTGTTTTAAAAAGGCGCATATGTTCTATCCTAAACTACCTTAGCCACACAGAATTAATAATCAATCAACAATAAATAGGTGCTGCTATTTCCCAGATATTAAAAAAGGCACAGCAAAACAAAGAGTGCATCAAAAGTTATTATGTTCAAATACATTGTACCGTGTAGATTTACACAGACTTCCATTCCTTGCTATTTACAGAACAGAAGAAACCTCCTAATGTTACCACCCTGAGTGAATGTCACATTTCCAGGTAAGAAAGGCATGTTTGGTCTGCGTTGTTCTACTAATCTACTGCAGGGAAGCAGTAACAGAGAAAACTAGAATCATATAGCACCACCAACTGGAGTATTACATAACAGAGATAGCCTCTGTTTCCAATGTCCAATATCTCTGCAGGCTGAGGATATGCTGAGTTTAATACTGCAGGTTGAAAATTGACTTCGTTCTGATAAAACCTAAAAATCTAATTTAAACAGTGGCCAACAGCTAAATGGAAAAACAGACACAAGAAACATCCAGTTTTACCTTTGAAAAGAAACTAGTACACATGCAGGAAGAGTGACAAGCGTCATGCTGGAATCACAGCAAGGGTTGCAAGCAGAAAATGAACTCTCTTTTAGATGAGGATGCTATTAAAGTAACAGTGTAATTTCTCTAACTATAATAAAATCCTGAATTCAACTTCACACCAAAATGTTGAAATGCTAATTCCTACGTAAACATGCTCCTGGGGAGAGAAGAATTCATTTGCTGGATTTTTAAATAGATCAACAGACAGAAAAGCAGCAATACGATCATCAGTGTATTTAAAAGGGCAGGCAAGAACATATTTAACTTTCACTGGAAAGTCACAAGCCAGAATCAGAGCGCATAACGTCAAAACTTCTTTTGCACAAATAATCCGTCTTTTACAGCTGTGGAGAGAGACACTAAATATACTGACTACCTAGCTGTTGGCTAAAGAAAACGGAGGCAATCATCAATTGCAGACTTCTCTGGAAGAATTAATTTTAAGGAGCAGGCCCACCACCTTCATAGCATAAACCTATTTAACCAGCCACTGACCCTCAGTAAAGGAGAGATGGAAGAAAGAAACATCTGATGACAGCAGTCTGTAGCCTATGTAGTTCAGCAATAAATGTCATGGTCTAGTGTTCCTTCAGTTTTTAAATGATACTTGTGACCACTGCAGTTTCACCAAATCTTTACCTATTTCTAGATCTTTAACTAGAAAACCATATTGTTCTCAGAAATGTGACCAAAGGACCGCTTTGAACACTAGACCAAATTTGTGTGAAACTCCCACAGCTCAGAGAATCTTACAGACTCAAGAAAAACATCAATTTTCATCTAGTCTTCCCGCCCACATGCAATAAAGCAGACTAAAGAACCCCTTTGTGGGACCAGCTGGGGTGTAGTGTTGAGTTATTCCAGAGGATGCCCAACCACAGGTGACATTCCAAACTGAGCTGAAATGATGGATATAAGGTAACCAGTACCTTCAAACTGACTGTGGCACAACCAAAGAACATGACCTAACAGTCACCAGCCACCATTCCAATACAAGAACATTTTTGTTACCAAATGGTGATACACCATCTATCTCCCAAATAACTCAAAACCAGGGCCAGAAGGGACATTTCCAGTTGCATCAAACAAAACATACAATATTGACAAACTGCAGAGGAAATTTTAATTCCTGAACATCTCTACGATTTGTTAAGTGAATTTCAAAGCACTGAGCTTGAGATGCTATCAAGTATTCTATAGCCTATGATTACCTAAGGCCCAGTAAAATCCTTCTAATTGACATAGTTCATAGGAAATAAACATGCCAATTAAACCATCAACCCAACTCTCCCCAGGCCAAGAGGAAACCATGGCAGTGGTAGATATTCATTTTTATTTCTTGAACTGCTTTTTACATAAGCATTGTACAAAGTATTAGAACATTTTCAAAATCTATGTTAAGGTAAATGTGTCTTGTCTGATAGCCACAAATAAGAACCAGAAAGCAGTCTGCAGTGGAGGGACACAAAAACCTTGTCTACACTAACAAGAGTTACCCACTATTAATAAACGATTTATGCAACAACTGCAGTTGAAACAGCACTGAACACAACTTAACTGCAAGTTCAACCAAGAACAAACCACATGGAGGACAATTTTGGAAACTGAAATTGGGAATTTTTGTTAGGCAGGGCAGAAATTGGAAGTTAGTACCAGAAAGCTATAATTCATAATGATTAATGTTATGAGACTGCAGATATTAACAAAAGGGTGAGTGACTTCATCAAATGAATATCTGTTCCTTAGCCAGGGTCCCAATCGTGCCTTGTGCAATTTATTAAGGGGCTCATCAGGGAATGGACAAGGCTTGTTGAGTTTGTTCCCAAAATTAAGGCTGACAGTAATAATTAATATCTTGTAAATAGATAGCTTCAATCCAGCCAAGAATTTCCAAGTATTTTACAAGTGTTATACAGCACTTGAAATATTTATAAGACACCAATTGTCTAGGAAGGAGCTAATACAAAAAGATGAGGCTTGTACCACACCCAACAAGAGGTGTTAGGACACCAACCCCATTCCAGCAGCTGGAGAGCATGCAGAGCTTCTTTCCAAGTGCTCATACGCTCAGGAGGTTCCATCTTTGGTATCAGCCTCTGGCTAATAATTAACTAATAAAACTGAAGAGTGAAGCCTTTTCCCATTTTCCCCTGGCTCCTGGAAGACAAGAGAGCTTTCTCCCTTATTTCCACAGCTAATTGCAGCATCCTCTGTAAGATGCTGTCCAGAACCCTATGGGCTGAAATGAAACTCAGACTGGGTCAATTTCACCCAGTTTGGACATCAACTTGAAATGCTTTCATCTGAAGGGGGGGGAAATTGTGAAAGCAGTTACAATTCCTCCACCTGCCCGAGTCTCCCTGAAAATTGTCATTTTATAGTCACATATTCCAACCTTAAAAAACAAAATCTTCCATGCTGATGTATGAAAGATCCACACAAAGAAAACTGTACACAAAAAGCTGCCAAATGCACAAAGTAAACACACTAGAAAACAAGAGGAAAAGCATTGTTTCTTCTAGACTCTTTCAATTTTGGACATGTTAAATGTTACTTGAAACAATAATGGATAGGCCCCTACCAAATTCATGGACACGAAAAACGAGTCACAGACCGTGAAAGTGGTCTTTTATGTGCTTTTACCCTATACTATACAGATTTCATGGAGTAGATCAGCATTTCTCAAACTGGGGTTCCTGACCCAAAAGGGAGCTGCAGGGGGGGTTGCAAAGTTATTGTAGGGAGGTTGTGGTATTGCCACCCTTGCTTCTGCACTGCTGCAGGTGGCAGCGCTGCCTTCAGTGGCCGGAGAGCAGTTTCTGTTGGCCAGGCATCCAGCTCTGAAGGCAGCGCTCTGCCAGCAGCAGTGCAGAAGTAAGGGTGGCACAACCCTCCCTACAATAACCTTGTGACCTTCCCCCCCACACACATTCCTTTTTGGGTCAGGACCCCTACAATTACAACACTGTGAAATTTCAGAATTAAATAGCTGAAATCATGAAATTTACGATTTAAAAATCCTAGGACTGTGAAATTGACCAAAATGGAGGGTGAATTTGGTAGGGCCCTAGTAACAGGTAAAGACATTTTTAAACAGAAGGGTTGGTGTCCTCGAAAATATCATGCCCAACCCAACATACAGAGCACATGAAACTAGCAGTGTTTTTGTTTCCAGTAGTGCCCACATGTAATTAACAACCAGGCCTAAAACCCTGAAGAATTGATGGTCTATCCTGTGCTTTAATGATAGGACTATCCAGAAAAGCAAGGGTAGCTTCCTGCTCCATTTTTCTGGGCTGCACTTGACAGTCTGCTGCAGCTGGTTTATTTACAATGAACACCAACAAAACAAAGAACAAATCCCAATTATTTCTAGATTTTGACAAGATCAGAAGAAAAGAATATTTCTTCCCCACCCACCCTGTTTGTTTACTGTGTGCATATGACAGTTTTGTAAATGCAATCAGTGTCACTACTTGGGGGAGGATCTTTCACATATCAACAAGGGGGGTGGGGGGTAAAAAACCATCAATGTGACTGTAAAACCATGGCAACTATCAGGGAGCCTCAGCAGTCAGGTTCAGGAGGGGCAAACCGAGAGGAATCTGGGGCTGACACGACTTGAAAACTTACAGTACTTTTATTTGGAATTAATGACATTTCTCATGACGGGTGACGCCTCAGAAACCTCCACTGGGCCCATGGGAGATTGGGCAAAGGGGTCAGAAACCAAAAGCAACTACCTACAGGTAATATACCCTCCTGCCTACCCCACCCCAGGGAGCCCATCCCCCAGCCCAGGGGAACCCTCGTCCCCCCCAACGTGTTCCCCCAGACCCGCCCCCCCAGCCCGGGGGAACCCTCCCCCCTCCCCCCAACGTGTTCCCCCAGATCCGCCCCCCCAGCCCAGGGGAACCCTCCCCCCTCCCCCCAACGTGTTCCCCCAGACCCGCCCCCCCATCCCGGGGGAACCCTCCCCCCAACGTGTTCCCCCAGACCCGCCCCCCCAGCCCGGGGGAACCCTCCCCCCTCCCCCCAACGTGTTCCCCCAGACCCGCCCCCCCAGCCCGGGGGAACCCTCCCCCCAACGTGTTCCCCCAGACCCGCCCCCCCAGCCCGGGGGAACCCTCCCCCCAACGTGTTCCCCCAGATCCGCCCCCCCAGCCCGGGGGAACCCCCGCCCCTCCCCCCAACGTGTTCCCCCAGCCCCCTCACACCCCCGCCGCCCCAGCCCGGGGGAACCCCCGCCCCTCCCCCCAACGTGTTCCCCCAGCCCCCTCACACCCCCGCCCCCCCAGCCCGGGGGAACCCCCGCCCCGCCTCTCACCGGCCGCCAGGTTGTCCCGGAGCCGGAGCGGGACCCGCAGCCAGTAGAGGAGCCCGAGCGCCGCCAGCAGCCCCAGCGCCCGAGCCCAGGGCACGGCGGCCAGCCCGGCCCCCCGCCGCCTCAGCCGCTCCCACCGCCCGGGGGCGCCGGGCGAACCCTGAGGCTGCGCGGCCGGAGCCGCCTCCCCGCTGCCGCTGTCCGCCATGGCCGCGCCGCACCGCCTGGGCCGGAGCGCACCACTCGGCCGCGCGCGCGGGGGCGTCCCCGCCGCAAACGGACTGGGCTGCGCGCGCCCTGCGCTCTGGGGGGTCCGCGCGCTGCGCTGCGCCGGGGGGGGGGGGGGGGGGTCGGCTGCCTAGCACGTTCTGGGGACTTGGGTGCACACATTACTGGGGGTGCAAGCCCTGCTCTGGGATTGTGGGTGCGTGTCCTACACTCATTGGGGATGCACAGCACCGGGGGTGCATGCCCTGCTCTGGAGATTCGAGGCACACAGCCCACACTAACCATTTGGGGGTACACACAGCACTGGGGGTGCATGCCCTGCTCTGGAGATTTGAGGCACACCGCCCACACTAACCATTTGGGGGTACACACAGCACTGGGGGTGCATGCCCTGCTCTGGAGATTTGAGGCACACCGCCCACACTAACCATTTGGGGGTACACACAGCACTGGGGGTGCATGCCCTGCTCTGGAGATTTGAGGCACACCGCCCACACTAACCATTTGGGGGTACACACAGCACTGGGGGTGCATGCCCTGCTCTGGGGATTTTGGGGTGTATGTCCCAGACTAGAGATTTAAGGGGTACCCAATACTAAAGGACTGTGGTCCCCTACTGCCCGAGGATGAGGCTTGGCTGTGTCAGTGTCAGGCCTAGGACCCACCCCTCTGGCGTGCGTGGGGCCTCTCCACGCAGTACACGCCAACCCCAAGCAAGCAAAACTCGTGAGATTAGAAAGCAGTTGTGGTGCCTTTTCATTTGCTTTCCGGTGGCTGCCAATGCATTCAATGATTCAGTCACGTTCCCACCTTCCCCTTTGCAGCCAGGAGCGCAAAACCTCCCCTAATGCCCTTCCCCTGCCTCCAGGAGCTGGGGCTTTAAGAGCCGCCGCACCCAACAGTGCGGACGCGCCACGCACCGAGGTCATTGCACCAGGGGTAGAGGGCGGGGTTGAGCCACTGCCCAAGACCGAGATGGCGCCTATTAGCGTCAGTGAGAACTACCGGGGCCCACGATTGCCCACAATCAAGATGGCGCCGGCAGCACTTCCGGCCCGGCACTTCCGGATGGGCGGTTGCCTGCTGCCCCGCCCCATCCCCTGCTGTCAGTTCCCGGCGTGCTTTGCACGGGGTGGCCGGCGGGGCGGGGCCCAGCCAAAGGACCCAAAATGGCTGACTTCGAGGATCGGGTGTCGGACGAGGAGAAGGTAGGGGCAGGGTTTCTTGCCTCCCCCGAGCTTACCGCGTAGCGCCCCCTGCTGTCCCCATCCCCTAGGCGGACAGGGTCTCGGCCCCGCGCTACGGCAGGAGGAGACCCCCAAGCAGCCCCCTGCCCCTATAGCGAGGGAGAAACTTCTCCCAGTACCTCCCACGTCCAGGGAAGAGACCCCCTGACACTACTCCCCTATTCCGAGGGGAGAGACCCCCTCCAATACCCCCACATCCCTCTCTAGCGAGGGACAAGACCCACAATATCCCCCTCTGCTGCCCTCCCCCCAATATCTTCCTGGTGCCCCATAGAGGAGGGACAAGGACCTATGTGAACTGTTACCCTATAGGGAAGAGAGCCCCCAGTGTATCATCTTGCCTCCAAAAAGGAAGATAGTCACACCCCCATGAGAGGGTGAAAACCCCTTATACT
Organism: Malaclemys terrapin pileata; assembly: GCF_027887155.1. Taxonomy (NCBI): domain Eukaryota; kingdom Metazoa; phylum Chordata; order Testudines; family Emydidae; genus Malaclemys; species Malaclemys terrapin. The sequence goes on along the minus strand of NC_071508.1, from coordinate 10,104,579 downwards.
AATTTTGATTCAGTATGGCATGTGCACACACCCCCTATAACTATATCCCCTTCCTGATAGAATTCTCCCTCCTCCTCCTTGCTCATTTCAGAGGAGAAGGTGCCTAGGAGGTGGTAGTACCTCCTTCCTCTTTTAGTATGTCCTTTTTGTGTCTCTAATAGTGGGGGGAATGGTGGCCTTTCTCTCCACATATTACTTCACAGACATGGGATGGGAATTGCTCTTGCTGTGGGAATAGCACAGTTAATCTGGACTGTTTCCAGTTGCCATTGGGAGGAAGACCGAGACAGTCATTAATGGAGAGCCAGGAGAGGAGCAGTCAGTTCCTTGTGATGATTGTTTCCTTCTAAGGTTTTTGTGCAAATGCTCTTTCAAGTATCTTTTTCACTGATTGTGGGGGGAAAAAAAAACCCTGTAAATGTCCATTTTCTTGTTGATGTCTTGTCCTTTTCTAGTAAGTCTCAACTCCTGCACCACTGCTGAATGTACCAACCTCAGGTTGGAAGTCAGCAGTCAGCTAGCACACAAGTTGGAGGAAGACTTGTGACAAGCCTCATCTCCTATGAAAAGTCATTGAACTATTTAGTGTCAACACAGCAGACAGGGCCTCTCCTACAAAGCAAATACACTGATTACATCTATATTGTCAATCCTAATTAGTCTAAAACTTTCATTTTGCCTTTATCTTTAGTTGAAGTTTTTCTAAATCCTCTTCGGATAGCCCCCTATGAAAAGAACACACTGAAAATTCAGAACACTTAACAAATTACAACCATAATTTAGCTGCATAACCTGAGAGTATATGGCTGTAGTCTGGGACATGTTCAGGAACATGAATTTGCCAGCACACTGTGTAGGCAGACAGAGCATGGCCTGCTTGCTACTACAGTGTATAAAAGACGCTGTCTTGTTCTCAGTTTTTTTCTAGATCTGGTCAGTCAGGGTGTGTCAGTTCCTTAATCTACTTCTGCTAGGGTTACCATATCTCATAAATAAAAAAAGAGGACCCTCCATGGGCCATGGCCCCGCCCCTTTCCCCACCCCTAGCCCCGCCCCAACTCCGCCCCTTCCCCCACCCTAACTCCGCCCCCTCCTCCCTCCCACTCCCAGCCAGGGGGAAAGGGCTGCCCCAGTGCTACCAGCATCACGGTTTCCCGGGCAGCCCCCAGACCCTGCGCCCCCAGCCGGCGCTTCCCCAGCGCAGCTGGTGCCCGGGAGGGGAAGTGCCCAGCCGGGGGCGCAGGGTCTGGAGGCTGCCCAGCAAACCGTGAAGCCGGTAGCGCTCGGGCTTTGGGCAGCCCCCATGCCTCCGGACCCTGTGCCCCCAGCCGGGCACTTCCCCTCCGGGGCTCCGGCGGCTCTGCGTAACTTACACTGTATAAGTTACACAGAGCCGAAGAGGAGCAGAGCCCCCGCAGCTGGAGGCTCTGCTCCTCTTAGGCTCTGTTTAAGAGCCGAGCTGCCCCAGCGCTACCGGCTTTGGGCAGCCCCCGTGCCTCCGGACCCTGCGCCGCCGGAGCCCGGGAGGGGAAGTGCCCGGCTGGGGGCGCAGGGTCCGGAGGCAAGGGGGCTGCCCGAAGCCAGTAGCTCTCGGGCAGCCTGGTTCTTAAACAGAGCCTCCAGCGGCTGGGGCTCTGTGTAACTGACCCTGTGTCAGTTACACAGAGCCCCGGGGGCTGGAGGCTTTTCTCCTCTTTGGCTCTGTGTAACTGACACTGGGTCAGTTACACAGAGCCCCGGGGGCTGGAGGCTCCAGCCGCCCCCGCTCTGTTTAAGAGCTGGGCTGCCCAAGCGCTACCGGCTTCGGGCAGCCCCGTGCCTCCAGACCCTGCGCCCCCAGCCGGGCACTTCCCCTCCCGGGCTCCGGCGGCGCAGGGTCTCCAGGCACGGGGCTGCCCGAAGCCGGTAGCGCTCGGGCAGCCCGGCTCTTAAACAGAGCCTCCAGCGGCTGGGGCTCTGTGTAACTGACACTGTGTCAGTTACACACAGCCCCGGCGGCTGGAGGCTCCAGTCCCGGGGGCTCTATTTAAGAGCCGGGCTGCCCGAGCGCTACCGGCTTCGGGCAGCCCCGTGCCTCCAGACCCTGCACCCCCAGCTGGGCACTTCCCCTCCCGGGCTCCGGCGGCACAGGGTCCGGAGGCACGGGGCTGCCCGAAGCCGGTAGCGCTCGGGCAGCCCGGCTCTTAAATAGAGCCGCCGGGACTGGAGCCTCCAGCCGCCGGGGCTGTGTGTAACTGACACAGTGTCAGTTACACAGAGCCGGGCTGCCCGAGAGCTACCGGCTTCGGGCAGCCCCGTGCCTGGAGACCCTGCGCCGCCGGAGCCCGGGAGGGGAAGTGCCCGGCTGGGGGCGCAGGGTCTCCAGGCATGGGGCTGCCCGAAGCCGGTAGCGCTCGGGCAGCCCGGCTCTTAAACAGAGCCTCCAGCGGCTGGGGCTCTGTGTAACTGACACTGTGTCAGTTACACACAGCCCCGGCGGCTGGAGGCTCCAGTCCCCGCGGCTCTATTTAAGAGCCGGGCTGCCCGAGCGCTACCGGCTTCGGGCAGCCCCGTGCCTCCAGACCCTGCGCCCCCAGCCGGGCACTTCCCCTCCCGGGCTCCGGCGGCGCAGGGTCTCCAGGCACGGGGCTGCCCGAAGCCGGTAGCGTTCAGGCAGCCGGGCTCTTAAACAGAGCCGCCATTTTCCCGGACATGTTCCGCTTTTTGGCAATTCCCCCCGGACGGGGGTTTGACTGCCGAAAAGCCGGACATGTCCGGGAAAAAGAGGACGTATGGTAACCCTAACTTCTGCTAGCAATAGGAGTTCTCATTGATTAAACTTTGGTTTCATACGCAAGAAGCGGCACAAAGGGTAGATACAAGAAAGATGGAATGAGATCACCAGATCTCTTCACAAACACACACACAATTTTGTTTCAGTGTTTTAAACTGCCATTGGGAAGGTTCATTTTACACTTTTTTTCTTCCCAGTAATTTTTCTTCATTTCCTTTCCACCCCCACCCCCTCCAATATTCTTTTGAAATTTTCTGACCAGCTTCAGCTCATAATAAGGATCTGCTTCATAGATTCATTTATGTACTACCCTGGCTTTCCTCTCACTTGGAAGCTAGAATTGCCTGCTGAATGTTGATACTAAAAATAGAGACCTACTTTACTTAACTAAACACTGGTATTTTAAATTCTGATATTTTGGTACTTTGCATTATTTATCTTCTCATAGCTTTGAGTGCAAGTACTATGTTAGTCTTAGTAGTAGTATGGGATAAAATATGCTTTCTTCTGAACAATTCTAAGGCTAATTTCTAACAGTTTTCTCCATTTGCAAACAGCAGTTTTTAAGCTAAACACCCAATAAGTGATACCTGGTGTTTGTGGTGATTCTGGCCATCTGTTTCTGTGGCTTTCTTTAGTCCAGGCCTCTTCCTAAATCAATGATGTTAGTGACCCTTTGCAACAAAAGAAAGGAACAAACTAGGCAAAGGAACAGAGGCCTCTATCTACAAAAAAAATAATAAAAATGTAGGCTCTGCTGTGTTTTACAGAGCCCCCACTCAGCTGCTGCCTAACTGTGTAGGCACTTAAATTTTTGCTGTAAAAGTTTCTAAGGTGCTTAAGTTGCAGCTTTTTGACATGTGCACCACTGTCTCATACCTAAGCCCCAGTGTGATCAAAAACCGAGTCAGGTGTTGCCCTGTCTATTGTGCTCACTAGATTGGGCCTTCTAAGCAAACTTAGAGCATGCTGAATTCTACACAAAATGAATGAAGGAGTGATCACCTCCTTTAATACCTTTAGCCCAGTGGTTAGGGTTTTCAGGTGGGATGAGGAAACCCTGGTTCAGTTATCCCGCCTCTGCCTGATGAGAGAGGATTTGAACCAGGATTTCCCCTTATCAGGTGAGTGTCCTAACTACTGATTTATAGAGTCACTCATTCTGTCTGTGGGCTAATGAATGTTTAATTAGATATACAAAATGGGACAGCTTCAACAAGAGAAATTGAGAGAGACTTAAATCAGAATAACCCATAGCCCTTTATCAGAGGGGTAACCATGTTAGTCTGGATCTGTAAAAAACGACAAAGAGTAGCCGTGTAGCCACAGGACCAATAGTCCTTTAGTTAGGATAGTTTGCTCAATATTGTATAGTATAAATTCTAACCATAAGATTGTATATTTCCTCCTTTTGAGTAAATTCTATACCATTTTCAGCTATTTATACTTTATAGTTCAATATTGAATTTCAGCTGAAGATTTTAACAAAATAAATTAAGCAATCTTTTACCCCTTTCAGTAGGTGTTTCCCCAATTTTAAAAATGTTGGAATCAGAAGGGAACTGAGACAGAGATTAAACAAGTTGCCTGTGGCATCACTGGGAATAGAACTCTGAGCTCATAGTCTTCTGTTCTAACCAATAGACAACCTTGCAATCACTTTGCTGACAAATCTAGGGCATTGTTTGTTTTGCATACACTTTCTCTTTTTAAATGCTTAGCTTTAACTGCTCTGATTTAAAAAAAAATCAGTGCACATCACTGAGAGACCAAGCAAAATGAACTAATCTGATTTGTCACATCTATAAGTATCTATTCGTTGTCCCTCATAGTCATAAGTAAATGTTGGATAATTGAAGCGTATGCTGTATATTCAAGACTTTTTGAATGTATATAGCTCTGGCTTCTTATGAATTCTGTGTACCGTCACCCTCTTTTTCTGCTTCCATTTAAAAAAAAAAATGTGGTCAGCTGACTTCACTACTTGACGCTTTCCCCATTTTAGAAAGAGGAAGTTAGTTTCTGCTAGCACTCTGCAGAGATACCTGAAATGGTAATGATGAGCCAGGAAGTAGGTCAGTTTTGCAGAAATAGTGTTAGTTTCATACTTCTGCAGATGAACATGCTATCAGTGTGCTGACACCCAAAGGCGAAGAGACTCCAAAGTGACAACAGTGCGGAAGCTTGATATAGAGGATTAATTTCTTTACCACATACAAAGTCTGCTTCTTCCATTTCATGGGTAGACATTGTTGTTTTCAGTTGTGTGGAGTAATGATCTTTTCCATTTTTTTTTAATTGCTCCTGATCAAAGGGAGGGGAGGGAGAGGATAAAGTTACACTTTATAAAAATGATTACATGCCTTCGCAGTGTGTTTTGCTCATGGCTGCTGTTTTAATGGCACTTGTCCTAAATGTAGATTTGTCAATCACTGTCTTGTCTATTTAACTTCACCAATCCTACTAAAGTGGGAGAAGTTACTTACAGATTGAAGTGTAGGTAGGAGTTGTGGTTTATTCAGGGTTTGAGTCCTGGACTTAGCCTTTTAGGAAGCAAACTATTTTAGGTGCAGGGCAGAATTTGGGTCTAAGGTGGGATAAAATACCAAAAGAGAGGTGGTTATGTCTTCCTAACTATAATAAGGCCCCACTTTATCAGGATCCCAAGTACAATGCAGTTGTGCAGCTGCATTAATGACCAGCCATATCATTTATCTAATTACCAAGATGTTGCATAAATATAGACACTGCATAATTATTTTTTAATGGCCTTTTATCCAGCTGCCATTTTAGGAGCTCAGTTGGAAGAGTGACTGTGTCCAGTTGGGGAACTGGAGTAGGGGGACTATATCCTCTGCCTTGATCCTTCCAATTGAAATGGATCTTGGCATCAGTTAGATGAAGTTGTGTGTGTACTCTGAGTACAGCAGTTGTAGTAATGCTTTAACATTTCCAGAGTGACATGTCTTATGTTTATGCTTATGCTTGTACTTTCTAAGAAAAGCACACACATCAGCCACGTAGGGTAGGACTCACAGTAAAGTCTACAGGGCAAACTGTGGAACAGCAATGTCCATATTAGTTACTATCCCGTAATCCTGATCACAGTTGAGGATAGTCTAACGCTTTCTGTTACACATTTGCAGAAGTTATATGGCTATTAGATACTCTAACTAGAATGAGAGTTACTTAGCTAGTGGAATTTTATTAAGCAATGGAAAAAACACATTTTAGCAATTTAAATGTCTGGCATGTTTCCGCAAAAAGCAGAAGGAAACTAAGGGCTTGTCTGCATTGGCACTTTACAGCGCTGCAACTGTCTTGCTCGGGGGTGTGAAAAAAACACCCCCCTGAGTGCAGCAAGTTTCAGCGCTGGAAAGTGCCAGTGTAGATAGCGCACCAGCGCTGGGAGCCACGCCCCTCGTGGAGGTGGGTTTTTATAAGCTGATGCCGCAACTACACAGCCACGTTAAAGCACGGCCGCGGCAGCATTTTAACGTTGCTAGTGAAGACGTGTCCCCAGACTGAAAAGGTGGGCAGACATTCCATCCCGCTTCATGCCCGTGTTTATGACTTTTTATTCTTTTGTCAGTTGCACTCAAGCATAATTTTTAAAATAAATAAGTATAAATAGTTTTTGCTTTTCAGGTATCGGTGATACTGGCACCTTGCTCAAGCTTAGTCCAGCTAAGATGGAGGTGATCCTGGTAGGATGGGAAAGCACCCAGAAAGCATGGCAATGCCTCCTCTGTCAGTGAAATATTTTAAATCCCTTTGAAGGATGTGGAATTACAAGCTAGACGCCAGAAAAATGTTTTTAAAGGGGGTTGGCCTCTCAACTCTGCTCCTGCAGATTAATTGATTGAATGATTAATTTGATATTTGTACTACTCTGGTTTGTTGTTCAAAATGGCCTTTACAGGACAAATTTAAAACAATACTTGCTGTATCAGCTGAAGACAATGAATGTAATGCCTTATCCAGCAAGAAAGCCTTAGCCAGCTTTTGCCATAATCGAAAGCTATGAATAACTGTAAAACTAAGTGGAAAAAAGTGGTATGTTTTATATGTAAGCCTCAAAGGGAGCAGTGTAATTGTGGGGCTGAGTCTATTTGCCTCCAGAGTCCTGTCCAGTAACATTATATTGCCTCAGGTACTGTGCAAACCATAAAGCCTAGATTGGAATTAGGAAACCTGTTGTTTAGACAAACAAATTTGCCTTAGTACCATGTGAATTCAAATGATACAACACACTAGCATTTAATACATTTTAGAACTCACTGGTGGTTTTGATTTTCCTTTCCCACTTCAGAGTTCAGGAAATCTCAGGTATTACTTTCTTCTGACATCAGCCTGCTCAGATCTTTATCATAGTGCTTCTGATTCCAGATGCCTTAATTTTTTCACTACAGTGTGAAGCTTAATGATAGGCCCACAGTACAACTATGAGTGAAATATACAGTTCTAGACAAACGAATTAACAATGTGTCACAGAATGGCACCAAGTCCCTTTATTGACACATGCCAGAAATGGTTCTACATTCTATGTGGAATTGTTCTCAGGTTTTTCCTTAACCGGAGTCTCCAAATGAACAGTAATTCCAGGAAAGAGAGTAACGTGGCATTACTAATGATCAGGGAGCTTAACTTTCCGTGATTGGGGGAAAAAAAATTATCCGATTAAAAAAACCTCACAAAAATCCATGTTTTTCCATGGTTAAAATGAAACACTGAACTAGTTCCCTAGCCACAATATATATAGGTATCAATGTTTTAGTGATATACAGTAGAACCCCATTTATCCGAGCCTCCATTATCTGGCTTTCCTTATTAACCGAACTACCAGCTGCCCAGGGGCTGACCGCCCACGCCCCAGCCACCAGGGGCTGACTGCAAGAGCTATCAGCATTGGGCAGCTGGTGGTTTGGTTAATACAAAGAGCTGGATTATGGAGGCTCGGATAAATGGGGTTTCACTGTATACATTTTTATTTTTTCACAAAAGATTCACTGTAAAAATGCAAATTCCACATTTTTCCATAGCAAATGGATTGCTAGGATCCCTGATAATGATAAACCATGGTGTCCAGTAGTGAATCCCTAGTCAACTCTGTGCAAACTCAGCAACTAATTGATAGGCTTAGATGAGCTTAAATAGAAATTTTCTCCCTTGTTTCCAAATAGGAGGGCTTAGGTCTAAAAGTTTCCTGACCATATTCACTCCATGGTCTTCTTGCACAGGTCATGTTGTGTGGATGAACGATAGAGATGTACCTGTGTAATCAAAGTAGTATACATACACGATATCCTGAATTTTGAAGAGGTGTTCAATGCACGCAGCAGAAATAATGTTGGCTTAGGGTTTGCTGCTTTGTATTCCCAAAGGTTTTGTGGCTGCTTTTATTTAAGTATTTGGAGATGCTTTAGCGCCAGTAAAAAGGTTTAACTGTGGCTCCTGCTCTCTAGATTGCAAGAACAAGAGAGTCCTGATCAGACTGCCACAGTAGCTAAACAGGTCAAAAACTTAGAGATAAGTGCCTGGCCTCACTGCTGACTAACTCTCTGATCCTTCCAATGTTTGTGAAAAGCCTTAAGGCCAAGGGTTGTATCACTGATCTGCTTAATCAGGCCAAAGCCGTGGCTACACTCGAAACTTCAAAGCGCTGCCGCGGGAGCGCTCCTGCGGCAGCGCTTTGAAGTGCGAGTGTGGTCGCGTGCCAGCGCTGGGAGAGAGCTCTCCCAGCGCTGCAGGTACTCCACCTCCACGAGGGGATTAGCTTACAGCGCTGGGGCACTGTTTACACTGGTGCTTTACAGCGCTGTAACTTGCTGTGCTCCGGGGGGAGGGTTTTCACACCCGAGCGAGAAAGTTGCAGCGCTGTAAAGCACCAGTGTAGCCATAGCCGTAGTCTCTTTACAACGTGTTCAGGAAATAATGTTTCAATTGCCAGCTGGAGAATAACTTTGACCTCTGTGAGGTCTTCCCATTTTTTTTCTACATTGTGGACACTTGTTTGCTCTGGAGGACATGCATCACAAAGCCAGGCAGTGTTGGCAGATGTGCCCCCACCTCAGGGTGGTGGGATTCACCAGAATCGCACAACAGCAGATGCAAGAGAAATCACTTGTTTAAATCTGGAGGCTTGTTTCTGAGGCAGGGTCTCCCTCTGCTGACATCTCAATTTCATTTTGTAACTTTCCCTCACTGTCCACTTTTGTACTTTGTACGTTTCCATCACTCCTGGCTTTCTCACTTTGTATCTTTACACTTTCTTCCATGAGTTCTTATAACTTCAATTACTTTCTCTTTGAAGCCTGTAAAGCATAACTAATTGTGTTTAAAGTAGGCAGGATTACATCTTTATGCAAATTTCTAGTCCCATGGTACTTGGTGGGGAAAGGGTATTTGCCTTCCTTCTTGGAAGGGATCTCCTCTCTCAGCTATCACATGCTGCTTGTTTCCTGGTGGTCAGTGGCATCTCCTCCTACCAGTCATCAGCAGCAATGCAATTACATCACAGGCAACCCTCCCCTCTCTCAGTGAATATTACACCTCTTAGCTACACAGTTATCCAGTAGGCTGTCATCTAGTAGCAGGACTTTGGTAACTCACTCTGTCCGTAATTGACATATGGACCTCCAGGTAGTTCCAAGCAGGGAAACTCAGTGGTATTTTGTTAGGTCACAAGAAGACTGTTAGATTTTTTTAAAAGGGAGAATGTTGGCTAATTGTGTGCGCCCTTGTGCAGGCTGAGCAGTTTGGTGTCTAAGGTGATGTTTGTGATCAAAAAGGGTGTTTCCAAAGCAAAGTCCACGTTTTCAAGTGTTCACAAATTGTGGGTGACCATCTTGGGAGTCCTAGCGATTGATTTGTCAGAGGTGTTGAGCATCTGCAGCTTCCATTGACTTCAGTTAGAGTTGTGGGTGCTCAGATACTCTGAAAAATCGGGCCCGAAGTCTCAAGTTGGGTCCCCAGAACTGGAAGCGCACAATTTCATTACACACACACACACACATGCGCGCACGCGCACTATTTCCATTGATCATCAAAATGTACAGATGGGCAAAGTAAGAAAAATGCTATTTGGGAACGTTAGAGTTTGATTTAAGGGTATTTACCGTGTATTTTGGCATATGATATTGACAGTTTGTATTTTAACTGTTAGAAAGCTTTAACTTTGACTTTCAACATCTGTCACTAAATAATAATTGCCTGACCCCCTCATAATTTCCTACAATTGTGAAAATCTAAATTTATGACCATCAAAATGAATGCATAAAACCTATAATTTTGTGCAGCTGTGAAAATTTACCGGGATAAAATTTTTAAAAATACTTAAACATAAACATCAATATTATCCATCGAAATTATTTAAAAAAAAAAATCCGATTCTGTCAAGCTTAACTAAAGGACGCTTTTGAAAATTTGTGCCTAAATCTGTCCATAAATAGTAGCACTATCTAGAACTGTAACACTCCGTTCTGCTAGTGAGCTATGTTGGTGGAAATATGTTGCAGTTTGTTGGTACCAAAACAAAAAACGTGCACTGTTTATTGAATTTAGTCTAATGACTGTTTTGCTTAACTGCAGGTGCGTATAGCTGCAAAATTCATCACTCATGCACCACCAGGAGAATTTAATGAAGTGTTTAATGGTGAGTAAATAACAGAAAATTAAATAGTTTATAGGATTTTCCAGGTTTCAGCTATTATCAGAAAGAAAATATTTAAGGTACCTCACAAAATAGGGTTGGCAGAGGGGCAATACTTTTTAAGGCCAAGATTTTTCAGAAGTGGCTAATGATTTTAAATACTGCCTTATGACATCTGACAAGAGGCTGGATACACAGCACTTTCTGAAAATCAGACCCTGTTAAAGTGTCCCAACTTAAACACCTCAAAATTGAGGCACCCAAATCCGCCATTTTTGGAGTCACGGCCTAGGATCCTAGATTAACGTAAATCTTTGTGTGATCGTTGTTTATGTGTGCATGTCACATGGATGTTGTTCTATTGTGTTTCCTTAGTACCTTTCAGGCTTGAGCTGAACTGTTTGAAGCCATTTATATGAATGCAAAATCCTTTGTCTGGATGCCATTTCACCTTGCTGCTTTGGTACATATTCTAAACTGGCTTTTACCAGACAAATGTAAAATCTAATTGTAAAGGGATATCATCAGGTACTCTGAAGCTTATGTTATGGAGACATAATAGTAACTAGCTTTCCATTTATGTAATATATTTTGGACTCCATCATCAGAAAACACCACAGGAGCCATTTTCACTGTCCAACGATGATGTGACTGGAATTTTGTTAGAGCCAGAAGGGTTTTTGGTTTACTTTAATTCTACCATAACTCAAAAGTGGCTAAAGAAATTCTTTAACTTAATGATAAAAAAAAAGTTGTTTTGAACAGTGACCAAGAAAGAAAATTACAGCCCCAAAGGTACATGTTTCAGAAAGCTGTGATTGTATGAAAATGGAGAGTATAATGGAAAATGATTAATTCTTATTCTGCTACTACTACTACTACTAATATTATGTAGAGTTTCATCAGTAGATCTCAAAGAACTTTACAAAGCATCATCATCCCCATTTTACAGATGCGGAGACTGAGGCATGGAGGTAAGTGGCTTGCCCACAGCAGGCCAATAGAAGAGCCAGGAATAGAATTCAGGTCTCCCGAGTTCCAGTCCAGTGCTCAATCCACTATAGTGATAGTTACTTGTAATGACAGGAGTATAGCCCCTCTGCCTAGCATGGTTATGCTCTACTAGCCTTTAATCAGAATCATCACACAGACAGCAAGGAGGGAAGAATTTAGTTCCATTATACAACCACACAGTGTTTAGTAAAATGATTTACAGCCACTGTAATGTGTTTGTTGAGCCTCTGTTTCCGTTTCAGTTTTAGTGTGCAAAGACAGACATTTGATAATCTGCCTGAACACTTTCTTTTCTCTAGATGTCCGGTTACTGCTTAACAATGACAATCTTCTCAGGGAAGGGGCAGCACAGTAAGTATTATTTAAAACAGGTTTCAGAACATTTTAAGGAAGTGTGTAAGTGTGTGTTTTTCAGTCTAATGACATAATGATGTGAACTGTGATCAATAATGATTCACCTTTGTTCAAACCATCAGAGGACTGGTACCTGTCATGCTCTCTGGAGTGGTTCATGATCGTGAATGCCATCCTCAGGGCGGGCAGATATCAAGAAGCAGAGATAAGACTCCAACTAGTTGTATGTTCTATAATTAGCTTTCACCAACCCAGTAACAAGTGTGAACTCCTGAAGCACAAAAACAGTCGTACCATGGAGTCACAGACAGTCCCCGTGGGCACGCCAGTCTGTCTTGTCCCCCAGGCAAGCTGGAAGGAGGGCTTGGTACATGTACAGTGCTGCAGCTGTGTCGCTGTAGTGCTTTAGTGAAGACGTGGTAGCTATGTTGATGGGAGAAGCTCTCCTGTCAACCTAGCGCTGTCTACACCAGGGGCTAGGTTGGTAAAACTACGTTGCTCAGGGTGTGGATTTTTCACACCCCTGAGCGACGTGGTTAGACCGATGGGCGTTTGTAGTGTAAACCAGGCCTTAGTGATAGTTGGTTGCTCTAAACCAAAGATCTCAAAATATTCATGTTGCTCCCATCACAGGAAACCAGTCATTTACCCCAGGTCAATTCATACCTTAGATATCACACCAAAATATATTCCCAAGAGCACTGTCTATGAACGTATTAAACATGGACATTTTCTCTGTACTGGGATTTGTATTCATTAGTCCCTCAGTGAAAATATAAATAATAAAGATTCTACAGTTAAAGCTTACCTTTTTTCTTTTCAATTATTAACAGTGCATTTGCCCAGTATAACATGGATCAGTTCACTCCCGTGAAGATCGAGGGGTATGATGATCAGGTAAGACAAAGTTTTGCTGCCTGTCTTTGCAGGTTTTCAGATTGGTATCCATCACTGCAGGTATTACGATGTCCTTCCATAACGATCTGGATGGGAAGTTCTGGTTAGGTTGAAAATATGATCTTCTGATCACCTGACATTTTTCTTTGCACTCAGTACTTAGCAAACTTCTCTCCTTACAGAAAAGCCTCAGACTGAATGTTTCCTTGTGACCATGCTCTCTGTTACTAACTAAATGGGGCTAATGCCGTACTCCTTCCTTGGGCACAACTCCCTGCTAAAGCCAGCGGAAGTCTTGCCTGAGGCAGAGTGAGCAAAGAATGTTTTTCTTTTAGGGCTGTTTAGCAGCTCTCAGATTCTGCATACTCCCAGCTCCCATTGGTTTCAGCATCAGGCTCTTAAAAAATAGCATATGTTTTTTCCATTTCCATCTAGACCAAACCCCTCCTTATCCAATTATTCCAAATACATTGGCTCTCCCATTATATCATTTCAGCCTTCCTGCATTCCCTTCTCCTGTATAAAAACACAAACTAAAGAACTTCCCGTTTGCCTCCAAAAGATGGTCTGGGAATTTTTTTGCCTCTTGATACTTACAGACTGAAGTTTCACAAAGGGTACAATTAATTTCCGTTTTTCTGAGGAAGAAAGTGGGCCCTGTTGGAGACTGAAAGCAGGCTTGGCTGCCTCTGGTCTCTGAGCTCAATACTGATACAGGAACTGCATCCCAGTGTCCACTTGTGCCAGAGGGCTCGGTCAAGTGGTGCAGGCATGGGAAATATAGCAATACTAGGCTGCCGATAGAAGCAGATGTGACAGAAGCTGTAAAACCTGTGAGAAAGAGGTTTGGCTCTTCTGCTTGGTCTGGTTCTTGAGATGACTGATCTCCCGGTGGGGCAGGGAATGCCCTGTTGTGCTGTTCAAGACCATTCACCCCAGCCTAAACCTGATACATAGTGAAGTAGCCACATCTACTCTTCCTCCTTGATCAGAGGAGGAGTTGCTGCAACATACAGGCTTATGGAAGGAAGAAGAGAGAGGAAAATGATGGAACCCTGAGGTACACCCACCCTTCCCTCTAGGAAGGAGAAAGAAATGGGGCTTGAGTTATCCTATTATAGTTTTACAGAAGCAGAATAATTGATGTTTGTATTTCGTAAAAGGATCCCAAAAAACGTTGTAAGCTTTTTATACACAACATCACTGAATGCAGCCATCTTTGGTGAGAGGGAAAGTTTGTCCAAGGACCTCACAGCAAACCCCAAATCATTAAGTGAACCATAGAAACATTAATGTCCTTGCAAAGGAGAGGGCACTTCAGATCATAAGGTTTCATCTGAAACAAATAACGCCTTGTGGTGAAATCTAGCAAACTTGCACTCAAGAGCCCCAGAAGAGCAATGTGACATTTAAATCAGCATAAGAAAGCGCTTCGATCTTTCGCTTTATTTTTCAGGTCTTAATTACAGAACACGGTGACCTGGGCAATGGCAGATTTTTGGACCCAAGAAACAAACTTTCCTTTAAGTTTGATCATTTAAGGAAAGAAGCGAGTGATCCCCACCCTGAGGACACAGAAGCAGCTCTAAAGCCATGGAGAGATGCCTGTGACAGTGCGCTGAGGGCATATGTGAAAGATCACTATCCCAATGGCTTTTGTACTGTTAAGTACCTACCTTATTTCATTGATGGTTCTTTGCCCCATGTCTGTTAGCCCCATAGGGAGACTTTGTACTGTATTTTGGGCTCGCATGAGTGTCTGTCTTGTAGGTCCTAATTCTTGTACAGCAAAGACAAGAGGGTGCAGAGATTTTGTGTGCGCAGTCATATCGTGTAAAGCAGTGGCAAAATGTTTGTTTACCGCAATCACCTGTGGGTAAATATGCACGAATGCACCTTGCAGCCCTCTCCAGGGCCAAGCTGACCAGGAAAGGGAAGTAATGTGTGTGTGCGTAGACAAGGTAGCTAATGGTGTATGTGCACTGTCTGCTCTCGCTCAGCGCTGTGGTATAGCAGGATATTGAAGCTCCATCTAGTGTTCCTGGATTAGGAACTCAAAGCTGGTGGAATACACACTTGGCACGGTGATGCTTATTTTTCATTTCTTTATGAATTCAGGTTTACGGCAAGACTATAGATGGACAGCAGACAATTATTGCCTGTATTGAGAGCCACCAGTTTCAGCCCAAAAACTTCTGGTAAGAATATTTTCAAGTGTTCGTGCTGTTATGCTTAAACAAAGCACACAAGATCTTTTATAGGAGAGAAGGCAACATGCTACATTTATGGAGAATACAGCAGATAGCATATGCTTTTACGTCACACACACACACACACACACACACCATGCACACAGTCCCGCCAGTCGATGTTTATAATTACCAGTCCAGAGTCTGGATCAATCTAGTGGCCAGCCAGATTGGTCGCAGAGGGAGCCGGGCTCTGTCAGTCGCGATCCGATGCTCCTGGAGTAGTGGCAAGACTAACCCAAAGCCCCATGGCAAAGCACCCTGTTCTTATAGTCCTTTTTCTCCGTTGAAATCTATGGATTTTGCTGTGTCAGTTTATGACAGGTTACTCCTTAATTGGTGTTATCTTTTGATGTTAACATTCTAAAACACCTCTGAGAGGGTCATCCTGTCCCGGATTTGATTTACTCAGTTGTCTGTAGGGGTGCCAGCCTCAACCTCAGGGTCATCAATCTGCCCTTCCTCAATCATGGATGCGTGTTGATGGTTCTCTGGCGTCAATAAGTCTCGATAAGTGTCTTCGCTCCTCCTTTTTGACCATCTGGTTAACAGTGGCCTTCACACCTTATCTTTTCCTGATGCATGCATTCCTCATTCACACAAACAGTCTTTGACAGAGACCTTTGAGAATACAAACAGCAGTTTTTTATATCGAGCGAAAAGACATTGTAAATTAAACCTTGCTAAATTTTATAACCAAAACAATTCACATTGAAGCCGCCCAGACCTTCAGCGTATCTCTAATCTACTTAACACAGACACAATACAGGATCGTGTCTCTTACTAACTAAGCCTTAAAACAAAGAACTAAAAGGGCCCAATTTGTAATGTATATGGGAAACAGAATCCCATAGTCCCAGAGGGTCATTCCTTTCTGCTTTTCAAAAAGGGTGGTTGGCAGGACGAAATCAAATCATACATTAAGTCTCATAGTGCAATTATAAAATCCTGCTCCTACAGTGCTCCTGCCTTTTCTAGCCCTTTGAGCACAAGTTCTTCCTTTCCGTGCCTGCTTCCAAGCAGTAGGCTGATCCAGAACAGGTCCTCTGCTTCCGGTCTTGCCCACTTCCCGATAGCTTGTGCTTCTGGCGGATGAAATTGCTCTGAGAGAGGCCCCTGTGCTGCTCCATGAACCAGCCAGTGAAGGAGACACTAGTGAAGCCAGGGAGCTGTAGCCCTCATTGTTTCAGAGCCCAAGCTGTACTGATGCATCATTGCCTTGAACTGCTCTGCACCAATGGACTGAGGTGCCAGGTGAGGCCTTTGAATGTGGTCACAGGGTGCTGGAAGACGAGCCCACGGGGCTCTTTCCCAGTCCGTCTGTGCTTTGGTTCTTTTTAGGAATGGCCGTTGGCGATCAGAGTGGAAATTTACCATCACGCCCCCTGCAGCTCAGGTGGTTGCAGTCCTAAAGATCCAGGTTAGTTACACCGCTCAGCAACAATCGCCTCGGTTGCATCGCTGCTTCTCCAGAAGTTCTTATGGGTTTGACTCAGAAAAGAAACCCTTAGGGGGGTCCACAAAGATGCCATTTTAAACTAGGACACGCCATGACTGCTGACTTGTGCGTCGGCTGTTGAAAATACTAAAGAAATGTAATCCTTTGAAAGTTATAATAGCTAAAGTCTGGCCCGATGGTTTAGTGTTAGTGGATTGTATTACCATGTGCATCCAAGCTCTGCACTTCACTCCTGGTCCCTGCTAACCAGGAGTGAGCCTACAAGTTGTCCTGTGAACCCTTTATTGCCTGCTCTCATCCCAGCTGTCATGAGTGTTTACTACATTAGCGTAATATTGAAAGGTCCTGGCTGAGAATAAAATCCCTTGGAAAATCCAGCCAGCCTTAGTCTCCACTGCAGGCTGAGAAAACTGTCACAACAGTGTTGTGCGTTTCTCCTGGTCTTTGGCCGTGTCTGTGGACAGCGCCTAGCATAATGGGGGTCTGGCTCGAGGTATTACCACAATATAATGTTAATTATAAACCGGGCTTGTTCTTTCTTTGTGCAGGTTCATTACTATGAAGATGGCAACGTGCAGCTAGTTAGCCATAAAGATATCCAAGACTCTCTAACGGTTTCAGTGAGTATGGAGAATTTACAACATTTCAGCAGCTCTTTTGTGTTGGTTTATGTCCCCAAGGGCAGCTTTGCTCTTTAATATGACTCTACTCTTCATTGAATATCAGGGTTGGAAGGGATCTCAGGAGGTCATCTAGTCCAACTCCCTGCTCAAAGCAGGACCAATCCCTAGACAGATTTTTGCCCCAGGTCCCTAATGGCCCCCTCAAGGATTGAACTCACAACCCTGGGTTTAGCAGGCCAATGCTCAAACCACTGAGCTATCCCTTCCCCTCCCTTGTGTCACTTACTGTAAAGGCTTTTGATCAAATTATAGGCTGACCAGTCAATGCAGCAGCAACACATGCAGTGGCCTGTGGGAAACCCAGCTTCTTACACTGCTTGTAGACTAAAGACTGTAGCGAGAGGCATGCTGCAGGGTGTTAGTTGTATGCTCTTCACATTTAGAGTAGGGGTCACGTATGCCATGGGGGAAACCAGTTGCCTTCTCTTCCCTGTGGGAGGAAAAGGGAGAATTTGAACCCAAATACAGCAGCATGTTTCTGAAAAATCTTGATCCTTCAGCACCAAGGCCAGGCAAATGTAGTTGCAACAAGTGCTTGAGTGCCCTCTCCCCAGTGCTGAAGAGAAGGTAACAGTTTTGTACCGACAAAAGGGGGGCAGTAGTATCTGCTCACAAGTCTGTTCTGTATCAAGAACGCCCAGTTCACTTTTGCTCACTAGAGGGCAGCCCTGTCTTTCACTTTGTACTGGATAGTGTGTTTAATGTCAGCTTCACTTACGTCTGTTCCCTGCCGAGCAGCAGCACAGTTGCTAATGGGCACTGGCCCGATGTAGGCCTGAAACTGTCCGCTTTGTCTTTCCCTAATCGCTGATGAGCTAAGTAGTTACAGAATTTCATTCTAGAAGGAAACCCATTTAATACATTTTTATATTCAGCCTTTTGATTGAACTTGAAAGTAAATTTTGTTCCTCTTACTCTGTAGAATGACGTCCAAACAGCCAAGGAATTTATTAAAATCATAGAACATGCGGAAAATGAGTATCAGGTAAGAGAATTTAGCAGGGATCCCTGTGATTCCATTAGGCTTGTTTACTTTCATGAATATTTTAAAATATACTTCCCTCTATTTACAAACAATCAGAACATGAGATTAATGCTCTAGTTTTGTTCCACCCCTTGTCCTTTCTTCTCTACCTTCTTTTTCTAGTTTCATAGTCAGTTTATCTGATTTTGATTGTAAATTCTTTGGAGCAGGGACAGTAGTTTATCTGTAAGCCACCAGGCACAGTTATGGGGCTTATATAAGTGTTTAAAAAACAAATGAAATAAAGTCAGCAGTAGGGCAAGTCCCTTTAAAGGATATTAACAAGAAAACCAGTGGGGCCCGGAAGGTGCAAAGTCACTAATTCCAATTCCACACTGCGTACAGCTGTTGGCAAGCTCAGCAGAAAGGCCAGGGAGCCTGAACTCTCCTCTCCACCTCCCTGTGACTAAGAGCCTTTGCTAAGGAAAGGTCTGCTACAGCTTCCCATGCAATGCTTGTTCTGTGTGTAAGAAGGGGCCTTACCAGAAGGCCTTTTGCAAATAAATTCACTTGGGAAGGAGAAGGCAAGAGAGACCCTTTCTCAACATACACACACTCCCCTGCTAAATTTGCTTTATCAGCTAGTTGGTAAGTAGCATGTCTGGCTTTAATACTGAGTAATGCGTTTTGAAAGCATCCATCCTCCTGCTGTAGTTTAGACAAACACTTTCAATGTGGTTGCTCTTGCAGACGGCAATCAGTGAAAACTATCAGACTATGTCCGACACCACGTTCAAAGCCTTGCGTCGGCAGCTGCCCGTCACTCGCACCAAGATTGACTGGAACAAAATCCTCAGCTACAAGATTGGAAAAGAAATGCAAAATGCTTAAGGCAGAACTGATGAGATTGATGAAATGGTAGCGTACAAAAAAACTAAATGTGGTCATATGCCAAGTAGGTGGTTTCCAAACCAGTGTGGCATTTTGCTAGGGCTTTCAAAGTTAACAAGTTTTCTTGCCTCAAGGAGAACTATTGAACAAATAGCATTGTCTTTGTGTTTTGTGTTCCCTACCATATAAACTTCCTGTTACTGCATTTACTGGTAGGTCATTTGAATTAAACCACATTCATGGTTCGATGGTATAGCTCTGTTTGGGAGTCACTGTAATTACTGGTTGGAAAATTTCCTAGCCCTGAAAGCCCTTTTATAAATACAGGCAGTTGGTGTTGGGAGTATTTTCCCTGCACCCTTGTACAGCACTGCAGGTACTTCAGTAAGTTTGTCAGATCTGGTAACAGCTCAAGCTGCTGCGCTGCAAACTGTAACAAATGCCAGAGAAGACGCATCTCCCACACATGCCTGCTGTCGATCTCTACATAGCAATGGGCCTATAGGCTTAGATTTTAATATCTGAAATGAGTTTACATGATCCCTTACAGAAATCTCAAGAAGGCCAGATTTTCTGTGTAAGTAATTTTTTTAAACCCAAAGATTCCACGTTCCCTCTAAGTGAACCTTTTTTTTTTTTTTTTGGCTTTTCTTTTCCCTGGAAGTGTGGTTAATAGACATCTGCATTTTTACAGAACAGCTAATCCAGTTAGTTCTCTCTCTCTCTCTCTTTTTTTTTTTTTTTTAGTATTGTTAAGTTTGTTAGTATTGTGACTGCTGAGACATTTTGTCTGGTTGGAGATTAAATAATAGAGTTAAAAATGCAAATGTCTAAGGAATAGTAGGTATGTTGTGCTTTAATGCTTTGTGGCTGGTTCCTAGAATTTGTACCACAGGTGTATGAATGGATGGTGTATTAAATGATAAATAAAAGATTTGCACCGAAGTGAGAGAAAAATCACTCGCAATCTTGGTCTCTTTCTGTTGGGGCCAGTTTCTTGTTATACTTGGAACACTGGGATTAATATCTGCTTTTGAAAACTTGCTCTAAATTATTCCATTTTTCATAGCACAGAAAACAGCTGAGTGATTGAGAAGCAGCTTCCCCTGAAAGAGAGAAGTACATTTTCTCTCTCTCTAAGGCCATGTCTACACTAGCACTTTTGTCAGTATAACTGATGTCACTCATGGGTGTGAATAAAACCACACCCTGAGCTACATAAGTTACCCCGACAGAAGCGCCTGTGTGGATAACGCTGTGTTGGGTAGAAATGCTCTTCCGCCAATGTAGCTAGCGCCGCTTGTTTGAGGTAGTTTAATTATGTTGACAGGAGAGCTCTTTCCCATCGCCATAGAGCGGCTACCCGAGTGATCTTACAGTGGCACAACTCAATTGGTACGCTAGCTAGTGTAGACATGGCCTAAGAAACCAGAACGTGGATGCACTGCTAAATGAACTCTGTGCAGCTAATTCACTCTGCTTCGTTTACACTTCGTTGTCCTTACCCCTTTCCTGAGGTCTTTTTTTAAATTGGCTGGGGTCTTCCTATTTTTAAAAATGCAAAGAAAAAGTGGCGGGTTGTGCATTAAACATCAGTTTTGCTCCGCAATACCACAAAATAAGAGTGTTGGTGTCCCATTCTTTGTCAAAATAAAATATATTTGTATTTGCCATTCAGAATATCCATGCATTCATCCCTCACACATCCTGTGTGTCATCTACTCCGGTAGAAATACACCAGTCTTTGTTCTAAAGCTACTCGTGTCTGTCCTTTAGGATCTGATATTTATGCCTAATCAAAATACAGCTAACTGCTACAGGAACTCCGCTCTGCATCCTGCTGTAATGATGCATATCCTAACACGAGTAGTTTGGGGTAGCAACAGTGTGAGCAGTACTATACACTAGGCTTCCACAATCTTTCCACCATCTCCTATAAACCAGCTTAGAATTGGAGTCCTGAACTGAAAGCTGCAATATTCATGTGCCTGTGAGGACTGCAAAACAACCTCACCTATTCCAATATTGCACATGGGGCTTATACCGTCTGTCCCTGTAGTACCTTGATATGTTATATGGTATCCACCGAACTCTCAATAACTCATGTGCTAGTGTATCACGGCTATAGCTAACTCCTGGGAACAATCAGGGTTCTGTCAGATACATTATGGTACAAATAGGAATAATACACATTGTGCGGTTCTGCACACTAATTGGTTGTTTTATGTAGGGTTACCATACGTCCGGATTTTCCTGGACATGTCCGGCTTTTTGGGCTCCAAATCCCCGTTCGGGGGGAAAGCCCAAAAAGCCGGACATGTCCGGGAAAATCGGGACATGCCGGCCGGCGGTGCGGGTGCTCGGGGGTCGGGCCGGGCCCGCGGTGCAGTGCCTGGCCGGGGGCTCCGGCGGGGCCGGGTCGGCCGGGCCGGGGGATCGGGGGCGCCAGCCGGGCCGGGGACTCGGGGGCCGGGCCGGCGGTGCCAGGCCGGGCCGGGGGTGGTGGGCCGGGCCCGGGGCCGGCACCCCAGGGCCGGGGACAGCCTGGGCCGCGCCTCCTCCCCCCACACTCCCCCTTACCTGCTTCAGGCTTCCCGCGACTCAAATGTTCGCGGGAAGCAGGGGAGGGGGCGGAGACTTTGGGGAGGGGGCGGAGTTGGGGCGGGGGCGGGGCCCAGTGGAGTGTCCTCCTTTGGGAGGCACAAAATATGGTAACCCTATTTTAAGGTCTGTTGGCATATCCATTGCAAGTGAATTGTGTAAGTCGGTTACCTCCAGATTTTCCCTTTTAAATAACCTTCAAACTACATGTGAAGATACCCACCACATTAATGTTTCAAGATCAAACGTGTGTGTCAGGGAATTCCAAAAGATTAAAATTGTGCCATTAACTCAGTCAGGTTATATGTGCACAGTATTTTCTAATCCTCTTTCCCTTTTCAGTATAAGCCTTAATGTATTGCACTTTAAGAATGTGTATGCCAACCCAATATACAGTAGGATGCTGGGAAAGCCTGTCTCTTTCATCAACCGAAGTTGGTCCAATAAAATAGGGAGTGCCCAACCTACAGCCTGTGGGCCATACAGGGTCCACCAGAGCATTTCATAAGACCCACAGCAGGGTTCGGGCTGTCAGCCCCTGATAGATAATCTGTTTGACCCACACAAGGTTGTGCTTAGGTTTATGTGGCCCACCTTTGTAATAAAGTTGGGCACCACCACAATAAAATATATTATTACCTCACTCACCTTGTCATCTCTAACAAAATTTGATTGACAGTAACTTGAGTGTGTGCCCAGAGCACAGAGCTGTGAGCAAGAGTTCTGGGTTCTGTTCCTAGCTCTGCCACTGCTCTCCTGGGTGACTTTGGGTAAACTGTTTCCTTGTTCTGCCTCCATTTCCCTAATTTTTAAAACAAACAATGGAAGCTTACCAACGATCTCAGAGGGGTATATTGACGCTCAATCATCTTATTGCAGTAGCATCTAAGGACCTGATCAAAACCTCACTGGAGAATGCACTGTTCAAATAAGCAACAGAGACTCCCCTGTACTAGTGAGCTCACAATCTAGGGCCTTGTCAGTGTTACCAGCTTAACTAGAATTGATTAAAAAAAAAATAGAAAAGCTGGTGTAACTGATTTAATTAAGGATTGTAAGGAATCTGCTTGTTCTAATTCAGTATAACCCACATTTAAATTGATATAAACGTCTCCATAGAGGAGGTTTGCACTACTTTATCTACTAGGGCTTGTCTACACTTGAAAGTTAATGAGGAGTAAGGTAGGGTGTGAATTTAAAGTGCAGTCGCTGTTCCTGAAGAATTCCATGTGTGGACAGTCTTTGAAAGCATAAGTGGGTTAAGCTAAACAGGAACAAAAAGCACTTTTGTTCCAGAATAAGGGTATCCACACATGGAGTTAATCACGAACAACTCCTTAGGTAGACAAGTCCAAAATCTTTTGTTAGTTAAACTGGTGCCACTTGTAAAATAGGCAAAGCCTTAGACTGAGACAATATGCAGCAGTTGAGTAAACCATAAGCGGGTGGGGAGGACAAAGGTAAAGATGTTTGCATAAATGGTAGGCCAGTGTCTCCGTTGTCACAATGTTAGCAAAACAGTTGAGATGGTTGGGTGGAAGGTGCTGAACTACAAAGTGTTCTCAGTGAACCCATTTACGCTCCGCATTCCTTCCTTGCATTGCTCTGATGGCCCCATAAACCCCCGCCCAAGTATTCCCTTTCTAAGCAAGTAGATGAATGCCCCTGCTGTGCACTTTGAGGACAGTAACCTGGGTTGGGTCATTCTGGGGCTGTCAGAAGTTAGTCCTGCTTCCTGTACAGTAAGGTTCTGTTCCAGCAGGCTCGTGTTGTGAGAAAATTTCTCAGAACAGCTTTCAGCGGTAGTGCTAGGAACCACCTGGACCCCTGTCTTACCATTGCCACTGCTGGGGGAGCTGCACCAGAGGGAAATCTCAGAGGCAGCGAGGGAGAGGAAAGGGCTAGTGCTAATCAAGTCACAACCCGAATTAAACCCAAAACCACACCTACAAGAGTGAGTCAGTTACACACAAGCCAGTTTATGGAGAGACATGGTCATAAACAAACCTTCAGCAACAGAGCCTCTCTAAATCACGCCCTTGGCTGACCCATGAGCCCACCGGCCCTCTCCCACTTACTGGGAGTTTATAGTGCTCCCCTAAAGACTTTTCCAACAGTGAAATAAGCTGTAAAGAAATAATAGTGGATGGATTAGATAACACAGAGTCCGTCTGGGCAATACTCACACTGGGTAAAAGGACTACTAGAGCCTCTCCGGGGATAGTGCTTGGGGTGTGCTATAGACCGCCGGGATCGACCCAGGATATGGATAAGGAACTATTTAATGTGTTTAGAGAAGTAATTACTAATAGAAACTGTGTAATTATGGGGGACTTTAACTTCCCGGATATAGATTGGGGCACAAACGCTAGTAGTAATAATAGGGCTCAGATGTTCCTAGATGTGCTTGCTGATCAATTCCTTCATCAAGTGGTAGCTGAACCGACGAGGGGGGAGGCCACTTTAGATTTGATTCTGGTAAGCAGTGAGGACCTCGTTGAGGAAGTGCTAGTGGGGGACAATTTGGGCTCCAGTGATCATGAGCTAATTCGGTTTAAAATACATGGGAGGAGTAACAGAATTAAGTCAAAGACTAGGGTTTATAATTTTAAAAAGGCCAATTTTAACAAATTAAGGGGACTGGTAAGGGAAGTGGATTGGGCAAACGTATTAAGGGATCTAAAGGCAGAAGAAGCCTGGAATTACTTCAAGTTAAAGATGCATGAGCTGTCGGAGGCCTGCATTCCAAAAAAGGGAAAAAGATTACAAAGCAGGAGATTTAGACCGAGCTGGATGAGCGACCGACTCAAAGGGGTGATTAGGAAAAAACAGAAAGTGTACAAAGAGTGGAAGAGGGGAGGGATTAGTAAAGAAACTTACCTTAGTGAAGTCCGAGAATGTAGAGATAGAGTGAGAAAGGCCAAAGGCCGTGTAGAGTTGGACCTAGCGAGGGGAATTAAAAGCAATAGTAAGAGGTTTTACAGCCACATAAATAGGAAGAAAGCAAAGAAAGAAGAAGTGGGACCGCTGAAGACTATTGCCGGAGAGGAGATTAAAGACAATCTAGGCATGGCGCAATATCTCAATGAATATTTTGCATCGGTGTTTAATGAGGCCAATGAAGGTATTAGGGATACTAGCACCACTACAGAGGGGCATTCGGGATGGGGGATTACCGTATTCGAGGTAGAAACAAAACTTGATTGCCTTAATGGGGCTAAGTCGGGAGGACCGGACGATCTTCATCCGAGAATATTGAAGGAATTGGCGCGGGAAATAGCAGGCCCGTTAGCGATAATATTTAATGAATCTGTAAACTCAGGGGTGGTCCCGTTAGACTGGAGAATAGCTAATGTGGTTCCTATTTTCAAGAAAGGGAAAAAAAGTGATCCGGGTAACTACAGGCCTGTTAGTTTAACATCTGTAGTGTGCAAGGTG
This sequence comes from Malaclemys terrapin pileata, assembly GCF_027887155.1. NCBI lineage: Eukaryota > Metazoa > Chordata > Testudines > Emydidae > Malaclemys > Malaclemys terrapin. Next base: position 10,079,605 of record NC_071508.1, on the reverse strand, counting down.
CTGGAGAAGATTCTGAAAGAGAAACTAGTTGAGGACCTGGAGGTTAGTGGCAATTGCGATAAATTACAACATGGTTTTACGAAGGGCAGATCGTGCCAAACGAATCTGATCTCCTTCTTTGAGAAAGTAACGGACTTATTAGATAAGGGAAATGCGGTGGACCTAATATACCTGGATTTCAGTAAAGCGTTTGATACAGTACCCCATGAGGAACTATTGGTTAAACTGAAAAACATGGGGATCGATATGAAAATCCAGAGGTGGATAAGGAATTGGTTAATGGGGAGAATGCAGCGGGTCGTATTAAAGGGTGAACTGTCGGGTTGGAGGGAGGTTACTAGTGGAGTGCCTCAAGGTTCGGTTTTGGGACCCATTTTATTTAATCTATTTATAACTGACCTCGGGACCGATTGCAGGAGTGGGCTGATAAAGTTTGCGGATGATACGAAGGTGGGAGGCGTTGTAAATTCGGAGGAGGATAGGGATATCCTGCAGGGAGACTTGAATGAGCTTGTGAATTGGAGTATCAGAAATAGGATGAAATTTAATAGTAAAAAGTGTAAGGTAGTGCATTTGGGGATGACTAATAACAATTTTAGTTACAAGATGGGGACGCATTGGTTAGAAGTAACGGAAGAGGAGAAGGACCTAGGGGTCCTCGTAGACCGCAGGATGACTATGAGTCGACAATGTGACGTGGCGGTGAAAAAAGCCAATGCTGTCTTGGGATGCATTAGGCGAGGTATATCTAGTAGGGATAAGGAGGTCCTGCTCCCGTTGTACAAGGCGCTGGTGAGACCTCACTTGGAGTACTGTGTGCAGTTCTGGTCTCCCATGTTTAAAAAAGATGAACTCAAACTGGAACGGGTGCAGAGAAGGGCCACTAGGATGATCAGAGGAATGGAAAACCTGTCGTATGAAAAGAGACTAGAGGAGCTTGGGTTGTTTAGTCTGACAAAGCGAAGGCTGAGGGGGGATATGATTGCTATCTTTAAATATATTAGAGGGATTAATACAAGGGAGGGAGAAGAATTATTCCAGCTTAGTACTAATGTGGATACGAGAACGAATGGATATAAACTGGCCGTGGGGAAGTTCAGGCTTGAAATTAGACGAAGGTTTTTGACCGTCAGAGGGGTGAAATATTGGAACGGCCTTCCGAGGGAAACGGTGGGGGCGACGGACCTGTCTGGTTTTAAGATTAAGTTAGATAAATTTATGGAGGGAATGGTTTAATGGTAAAACATAGTAGTCAAGGAAAACCAAACAATGGTAGGTAAATCGTATAATGGCTGACAGGGGTCAGGCTGGTGACTCTTGCCTATATGCTCGGGGTCTGACTGATCGCCATTTTTGGGGTCGGGAAGGAATTTTCCTCCAGGGCAGATTGGCCGAGCCTCTGGAGGTTTTTCGCCTTCCTCCGCAGCATGGGGCAGGGATCTCTAGCAGGAGGGTCTCTGCCGATTGAAGTCACCTAAAACAGGATTGGGGACTTCAACAGCAGAGTCCAGGGAAGGGGTAGGGACGGTTTTATGGCCTGCAGCATGCAGGGGGTCAGACTAGATGATCATAATGGTCCCTTCTGACCTTAAAGTCTATGAGTCTATGAGTCTATGAGTGACTCCTGCAAAGGAATAAATGGCATTACACCCAATGCACGGGGACCTACAATAGTTTGCCTAGAAATCTGAATATTTTACAGTCTTCCAGTAGTATCTGAGCCTTATCCACACCCCCGACTCTCTCTGGGGCAGGGAAGTACCATGTCCCTGGTGTACAAGTAGGAAACTGAGGCTCAAAGGCAAAGGGACTTGCCCAAGATCACACTGTGAACAATTGACAGAGTTGGGCATATGACCCTTAGCTCCCAGAAAAAATGCCTTCTCCACAAGGCCAGCCTTCCCTGGTGTATGCAGTGGGCTCGATCAATCTCTCCTCTGTCCTCCCTAACCTGGCTGCCTTTCCCAGAATGCTCCATGGAAGAAAATAGCAACTAACATGGTAATAACTGTTCACCCTGAAGAATGGCCCATTCTTTACACACCCCTCTCCCATAGGTGGGGAATTCTCTGTGCCTGGGCAGCAGGAATATCCCTGGCCCGGCCTGGCTCCAACACTGTCTGAGGCCGGGTCTCCCCCTGCACGATTTAAAACGGCCCGGGGCCCCCACCCACCACCGGTCCAGAGCGGAGCAGCTGTTGCCTGCTCGCTCCACCTGGCTGCCGGCCTGGGGCAGGGGTCTGGGTCTCCCTGCTGCTCCCACCCCAAGTGCCCCTGTGGCCAATGGGAAGCTGTGGGGGCAGTGCCTGGGGGGGGCAGTGTGTGGAGACCCCTTGCTTAGGCGCCCCAGGCAATCGCTGCACCCTCTCCTGCCCCCAAACTCCCTCCCAGAGCCTGCACCTCCTCCCCCTTGCCACACCCCCCACATCCCATCCCAGAGCCTGCACCCCTCACCCCCTGCCCCAGCCTGGAGCCTGAACCCAGCACCCAACGTCCATCCCAGAGCCTGCACCCCAATCCCCAGTCCAGAGCCTGCACCCCAATCCCCAGCCCAGGGCCTGCACCCCAGACCTCCTCCCCACACCCAAACTCCCTCCCAGAGCCTTAGGCAGGTTGGGGGGGCAGGCTCTGCACATTCTGGGCACCACCAAAATTTCTACAAACCTGCCGCCCCTGCCCTCTCCCTAGGCACAAAATCAGCCTGCAAGCGAAGGGATCTTCTGGCTGGCCTCTTCTCTGCTGCCCCTTTCCCCGCCCTTCTCCTGAGGCAGGATAACTTTCGTTTCTCTGAGGGAGGAAACCATCAGCTAGTTTACTTACATCCAGTGACTGAGTCACCAGCCTGTTGATTAGGGTGCACCAGGCTGTGGTAGAGGGTTTTAATTTTTCAAAGGCACTGATCCTTCTGTGCTGGGGAGTCAAAACTACAGAGCTGTAAGATGAGCACAGTACCAATGGGGGGAGGCTCAAAAGTTGGGGCTCACTCTGCTGAGAGCCCCAGAACAGCAAACACAGGCCAAGTTCCGCCCTGTCAAGCCAGAGCTATTGCAGTGAAATCGCGGGGGTAGCAGGATGGCATGTAGCCTTTGTGCTCTGATCCTGCACACACATGAGGAACGGAATGGAATGACTCACATGCACGAAGGTCAACACCTGAATAAGTATTTGCAGAATCCAGGCCCAATTGCTTAAACTTCAAACCTGTATCAAGTGCCCAGTGTGTCTATCAGAATCTGTGATTCCAAAGGTGCAAAATGGACCCTTGGGGAGGCAGTGGGGTCTAATGGCTAGAAGACGGGCCTGGGAGCCAGGAGACCGGGGCTGTCAGTGGCCCAGGCTCTGATCCTGGCTCTACCACTCACCTGCTGGAACACCTGGGGCTCGTCACTTCCCCACCTTGTGCCTCAGTTTCCCCATTTGTAAAATAGGGATAATGATACTGCCCTCCTCCATGAAAGGGTTTGAGAGCCACTGATGGAAAGTGGACTACAACAGCTCGGGATACACTTAGGCGCCCAGGATCAAGCATTGGTTTAGTTAAACTTGATCCCTTATAGAAATAGATTTACAAACATTCTTGGACTGACTCATGGCCAGCAAGATCCACGCAACTATTCTTAGCACTTTCCCGCTAACACGACACACGGCGCTAGTTCTGCGGTCAGAGCAGCCTGTCCCCTAACATCCTTTGGGGACTATGGCTCCAGACAGCAGTGTCTCCAGACTATAATTTAGAAAAAGGAAAGCTAGCCGGATCCGAAATACACTGCGCCAGACTGACTAGCAGCCATATACCCTGGCATCTTGTGGCCACCAAAGAGAGGAGATTTCTCCCTGAGACACCAGGGGAACCAGCCTCAGCATTCAAGCATTTTGCAGAGGTGGCTCAGGCGAGGGGGAGAGCGGAGCCAAAGACGGGGGAAGTAACCCAGCCAAGGTCGCCCAGGGAGCAGCCAGCGACAGAGCTGGGAGGAGAACTCAGCTTCTCCATTACCCCCACCCCCTGCTTGAAAACAGCACAAGGAGCCCACATCACCTCTGGGCGGGACTGCACAGTGCAATATTTGCAGGCAGGCAGGAGACTCCACTAGTACAGAGCACTGCTGCCCATCCCCCCAGCAACACTAGCTGCCTTGGGCACATCAGCCCTGCCTTCCGCTCTCTGCACTGGCTTCCCCACAGTACACCATCTAGGGCCCAGACCTTTGTCCTAATCGGCAAGACGCTCCGCGGCCTGGGCCCTGCGTAGCTAAAAGAGCCTAAAGCTCTGGGACGAAGACCCTGGTTGAAAATTCACCCCTCTGGCACAGCAGAGCCCTCAACAGCAAGGGAAAAGCTCATCAGGGAGGTGGGGGCAGAAACTTCCTTGGGGGGCTGCCAGCGACTGTGGCATGAACTCCCCCAGGAACCAAGGCCCATCCCAAACTCCTCACCCGCTGCTCCAAGGGCAGGCCCGTTGCTTTGACCTGCCCTTTCCAAAATAAACAGAGTAACCTGTATAACATGGATACCAAACAAGCCACAGGCCTGCACGCAACCCTCTGCCCCAGGGCAGCCGGAGAACAAAGGGGTGACTCAGGCAGTGGGGCCCTGTGAGTCCCTGCAGAGAACATTGCCCCAGCCTGGGCTCTGGGCTGAGTCCTGCCAAGCCCTGGGACTTTCTCAGAGTCTCATTCACTCTGCCTTGAAGAGGAGGCTCCTGAGCTCTCCCCCACCCTTTGCAGCTGCTGCTAGAGGGGCTGGCTCCCAGGACCTGGGGGAGAAGGCCGGGTGCCGGCCCAGGGCTGTTCCCACCCCCAGCCCAGGCAGGGGCCTGGCTCCAGGATGCACACAGCCTCTTTCACTTTCGTTTCTGCCTGCTGAGAGTTTGCTATCATCCTCCCTCTTTGATAAGCACTTTGCTGGCAGATTTCACAAGCAGAGGCACTGGCCAGGAGCTGCTGAGCCGGGCCGCCCCACAAGACAGGACAGGAGAAGGTCTGGGGGCGAGCAGCGGAGCCAGAGGAGATGCCCAAGTTCAACTTTCGGGAGAGGAGGGAGTTTGGGGATCAGTTTGTGCAGTTCCTAAAAGACACAGGCAGAGAAGCTGTGAGCAGCCGGGAGGCACTGAGGACCATCTACAATGTGGAGTTCAGGACCAGGTAACAGGAAGCCCTGCAGGGAGGGAGCGGGGTGCGGATGGCTGATCCCTCACCCCAGGAGCACCCCATTGCCCAGGCCTGTTGCTAAGGAGAGCACCTTTCCTCGGCCACATTACCTGAGTCTGGGAGGAGCTGCCAGCCCCGATTTCTGCTTAGCACCCTGCGCACAGGGGCTGGGGACAGCTGCAAACCCCCCTGTATGGAGCATGGCCAGGGTGGGATGGGGCCGGCAGGGCTGGGGGAGGAAGTTTAACTTCAGGGCTGTGGCTGTCAGGAAGCCATCAAACTCCCAAGCAGGGAGAGGAGAGTGTGTGTCACCCCAGACCAGGAAGGAAACTCACCTAGATGTTGAGTGGATTCCTTCCCCACCCTGCTGGGGCTTGCCATTCTGTTAAGATCAAATCCAGGGCACCCCGCCTCTCCCCTGGCTGATGGGGTGCAGCCGGAGCGCTGGCACAGACCCCGACCCAAATCACTCGCTAAGTCAGGCCGGAGAGGTCAGCGCCTCCATCCTGGCTGGGTGGCAGGAAGCAGCGTTGGCCTGGGAAGCCGGGCTTCTAGGCTGTGTTTCTGCGCAGGCCCATGGCTGAATGGTTCCCTGCGTCCTGGGGTGAGATACTGGGCCAGATCCTCACCTGGGGTAGATCAGCCCAGTGCCGCTGGCTTCGGCGCAGCTCCAGCCATTGACACAGGTGAGGCTCTGGCCCATGGTTGCACTGCTGACCCGCCAGCTTCCCCTTTCGCAGGGCTGGCCAAGAGGGGTCCCCTGCTTTGGAGTGTTCCCCTGCCAGCACGACTAAGTCTGGCCCTGGGCACGTGACAGCCCCAGTTAATCATTGGCAGGGGCCAGTCTGCCAAACGGTCAGAAGGCAGCTAAAAATACATACCCGCAAATGAAATACCACCCTGACTTCCCCATCCCGAGCTGGGAGAGGATGTTTTCCTGAGAGATGGGCTCTATTCCAGCAGGAATGAACTCAGCTGTTCCTTGGCCAGTGTTCTACAGGTGCCAGAACAGATGCTCACCCCAGGCCCATCTGGCCTTGGGTCTAGGACTCCGGGTCCTGGGGCTAAGTGCTGTGGGACGGGCTGGGAATGAAAGGAGCCCCTGCCAGCTCTCCTCTGCCTCCTCCCCTGCCAGCAGGCTGAGACACGTAGTGCTGGGGGCCCGGCTCCATTCGGATTCAGTGCCGGTTTCGACCCATCGCAGCAGTAGAGATGGGCCTTGGAACGGGAGGGGGTGGGGCGGACACACAAACACCTCCCAGCCCCCAGGGCTTTGGGGTGTGCGTGGGCCTGTCCAGTGGGACTAGCACTAGCATTTGCAGTGACAAAGGGATGCCTCCGGCGTCAGGGCACAGGCCTCTTGTGCCGTGGGCGGGCGGCAGGCTCAGGAGAGCTCTTGGTTGTTGTGCAGTGACAGCCCTGCGCTGTCCAGGGCAGAGGGGCGTCTGCGGCAGGGCAGCAGAGTCTGGTGCACACCAAGGCCAGGCGGAGGCAGGCCCCAGGGTGCTCAGGCAAGTGCGGGTTGAAGTGTGATTGCTGTCCCAGGCAAACACTCCCCTGCTCCCTCCAGGTAAGTGTTGGGCCTGCTGCTGGGGAGCTCTGCTCAGGCACCATCCCCGGCTCGCCCAGGGCAGCAGGGCGCCTCCGTGGCCCTCATGTACCGGCCGGCAGCCTTTGCTCCAGCCCTTCAGACCCGACTTTGCAAACACTGAGCAAAGCTGCCAGGCCAGCAGCCTCATGGTCCCCCACCCCGGCCTGCGCACTATGGCAATTGGGGGCCCCCACCTTCCCTGTCCCCAGAGTGGAGTCCTACCCCTGGGGGTTGGGTGTGTGGGGGGGGTCGGTCTGTTGAGACTGAGTTCACCCCACAGGGGATCCTGTCCAACGGGACTGGCCTAACTCCCTGCTCCAGCCCATTGGTTCTCTCCACAACATGTGGGCAGCAGGGCCCTACCCCTGCAACCCCCGCCGCCATCCTGGCTGGAAGGTGTGTGCACACGCGCATGTATACACGTGACCCGCCCAGTGGTCGGGGACCCCCTGAGATCCCCCCGTGCAAATGCACCTAGTGCACATTGGCTGATCCGGCCTGACCCCGTCCCCCGGGCAGGGATTATGCCCTTTGCCCATGGTCACAGAGTGAATCGGTGTCATTGCTGGGGAGAGACCCCCCCAGGCTTTGCTCTAACCTCTAGCCAGGCTAAGGCACAGTCTGCCCCAAGTGCTGCCAGGCTCACCCGGCCACAGCACATTGAGGCTACCACCGTCCCCCGCAGCACCAGCCCTGACCCCCAGGCCCTGGGCTTGTTTCCCACTGGAGTTCCTTGTGTGCAGCTGGCTTCACTGGCCAGCCCATCGCTGCAGGAGCAGGGCCTGCTCCCAGGCTAGGCCTGCGCTGGGGAGGGGGAGCGGCTGGATTTGCAGCTGCTACTAACCCCCGGCACTGTGAGCCCAGCCTGGGTTGCAATTGCTGGGGACAGTCGCCCCCCAGGGAAGATGCCAGCGCAAGGGAATGGCAGAGCTCGGGGTGCCCATGCTGCATTCGAGCAATGCCTTGGGGGCTGCTCGTGAGTTGCCCATGCGGCAGGCGGCGGCACAGGATTTGGTTGGAGACCGTGAAGAGTCCCCCACTCGCTGCAGCCGGGACCCCTCTCCCCAGAGCAGAGCACTGCCCTGCTGCTTCCCGGGTGGCAGTGGTACAGCGCCAGGGCTCTCCCTAGCCCATCGCTCTCCTAACACAGCAGCGGGGGAATGCCCCTCGCCCCAAACACTGGCATCGCCCTGCCCCTGCTCCTTTCCCCGCTGCGTCCTGTCAGCTCAGTCACTCCCTGGAGACGCGCCCTGGGCCCAGGCTCTGGGCATCCCGTAGTCACAGACTCTCCCGCTCTGTCGTTTCTGCAGGAATGATACGAAGACGCCCAACTTCTCCTCCATCCTGTTCACACTGGGCCAGAGCGGCCGGGCCGAGGTGCGGGGAGACTTTGTGCGCTTCGGGAAGGTAGGTGCTGCCCACACGGCCCCCAGCTGCCTCTCGGCTCCCCGGGCAGACGAGGGCCTGGCTGCCCAGGTCTGTTCCCAACATCCCTGTGCCCTTGGGGAGCCCTGGGGCCCGTGTCTCCCTCGCTACGGGTAGGATTGTTCCCTGCAGGCCAGGCTCCAGGGCTGGGCTGGCTTGAAGTGGCTCAAGCAGTGGTGCTCCCCGTCCCTGGGCAGGCCGATGCACCTACAGCTCTCACTGCTGGAAAGGGGGTTCCCAGACGCACTCTATTCCGGTTCAGCCTGTGGTCCCCTACTTCATCCCACCCTGAGCCGGGCCTGGCTGCAAGGTGAATACGAGGGAGTGAGCCGCCGAGCCTGCCACCATCAGCTGGTCCGGGGGTTGGAGGGTGCTCCAGTGGGGCTGGCCCGACTGAGCCCAGGGGCTTTGTGAGTCCCCTCTGCTCCCTGCCCCAGCTTCTCAGGGGCTGGAAGCCCCCGCTCCCCTGCCTGCTCCCACCCACCCGGACAATTGCTCTCCTTCCCCAGGTGAAAAAGAAAGTGAAGTTTAGAGATCAGTACTGGACACCCAGGCCAGAGGAGCACCCCACGGACAACCAGCAGGCGGGCACTGATCAGCCTCCCCACAGAGGACGCGCCAAGGAGAGGTACCAAAGCCCAGCGGAGTGCAGCCTGGAGCCCCCCTCACTGTAATAGGGGATGACGAGCTCCTGGACAGGGATCGCCCAGAACAGGCTAAACATTGGCAGCTCATTCCTAGGCTCCACCCCAGTGGGATGGGGCAGCTGTGTGGGCGGGAAGGAAGCAGGAGGGCTAAACAAGGAGTGCCTGCTCCTCTGCGGGCCTGAGCCAAATGCCTCTGAAAATCGACAGGAGTCTTTGCATTGAGGGCATTGGCCCAGCCTCAGAGCCCTGGCAGGGTCAGGACCCCGAGGGACTGCTGCCCAGAGTCTCTGTTGTAACAAGGGGGAAGGGGCTCCTAGGGTAGCCCCGGCCGGCAGAGACGCGGGCCAGCTGGGTCTGTACCTGCACATCCAACCCGCACCCTCTGCCCTCAGAGCGGAGTTCATCGGTGGGAAACACGGGGTGGAGATTCTCTCTGAGCACGACCGGGGGAACGGGCGCATTCGCTTCCCCATCATGCCCAACGAGCCCACAACAGTCAGCATTTGGGTTCAGAACAACGGCACAGAGGAAGTGACGCTGCTAGGGTACAGGGCGCTTCGGAAGCAGCGCGAGATCACCTTCCACGATGAGAGCAAGGTGACCAGACAGCAGCCCCGGGTGTTGCAGCCAGGTAAGAGGGTCCAGCTTCCCCCAGGAGCAGGGTTCTCCTTCACATCTGGTCCCACACTGACCTTCAGCAAAGCTGTGTGACTGGGAAACAGCTGCCGCATTCAAGCCCAGAGGTGGCTGCATCACAATAGTGGGCAGTGTGTAGTCCGCCCTCTGTATCCCTTTCTCTGCACCGTCCTGGCTCCCCCATCTGGTGCACGCAGCTTTGGGGAAGCAAGCACAGCAGGTGTAGTTGCCAAGTCATCTGGGTATGTGGGCGAGGGTGGAGCGTAGGGGTGCGAAAGGAGGAACTGCAGGCCCTGCTCACATTCTGCCCTGCCAGCGAACACGGCAGCTATTCTCCCATTCCATCCCCACAGTCACAGACACTCATGGACAGGCGCCTTCCTGGGCGTCTGAGTTAGTGCCAGAGACTTGGCAGAACGTTGCCATGGGGTGAAATGCCCAAGGCCCCCTGGGAGGGTGGGGAAGCACGTGGGGACCCCGGAAGCGGGAGCTCCCTGTTCACACATCCCTTTTAACTGCAGGAGACTCTTACTCGATCGAGGCGCGGTGCCTGACTCAGCACTATGGTTACTATCCTGTCACTGTGCTGTTCGAGTTCACCAAGGAGCAGGACGGGCCCTTCAGCATCGGCCGGTTCGTGTCGGCTGTAGCCAACAGCCGGCTGGCTGAGGAGCTGGGGCCCACTGCACCATACAGGCCTTACCAGGCCAACCTGAGGAAGACGGTCACATTCATCACAGAGGATGGCGTCCCTCCCGACAGGTACACGGGGAGAGTTGGGCCGGGCAGCTTGTGCCCAGCACCATTGGCTGAAGGGACGGATACGGGTGCAAAACGGGTTGGAAAACCGTTCCCAGAGAGTAGTTATCAGTGGTTCACAGTCATGCTGGAAGGGCATAACGAGTGGGGTTCCACAAGGATCGGTTCTGTGTCCGGTTCTGTTCAATATCTTCACCAATGATTTAGATAATGGCATAGAGAGTACACTTCTAAAGTTTGTGGACGATACTAAGCTGGGAGGGGTTGCAAGTGCTTTGGAGGATAGGATTAAAATTCAAAATGATCTGGACAAACTGGAGAAATGGTCTGAAGTAAATAGGATGAAATTCAATAAGGACAAATGCAAAGTACTCCACTTAGGAAGGAACAATCAGTTGCACACATACAAAATGGGAAATGACTGCCTAGGAAGGAGTACTGTGGAAAGGGATCTGGGGTTCATAGTGGATCACAAGCTAAATATGAGGCAACAGTGTAAGACTGTTGCAAAAAAAGTGAAGATCTTTCTGGGAAGTATTAGCAGGAGTGTTGTAAGCAAGACAGGAGAAGTAATTATTCTGCTCTACTCCACGCAGATAAGGCCTCAACTGGAGTATTGTGTCCAGTTCTGGGTGCCACATTTCAGGAAAGATGTGGACAAATTGGAAAAAAGTCCAGAGAAAAGCAACAACAACAACAACAAAAAATGATTAAAGGTTTAGAAAACATGACCTGTGAGGGAAGATTGAAAAAATTGGGTTTGTTTAGTCTGGAGAAGAGAAGACTGAGAGGGGACATGATAACAGTTTTCAAGTACATAAAAGCTTGTTACAAGGAGGAGGGAGAAAAATTGTTTCTCTTAACCTCTGAGGATAGGACAAGAAGCAATGGGCTTAAATTGCAGCAAGGGCAGTTTAGGTTGAACATTAGGAAAAACTTCCTAACTGTCAGGGTGGTTAAGCACTGGAATAACCAATTGCCCAGGGAGGTTGTGGAATCACCATCACCAGAGATTTTTAAGAGCAGGTTGGACAAACACCTGTCAGGGAAGGTCTAGATAATACCTAGTCCTGCCTTGAGTGCAGGGGACTGGACTAGATGACCTCTCAAGGTCCCTTCCAGTCCTATGATTCTTTGTGCAGCTGGGATCCAACCCCATTCCCTAGCCAGGGCAAAAGCACCTACTGGGCTTTTATAGAGCCAAAGGGACCGTTGGCTCATCTAGTCTGAGCCCCTGGATAGCACAGGCTTGCCTCTGCCCCAGGACCCCCAGGCTGAGCCCAGTAACTTGTGTTTGGTTAAAGCATCTTCCAGTCAAGAGCTGAAGAATTCATCACGTCCAGTGGCTGATCACCGGCTGTGTTACCCAGTGGTGCCTTGTTTCCAGTTGGAATTTGCTTGGCATCAGCTTTCAGCCATCGGTGCTTGTTCTGTGCTAGATGAACGAGCCCTTTAGTTCCTGGTAGTTGCACCCCGGGGAGGTGACCCAGCCACTTCTCCATCTTCTGGGGGTGGAGACCCAGTGTCCCCCTGCCTGAGCCCCCATGCTGGAGTCTGTCCCACCAGCTGGGCAGGGCGAGGAGCTCACTCCCACAGAGCCCTGCAGTAACCCTGCATCTCGTCTGCCTAGCTCCCAGCACCCCGAGCTTAAGCAGCTGATCCCGCTGGGCTTCTACAACTACCCAAAGTACCTGCAGGACATGGTCAACGCCGAGCGCAGCAAGCTGCGGTGAGTGCTCGGGGGTGGGGTGGAGGAGGTTCACTGCACTGGTGGCCTCATTGACCTCCCAAGGAAGGGCGCCTTCTCCCGCGCAGCCATGGGGCCCAGCCCCCCTTAGCCAGAAGCCCCCACCTGCCCTTAGCTGAGCTGCCCGGAAAGCAGGGCCTCAGGGTTCCTGGCGCTGGGGCCCGGCAGGGGTTTCTCCTCCTAGACACTAAGTCTCAGGGACACACAACAGCCTTTACTGGCCACTGCTTGCCCGGCCCCTTGCCTCCGAGGCCCAGACACGCCGCAGGGCGCCTGGAGCTTGCTGCCTCGTCTCTTGTGCCGGCTAGCCCAGCCCCGCAGTGCCCGGCGAGGTCAGGATAACCTCTGGCTGGCACCGGCCCTGCAGGAAGTCCCTGGCGGCCGAGCTTCAGTTTGAGAACTACCAGGAGAAGTTCCAGCTGCTGCTGCACCTGGAGGAGCTCCAGATGGAGGTGGACATCCGGCGCTATGATATGCAGGACGTCCCGATGGTGAAGGACACTCAGAACAAGAGGCTGCTCATCCTGGAGGTGAGAGCCAAGGCCTGATGGCCGTGCCTGTCCCTTCAGCGCGCCCCCTCCTCTCATGTCTGGGCTGCCAGCAGGGAGGGTGGGGTCCGCAGGACAGTTGGCTGCCAGGGGACCACAGCCAAGCATGCTCCCTGCTGAACTGCCCCTTCTCTGCTCTGTCCCTAGGTCCCCGGCGTGGCAGAGAACCGCCCGTCCGTGCTGAGGGGCGATCACCTGTTTGTCACCCGAAGCGAGCAGCGCACCTTGCCCCAGCTCATCCAGTACAAGGGCTACGTGCATGCCGTGGAGCTGGAGAGGGTCAAGCTGGGCTTTTCCCCCAAGTGCGTCGCGCCCGGGTCCCTGGGGGGCTCGGGCCAGTGTCCGGGGTGGGGGGAGGGGAAGCTGGGCCCTGACTGGTGGCACCGAGGGGTCTGCATGGAACCAGACTGGAGGGGCTGAGGCCAGGTCCAAGGCAGCTGCCTGATGCAAGCCAAGCAGCTCCTGCTGTTAGCGCTGACGGGTGACTACCTGGGGGAGTGCAGCAGAGGGGGAGGTGCTGTGCTGTGGGGCGCAGGATCGCCAGCCTGAGAAGGGCTGGGGGTGGGAACCACGCAGAGTAGGGGGAAGAGTGGGCCTGGGCAGGACGGTGCCCGGGGAGGGGTGCCCAGTGCTCTGTCCAACCCTCTTCGCCCTTTTTCAGCCTGCTGGCGAGCTTCGTGAATAACCTGAAGTTCGATGTGACCTTTACCTTCAACCGGCTGCCGCTGCGGGTGCAGCACCGGGCCGTGGAGCTAGCCAAGGAGAGGAACCTGGGCGATATCCTCTTCCCGTCCTTCTCGTACAGAGAGTCTCTCCTCCACGAGGGAGGCCGGCTCAAGTGAGTGCCTGGCCTCAGAGGAGAGGCACTCGGGGGGATGGCTGTGTGGGGAGCGGGGTGGTCACACGCAGCAGGGCCTGGCCTTCCCCTCAGCACCTGCCTGGCTCCATTTCCCCTCAGGCTGTTTGACCGGAGCCTGGAGACCAACCAGGAGCAGTACGATGCTGTGCAGCAGATCGTGACAGGGATGTCCAGGCCGGCACCATACATCATCTTCGGGCCACCAGGGACCGGCAAGACCGTCACCGTGGTGGAGGCCATCAAACAGGTGAGGGGTCCCCTGGCATCTCAGTCCAGAGCAATCACCTGGTCCAATTGCCAGAGGGGCCAAGCACTGGCACCCGGGTCTGGGCAGCTGGCCCACAGCCCCTCTCTCCCCTCCACATCCATTTCCTCCTGCCTGGGCTGCTACGCTCTTCCTCTCCCGCTCAGGTGGTCACGTGCATCAAGGACTCCCATGTCTTGGCCTGTGCACCCTCCAACAGCGCCTCGGACCTGCTCTGCCAGCGCCTGCTGAAACACCTGGACAAGGGCAGCATCTATAGGATCAACGCCAGCAGCAGGGACTATCACCAAGTGCCGGAGGAAATCAAGGTACGTGTGCACCCCTGGCACCCCAAGAGACATCGCCCGTAGAGCTGGGCAGGAATTTCCTGTCTGAAGGATTTTATGAGGGCAGATGCCCTTTAGCACACTTCAAATTTTCCATGGGAAAATTGAAATTGGGGGTGGAAATCAGTTTTCCATTGGGAAAAATAGGACAGCCCGCCTGGAAGACTCCTGTCAGTTTCACTTTCTACAGACAGGCACAGAGTGAAATTGATGACAGCTTCCCAGGCAGACCTCTCAAGCTGAAAAATGCCAAACATTTTTTTCAAAACTCTCATTTCCTTATGGGAAGGGACTTCTATGTTCCAGCAGCTGTAGTCACCTCCCCAGGCTGCACGGTCGATAGGCGTCCCTGCCCTCCCTGCAGGACCCTCAGGTCACCCGCCAAGATGCACATGCCATTGCCAGTTGTCTCAGGGCTTTATGGAGGGAGAGGCGTCTGCCCCCAACTTCCCCAAGGGAAACACAGCTCCGATCCCAGACCTTGTCTAAATGCTCTTGGTGTTCGTAGCCCTGCTGTAACTGGGACGATGCCCAGCAGTGCCACGTGTACCCAAGCAAGGAGAAGCTGCAGCACTACCGGGTCATCATCACCACCCTGGTGACAGCAGGACGGTAGGAGGGGTCCGGGGCAAACGGCACCAGGGTGGGGCTGGGGGGCCCAAATCACTTCTGATGAATGCGACTGTGCTGGGGGACCATAGTAGGGATGTGATTGGGGGGCACGTGCCTGTGCGGGGGGAAGAGAAGGGAATTCTTTGGGCAGCGTTTACCGGGGGAAGGGACGTAACAGAGAAATGTGGGCGGGGGCTGACCGGAGGGCACAGGAGGGGGGCACATCATCAGGTTGGATGTATTGGACACTTTCTGGTGTCTCCATTTGTAAAAGGGGAGGGCCAGCCCCTCAGACTCCGGGGGGAGGAGTACTCTCCCTGCCCAGCCCTGGGCATGGCCGTGGAAACCCCTGCTCAGGGACGGGAGGGGGGAATCGCCGTGCTCAGGAGGGGGCCAGCAGCATGGACAGGTCCCACAGGAGGCCTTTGGGCAGCAGTCTGGCTATGCAGGTGGCAGAGCAGGGAGCCAGCATTGTACAGGCTTGTTCACTGCCTCTCCCTGTCCCCCGCAGGCTGGTAACGGCCCAGTTCCCTGACGGCCATTTCTCCCACGTCTTCATCGACGAGTGCGGCCACGCGGTGGAGCCGGAGTGCCTGGTTGCCATCGCAGGTGAGTAGGAGTCTGGGGATGGGAGCACTGCACCCCCCCAGGCATCGCCTCATCCACCCTGCCCCACATGCCTCGGAGCCGGCTGTCTCACTCCTGCTCAGACAGGTGGCCAGCGCCTGCTGCTGGCGGCAGATTCCAGGCCCTGGATGCAGCCTCTTCTCTGCGCTGTAAGCTCGGGAGGAGCCCCCCCATGCTGCTCGGAGCAGATACAGCCGTGATGGGGCCCTTCGGCGGCTCCTTGCCGTGCAGGGATCAGTCAGTGACCTGCCTGGGCGTGGATCTCCTACCCCACCCAGCCACCTCAGCCATCTCTCTGCCCCAGGAATTCTGACACCGATGGACCGGGAGACCAACACCAATGGGGGGCAGCTGGTGTTGGCGGGAGATCCCAAGCAGCTGGGTCCGATCCTGAGGTCCCCACTGGCCATCGAACACGGGTTAGGTGAGTGGAACAGAGGGCGAAGGCACCGGGGGGGAGAGTGGGGAGTTCTCAGACACGCTGATTTGCCCCCAGCTCTCTGCCCCCTCGTCTGGGCTCTGGGGCCACCTGGCTTTGCACAGCCCCTGCAATAGCCCGTTAGTGACCCTGGGCACCTCTGGAGAGCAGAGAGAGGCCCGCTCCCTGATAAGCGGGTGAAAGTCTCCCCCAGGAGAGTCACTGAAGCTCCTGCCCCCTGCTCAGAGAGGCGCAGGCCAGGCTGCGACAGGCCGGACCCTGTGGGGCTGCTCGTAGGGGGCACGGTCCCAGGCCACGGGGGGTCGCTGGTAACCAGGGCATCACTCTCTCTTGCAGAGGTCTCGCTGCTGGAGAGGCTCATGAAGCACAACTCCCTGTACCAAAAGGGAGCCGAGAGCTACGACCCTCAGTTTGTCACCAAGTTACTGCGGAACTACAGGTGCCATATCCACCCTGCCGGGACTGACACTGCGGCGTGCAGGAGCCGTGAGGGCTGTCGGAGCTGGGCTACCGGCGGCAAAGGCTTCCAGCCCCCGTTCTGCTGGCTCAGCCCGGGATGCTCGTGTCTGTCCATCTGTCTGATACCCACCTGCCTGGCGTGGGGCTCCTTTAATAGTCACCCCAGGGCAAGAGGCGTTGGATGGAACAATCTGAATTCCTGGGTTCTGCCCTCCCTGCCCGGAAGCCTGGCCATGGCCGCTCTGTGCCCAGGGCAGAGGTCGCTAGGGCCCCTCCTGTTGCTGGTGAGGTGGGAGGGGGCCTCAGGGAAGCAAGGCTGCGGCAGCGCGGGTGAGTCTGAGGAGCAGCCGAGCACCCCTGGAAATGCTGTTGCTGCTCCTTCCCCAGGTCCCACGCCGCCCTTCTTGAAATCCCCAACCAGAAGTTCTACGATGGGGAGCTGCAGGAGTGTGCCGACCGCCTCATCAGCTATTCCTACTGCACCTGGGAGGAGCTGCCCACGCAGGTGAGGGCGGGGCGGGGAGCAGGCACCCAGCCTAGCCCCCATCCCGGGCAGGGCAGCGCCATGGGGCTAGCTGCAGCCCTGACCGTGGTGCTCTCCCTCCAGGGCTTCCCGATCATCTTCCACGGAGTGTCCGGGGAGGACCAGCGAGAGGGTAACAGCCCCTCGTTCTTCAACACGTTGGAGGTCGAAGCCCTGGTCACCTACCTCAAGAAACTGCTGCAGAGTCAGGGCAAGCGGGGCCGCTCCAGGATCTCCCCCAAGGAGATTGGTATCATCTCCCCCTACAGGAAGCAGGTGAGATGCAGCCCGGCCCCCAGGGCTGCCTTCCCCACGCACCACGAGCCCTGCAGAGAGGCCGGCAGTCCAGCCCTGAGCTCCCCCATCCCAGGCTCCTCAGCCCCACACGCCGTCTCCCTGCTGCACCCCATCAAGCCCCACTCTGCTGAGTATCTGGACAGAGGGCGCAGTGCCCCATGTGGGGGAGCCCCCTTGGGGCAGGGGCCAGGAGCCCTGGGGAATTGCCCCAGACGGAGGGACCTGCCGGATGGGGCCGGGGAACCCCAGCGGCGTTCTCTGGTCAGTCGCATGGGAACGACACAGAGCAGAAGCCTGCCTGGCACTTTGCTGAGGGGTCGAGGGCATTAGCTCAGTGAGATGGCGGAGACCAAATAGGAGGGTTAGGGCGAGACATGGCGGCCATCGCAAGGGCCTACAGGCTGTGAGAGGAACAAGCACGGGGCTGGGAGCCAGGAGCTCCTGAAGGCGGCGGGAGTCACATCCACTCCTCCCTCGGTCCTCCCCAGGTAGAGAAGATCAGACAAGCCATCACCAAAAAGGATGGAGACCTGATGAAGCTCCCAGACATCAAGGAGCTGAAGGTAAGTCCCTCCCACCCCCCATCCCTCTGGCCACACCTGGAGTAATGGCTATGGCCTGGCAGCTACGCCAACAGCCACACACAGCCTGAGGGCAGACTGTCCCAGCTCAGCGGTGGGACTCGCTTGGCGCTGGGCCAGGGGGCAGCTCTCCACCAGGAGACACCAGGCCAGCCTGGGGCCCTCCATCCCTTGGGCTTGCAGGGCAGCATGCTCCGGCCATGCGGAGAGGGCACCTGTAGCCTGCATCCCCTGGGAAGAAGAGGGGCCCTGCATCTCCTTTGTGAGCCCTGCAGCCAGAGCGCTGGGGCGAGACAGGCTCCGTCCAGCTCCCGCATCGGCCAGAGTCGCAAAAGCAGGGGAGGAGGTTGAGGGGACGCTCTGCCCCGCAGGGTCCCCGCACAGCTGGGTGTGCGACCGGCTCCGGGGGAGGCGGGGGTGTGCGAGGGAGGCTGCCAACGGAGGATGGAGATTCCTGCCCTCTGCTCTCTGCTAGGTGGGCTCTGTGGAGGAGTTCCAGGGCCAGGAGCGGCGTGTGCTCCTCATCTCCACCGTGCGCAGCTGCACCGAGTACCTCAGCATGGACGAAGATTTCAAACTGGGCTTCCTCAAGAACCCCAAGGTAGGTGCCCGCCCCTGCTGCCTCTCTGGCCCCAAGGAGACTGTGGAGCCCTGAGGGCAGTCGCGGGCTCTCAGATGGGATGTAGAGCTGCCAGCCATCCCCAGTCCATCTCCCTCACTGCCCGCCCCCCACCGCTCCCCCTGGTTTCACAGGCCATGGCTGAGTCATGGTGGAAAATGAGCTCCAAGCTGCTTTGCAGCCGTGGACAGGAAGCGTGGGCTAGTGGGCAGAGCAGGGCCAGGACTCTGGGTCCCATTCCAGGCTCTGCTAGTGACCAGCTGCATGACCTCAGGAAGCAAATCCAAGCCCCATAACCTCAAAGCCCTCCAAGGCCCCAGTCACACAGCCCTTCCCCCAGCCTGCCCTGGGGACAGCACCTGGGAGACACGCCTGCCCTTGCTCCAGGGGCCACGGGCCACTAGCCCCAGGACAGGCGGGCAAGTGAGGCTGTGCTCGCAGTAGGGCCCGTTCTCCAGCTCAGGGGCACTAGAACCGCACAGCTCCGGCATTCCCCCCCCTGCATCCAAAGCCCCGGGCAGAGCCGGCTCCCACAGGGCCAGGCTGCCTAGCACCCAGGTCAGCCCCACAGGCCTGGCCTCCCGCACAGACAAACCAGCTCGCTCTGCCGGGGAGCCAGGAATCCTCCCAGCCCCCCAGGCTCTCTGCTCACCTTGGGGCAGCTGCAGCTGCTTGGCCAAGGGGCCGAACGTCCGGCAGAGCCTGGAGCACTTGCGCCAGCTGAAGCAGACTGTGCCTGGCCTGGGCAGCGCGCTCTGGCCCAGGACAGGGCAAGCCGTGTGGCTCGTCAGAACCACTCACTCCAAACCCTCCCTCGCACCTGAGCCTCATCAGCAGTGACCAGCGCTGATCCCAGCAGAGCCCTTCCCCACACCACTTCCTGTGGGGGCGGGGGTGGTCGGTGGAAAGGAACACCCTTTAACCCCTTCCTGTCTGGGCAGGAGGCGGGGAGGCTGGGTGTGTGCGGAGAGCCCTTCTGCCCCTGACACGGTTGTGTGCAGTTGTCTGGCCAAGCGAGAAGCAAAGCCCGTGACCAAACGTAGCAGAGCTGCACGTGGGCCAGGCCCTTCTCAGGACACAGCGTTCCCGGTAGGTGCAGTGCCGGTGGGGTAGACGGGGCTCAGACTATCAGCTAGCCCTGCTCAGAGCTAATCTAGTCAGTCACAGTGAAACCCAGCCGTGGAGCTGCACCTTAGGGAATCACAGATCCTATTCCGGACACTGCCCCACCCCTCCCCATTAGCCCACTGACAGCCAGAAAGTGCTGGGGCTACGGACCGGCACTAGAGCTGGGCTGGCTCTCCTGCCACCCTGGGGGGGCGAGGGAGCTGTTTCCTGCAGGGCGAGCGGCCTCATCCTGCTCTCTCTGTTTAGAGGTTCAATGTAGCCATCACCAGAGCCAAGGCTCTGTTAATAATCGTGGGCAACCCGACCGTACTCAGCAAGGATCCTCACTGGAACACGTAAGTTGCATCCTGCAGCCTCCTCCTTCCCTGTCCTCTGCCTCTTCCCAGGGCCCAGTGGGCTCCCCCGTCCCGCAAAGCAAGTGGACCCCTTCTCTGGCCTGCAACGCAGCACCCCGTTTGCAGGGGTTAGCACGGCACCTGCCGTACCATGCCAGGGGCCTTTAGGTGGCTGCTCAGATGCCAGCCTGCAACCAGGCCCCCTGGCGGTGGGAGCCGCTCTGAGTTCACTAGCAGAGAGTGGGACTTGCACTGGGCTGGGAAGGTTGGTAGATCTGGAGGGGGCGACACACTTCTCTTGGGATCAGGACGGAGCCAGTAACCCAGCAGCATGCTGGGTGGGGGTGGGGGTGGGACCATCTTTTGAATGAGACGTTTAAACCCTGTTCCAAGCCCTTGCCACTTGTGGTCGTTAAAGAGCCCAGGGCACTTTCTGTAAGCGAGGGATGAGTGCTGGGGCCTGGTGAAATCCTAGCCAAGGTGTCACCCTTCTGCCCCCGTAGTTAGGACAGAAAGGGTAGCATTGCCCTGCACGGTTCAGTTGCTGAGGAGGAGGGCCGTGCCTAGGGCTAATGGACACCTTTGGTTGTACCTGCAGGTTTCTCAGGTACTGTACAGCGAAGGGTGGCTACACGGGGTGCCCCTACGCTGAAGAGAGCCTGGAAGAGGATATCCTGCTGGAGGAGCTTAGCTCCCTTCACTTGAGCACACAGTCAGCAGGTGAGAGCAGCACAAGCTTGCACCCAGCCTGGGTCCAACAGGGCAGCCCTCTCCCCAGCTCTGCGGGGGGTGGGATATGGCCTGGCTGCAAGGGCATTTTGAGACCCAGTGGCATGACTTGTAGCTCAGTCATGCCCTCTGCTGGTGTCCCGCTGACAGGCTCAGCCTGTGTGGGGGGGGAGCAGCGGGGGCTGGGGGGCACAGGTGTACTTTATTGCAAAGCAGACAAGCGTTGGCCCGGCGTTCACTTCCCAGAATCCCCCTTGTGGGCAGCCTCGGTAGAGCGTCCATGCCGCTGCCGCACCTCTTTGGGATCTCTCAGGGCGACTGCAGGCTCCTGCCCCTGCCACCAGTCCTGACCTCCTTCCGGAGAAAGGAGGGAGCTGAGAGGGGGCTCTGCTCTCCCCCTCCTGTGCCCTACGCAGACGCTGCCCTGCTCCCCACCCCCAGCCTGCCTGGGCGCTGCTCTGGTCCCCCTCTCACAGCCGGCCGGCGTCTCTCTGCAGGGAACCAGCTCGGGGAGAGCCACACCCAGCAGCAAGTGGAGCCGGAGTGGAGACACGAGCACTGAGGCATCGCCTGCAGTTCGTCCTACTGCCATGTCAGCACCAGCAGGGCATCTCCTCCCTCGCTCAGCAACTGCCCTTTGCCCTCTGTCTGGTCCCCTCAGCCACCTCGCTCGCTGCCGGGGGCTTTCCAAGCGCACGGGGTGGGGCAGAGGAGGGGAACGGTGCAAGGACTGAACTGGGAGCATAGCCCCGACTCTACCCACTATCCCAACGCCCACCTCTCACATGGACCCAGCCCCGTCTCCTACCCATTAGCCTGGCACCCACCTCTGCCCTTGTCTGGTCTATGTAGGCTCCTCCCTGTAGGATCTGGGCCCAGCCCTGGGGCCTGCTCGCTAACCTGAGCCAGTGCGATTGTGTAACTCTTGGAAGCACAAGGGCAGCTCGAGACGGAAACTGCTCCGCTTGGCCGTGTGAGGGGTTTGTTTGCACCGTCTCTCCCCGGCCCCTCTCTGGCCACTGTGGGGAAGGGGAGCCGCAGCAGGAAGCCCTGCCTGTTTGCCGGCATTGCCACACAATGGTTTAAACGATTTTACATCCAATTTTTGGGAAAAGACTCTTTTTAAAAAAAAATTCCCACTGCGTGGCGAACCTGACCGGCCCAAACCAGCCCTGCAGACACCAGCAACGCTGCGACGGAGAGACAACTTCCACCTTGGATCACGTTTTCCACACGTGGAGACCGGCTTTTGAAAATCAAATTCCCAGCTACTGGTCAACCGAACACTCTCCTGCGAACTAGAGCCATTTCCAGAGCCCAGCTGCAGGGCCTGGAGCCACTGCCGAGTGGCTGGCTACAGCCCTGCTCAGGTGTTGCTGTGATGCTGACTAACTGCTGGTTAGCACAGGGGGACCAGCTGGGCTGTAGCTTCCTGGCCAACAGGCCCCGTGCACTGCCCTGCAGGCAAGCTGTTCGATGGTGCTCCAAAATAAAGGGTGAGGAAACCACTGGTGCTTGTCTGTACAGCGCTAAAGCAGTCTCAGCTGGCCTCGGGCGGCTGGGCACCGCTTCCAGGGGACGGGGGAGCCGGATTTGCATGTGGAGCACATTGCTGCTGGCAGAAGCAACGGCAGGGGGCAGCGCTGGGCATTGTTTACAGGGGAAGGATAATACGAAGCTGGGGAAGGGTCAAGTTGGGGGCCAGTATGTTCCCCCTTCCTGGAGTCTCAAGAGGCTTAGGAGATAAACCTGGGCTCATGGCAGGGGCAGAGGTAAGGTAGGCAAGAGTCATGTCACCGGGTGTGTTCAACTTTCCCTTCCCGGCATTGTCTCTGCCTGAGAGAGAATCGCTCTGCCTCCCTCCCGCTCAGCTGCGGTTCATGCTCTGTCTGGGGCTGAGAACGCTGCTCTTTGTGCCATTCACAGCCCTATAACTCAGCTAGTGAATTATGGGAGCAGCTGGTGCAGGGGTAGCCTGGGATGCTGAATGAGGCACCACCAGCTGAGCCCAGCCTCTTCCCTTGCTGGTTGATTGCCTGCCAGGGAGACATAAAGCGGGCACGGGGAGTGTTTTCCTTACTCAGAGCTGGGCTCTGGTGCATCTCCTGGCTTTTCTCATTGGCTGGAGCTATTCGTGTGAGGGAGTTCAGAGTCTGGTCAGGGATTCCCAGGCTAGCTGGCTACATCACTCCTCTGGGGCTCAGCTGGAACCCAAAGCCTTTGTCTCAAAGGGGCGGGGGTGTTAGGAAGAAGGACTTGAAGTGGCTGTAAGGGGAAGGGGCATGGGTTTTTCCACCTTGCGTGTAATGATGGGCTGGTCACAGCAGTTGCCTGTCTGCAACTAGAGAAGTCCCACTTGTTAAATGACAAGTATGTTGACTACAGCACCATCTGTCAAGCATCAAGGCTCATCAGCTGTCCAATTCATTGTCACTCTCATGACTAACACCAGTGACTTGTGAAAGGAGAAGGGCCTGTCTATGCTGCAATCTGGTGTAACTGCAGCACCTGTAGCCATAGTTGAACTAGCAGGGTACTGACAGTAGGGACTTCAGCAGGGACCATACCAGCCCACCTTGGGTCCTCCCACTGGCAGCGAGCCCCACTGCAGTGTGCTGTGACTGGCTAAAAGTCTGGTCACTGCTTCTCTCACAGCTCCAGTTCAGGAGTGTGGGGAGATCCTTGCTGGTAAGAGGCTTTGGCTCATGGGAGTTTTATGTTGAGAGCAGCAGTTATGGAGCACATGGTCTCTTTCCTTCGCTCATGGCCCTAGAGGAGTGTGCATTGCTTGCCGCAGGCTAGGAATGTGCTGCTAAGACCCTGTCAAATGCTGCTCTGAGGGAACAGGCTCCCAAACCAGAGAGGGGTGGGCAATCAGGGGCATCTCAGACCATTCACAAATAATTAGCCCCCAAATGGGCAGGGGAGGCGAGTAACCCAGCACTGAGAGGGCATTCACCAGTGCAGCAGACACGCAACGCTATCAGGTTTGCCTTACTAGGCATTTGTATTGCTTTCTGTCTCCACTCCTGCTGGCCACCAACAGGACAGGGCAACAGAAAGGGCTGTACTGTTCCCCAAGATGTTTTCTGGGCATGCTGCAATGTGGTATGTCTTCATTTCAAACATCCCCCTTCTCTCTGCTCAGAGGGAGGAGAGAAGACAAACTCCTAGTGCCTGAAAATCCCGTGAAAAATCCCCTACTCTAAACCGAGAGGACAAATTCCTAGTGCCCAAAGATCCCCTACTCTAAACCTGACCTCTTCCAAACATTCAGCCTCATGATGAAAGCAGGCGACAGCATCAGGATGCTCCAGGTCTATTTGCACGGCCTGAACGTACATGTGCATTTGCTCCCGCTCCTCAGTGGCGGGGAGCTAGGTAGCATTTCTAGAGTGTGTACAGAACATTCCCAGAGCGGGGTTCAATCAGCAAATGCCATTTTACAAAAACAAAACTATCTGGCGGAATGCAGCTGCTGGTGAAATTTTATTTAGAAAATGTCAGAATGAAGTGTTGTGGTGGTGCCAAAATGTCCCAACTGACATCAACATGGAACTGCTCATTTTTTTAATCAATCATTTTTTGAAACAAAGTCAAAATCATAACAAAATGTTTTGACTTTATCAAAATGTTTTTATCAGTCCAAAAGTCGGGTTTGGTTTTGTAGAAAGTTTCCAAGTGCAGAAAAGGGAAGAGATTTCAGTTTCCCTGTCTCATGTGAGCATTGGGTGAAATTCCACTGCAGAAACCCCTGGAGTACTGAGGGGAGTTTCCAGCGGAGAATCAGCATGAGGTTTTGCAGAAGAGAACTGCTGTTAGCTGTGCAGCGCACACACACACACACACACACACACACACCCCCTTCTTAGGGAAGAAAGTTGAGCCACCCCATTTCCTATGGCCAGCTTGGAACAGCGTTCACAGGACTCTGACCAAACCACTCCTGACATTTCCTTTTGCATTTCATCATTGTGGAATTCACCTCCCCAGAGCAGCTCAACTGCTCAGTTTCCTTAACGTACCCAAAGTGCTCAACCCCATGCACGGGCAGGGGATGTATAATCCTCACGCCTCCCTCCCTGAAAGTGTCCCTCCCATCTTAGTTATAGCGAGGCATCCTCTCCTTGTCCCAAGAGGGCAGAGGTGGGGAATCCGCCTCGGTCAGTCAAGCAGGGCTATTAGAACTAGAGCTTGAAAGAAACTGAAAGATGCAATAGGCAGCCTTTGCCCCTCTCCAGGCCTTTTGCAAGGCGCTCAGAGTGTGTTAATGAAGCTTCGCACCATCTTGTGAAGCAAGTAGTTCTGACTCTTATTTTGCCAACAGGTGACCAAGGTAGGAGGCATAGTGCCTAAGGGCCACACAGCAAGTTATGGACAAAACCATGGAATTTCGTCCACAAGAACCGAGAAGTCCTGACTGGCAACTCCCTGCTCTAGCCCCTCAACCCAGCTGCATGGCATGGGGATAACTGAAGGACATCCCCAGGAAGCTAGTGGAGAGGAGAGCAGGAAACTCGAGAGGTCTGCATGCATGGGGCAGAATAATGGTGCACAGGAGCTAAGTTACAGTTATTAAAATACCAATTTGCATTTATTCTCCCAACTATGCATTTTAATTTATAGGTGGACTCAAACGTCAAGGCAAACATCAGTGTGTAAGAAAAAGACCCAGCCAAGGGTTATTTTACAAGGCCTTACTTTATTGAAAGAGGATAAGAAGACACTACCACAGTGCAGGTCCAAGGTGAAAGCGCAGCAGAAGGCATTTCTGACAGTAGCAGAGCACAGCTCCTTGCAAAGCACTGGTGGAATAGGGCAAGGCCCTGAGTACAGACAGAACAGAGACTGCCTTGGTGAATCTGTGTACAAAATGCTGGTGGGTGTACTGTACACCTTAACCAGAGGGAGAATCCAAACCCCCCTGGAGGAGGAGCAGCTGAACATCTTGGCTTGGAGACAAAGCAAGAGTTCAAGAAAACACAACCAGGATGCCAGGACAGGAACACACACCCACAGGCAGACTGTGTCAGAGCTTCCTTATTTTGCTCTAATCGAACAGTATGAAAGTAGAGATTAAATATTGCAGAGAATCTGTACAGAGCATCAGACAGGAACAGGGGATGAGGGATTAGTATAAAATGGGACTGAAGTACAACACCAAGAGCTACTCAAATGCACTGTATGGTGTATACAAAACAGAAGTGTCTGCCAAAGATGGTCCAAAGACATTTGGCCCTTCAGAGCCCAGGACCGGCTTAGGAGGACAGTCCACAGAGAAGCACCACTAGACACCTCCCCATATGTGCTTCAGGTAGTGGGTTTTGGGCAGCGGGGTGCAGGCCACATTATATTCTCTAGACATCAGACCTAACAGCGCTCTTCCCATCCTGTACCCCATTCTCACACACGTGGGGGTGCAGGAAAAGACAGATACAGTACAGATGGCAGTCACATTCTTCGCGGGCATTGCTGCTTTACAGGAGTGGGCAGCCTTTACGCTTCTTGTTTTTCCTGACTTGTAAGCCGGCCCGAGTGGCCATCTCAAAGACTTCCCGCACGCCATCCTTCGTCTTGGCGGAGCACTCGAGGTATCCAAAGGCGTTGATTCTGTTAGCCATGTCCCTCCCTTCCTCTGGCTTCACTGGCTCCTAAGAGTCATGAAAGAAAAAGCTTTTAGAACGCTGAGTTAAGCACCAGTGCAGCAGGCCAGACGTGCAGTCAGGGAGGCTCAGCATCTCGAGGTACCGATACAACCATGACTACTCCTATCTGAGTGCCTCCCTCTTCGGAAGAGAAGCTAGGATTGTCTCTGGAAATGCTTTAGTATCCGGCATCTCTCAGGGACTGGGATTCTGCTGGAACATTAACAGGAACTGGAGGCAGCAGCAGCCAGTAAACCTCTGTAGGAGTAATTGCACAGCAGGAAAAGGGATCAGCAGGTCAGTCTGGGCTGAGCTGAGGGACTGCCCTGTTACTGCGTAGCAGGGATCTCCACTGCCTCGAAGCTGCTCTCAATGGGCGACCACCCTCTACCCCTGAATGCAGGAAAGGCTCCAGGGCTCTCTGTAAGAGGAAGTTACAAATAGCTGCCGGCCTGACTTATCCCCACAGAACAGGCCTCACCCCACATGCACTGCGGTTGCCATGGGGATACGCAGCACAGCCGGAAGAGCACGCGTGTCTGCACAGATGTGTTGCTTTCCTTTAAGGGATGCTGGCATCGCAGCTAGAGGTGATGTAGCCCCCTTACCTGCTTCATCTTTGCTAGCTCCCTCCGGGTGTGCTCATCATTCCGTAGGTCCTTCTTGTTTCCGACCAGGATGATAGGCACGTTGGGGCAGAAGTGTTTCACTTCCGGAGTCCACTTCTCAGGAATGTTCTCTGGGAAAGCCAAGCACAGTTAAGGACTTTGCACTGAGCTGAC
Organism: Malaclemys terrapin pileata; assembly: GCF_027887155.1. Classification (NCBI taxonomy): domain Eukaryota; kingdom Metazoa; phylum Chordata; order Testudines; family Emydidae; genus Malaclemys; species Malaclemys terrapin. The sequence goes on along the minus strand of NC_071508.1, from coordinate 10,052,879 downwards.
AGGGCTTTTTAGTACACAGCAGCCCCCTTGCAGGCCAGGCTACCACGGCTGCCTTCCTACGACGTTCCCCGGATATTAAAAGAGGCAAATGTTTTAGGTTTTCCTGGAGAAATTGTATACCGCTGAGCTGCATAGGACGGAGATACAGTGAGAGCCTTATTTGCATGCCCTGACTGCTGTGTCATTGGCAGAGAGGCTGGGTCCTACACCCCTCCACGTGGACACTGCTCAAAAAAGCGTGAAGGAAAATCTCCACCCAAACCCCAGCAGCATTGCTGATGACACCCCTACAAACTTGGCAAACAGAAGGGCCTTCAAAGAGCGAGATCATGCCAAGGAGCTGGGGGGAAGGGAACAAACATCCATGAGGTCTGATTGCCAAGGGTGTTGATTCCAGCTGGTAGAGGGGCAGCATCATTTGCAATTAGCCACTATTTCCTTGTGAAAAGGAGCATTGTCGTCCCTTTCTCCCTGATGGATAGTACTGAAGGGCACTTGAGGAGGATGTGGTACGATCATGCACGGGCCTGCAAGCAAATGGGGTGGTTTAGCAAGAGAGTTGTAATCACAGCTGTGACAGACAATTGTTCACTCATGAGCATGGAGGAGGGGACTTCTCTTGCCAATGGCACCAAGGCAGCAAACTCCTCCTCGGTCCAGAGAGTCCCACTGGCAGCCCCCCTCCTCCCTCCCAAGCAACTGATGAGACACTGTACCAAGCAGAGACCACTCTGGGAAACATCCTCATAACTATCTTCTCTCAAAGCCTCTGCCTAAACCTGCCGAGCACATCAACTCACTGAGATGACAGCATGAAGATTTGGGCCTTATCTACGCTCATGAACAGCCCTGATTCAGCAATGATGCAGTGACACCAATTGCTGAATTGGGGCCATTCTTGAGTGCAGACAAGGCCTTAGCAGCGATTGAAGTTGACACAAACAAGTTACACAACAGTTTCTTTTTCTTTACTATGAAAAAGTGTCAAAGGAAGAAGATCATCTGCCGTGAAACATCCAGGGTCAGGGAGAGCTGCAGCCAGCCAGGAATGGGGGTCAGAATTCCCCTCAACATACCCGCTTTAACGAAGGCATGGCCAGCATGTGAATTACACATTGCAAGTGCAGCAGGTAGGAGAGGAGCAGAATTGTGTCGTCTTCAGCACAGGAGATCATTGCTATGGAAGGAGAGATCCTCTTCAGCATGAACACCAGCTCTCCTAGCTCTCACTGGTTTGGACTAGATCTTTACAGTGTCAAGACAACCAGACTGGATACTAGATTTAGCAACGGAGTTCTGGTTTGCTGGCAAAACTGTGCTCCTGGCTCTACTTTCCTACGGCCTTCTTGTGGGCTGTGAAAAGACACTACCATCCTGCCGAAAGCCAGGAATTTGTTGGGCAGGGAGGGCCTGAGAACAGAGCGGAAGTGCCACAAGGTATCTGCTTTTCTGCTCATGCAGGTTTCACTCTAATCACATACAGCAGGCTGCAGAAGGGGCTGGTGGGAGTTCGGGGTTGACTGCAGGCCTCATCTTCTGGGTTCTCTTTCTGGCAGCATAAGCAAACGCACTATGTATAAGAGCAGGGTAGGTTTTGGCTGAAGCCCAGAGCAGGACAGAGAGCGCATGATACGCCCTTTGGCTACAGGGGAGACCAGACTGAAATCAAGAACTGGCAAGCAACTAGGGCTAGCTCCGACACACTGCTCTCTTCAGGAGCCCCAGCCGTTGTCAAGAATGGCTAAAGCACTTTGGCCACCAGGCCCTATCCCCGAAAGCCAGGGCAGCATATCCGCTGGAATTCGCCCTGACACTGCCGAACAATACCCAAATCCGTCAACACCTACGTTGTCAACTGTAAGACTCCTCTCTACCCACTCGGGTTTGCACCAAGGTGCTGCAGAGGGAATGGACGCAGAAAGGGCATGGAGCTATTTTGACAGGGCTCTATTTATTTCACAGCTGAGGAGGTTGTTGGAGAAGTGCACGAGGAAGAAGCTGACTTACAGAAGCCAGGCAGGAGTGATGCCGTGACATTCGAAGTCTATTGAGTGCTGAGTTTGTTTGCTAACAAGAACTTTTCTGTTCCTCTCAAGGCTATTCTAGGCTTTTGGCCAGACTCATCTCTGCAGACTGCAAGCAGAGTGCTCTCAATCCAAGCCGGTGCTTAACAGTTTTGGAAGAACATGTTCATAGTCCTGTTTAGAGTGAACTTCACCCCTGCGCAGAGGGCCAGCAGCACAAGGCCCACCCACCTATCAAGTTGCCTTGTGCATAAGGGTGAAATTCACTCTAGTTCCTAAACCCCACGTTTGTTACCCTGGCCCCAGTGATCCTACCTAGACTGTCTGGGCTGTCGATGGAAAAGCACATGAGGATAACGTCCGTGTCTGGGTAGCTGAGGGGCCTCAGCCTGTCATAGTCTTCCTGCCCCGCCGTGTCCCAAAGGGCCAGTTCCACCTAGAGGAGGAGAGATTTAAAGACGTCAGCAGCATAACAGATGACCCCCTACCCTCCCAAACCGCCTCATGCTGTAACGATGGCAATTCTCTCCGGCAGGGAAGCAATTCATTTTTCTCCGTTAAGACAATTAAGTTGCTTTGCTAATTCTGGTAGATTTAAAGGTGACCAGGCATCACCCCCTCCCTAATCCACGTCCCTGGGCCCAGTAATTGATAGTGTAGCTATGCAGGATATTTTATGGGGCTGCTGTGCAGCAATACCTTCAAGAACCCCACTGCGCTATATCACCAGCTGCAAAACGGCCTGGAAAGCCAAGTCTACTCCAAAGGAAGCAATGCTTCTCCATAGCCAGCCTGACTGGGGAGCTACAGGTGTCTGGGTTCGGGCAGGTGGGGAGCATGGTCTCTCCTTTAGAGGATTCTCCTAATCAGGGAGCGTGTCACTGAGTTCTCTGCTTACAGGTCAGGGGCTCCAGCAATCCCTGAGAGGGACAGGCACCCTGCTGAGCTTGCCACTGCATGCTGGGTTGCAGTTCACAGCAGAGGAGAGCATTGCTGGAAGCAGCCTGTCGGCCTTTGCTTCTCTCTTCCTCCCCCACTGAAAGGCTTCCTCCTCTCGGAAGTACTGGAGAAAAACGGTCAATAGCCGAGACCTCAAATAGTCTCGACAGCAATGCCTGGCACAGGGCTTGAGGAGCCAGGCTGCCACGGCCAAAGCATCAGGACAGGTGGATGAGTTTAGCCGTTCGACAGACGGCTTAGCAGGAAGCGGGGGATGGAGGGGAAGAGCGCACATGACAAACATTCCAGAGGGGAAGTGAGCAGATCTGCCAAGCGCACGGTCCCTCGTGTGGAGATTGTCCATGGCTTGGGAATACAGGCGCTAGACAAGCGCAGGTGGCCTGAGACCCCCAGGAAAGTTACCTGCTTTCCATCTACTTCGATATCAGCGATGTAGTTCTCAAAGACTGTCGGCACGTAGACCTCAGGGAACTGGTCCTTGCTGAACACGATCAGCAGGCAGGTCTTCCCGCAGGCGCCATCTCCCACAATCACCAGCTTCTTTCTGATGGCTGCCATTGCTGCAGAGACAAGAGTGAGGCTGCGGGTGAGCCACGACCCACAGGAAGGCCAACGGTACTGCATATATTGTTCATTTTGTGCTGCCTTCTGACGGGCTGAGCGGCCATGGGCATTTAAGTGCAGCACCAAGGCGTAGGCTCCACCTCCATGCCAGAACTCCGTGTTGGGGCTGGTTTGGGGGAGGAGGGTGCACTGCAGATCCCTTCTCCCCGATGGCACGTGACAGAGGTTACTTTGCCCCACCACTTGCAGAAGTCCTTACGGCACACTTCACTGCCAGTCAGGAGTGAGCCCAGGGGCCTAGCCAAATTCTGTTAGGCAAGTTAGTGCACTATACAGAACACCTGTCACGAGTCTGAGCATTCCCAGCATTGCACGTATCCACGTCGCTGTTTTTTAAACATGCTTTAGATCCTTCTGAGCATCAGTAGGGGTCAGAGTAGCGGGTCTCAAGTGTTCAGGGCACAATTATCAGGATAGGCAAAGCAGCTTATGCTAATGTCCCATTATGAATTCTGGGTACAGCGTGGATTTTATAGACATTCACATGAAAGAGCCCAGAGTCTGGGACATTCTACAAATCCGAACAGTCAATAAAAAGAGCAGACAGTGGACTGGTTTTTAAAATGCAGCTTCCTGGCTACATTCCAGCCCACACCATCTTTCTGCGTCTTTTCGCAACGTCAGTAATATAATTAGAGAAAGGGATTAGTGAAGTAGTGAGAGAAAACCCGACCAGCCTTTAAAACCGGTCTTGATTTAAAAGACCTTCAAATAAAAGAGTGAAGTTATGAACTACTTCTATTTGCCAGGAGGGTGCAGCAAACGTGAGCTCTACAGGGTAAGGAAGCAAGAGCAGAATACCATTGGTCAATTCCCTGCTGGTGTAACGCCACTGAAATCAACATCAGCATCGCTCTGAATTCCTGTAAGTGAACCTGCTGAGTAGTGCTCAGTCACTACCCGCCTCCCCCATCACGAACAAAGATTCCTATGTGCACAAGAGGCAGGGAACATGAGGCATGGTCAGGATTGGATCAGTTTAAATGGAGTCTCAAATATCACTTCCAATACAAAACTGCTGGTTCCTGCTCAATACTGAGGACTCCAAGAATTCCAACTCTTAAAATTAGGTTCAGGGCCTACCCCAGAAGACGGATCAAATGCCTTACTTCAGTCAAGTGGCCAGCAGTAAATAGAGCGCCAAGGAAATGGCAAGTGACTACATCAGCAGTGCAGACAGAGGAAACAGGTCAGCGCTGGGCGAGAAAGTGAGGTTTTATTCCTGGAACAGTTTTCCAGCCTCGCCTTTAAACCCAGAATTATCAATCCAGAGACAGCCACTCTAGACAAGGAAGGGCTAAGCAAGAGGCAGAGATAAAGTTCCAGTTTTATTGTCCTCTACTGAGGCCTGGTCTACACTAAAAGTTAGGTCACCCAGGGGTGTGAAAACTTCACATCCCAAGCATGGTAGTTAAGCGGAGTGAACCTCTCCAGGGGGTGTGTTACCCACACTGTAGCATTTCAAGTGTAGATAAGCTCTGGTGAAAGTAATGCATGAGAAAAGTGCCGCAGTGACAATTCAAGAGACAAACTCCCTTTTTCTTCGCCACAGGTATAACCTGGACAGTGGGACTGAAAGCTCCCCCCACACCACACCTTGCTGGCCTGGAGCACACCTCCCCCTTCCTGTTTTCCAAAGGTGACTGGGTAATTCATTCTTTATCTCCATTCAATTCTTGTTGAGTCTATCCAGCTTGCTAGCAAGGGGGACAGCTACGCCACTGTGATGGCGGCCCACAAAGAACTGGTCACGGGGCCCTGGGCACAATGAAAGCACGTGGATTATTAAAGTTAGGTGGAAAGAAGAGCACCTTGGAGAAGTCTGTTGGAGATGTACAGATGGCTACTGTTACTCGAGAGAGCAACTCAACAGTGCAGAGCTGGGCACCTAATACCACTATTAGGAAGGGAAATACTGTGCAACGTTCCTGCGAGGGGACTTTGCTCTCTGCCTAGACAGCATCCCTTGCATTAGCTGGAGAGGCAAGGCTTGCAGGGGGCGGCTAGGAAACCCCTCCTGGAGTTCGAGGGAGAGGAGGTTCCAATCTGTAGAGCCCATAAGTGTGACTGCTGTTTGCCTTGAAATGCAAAACTGCACTGGGCGATCTATTTTCACCAGCTGCCCCAGTCTGTGGCTAAATTTTGCACACTCTTATCTGGATTTGTATAATGACAATGAGCACCCATCCCCAGCTCCGGTTCCTTCCCACAAACTTCACATTTACATAAGGATTTTCACAAGGGTACATAAGGATTTATATACGGTTCGTGCCTACCCTTGTAACGGCAATAACCCGGGAAGCTGAAAACGCTTGCTCTAGTACCCGATACTCAGAAGTATACAAAGCACTCTCTCACACCAGTCTGTCTAGAGATACCACTCTAGATCAGGCCCCATTGCAGTACATGTTGTGCCGCCATATTAAAAAAGACAAGATCCCTGTGCCCAAGAGCTCACAGTCTCAGACCTAAGGGCTGGTTTACACCAAGAACTTACATTGGCATCGCTACATCTCTCAGGGGTGTGAAAAATCCACATGTAGTTACGCTGACCTCGCCCCCCGGTGTAAATCAATGGCAGAATTCTTCTGTCAACCTAGCTACCGATGGAAGAACCCCAGCGTCTCCGGTGCAGCATTACAAAAGTGCTACTACAGCAGTTTAAGTGTAGACATACCCTTCATAAATTTCGAGGATAGAGGTTTGACCTGGTGCCTTGTTACCTACCCAAAGGGTCTGAAGTGAGGAGAAACAGTATGTTCTGCTCATATGCGGCATCTGCGTATGCATGTCAAGTCACTATCACTCAGAGAACCTGTCTGTTTTGCATCTTTTTGCACTCACGAGAACTTGTCACATAAAACGCCTATTATCTGTTGCATAGTGGCAGAAAGGGTTCAACAAGCTGAATCCATTTTAATATGATGAGCAAATTCTCCTCTTCCCCCCCCTCTACCAATGAAAAAACAAATTAATGATTAAGGTAATTAACTACCTTCCACTATGAGATTGTGTTTCTAACCTCCCACTAAAAACTGGCTTGGAACACATGAATGGGCTGCCTTTCAAAATAAATGTGTGATTAGCTAATCACATAAATGTCACCTCATCGCAGCCTCATCCTTACTAAGCAGTAATTATTTCAGTTACCACAAAATAAGCCAGCAGTGCCATGATGTAATAACTCAGGACGCAACACAAATAAGCATTTACACTTGCGGAATGCCCACCAATCAGCTGGACAAACTGCTGGAGGGTGGGGGAAGGAGTTAATTCACACAAAAACCAGCTGATATTCCCAGAATTAGCTGTGACTCTCCAGATACAGACACATTTAGGGGTCTAATAAGCTCCTAGAGCAGAGTTTTCAGAGGACACCCAGCCACGTTTGATGAGTTTCCTGCACCATAGTCACAGTCTGCAGGATGTAGAAAACCCGCAGAGCGTGAAAGGAGTGTTACTTACGCAGGGCTGCTTTCAGGCCATCTGTGGACAACAACTGCGATGCTAGCGAGGAACCTACGCTTTAGCTCAATCAATCTAGCCCATTTTAAAGGCTGGAGCCTTGTCTAGACTAAGACTTTTCAAACACGTTACTGTGCTGTCATCATGCCTGAATATCGCTGGGGCCTTATCCAGACTAGGACGTAAACTGCGCTCCCACTCTGGCTGTTTCTGTCATTTTGTGCTTCCTTGTGCATGGAAAAGACCTTACAAACCCATTTCACCAGCCACTACCCTCTTCATTCAAATCCCTCCAGGATTCTTTCACAACACCCACCCCCGAAAAAAACAACTCGATCCCCTCCAAGTTACACACCCCTTGGGTTTGTTCTTCGGCTGGAAGGTCTTTGGAGCAGAGACTGCATTTTTGGGCCTGTTGCACGGCCTATTTGTCAGCACTTAAGATCCATGTGCAAAAGTCTTCAAACAAGAGGAAGCAGAGGTCTGTGTGTGTGTGAGTGCCAGCTGCACTCCTGGCACAGGGCACCCCACTCAGAGCACATCTGGCATCATTTTACCCAGTGTCCATAACAACGCATCCTTTGCCACACAATCACTGTTTGAGTTAGCCCTGGTATGGAGAGTAGGCAGTGCTGCCAAATTGCACTCAGCGAAGAGCACTGAAATCCCTCGATAAAGTAGCGATTCTATTTTCAGCCTGAACTTAAAAAAGGGACAGGGTTTTTTAAAGGAATTATGCCTTCATGTCCTTGAGTCTCACAATATGGCAATTATAACTTAGCCACAGAGGGCTCAGTGATCAGGCACTGAATGCCTCCTGTGAAACAAGAACTAGGTAGTTTAAAACTAGGTTGAACAAAGCAACAGAAAATAAATACTGGAGGGAACAAACATGCCTTGGCTGGGAAACGTACTATGACCTAACAGTTCTTTACCATCTCCGATTTACAGGGTTCTTTGATCCTAAGAGTCTGTCCCATTCTTTTATAATCTGCATAACATATTAAATTCCCTGTGCCCATAGAAGACTTGGGTCAGGACTTCAGTGATAGCTCACTGTCTAATCCCTTATTAATTACAATTCACTACACGGGGTGGGGAGGACGTGCCTTCCAAAGCAGCATCAGCCCTGACCATTCTGAGCACTGTAGCCTGAAGTCAGACACTGACTTGCTGCATACCTGCCGAGATAAGGCTGTCCCCAAGGGATTAACCTACACAAATTTTGTAAGCACAACAGCCACAAGCTTTCTGTGCGGATCCTGCAGGAGGCAGGGTTTTGTTTTTTTTCTATAAAGCCAGGCACGCCACCTTCACAGCTTAATTTGATTGTTTCCCTGCAAGGTAATAAGACAATTTTTTCAAATTGTCTCTTGGAGACAATTCATCATTCCTGGGCTTTCTATCAGCATTTCTACTTCACCAAGTAACAGCTGCCCTGTGCATGGGACTCTTTTTCTCCCTCCTCTCGCAAAGAGGTGTTCTGCGGGTCAATAAGAGTGAAGGCAGACTATTTCCTGAACATTTTAATTGTAAGATAGCATGAGGTTTCTCAAGGACAGTCCCATTTAAAGAAGTGCTTCCATATTTTTGCACCTTGTTCAGTGGTGTAAACTACAAGCCATTTTTCCTTTTTAAAGAGGATTTTTCCCTGCTTTGGTGAATCAACATACGTGCCCACCCTCCCCCCTTTTAAGCGGCATGGCACAATAGATAGTAAACAATACAAGGCACTTTTATAGCAGTATAACTATCTCCACACCATGAGGTCATACTGGTATAGCTACAGAAATAGTTATACCAGTACAAGAACGTGTGTCTAGACCAGGCCTTAGACTCATTTTACAGACAGGTTAACAGGAACTGAGAGTAGCTTACCTAAAGCTATACTGGAAATCTTTGTCAGAGCCAGGATTAGAACTTGAGGTTCCTGGCTCCCAGGCTGTGCCCAGACTGTATCCTTCTCCCGGAAGCAAACAGGGAGGGGGAGTACAGTGTATGATGTGGACAGAGGCATGTGGATTTGTCCTTATGCAGGTTCATGGCCCAGTCAAAAGGAAAACGGAGATTCCTTCAACTCACAGGAATAATTTAAGCCAGTCTGGTAAAATGTTCACAAAAGTTTACCAACGTAGGTGCAAATGAAGATTTCCCCGACTTTCACCATGCCATGGGAAGAAACAGTAGTGATATTGCACTCACCTCTCTAAGGCTACGTCTACACTTGCAGAGTTTTTGCGCTGTCAGTTTCAATGGCGATAGGGAGCCAGTGGGGAAAAAAAAAAAACCACTGGTTTGCGTTCTCACTTACTTCCACAGGTGTCAGAGAGTGTTCACATTTGCAGAACTTCCATCACCGATGAGAGCAGGGCACGGAGGGCAGCTATCCCACAGTGCATCTCTCTGCATTTTGAGGATAGGTCTTGTGGGAAGAGGGGTGTGTGATCGCAGGGCATTTGGGGTCCCTGCACAGCCGCCTCTCCCCAAACACTGATCGGCCCCGGGTAGCTCAACCTTGCTCCAAGCAGGGGATCCTGTGGAGCAGCCATTGTCACCTGGCCAGATAAGTGAGCACTTGCCAAGAAAACAGGAAGGGGAGTTTCAAAGTTCCAGGGGCTTTACAGGGAGAAGCGTGGATGTCTGTTTACCTGGCATCAGAGCCGCTGAGCTGCTGGCCAGAACGGTCACCTAGGCGCTGTGGGATATCCTGCAGAGGCTAAAAGCTATGTAAACAGGAAGAACGTGTCTTCACTTGCACATCACCGGTAAGAGCTGTACGCCTCTCATGGAGGTGGTTTTCTTTTTGCAGTGAAACTTCTGAGTTTCACTGCAAAAAGTCATTGGCAAGTGTAGACGCTCATGTTTTTTTTTCCACAAAAAAGCGACTTTTCCCACTTTAAATGGCAAGTGTAGACATACCCTAACGCAAACAAGTTGGTTGCTCAGCCAGAATTTTGCAGTGTTGGCTTTAAAAACAAACCACGTCAAAGAAAGAGCAATAACTATCCAGTCCCTTTAAAAATAAGGGCTTGTCTACACTTACATTTTATAGTGCTCTAACTTGCTGGCTCAGGGGTGTGCCGCAAGTCTGAGCGCTTTAAAGCGCTAGTGTAGACAGGCTCCCCGCGCATGGACCTAATCCCCTCGCTCACGGCGACTACACTCGCACTTCAAAGCGCAGCCGTGGGAGCGTTCCCGTGGCAGCGCTTTGAGGTTTCCAGTGTAGACATACCCTAAGATAACAAGGCCTAGTCTCCACACGTTTTGTGCTGTGAGACCATTTCTGTTAGGGGTGTGATTTTTTTTAAAATCCTAAATAGTTATACCAGCACTAACCCGTAGTGTGGATACAGTTATACCAGCACAAGGGTTTCTTAAACCATTATTCCCATTTTCACACAGGAAGGGAAATATCTATACCAGAATAACTGCAAATACACTCGGGGGGTGTACCACTTTAACTAGACTAGTATAGATCAAGTGATGCAATTTTCTAGTGTAGACAAGTCCTAGGAGTAGGAAGCTTTTTAAGCAGAGAAAGGAACTAGTTAGTGGTACTGTGCTCTCTAGCACTAATGCAGGAGGACTTTGCTCTCACACTGACCTGCTTAATTTGAATTGGGGACAAAGCACCTTTGATTAGGTCAGCTTTTATGTGCCTGTCATCAATGATAAAAATGAGTAGAGATCACACTGAACTAGATATTTCCATTTCATTTGTCTCTCACTTAACAGGTTATTGGGCCAAAACAGATTAAAATAGGAATTTCTAAAACTCCAATCTTCTTCAGACAATGACAGGTTGAAAGTGCTCAGAGCCCTCCCAGGCCCCCCCTCAAAGGCCTAAGGCAGTCTAATTTAGATCTGCAAAAATGTAACTTGCCAGACAAATTTTTTGTAAACAGACTGGGCCAGCGTGTGAACGAATAATGCCTTGAGCGAGCTCTAACTGTGTTTGTAGGGACCAGTCCCATTCCCAGTGCCTAGCTGTTCAAGCAGGGCCTGAACGTGCAGTTGGATTGTGCCCAAATAGCAAAACTTTGTCAAGTCAAACTGAATTCCAGGAGAGGACAAGAGGAGCAGCATACAAAGAAAAAAGGCAAAGATGTTCCCCCATTCTCCAGAGTGGGCACTGATACCCACACTGAAGAGAACATTGCTAATCTCCTTCCCACCCCATAAAGCTGCTTAATCTCAGGTAATTTTGTGACAATGATGCACAGCAGGACGGGCAAAGTGGCTGGCTCTCCATACTGGGGATTCTTGCTTTGGCATAGCTACATTGGTGCAGAAAGTCACTCCCCCACTTCTGCTTACCTTTGTGCAAGCCTTGTGCAACATCGGTGCACTATGTCTACGGTAGTGGTCTCAACTAGTCCTCGGGATAGACAGGCTGTCAGGCCCTGCAACACTAGAAGGCTCACAGCAAGGTGTCCACACAAGCCATTCATCAGTGTCAATTATTTAAAAAGAAAAAAAAAAAATCTACATCTGACCAGAGAGAAAACTGATTGCAGGAAAAACAGGAAGTGAAGTCAGGTTTGCCCAGCTGTTTTTAGTCTGTACAGTGAACAGAAGTCAGACAGTTGCTGCAGTAAGTTAATGTTCTTGCTCATTTTGGACCCTCGTTTCCTTGGGCAAGAAGAACAAGAACAGAACATATGAAAATTCCGGGTCGCACTAACCCAGGAATTTCACCTAGGAAGGATTCACATTCCCAAATGAGCTCCTGCGCCGATTAGCTCACAGTCAGGAGTCCTGGCTGGTAACAAGTATTTTATTTAAACAACACATTCGTATGCGAGGGTTAACAGAATGAAAAGCTACTGTAGAGAACCCAGACTGCTCCCAGAATGATTATACATGCAACCAGCTCTTCCATTAAAGGAAATAAAGGAGCAAAACACGATTAAGGCTGCATCATAATTAACTGGAAGCGAAGGATTAAGAAATGAAATTCAGAGGCTGACTTGCATTTCAAAAGCAAGCTGAAGAGTGTGCTTCTTATCTGCATATTTAGTTCTGCTCTCCCAGATGCTTTGTAGCAGGAGCTAAAGAATCCCATCGCGGAGGCTATCCCAAAGCTGCGCCACTCACAAAGGCGACAGCCCTGCATTCGCTGTACAAGTCACCTCTATAAATCAGGGGCAGTGGTCTCCAGCTTTTATAGCCTCTGAACAGCACACTAAAATCTGTCTACAAACATTTCTGGTGTGAAGAGGAGTGTGGAGACGTTTTATCAGGGTAAGGCCAAGTCTTGTAGTAGCCCCAGAACTTAACAGCTCAGTAGGCACCACAGTCCGCTAGCATAACATACGGAGCGTTTCCCGCACAATGTCGGTTATTGCCAGAGACCTAGTAATAAAAGCGAACCTGGAATTTACCAGATGGGTAGGATTAGAATGAAGGACTCAATTTAACAAGACCTGACAGCCCTAACCCAGGAGAAATTCAGGACTTTAAAATGAATTTAAATCCAATTAAAAGGAAAGAAGAGGTACAGTAATATTAAAACTGAAGGTAACTCTGCAGTGTAGTTAGTTACTGGTTAACTTTTTAGGACGAGGCCAGTTTTACACAACACACTAAGATTTTACTTGACTGACCTTAACCCAAGTTGCCTGATACCTTGTGTCAACAATTGTTAGTATAGTCCCCGCAACTGTATTGAAAACAATCCTTTGCACACATGCATTGCCTCTCATCAAAAGGTCTGAAGCTCTTATACACATTAAGCATTACATTAATCCCCTTTTAAACACACACATGGGAAGTAGAGAAGTATCAGGAGTTTAAGGCCAGAAGAGAGAACCAAATCATCTTTCTGACCTCCTGCACATCACAAGCCACTAAACCCCCGCCAGTTACCCCTGCACTGAGCCCAGTAACCTGGATTAGACTGAAGTGTTACAGCCCCCAGGACACTGCATTACTGTGTGCCACAGGTAGGTAACAGATGGAGGTGCACTAATGACCGAGGCCCCTGCAATTGACCGGGTGAGATATACCCAGGTGAACCTATCTAGCATGCTGCACGGATTTGTCCAATGGCAGTGCCAGGAATAAAACAACGGAGACTTGCTTTCCACTCCCCACGAAAACTACATCCCCTTCCACCCCAACAACGTTCCCTGACATGAACAAGCAGCCTTGGTTTCCACAACTAACTTGCACCTCTCCTAATTAACACACTTAAATTGCACTCCATGATCCTTACTACAGACACACACACAGGATTCTGGGGGTTTCTTTGTTTGGTGACAGAATCCCAGAGGATTTCAGCCCAAACCTGAAAATTGCTCTTATGAGTGGATCACCACTACTCAGCTAGTAAATCTTTGGCACAAGCTTGCTTTTGTGCAGCTCTACATGAACAGTGGCCTTTTTGTAAGTGGCGTGGTAGATTTAAGATGGAGATATTTAGAATATTAAGGGCATCCCATGCTAGAACAGCAAGTGGGAAACCTCATCAGGCATCAGGAACTTTGCAAAGGAGTTGCAATATTTTATGTTTTGGGGGAAGACACTTTAGACCCATATATCCAAACTATGTGGCCACGCTGTGCCATTAACCTAACATGGACCCCCAACAAGCTGACAAGGTGCAAGGTGACATTCCATGAGGAAAGCTTAAGAACTAAGCATAGCTGCAAGCAATTCTCAGCTGAATGATGCAACGTGCAAGAGCAAATCCCCATCCACCCAGGCTTCGGCAGGCTGAGCTCACTTCAACTCACAGCGCTCGTCATCATTAACCGCTGTGGCATCACCACCTCTGGGTCCAGAGCTTCGCAGGGTTACTGGCCGGGTTTTGAGGCTGCAACATTACTTCGTCAACTCCAAAAAGGGCCCATTGCCTCTGAGTTACTCTAAGGGCTTGGTAGAGTGACCAGACAGCAAATGTGAAAAATTGGGACAGGGGGTGGGGGAGTAATACGAGCCTATATAAGAAAAAGACCCAAAAGTCGGGATTGTCCCTATAAAATTGGGACATCTGGTCACCCTAGGCCTGAGTTTGAAGGGGAAGTCCTCCTAGGCTGGCTCCCTCTTCCTTGATCTGGGAGCATCTCCCTCCCTTAGCACCATATGCAACAGTACGATGAGGGCCCTCCCCCCTGCCCCAGCTACAGACCAGCCTGCTCCTTGACTGTGCTGCCAATCCCTCTTGGCTGCACTACTGAGGTGACCCTCCAACAGCAGAGGGAACGGATTCCTAATTGGTGGTCCAGGGACACCAGGGATCCCATATAATCCTGCCTCACAAGGTACTCATGCCCAGCAGACACCCTCCTTGTTTAGGATTCTGTCCCTGCAGGCATATTACTGACTTACAGAACACCAACCCCAAGGCTGGGCAGACCTGCAGATGGCATCTTTCAGGGCAATGTGTGGTCAAGAGACACCCGTAGGTTGGCTGTGTCAGCTGGCAGGACCTGTTCCTGGACAGTGACTTGTGAACCTGGGCATGTTCAGGAGTTTCTAACTGCTACAGATCGGGGCTCCCTCTGACAAACTGATCTGACACCAAGGCTTGTGCAAAGGTCGATAGATCCGGGTCTCAAGTTCAACTCATGAAAATGCAAGATGTTGGCGCTACAGACAAAGATAAAGGGTACGATCAGCTCTGATGCCCACATCTCTACAGAAAGCTTGTGGGGAACACTCATTCCTTCATCTGCTGGGATACGGTCACCTACATGTTAGTCCATCTTTATCGATCACAAGCAGCAGATCCGCTATGCAGGCATCATGCCATAGCTTCATGAGACAGGACAAGGTAAACCTGGGGCCACTTACCACATTTGCCTTGGGACACAAGAGTTCTTTGCCCACCACTAATCCCACTTTTCGCCTTATCTCTATTATTCTATATCTGAAAGCCGTTAACTGAAGGGGACAGGGGTTGTGAGAGAGCCCTGATGTTTTTGGGAAAGGCCAGTCTGCAGGGTGATGAATGGAGGAAGTTCCGGGAGACAAATGGCATGTTCCCAGAAGACAGGAAGAGAAAGGCAAGGAACGCGAGATTAGCCAGCACACAGCCCAGCAGGATTTCTATTAAAGCTGATGTTAAAACTATCTAATACACAGGTTAAAGGGTTTCTATACATCTGGGTAGAATGCTTAAATTATCCAAAAGTACAGAGTTTGGTTTAAAAAGTCAAAGTACATCTGGTACATAATCTGCAATATCCCCAATTAAGGTTAATAAATTTAACAATACAGTTTAAATATTAGCATCCGAATATCCAGTAAAAGCAAATCCAGCCAGCAGTGTGCGGCTAACGTGGAAGAGCAATACTAGCCACAATTAGAGCAAGGCAAAGGACTTTTTGGCAAATAATATATTATTTGGGACACCAAAACTATTTGTGATTCAGGTCAAGTTCAATGAATAGTTTTGGCCAAAAAAAAAAAAAAAAAAAAAACCAAAAAAAAACACCTTTAAAAAATTCAGACATTTCAAAACATTTCAATTAGACATTTTGTTTAGAAAATGTTGTTTTGAAATTAACATTCAAAATGCTGCATTTGACCCGAATGATTTTTTTTTTCATTTTAGCAAGAAAAACCTGAAGAATTCAGTTTCAGTTCAAACCAAACAAGAACCAAAAACCTCCCATCGATTCTTCGCTCATTTCTAGCCATGATACAACTCCATCTCCTTCTCCCCACCACTTCCTTACTCCCCTGGCTAAGCATGAATGCTGCTGGAAAGAAGAGAGTGTTCTAACCAGATGCATTTAGAGGCGGCCAGGCTCATTGCAGAATAGCCAGGAGCTCACAGATTGTTGCCTTGCACTTTACAGACTGTCCATAAATTACATAACACGATTCTGTGTTATGTAATTTATGAACAGCCTCCTACAATATTCAGAGATGGAGGAATTCAAGATACTCCCAAAATCGTGGGGGTCATCAGGCCAAAAGGCAGCTTCTCCATACCCCGCCCTTGTCCCATTCTTTCTTCCTCTCTCCCCAAATGCTACTACAGAAGCCTTGATCTTACAGAGAAAGACACTACCCTCCCCTCCCTGACCTGGAGTATCTCCTGCCCCATGTTCTCCATGCAGCTGCCTGAAACCTGCCTGAGGTTGAGCAGTCACAAGACAGATCCATGACTCATCCACCCAATAAACTGTTCTACCCCACCCATAACTTGAATACAGAGTTGAGACTCACATGTATTCACAAGGAAGGGTAGCAGCCAGAAATAGTCCTTCGAGCAGAGCTTCCAAGATACTAAATGGAAGCTAGCATCAGAGAACTAATGACCAGCTGGATAGAGATCCCGCCCAGCCATTACAATTCCATTAGAAGAAATCCATGTCATGGGTCCATTTCCTCCTGCACCTCTTTATAACAACATCACACACGCAGTTAGTTCAGATATTTTGCTGTCATCCAAATGCAAAATGGACCATTGCCAGACACTAACTCAATGTTTGCTTTTATGCATCTTCATCTGTGTAAAGCCACCAACCCATATCCCTCTAGTTTTGCTCATAACAAGTCAAAAGTTAGAATCTATTTTAACTCAAACAAGCAGGCATGATTAACATCAGATTAAATATTTCTGGTGAAATAAGTTTGAGATATTCACTTGTGCAAAGGCTCTCTCTCTTTAGGTCTCCCCAAGTGCATAATTCAAATGAAGACACCTACAATAACATTTCTTTTGCCTTCCAATATTTCCCCCTTTAGCTTTACCCTGAGCGCATTCATCTTCTTTTCCAACTTATTTTTGGAAAGTCACAGGCACACATCCCTTAGGATCTGCCATCAACATTCATAAAATACCAGCCTGCATTCTTTTCATAAGGAGATTAGCTTATCTTTTCAGGCAGTGTTTGTGTCACTCAAGACTACAATGTCCTTCCTGGGGAGTACGAGATGCATAATGCAAAAGGCTTTGTTTGTGTTTGAGATAACAGTCCCTAGATCACAAGAAGTTCACAGAGGAAATCATGGAGAAAATTTCAGGAGGTTAGTTTAAAGTTGCCAGCAGAAAATCTGAATGATTAAAGAGCATCAACATCAGACATGGAATGTCTCTACAGCCAATGTTTTCAAGAGGAACTAGCAGATTTTGGGTGTCCAACCTGACATCCTTTAAAGGGGTGTGAAGCTGGGTAATTCAGCTTTTTATGAAAAGCAGACTCCTTTAAGATGCTTCAAGTTGTGACTGGTGATTTCTGAGTCTTCTTTATGGGGGTCTCAGTCATCTCAGATTCAACTCCCATGAACATTAGAGGGGAGTAAGAAAGACAACATTTCTATCCTTATCAAATAGTTAAACTATTTCAACATTTCACAAATTATCCCTCCCTTCTTCTCTTTTCCAATTGGAAATTTAAGTGAAGAGGACTGAACGACTGAAGAAAGGATGCCAGGTTTAAGAAAAAGTCTCGGTTGTGAAGATACCTCCCCTCCCACAAAAAGAGGTGAGTAGTCAGAAATGTCTAAGTAGGCTTTTGAAAGGTCTTTCCTATATCCTACGTTATGTTTGTTCTGAAGGGTTGTGCCCAAACTCTGACACAGGTGCCAACTTTCAGCATTGTCACTATCCACAAAGTGAATTTTAGGCCATTCTCTCCATGCTGTTCTGGGCAGGTATAGCCAACATGTTGGTAAGAACATTGGTGTCTAATCTACACTAATGCTGCCACTGTTGCCCGTACTGGTGCTGGAGCAACAGTGGAGGATTGCTCATCTCCCCCAGTTTGATGAGAGATTGCGAACTAGGAACATAGCAGCACTGTTCTATGCTCCAAGCAGCTACAACAAACTGTAGTCATCGCTGCAAAAAATAGCAACAATTCTGTCATAGCTATTATAATATAAGTCCCCCTTGGGTTTAATGACTCAGGATTGAAACTCCTACCAGATAGGAAATGGGGAATTTCTTTGGTAAAAAAAATACATCTTTCATCCAGTTGTCACTGTGGGAGCTGGAGAGAATGGTAGAGAAAGGTGTTGACCCTTCAAGGGAAAAAAATCAGAATCTTAGCATCAGAATTTAGAGATGAAGAGACCTATTAAAGCTTTTTACTGGCTGGCCCCTCCCCAGGCCAATGATATAAAAGCTTTGATCTAATGTGTTATGTGGATGATCAAACTCTAAAGTTCAGACCGTTTTAATGGGCACAGATTTCTGAAGTATCTGTATCCTGACTACGAATGTACCAACTAAGCCCCAGATTCTGGCAGGTTCAAGATAATCCTGCACGCATGACGGTTATGGAGATAGACCTTAAATCCAAGTATATGAATAAGTGATTACGATAGGGAGGTTCACATCTTCAAATCAAGAATAAGTTGCACTATTAAAAGAAAATAGCACAGACACCAAGCAGGGGCAACATCCTGAATCAGTGCTAGTTACCGTCTTACCCAAATCCCATTACATACAGATGGGAAATATAGCCACACGTACCTGTTTGTCGTGTAAGAAAGGTTAGCTAGCTTGTAACGTTCAAAGCAATTAACAATATTGCAGAGAAAGCGACTGCCTTAGTCTTCACTGCCAAAAAAAGATGAATTTTTACCATGGGATAACTAAGATGTGTTCGGCTATCCCACTGTAAAATCCTAGAGGCCATCAGACATTGTAGTTTTTACTGTGAGGTAGCTAGCTAGGCAAGATGAACATTATGCCCACACCCATGGCTGACTTCATCTAGTTACCTCATAATAAAGAATGCCTGGTCCCCACTAGAATTTTGCAGTGAGATAGCTGAAGTGCATTGTCAAACCAAAAACAAAATACACCTATTTTTATGCAGTAAAGACATACCCACAGTGCAAGCCCCAATACCATTCAGCTAGTTCTGTGAGCAGCACAACCAGCTTTACTCAAGCCCAACGGACAAACCCTCAAGAAGAGGGCAGGGGGAAATTAAAACAAAGTAAAGCAACCCAAGAAACTGTTTCTGAAATGACACTGCTGACAGACTGGCTATAGATAGAACACGGCTGTCTGAACGCTTTGATGATTCCTTGAGATGAAATGACCTTTGTTTGCATTTCACTTGTCAGTGCTTGATCCACTTTCCCCATCATCTCCACCTTGGGTATTGTGGAAGCCTTTCTAGCGTGTCAGAAAGTTCCCAGTATGCAACACTCAGGTGGCTGATTCAGTCAGGATATGGTGGTCTATCCATCTAGTGTGCTGAGCACTAAACTGACCATGCAGTGACTAGAACACTCCCTACAATAGTAGGAGCTGACTTTTCTCCAGGAGATGAGCATGGATCCCGGTCCAATTTACTTCCCCATTTCACTATCTTGCCGGGCTGGCTAATACCACTGAGCTTTAGGGAGGATTTTTAAATTTAAAAAACTAAACTCACACATTTTTCTTCACTGTTTCAAGAAGGAAGTTACCAGGGTCTGGGTGAGTTTCCCACGAGAGATCTGTCATGTTAGTTTCAGGGCTGCCTCCTAAGCACATCTGTGCCAAAGAGCCAGCAGGCACACTGGACTGACGTGTCCCAACATCCTTTGCATTTCAACGGGCAGCACTGAGGAGCTATTGACCATGGCAAACAGTCCAGAAAAGCAGAGACTGGTGCAAGTTGAGAGGGTCCAAATCTACTACTTTTGGCAAGAAAGCTGCAAGCCCAGCAAATCTGGCAACAGAAAAATCTGAGGCCAATACCACAGTGATTAGTACAGAATAAACGCCCAAAGAGACAGGATTAAACTGCTTCTATCAAAGTCATTGACTAAGCTAGAGAGACGTCAGAAGCAACAGTTCAGGCACAAGCCAAACGTCTGATTGAGGAAGGGGAAAACCCCCGCTTGTACCTAGTGGTGACCTACCGCTGTAATGTGGTTTGACACATGGACACACAGCTGCTACAGAAGGGCTGAGCAGCGCTGCCTAAGCACTGCACAAGGGGACCAGGTGCATTATTTCGGGATGAGCATTTCACTTTCTTCTAAGGCAGAGGTGGGCAAACTACGGCCCATGGGACTGTCCTGCCAGGGAGGCTAGCCCCCGGCACCTCCCCTCCTGTTTCCCCTCCCCTGCAGCCTCAGCTCGCTCGGCCACCAGTGCAATACTCTGGGCGGCGGGGCTGTGAGCTCCTGGGGCAGCACAGCTGCAGAGCTCGGCCTGACCCGGTCTCTGTGCTGCGTGGTGGTGGCAGCGGTGTGGCCCAGCTCCAGATGGGCGGCACGACTCCAGCGCCGCCAGCCATGGTAGCATGGTAAGGGGGCAGGGAACAGGGGGGGTTGGATAGAGGCAGGGCCGGCTTCAGGCACCAGCCTGGCAAGCAGGTGCTTGGGGTGGCCGCTCCAGAGAGGGGCGGCACATCCAGCTATTCGTCGGCAATTCGGCAGACGGTCCCTCACTCCTGCTCGGAGCGAGGACCTCCCGCCGAATTGCCGCCGCAGATCACGATTGCGGCTTTTTTTTTTTTTTTGGCTGCTTGGGGCGGCCAAAACCGTGGAGCCAGCCCTGGATAGAGGGCAGGGAAGTTCGGGGGACTGGTCAGGGGGCGGGGCTGTGGATAGGGGTCGGAGTGGTCGGGAGAAGAACAGGGAGTTGAATGGGGGCAGGGGTTCCGGGGGGGGGCAATCAGCGAGGGGGGTTGGATGGGGCGGCAGGGGTTCTGGGGGCTGTCAGGGGACAGGGAGAAGGGGTGGTTGGATGGGGCAGGAGTTCCAGGGGGGCTGTCAGGAATGAGGGGAGGGGTTGGATGGGGCGGCAGGGGACAGGGAGCGGGGGTGTGTGGATGGGACAGGGGTCCCAGAGGGGCTGTCAGGGAATGGGGGGGGTTGGATGGGGCAGGAGTGGGGCGAGGGGCAGATAGGAGTGGGGGCTGGGCCACGACCCCTTCCCCAACCGGCCCTCCATACAATTTACGAAACCCAATGCGGCCCTCCGGCCAAAAAGTTTGCCCGCCCCTGTTCTAAGGGGTGGTCACTGACGGAGGCAGCGAGATACTGCTCTGTACGGCCCAATCCTACAGAAGCATTCTTTGCTCAGGTACACTGATGAGGCTGTTGGCAAAACCAACCCAGTCTCTGAAAATCAAGCTATCATTTCTCCTGGCTTGTGTGTTCGTTGTCTCCAAGAGGAAGGAGCCTGGAGTCAGGCTTTTGACGATAGTTATGCAAGAGGCCTAATAACAATTTAGTTTATTCTGCTACAACAGGGGCAGCTCTGTAGGGCTAACAGCAATAAAAACCTTGTTCTTGTCAGGAGATTGAAGGAACAAGACCAGGCAAAACTTATATGCCAGACCAGGTGCTGCTTTTATTGTTCCCTTCAGGTAAGTTTGGTCAGTAACTCTATCCCCTCCCCCTTTCTCCAAAAAGAGAAAGAAACCAGCTCCTTTTAGCTGTACTGTACTTCACGGAGACAAGGGAGCTGGGGAAGGAGAGGGAACAACTGTTCTAGTGCAGCAGTCAACTGAACTCTTCACAAAGAGGCAATCTGGAAACCAGAGACAGATGATTACACAAGGGAGACAAAACCTAGGCGCCCTCCAGCTGGCCTCCCCAAATCACCATTTGCAGTGGCAGCCAATTCCAAACCACTTGAATCAATATTTACTATTTTAAAATCCCCGTATCAGCTGCCAGGGGTGTAAGTCCTGTACTCGCTAGTCCTCGTGGTACCATGTAGGGTCAATCCTGAAGCCCTGGTGGAAGAGGTGGTAGGCAAGCTGGTGCTATGGAGCGCCAGTTAAAGTCATAATTCACTTGTCTTTGCCTGCACAATACCAACCAGATTCCCTGTTTTAAACCTTTCTGGTTTCAGCACAGCTCGCCATATACAATGACCACTAACAGAACATGCTGCTTTTGTCTGAAATAATTATGTGGTCACAGACTGCTTGATTCCAACTGCAACCAGACTCCTGAGTTGGTAAAGAGCTTGTTTTCCTGCAAAGATCCCTTGCAATAAAGGCTGATGGAAAAGAGTAAAGAAGATACATCAACATCTTAGGTTACAATCCCCTCTTCCCAACACATGATTCCAGGAGCAGAGAGGTGTCTGAATCCCTGTATTTTTGCAATGGTTGGACAGGTTAAGCATGAAGACTTTGATGCTCTTCCATCTGTAATCAAGCCTCAAAATGTTTACCTAGATAAACTTTCTGAGATTAGAAGCCCTGGCTAAAATAAAGTCATGGGCCAGTAATTTACATAACTAAACAGGCTTTCATCAAGACAGAGAACCTACGGGCTTGTCTACACGTAGAGTTGTTCCCGATTAATTAATTGTGTGAAAACTTACTCTGAAATAAGAGTGCCTTGGTCCTGTTCAGATTATTCCAAAACAACGTCTACTCATGGAGTTAATGAGGAACACCTCCATGCATGGACAAGTCCTATCTCAGAAGAGATGCAGTCAGTTCCAGAGACTGCTGGCTATCCTGAAAGCAGTCAAAGTTATTGTGGAAGGGTTATCCAAAAGAGCCTTTGGGTCATGCAGTATGCCCCTGGTGATTTCAGAAGACTGTTCACTTATGCTGCACCAGTGGAAGGGCAAGGTATCAGATTTCATTTCCTTTTATGCCAATTGGTCCTAGTCTGGATTCCAGCAGATTTTTTTTTAAATCTACATGATTCTAAATTGCTGTGCGACTGTCTCTTTTAGGTCCGCAGCAGGCAACATGAGCCAACGCTTACATACACAGAGAAAGCTGCTTCAGTTCAACTTAAGTAGATTTAAAACCAATTTAGCGAAGACAATACCTACCGCTGCCTGGGTGCACTTATCTGTTTAAACCTGTTTAATGAGTTTCTACACACAAGGCTGCAATACTTCAACCATCACATCTTTAGTTAAACTGGTGCAACTATGTTTTTAAATCAGGCCTTCGATACTAGGCTCATAGGGCATCAGAAACTCCCTGGGTAGATATAAACCTGTCTTGTTTCTTCAGGCACTTGGTTCCACACACTGAAAACAGCCTTGCAAAATTCTATACACCCAAGTAAGTAAAGATCCCCAGTGTCTCCTTAGCAATCACCTTAATAAAGGACAGGCAAGTACATTTTGGACCGGGACTCTCATTTCCATGATAGTTTTGCACGGAGGCTATGGAGTGTTCCATCATGGGCTTCTTTAGGGGTTATTAAAAAAGAGTTGCACATTTAGAAGTTCTCTACATCCTGGATATTGATTAAGAAATGCTTCAACACCACCGTTTTTTTTTTAAATCAAAGTGAAGCATGTCTCCAGAGCCATTTCATAGAGATCAGTTTGGGGGTCAATGAGGGACGGAGAGATGGGGTTGTTTGTTTGAACACAAAAGGTGGCAAGTCTCAAGCGAATGCTGAAAAATCTGCTTCCTAAAATATAACACAGGAGCCTACACAGGAATTAACAAGTCTATATGCTGCTAAACAACAGTCTCCTGTGTCTAGCTTCCATGGCAGTGGCATATACACCTTTACCCCGATACAACACGGCCCGATATAACACGAATTCGGATATCACGCGGTAAAGCAGCGCTCCGGCGGGGCGGGGCTGCGCACTCCGGCAGATCAAACAAGTTCAATATAACGCGGTTTCACCTATAACGCAGTAAGGTTTTTTGGCTCCCGAGGACAGCGTTATATCGGGGTAGAGGTGTATCTATTAGCATCTGTAAACTCAACGAGGAGTCCTTGTGGCACCTTAGACACTAACAAATTTATTTGGGCGTAAGCTTTCTTAAAAGGCACCCCTATCCAAGCAGCAGCGCAACCACTTACCCTGCAGGGGTTTTCCACCCCACAACCAACATTAAAAAGGCATGTCTACAGTTGTCCTACACCAGTGGGGAGGAGGAAAAGAGGACTTGAAGGGAGCAGCTGACCCTTGTTCCACAAGCGACAGAAAGCAGTGTATCGTTTGCCACCCCTTCAGTCGCAAGGTATCAGAACCTTTGGCCTTATCTACACTGGACTTAAAACACTTTCCCAGTTCCACCACCACTCGGGGGAGTGCTAGCATAGCCAGTGCGCTGGCATTCAATAGCGTCTTCACTGTGCCTTCTACTCTCAGCAGTGTGATCAAAATGCTGTTGCCATGTCTACGTCTACACTAGTCCTTTCACCATTGTCACTGACAGAGCTGCACCAGTGGTAGTGAGAGTCAGAGATTCCCTATAAAAGTCTAGGGAAGACTGTCTGGCTAGGCTCTTAGCACTGTTGACTACCCTGTAGATAACATTTTCACCCGTCCCGTCCCCGCCCCACCCCCAGCCAGTACTATGCAGAACCAGAAGGGAAAAAACTTTGTACAGATTAAAGCCTAAGTCACTTTAGGCCTTGACTGCATTATACATTGCACTAGTTTAAGTCAATTTACTTAGCTTGTTTTGAGCAGTTTAAGTTAATTCATTACCAAATTAAGTCAAGTCAATATAAGCCTGTTTTAAATCAATGTAAGGGTATCCACCCAGGGCTTGAACTAAATAGTTTTAGAAAACCCAAGTCCCCACCCCTCCTTTAAACCAATGCAACTTGTAATACAGGTCTTAGCTACACAGGTGCTGTACAGCGCTGTAACGTGCTGCGCTCAGGGGTGTGAAAACGCGCCCCCCCCCCCCCCCGAGCGCTGTAAAGCGCACTTACAGCGCTGCGAGAGAGCGGCAGCGCTGTGAATTGCCAAGTGTAGCCAAGGCCACAGACATGGACTAAGTGAGATCATAGCATTTAAACACTGGTGGAAAACAGAATCAAACACGAGAAGGGAGCACAAGGAAATGCCTTTCACCAGCACAGCCAAGGACAAACTGACTCCACATCTAAGCATGGTTGTGTGTGCACAAAGGATTGATGCTACACAGCCCAAAAGCACACAAGCCCCCCAGTACAGAGGACAGGGGCTACCAGGGGTGTGATTAACTCATAACTGAACTAATATGAGTTTGCCACAGGCAGGAGCGCAGCCAGCTTTTCTGCCACCCTAGGCGGCGGAAGGTCCCGCCGCCAAAATACCGCCGCGATCGCCACCCCCCCAAATGGTAGCGCCCTAGGGGACCGCCTAGGTCGCCTAATGGGTTGCGCCAGCCCTGGCCACAGGCCAGCCACAAAGTCAATGCCCGAACCGCCAACCTCTGAACCCGAAACAGACAAGTGGAAATAAGCAGTGCTCTTTGAGAAACCCACCAAGCAATTTAAATGAAGAAACTCTCCTTCTTAGGCTCCCCAATCAAAACTGATCACTCCTCTGACATATCAGAAACAAACACCACATCATTGCAACCTGAAAGCCCATGCTTCATGGGAATGACAGAACACATCAAGAATGAGACAAGACAACTCAGCTTGGGGGGGGGGGGGGGGGGGGGGGGGGGGGGGGAGACGAGACTCAAAGTATTTGGTCAGACAGGATGGCAAAAGCAAAGGTACACACACAAAACTCAAAGGAACAGGCCCAAAGAAATAATCCCTTAGAATTGCTTGTTTCACAAGATGAAATAAAACCCTCAACAAAGAGGAAGCAGAATGGTCTTAGCAACGAATCCATCTCTCTGACCAGTTATGGCTGTCAAAAGAAAATCAAGTTTCCACAATCAAGCTTAAAAAGTATCCCATTGGGAGAAACAATGTCCACTGAGCTATCTAACTTAGAAGAGCCAGGATATTGTACTGTACTCTATCTAATGCCTCGGGTATGAAAATTCTGAAAAAGAATCTGAGACCAGAGACTATATTTTGCCTTCAGTTTCTGGAATG
Source organism: Malaclemys terrapin pileata (assembly GCF_027887155.1). Classification (NCBI taxonomy): domain Eukaryota; kingdom Metazoa; phylum Chordata; order Testudines; family Emydidae; genus Malaclemys; species Malaclemys terrapin. The sequence continues at coordinate 10,027,119 of NC_071508.1, read as the reverse complement.
ATCCCAGCTTTCAGATATCTGATCAAAGTGACATGTTTTGGCAAAGCAAGGGACCACAATTTCACATACATAGTTTGTAGGCAGCACAGTCTGTGTAACTATACATAAACAAAAGGGCCTAAGTCTACAGCCCTTATTCATGCAAATAATCATTACTCACAATTAACACAATTAGACTTGTGACTACAAGCATGAGCCTCCCAAATGAACAATCCAACTCCCACATAAACTTACACTGCTCCCACAACCCTCCCCAGAAGCACTTGTTTGTATTCTTTTATCTAATCATATCAGTTTAGAGTATTTTCAGTGGGGGGTTGTTGGGTGTCAGACAGAGGCAGTTACCCTTTCTTTATGACCGGTGAACTCCTCTATGCTGCCCCTCCAAGCTCCCCATGGCCACTTACAGGATTTTATTAGACTAAACTAAGGACTGTGTCTTAGAGGGGGCTAATCTCAAAATTTATGTTTAAATTTAAAGACTTTACAAATCCTCATACTAGAAATAGTTTCATTACATATGTAAGTGTAGAATCATAGAATATCAGGGTTGGAAGGGACCTCAGGAGGTCATCTAGTCCAATCCCCTCTCAAAGCGGGACCAACACCAACTAAATCATTCCAGCCAGGGCTTTGTCAAGCCGGGCCTTAAAAACCTCTGAGGATGGAGATTCCACCACCTCCCTAGGTAACCCATTCCAGTGCTTCACCACCTTCTAGTGAAATTAAAGACATCTTGGATTTAAACATTTCCTTTGCAATGTTTGCAGCATGGTGCATGAAAAGGAGAAAGTGAAACCAACCATAAACGGAAGTGAAATTGACACCTCTGTTTTCATTGTCAAAGCTCAGAAAAATGAAAAAGCAAACAGCATAAATGGTGAGAGGTAGTTTGGATTTTAAAGATTCTTTCAGTCCTAACATTGCCTGAAGCGTGTACGCTTGCATGCTGTGGGACATCATTGCCTATTTCTCACTGCAGCTAGATGAAAGAAGGCAGAGAGTTGGAACCATCACTTCATTCCTTAGTTCATCAAATCTGAGCACAGTGTTTTACTAATCAACAATGTTTAATCCTAATTGGGGCCTCTGGGCACTCTTGTTGTTTATTTGTTGTTTAATAATGGTACATATTAAATTTTTTAGATATTCAAAATACCATGCAAACATTAACATAAACATAAATTTATAATATAATTTTAACTCAAAGTCCCTTTTAAAAAAGTTCAAGATTATATGCATGGGAGAATGCCTAATGAGCTAGGCCCATTCATAAAGTCTCAGCTCAGTAATGAATAGTCATGTGGCAATAGGTATTAATAAATCTCACATGCATTAAACATATCCTTTACCTAATGCTGAGCTCAATACTCTTTCTTCAGAATTGTAGCTTTGAACTTTGATATTTTATGTCACAACAATGAAGTGCAAAAGCTAACTTTTTTATAGTTGCTAAACCAGTCAGACTGCTTTGAGTTCAGGATCTTATTTTAATAGAATTCAGACTGAAAATCTTTTAGAGCTAAAGGAGTGTGTGGCAACCGACGAGCAAACTGCTAGGTGCTAAAAACAGACGCCTTTCTTCCATTTTTTGACTCCATCTGGAGTCTACATTATTTTTGTCCTCTCATCCAAGAAAGGATACCACCCGCACTCATTCCTTTCCCCAAAGGCAATAACCTCAGAGTATTTCACCTATTGTATGGATTTATTTAATAAGAGGCTTGCCAATTACAAGACTCTTCATTATACAAACGGCAGATTGAGAGCACCTTGTAAAAAAATTAACGCTCAGCAGCATCCAGGAATCAGTTGCCTACTGAGTCTGATTTCATCTGATGCATGACCCCTTTAGAAAGCACAGAATTTGGGTTTATATACCACCTTTCCTGCTTTGTGTATCCCCCATGCCTTGCACAGTAGTGCGTCAGATTCCTGCTGGCTAAAGGGGCTGCCATTTTACACTTGGCATTCACGCAAGGATTTGTTTATAACAGGTTTCAGAGTAGCAGACGTGTTATGTTAGTCTGTATCCGCAAAAAGAACAGGGGTACTTGTGGCACCTTAGAGACTAACAAATTTATTTCAGCATAAGCTTTCGTGGGCTACAGCCCATTTCTTCGCATCCAAAGAAGTGGACTGTAGCCCACAAAAGCTTATGCTCAAATAAATTTGCTAGTCTTTAAGGTGCCACAAGTACTCCTGTTCTTTTTGTTTATAACAGTGTGTTGGGAGGGAAGCTGGGCAGGACGTGAGGATTATTCCATGTTCTGAGAAATGCTGCAAGATCTTAACTTCCTTAGGAAGTTATTGCTGCAAACCACCTCTGGTTTGGAAGTTTACTGTTCCACAGAATTTCTTTTCAAAATAGGGAAACAAAAGCTCAACATCCAAAGGCTCGACATCTCAATTTTCAAGGAGAGGAGTCACTTGAAGTGCATCTTATATAAAAAATTCTTACAACCCACCACACCTTGAATCTAGAGACACCATCTCTCCACCTCCCCCCTCCCCCCCCACACACACCCATTAAGCTATCTAGTCAATCTTCATTCTAAGGCAGCATAGGTTTCTTATTACACATTTATTAATAAAAAGGATTCTCCCAACATTTATACTGAAGAATAAGTGACATGTTATTAGCTTCCAATAATATTCCACAGTCTCAGGAACTGTTTCTACCTGGTGTAGTGTTGTGCTGCTTTTGCCCTGGGGCCAATCAATATTTGTCTAACACATTCCTTACATTTCATAGCTCTAACACACACAAACACAAATAGAAGATTACAATGTATATTTTGTTTACACAAACTTCTGATAACCTGTTAGGTGTGGGTCAGCTCTGTGCATTTTCCATTTAGATACAACCTCTCTAAGCAAATATCTTCTACTAGGTACATGACTCCAGTTTAAGGCCCCTACGCTCTCACACATAGCCAAGGAAGGGAAACTGACCATAAATTATGGAGGCCAGAAGACACTCAGCACAATGAAAGTAAAGTGTGACTGAAAGTGGAATATAAATGGGAATGCACAAGTAAAGCCCTGAAATAGTTTGTTGTCTATGTTTTAACACAATTTTAAACCCTTTTCACAATTTGCTTAAAATGTGACATTTTCCTTTATCCATGACCCAGTTAGTTTCAATCAGCTTGAGGTCTCAGCACACAACATGTCTTCCAGTCACAGATTGCACACTATAAACTGACTCCACAACTTAGTTACTGTTTTATGCTCGGGTTGTCTGGAGGCTGAGGCTGGATTTAGGGGGTTTGGCTGCTGCTGAAAAGACTTGGCTGCCAGACTGTTAGTGCTGGAGAGAGCCACTCAGTCATGGTTTTGGAATGCGTGCTTACTCCTAAGACACTACAAAGCTATTCCTCCTCCCCACCCCCTAATATCAACGTTTAAAAACCACCTCAGTAGTAAGCCAGGAGCACTTTTTAGAACACAGAGTTGCTGTTCAGTTAACACAGAAATGCAGTTTGTTAGCACCAGGAAACTGCTCTTTTAACATGAAAATGACCAGAGAAGCATGCACACACCCAGAAAGGCAAATAGTGGGTGCATGGGGGAACCACCACCATTTCAGTCAGCTTGGTTCAAACAAACTTCCTATGGCGTCAGTTGTAGGCGTTCTCCAGTTGACAGTGACACAAGAGACCAAGCAGCGAGAACTCACTCCTACGCTGAGTAACAAGGCAAAGGAGAGTCACACTCTCTACACTCAGCCAGCAGTGGCCTCTGCACGCAGCCCCTCGGGGGAAGTGGGTGGACATGTGCAAGAGATGGTCACGGAAAGGCTAGCTGGGATGTTTGCTCAGCTCAGCTGGATGTTCCCCCTCCTCCCCCCCCCGCCCAGTCTTTCAGTGTAGCCCAGGCCCCCACCCATCCCAGTTACTCAGCACACTCCCAAAGGAAGGGAAGAACCAGCCACGGAAGTGTTTCCTAACCGCCCTCCCTGCATCAGCTGCTGGGCTGAGACAAAGCTCAACCCACGCAGGGCTTTATCCAGTTCAGCAGGGCAGGGGGGGATGACTCCCAAGAGGGGAGACAAAGGGGTAAGAAGAACCCCTCCCTCCAAAAGAGGCTAGGGGAGAGAAGGCAGTTCCCCCACACCTCACTGCTAGAGCCCCACTACAGCCACCCCACCCATCCCTGTTCACCCCGCTGCCAACCCCACTGACCCCCACACACCCCACAGCAGCCCTGCCACTCCCAACTCCTTAGGGCCCTATCTCACCCCTGAAGCCCCCATAACCAAGTCATACCCCAGCTCCGCACTGTGTCCCCACCTAGCCCCCAACCCACACACATCCCTACAACCTCCTCGCACCCCAATGCCCATCGTAACACAGCCCCCACCCTGACTGCTCCCCCCACCACCTCTACCCATATACCCCCCGACCCCAGCCCCCCATAGCCCCACCCTGACTGCTCACTCCCCCCCCACCTCTACCCATATACCCCCCGACCCCAGCCCCCCATAGCCCCACCCTGACTGCTCACTCCCCCCCCACCTCTACCCATATACTCCCCCGACCGCAGCCCCCCATAGCCCCACCCTGACTGCTCACTCCCCCCCCACCTCTACCCATATACTCCCCAGACCCCAGCCCCCCATAGCCCCACCCTGACTGCTCACTCCCCCCCCACCTCTACCCATATACTCCCCCAACCGCAGCCCCCATAGCCCCACCCTGACCCCAGCGAGCTTCTACCCATATACCCCACCCTGACCCCAGCCCCCACCCTGACTGCTCCCCCCACCACCTCTACCCCTATACCCCCCCGACCGCAGCCCCCCATAGCCCCACCCTGACTGCTCACTCCCCCCCCACCTCTACCCATATACCCCCCCGACCCCAGCCCCCCATAGCCACACTCTGACCCCCCCCCACTGACTCCCTGGTGACCCCCCCAGGGCCCGGCCCCGCCCCGCCCCACCGCCCGGTACCTCGGCCGCGGGTCTCGCTGGCTCCGGCTGTTCGGGCTCCGCGGCGAGCGGGACTGAGCCGGGCAGGGCGGGGCCGCGCGGGGACTGACAGCGCCGGGCCGCCCACCCCGCCGGGCCTGCTGCGGCCGCCACCGCCCCGGGGGCGGGGCTGGGAGCCGGGGGCGGGGTAGCAAGGGGTGTATGGGGGAGGGGAGCTGGCACAGGGAGGGGGTGGCACGGGGTGTATGGGGGTGGAGATGGCACGGGGTGTATGGGGGTGGGGTGGCACTGGGGGGGGAGGGGGTGTATGGGAGTTGGGGGATGGCACAGGGTGTATGGGGGGAGGGGGGCTGGCATAGGGAGGGGGGTGTTACGGGGTGTCTAAGGGTGGCACGGGGTGTATGGGGGGAGGGGGGCTGGCATAGGGAGGGGGGTGTTACGGGGTGTCTAAGGGTGGCACGGGGTGTATGGGGGGAGGAGGGTGGGGGATGGCACGGGGAGGGGGTGTATGGGAGTTGGGGGATGGCACGGGGTGTATGGGGGGAGGGGGGCTGGCATAGGGAGGGGGTGTTACGGGGTGTATAAGGGTGGCACGGGGTGTATGGGGGGAGGAGGGTGGGGGATGGCACGGGGAGGGGGTGGCACGGGGTGTATGGGGGTGGGGATGGCACGGGGAGGGGGATGGCACGGGGTGTATGGGGGTGGGGTGGCACTGGGGGGGAGGGGGTGTATGGGAGTTGGGGGATGGCACAGGGAGGGGGGATGGCACAGGGTGTATGGGGGGAGAGGGGCTGGCATAGGGAGGGGGTGTTACGGGGTGTATAAGGGTGGCACGGGGTGTATGGGGGAGGAGGGGGAAGGATGGCACGGGGAGGGGGTGGCACGGGGTGTATGGGGGTGGAGATGGCACGGGGTGTATGGGGGTGGGGTGGCACTGGGAGGGGGAGGGGGGTGTATGAGAGTGGGGGGATGGCACAGGGAGGGGGGATGGCATAGGGTGTATAGGGGTGGAGGTGGCAAGGGGAGGGGGGAGGGGGGATGGCACAGGGTGTATGGGGGGTTGGGGATGGCACCGGGAGGGGGGGAGGGGGATGGCACAAGGTGTATGGAGGGTGGGGGATGGGGATGACATGAGGCGAAGGTGATGGGGAGGAGGTGCAGGGGCAGGCTGATACAGGGTGTTGGCAGGGGGAGCTGGGAGATTGGCCACAGGCCTGGAAATGGGGAGAGGGGCTGGAGGTAGAGACTGGGACCTGGCACAGGGTCAGAGGGGAAGGGCAAAGGGAGCTGCGGTAAAGGAAAGGGCAGCAGCTATAGGAACAAGACTCCCCAAACACACACACACACTGGTGCTCACTCCCGTCATGTCCCCCAACCCCCACAGCTCTAGGGGATCTCTGGGGACCAACCTGTGCATGGGGGATTGTCAATGAAGCCTTAACTCCCCAATTCCAACCCCAGAGCCTGGCACCTCGTGTGTGATGCACTGCTGCCCTGCTCATCTGGGAGTGTGTCTCTCCCCCTTTACCCAAGTGTTAGTGACTGCACCATTTGCCAGCCAGGGGAGAATCGTTAAAATACCCTTTGAACTGGAGGCAGGTGAACTGGAGGAGGACTGGTCCAGGTTTGTAAAACCCCGTGGGTTGGGTTTTCATTCTGCAGACCTTCGGGGTTTGGGATCCCTGTCCCAATTGTGCATCTGGAGAGTTCCAATAAGGGGCTCTGGCTGCACCCAGCTCCTGGAGGACAGAGGATTTCCCCTATCTGTGGATTGCACCAGCAGGAAAATACCCCTCCTCTGTAATTGGGTACTCAGAAATTAGAGCTAGGATCTCACTTAATGAGACAGGGTTGGGATTAGCATCTCGCTGACTATTTCCTCTGTTCCCAGAGACTGCACTTACTGTTACTTCCCTTCAAAGTGAACTTTTCCCTTTTCCTAAATGATTATTTAATTGCCAGTCTTAATAACAGGCCTCTGAAAACCAAAAGCCTTCCAAAAAGCATATCTGGTCCAACACTTTTCAATAGGAGTGAAAGATGCAGCTCTGTTCCTTTCTCCTTAACCCCCCACCTCCCGGCACACATACCTCCTCATTAATACTTTCAAGCCTTGGTATTTTGGCAAAGTATAGCAGCAGGCTAGACACCGGGATGGATGTGGGTTTGGTAGAGGCTCATGTAAATCGCTGCAACTCCTCAGCCCCAAACAGCTGCTCTGTTCTCCAGTTTCAATTCAGTGCCCAATGCCCATCTTGGAAAGGGTTTTTCTAAGTAGGCAACATTAGCTGCAGCAACTTCCCAAAGCCAGGATGGCAAATGCCTGTTTTCTAGCCTGACAGAAATCCCACGGTGACCTTATCACCCTCTGCAAATGGGCATATTGTCTGGTATGTAAGAATTGTGCCAAAGTAACTGAGCAAGACTCACGCATTTAGTGCACTATGTGGGTGAAACCAGATAATCACTATGCTCTTGGATGAACTCACACAGGCAAATGAAAAACACCCTATCCCCTGGGGGTGAACACTTTTCAGAATGCGATCACTCTATGTCTATCAGCCCTCATCCTCAAAGGAAACCTGTGTAACGCTGTCAAAAAGGAGCTTGGGAGTTTAAATTCATAACGTTGCTAGACACTGAAAATCATGGTCTTAATAAAGACAATGGATTTATGGTTTATTACAACAATCTGTAACTCACTGCCCCTCTTTTTGTCCCAGGACTGCAGAGGTGTTAACGGGCCATTCTACCTTGAATGGTGCCTTGCAATATATGCTAATAACTGGTGCTAAACAATCTGTTCCACCTCCAATTTAGCTGAGATGCTGGAAGTATCTTTTCCAGGCCTGAAGAGCTCTGTGGCAAGGTCTACACTGGCAATTGAACGACAAAACTTTTGTCTTTCAGAGGTGTTAACCCCTCCCATGCCAAAGACAAAAAGTTTTGCCGGGACAAGTACCAGTGTGAAACACCACTCATTGGGGGTGGAAGTTTTTTGTGGCCACACAACCATATCGCTAAAAGCTGTGTAGTGTAGACATAGCCTGTGTGGCTCAAAAGCTCATCTCTCACCAACAGAAATGGTCCTTAGCCTCCTCATCTAACTAATATATCAACCATTGTGTTAGGTCCTAGACAAACAGTAAATGACACCACCTGCCCCAAAGGTCTTACGCTAGCCAGTCTGTCTAGTATGGTCAGTAGCCAGTTGTGCCTAGTAGTCTGTCACATGTCTATTGGCCAGCCTGTGGCATGCTGCTAGTAGCCAGGCTATCTGATACTGTGCATCTAATAGCTACCTTCTGTATGGCTAGTAACTAGAATATATTGTGTCTAGGAGCCATTCTGCTGTGGCCGCTAGCCAGTTGACCTGAGATTTAAGGCTTTGGTGAAATAGAAACACAAAAACCATAATTGTCAAATTTATTCCTTGATGAGAAAACCTTGAGCAAGTCACGTTTCGTTCATGGGACAAAGGCAAACACACACAGAGACAGAGCCATAGGAACCTCACACACACACTCGTGTGTGCACACACCCCTCCCATATGAAGCTAACACCGCCATCCTTAGCCACAGGAGACAGCAAGCATTCCTGCAGCTGTGCACCAGGCAAGGAGTGTCGTTTATAAACATAAATATGAACCCCAAGGCAGGAATCAGGAAACAGACAATGTCAGGCTCTGCTGGCTATGGCATTTCCTGTCTTTATAGCCCTCCACAGCAGCAAGAAGACTATAAAGCCTGATTTTATGCTATTTATTTATTTGTGAGGGTAGGAGTTTCGTGCTGCATCAAATGATAAGGGACTGGAAGAAGTGGGAGCAGAAGGTGATGTAAGCCCCCGCAAAGCGGATACAGCGCAGACTGAACCTGGCTGATATTCCTTAGCAATCATTTCATCTTTCAGCAAGGGCTTCGTCTCAAGGGAGAGGAAGAATTCTTATTGATTAAAAGAAAGGATTAAACATTTACTGTAAGCGAGGAAGAATAGTGTTCTCCCCTACAGTCACTAGGGCCATCAATTGGGAGGGCAGAAGCTGATCTCCACCTGGGTGGTGTGCAGCTACCATGGGATACTGTTGCAGGAGCAATCAGCTATATTGGCCATTGCTGGGGTCAGGATAGGAGACTGGCTGGCCCACCGGTCTCTTCTAGCACAACAGGAAATGGGACATTGTAATGGAGGTACAGTGACCGAGGCACTGAACTGGGAATTTAGAGTACTGGGCATTGTTCCAACCTCAGCCTTCTGCTCCAGGTGCAATCACCACTCCGTGCCTCAGTTTCTTCATCTGTAAACTGGAGGCGATGCTGCTGACACACCTTTGTCAACTACTTTGCGTGTGGTGGGTAAAAACGTTCTACAACTACAAAGCTCTGGATTTAAATGGTTGGGGCCGCTTCCATGGTTTTGTGATACCAGATTTCAGGGCTGATGATAACTAGAGCCTGCAGTTACGTCGGGCAGGGCTGAGAGCCAAGCTGGTCAGATCATTTCCATCAGCGGTGAGCAGAGGAAAACAACGTGGGGACATTTTCATGATTTCTTTTTTCTCACCACCTATAGAACCACTCCGGGCATTTTCATCAGCATCCAGCACATTGGATCTAACTCCAGGGCTCAGTTATGATTTCCCGTCACACAGGGATTTGTCAAGAAAGGAAGGGTAAGGCAACGCGTATCCACCCTCCTCCTTGAAAGTCCCAGCTGCAGGTGACTGTGACTCAGTGAGGCGGGAAAGCCAGCCCCGGACTCTGGCTCAGACCCAGCAGTCTATAAAACATTTGCTATTTTAAAGGGGTTTGGCCTGAGAGACAATTTTTCTTAATTTACTGGGCTTCAGATTTGGAGTTGGCTCCAAAGGAAACATTTCCATATAAAGAAAGGGAACCAAGGAGGAAGTTTTAACTTCAACTCCTTCCTGGGTTTCCTTTCCTTTATACAGCCCCCAGCCTGGGCTCCAGAAAAACAAGTGTCCTGTTCTCTTCAGCAGCTAGCATCTAATCTCATGCCTTTTCCCCTGCAAACAATGAGAGCGTTTGTGTGCCAGAGAGAGCGTTTATGTGCCTGGGTAACACTTGGGCCTTGGCTACACTCGCGGATTCACAGCGCTGCTCCCAGCACTGCGAGAGCTTTCTCACAGCGCTGCAAGTACTCCACCTCTCCAAGGGGAATAGCTTGCAGCGCTGCGAGCGAGCGTGCAGCACTGCAGGTGCTGATTATACTGGCGCTTTACAGGGCTGCACTTGCTGCGCTCAGGGGTGTGAAAAAACACCCCCCCTGAGCGCAGCGAGTGCAGCGCTGTGAATTGCCAGTGTAGCCAAGGCCTTGGATACAGGAGAGGGAGAAAGTGAACACAGGAGGGCCACAGGAAAGGAACCAAACAGGGATGTTTTCAGCAGTCACCCAGAACTATATAAATTCCCTGGAATGGCTCATAATTTCCAGCTTGTGGCTTCTGCTTCTTCCTGCCACCTGGGAAGTTCAAACACTGCTGGGAAAAGGGAGTCCTGCTCCCAGGACTGGGGTCTGAGATCACCTGGGGCCGCCTGCAAACAGATAGAGAAGCCCTGGCATCTCCAATGAAAATGACACCATGCATAAGCCTCGTTTCCATTGAGTGGCTCCTGGGAATTGGGTGCCCAAGTGCCATGCACCCATCGAGGTGCTATGTCCACATACCACCCAACAGAAAATCCACTTCTCCCCATCTAGGATGTCTTCAGAGCGATAGGAGTCAATATATTAAACCCCTCTCCTTCCCTCCTCCCCCAGCTCCTGCTGATACATGGTCTGTGCCTCCAGTGTCTCATCTTCAAGACAAAAGAGGGATGGGGTTGGGCAGGGATGGCTCCCAAGCTTCTCCGCTCTACAATGTCTTTTTCCGGAAAATGAGATCCCTGCATGTGCTTCCCTGCTGCTTTCCATTGTCCCTTGCTCCCAGAGGGACTCACATTCTCTCCACCAACCAGAGATCTATGGAGCTTAATGTTCTGCTGATGTCTTCGTACCAGCTGAGTGGGTCTTGCCCTCTGCAGATTAGTCACTGCATAATTAAAGTGTTTCCTTCTTTCTGCACAGTCACACTTGTGATTACTCTAATCTTGCTCTTTAGACTATTGATGCTTTGCTCACCCTGTCACCCTGACCAGGAAGGAGCAGAGTCAGCTGTTTACACAAAGGAACTGAGGCCACCAAGAATTTTCTGAGGGCCAGCTTCACATCACTGCCAAATGCATTGCAAAGTGATGCCATGGTGTGGCTGGGGAGGGGCTGTTGTCCTGTTGCTACTGATACCTGTGCCCAGCAGTTTTCTTCCTCCGGGGGGATCATCTCTACCAGTGATCCCAAGGCTGTGGCTTCCACAGGCTCATGCCAATGGCAAGGTTTACTTGCTAGTACGCAGTGTTGTTTGTGCCAGCCGTTAATCCTGCCCATCTGCCAGGCAGCATTGATAGTGCACAATGCTCCCATCTCCGGCTCGCTCTCCAGTGGCAGCCCGGGACGGACGTGCTGCTAACACCCACCCATCAGGTTGTACCTGTTGCCTGTGAATTTGGTGCTGCTGAAAAGTGCTGGATCAATGGAGGTGTCTATTAGTCTCCAGAACTGAGAGAGCGGGGCAAGCTTCCTTCCCGCACACTGCTCTCCGCACTGTGCCTCGCAGCCCTGGACGAGAAAGGAGCGATCTTGAACTTCGCTGGGTAGGCCAGGCAGCTAGTGCCCCTCACACTGGTGGCTGCTGCAATGTGCACACCTTGCCACAGGGTACCATGCTCAAGTCCAGCAACTCACTTCCCAAAGGCGGCAGCTGGCTATCCAATAGCCCAGGCTGTCATTCACCCCGCCCCGTTCTGAGGGGGATGCCTTTGCATGTGAAGTCCGGCAGGAATTAGCAGAGATCTCCAGGAGGTATCACCTTGTCTTTGGAAAACAGAGAGAGCAGAATAAAGTCCAGCGTCCAGCACAGTGCAGGGCGAGGGTGGGAGCAGCGAGTGAAAAACAACGCGATAGGACATTTCCCTTCCACTTCCATCCTTTGAACTTCTTGAACCCTGGGGGATATCTTTCTGCATTTTCATGAGAGTCGATTGCCTGGAATGGCGCTGCTCCCCAGACCAATGGGGCAGCATGAGGAATCTCACGCTGTGGGCTGTGAGATTTGCTCAAACTCTGTTAAATAACTGAGGGTCCAATTTATAGTGGGGGTAAAAATAAAATGAAATCCAAATGTCTGCAACATTCACTGCAGCAATCTCAGCTAAGGGCTTCTCTACACAGACAAGCTGAACTGCTTTAACTATACCTGTAGAGTTGACACGGCTGGGCACCACTCCCCTAGTGTGGATGCAGTTAAGCTGGTACAGAGGTGCTTCATGTACAGGAAGGGGAATAACGATACCAATATAAGGCAGCTTGATACTAGAATAACTGCATCCACACAAGGTCTTGTGCGACTAACTATTTTGGCAAAAAAATCACCCCCTTACTGAAAGAGTTCTATCAATCCAACAACTGGGTGCAAGCCAGGCCTTTCGCCCTCAGCATCCCCCTTCACCTGGCTCCAGTAGGAAGCCAGGCTCTTTCTCATTAAATGTTTGGCCTCGGTGTTGCATTAGACACAGAAGCCAGGTTGATGCGCCCACCATGCATCATTCCCACTGCGTCGCCTAGGTGGAGTGTTTTGTTGTCAGTTTCTGCAGTTCAGGGTGTGCTTTAATGTAGACAATACATGCGCTGGGGCTGAACTAACATTGCTCTGGGAACCTTTAACTTCTGAATGTCCTGACTTGTGGGTGTTTCCCTGCCCTGCCTTAGCCACGCATTCATTTATTATAAGAGTCTGAATAGTAGTAGTTCTCAGGGCCAACACAATTCATGCTGTTCCACGCCGCTGCCAGCTGCTAACAGAGCCTGTCCCCACTTCCTCTGCCTAGCACCTGCCCCTGCCCTGGCTTTGGAGAGGTGAATCCCTGCAGATGAGTCCACAAGAAGCTGTGCCTTTCCATTGGCAGCCGGCCTGATTTCCCCACTGCTCTGCACCTCGTGTTGGCATTTGTACTTGTGCAAAATCCTGGCATTCTGATTCAGCAGCGTTTTACACCCTTTGCACTGGTGCAAAGGACAATGCCTGGTGCTGGGCTATAGTGAATTAGGCCCAGTGCATCTAGTGGTTAGAGCCAGGGACTCCTGAGCTTTATTGCCAGCTTTGTGGCAGAGCAGCCGTGCAATCCCGGGAGAATCAGCACCTCTGTTTCAGTTTCCCCCTTTATTGAATGGGGTGAGACCTGCCTCACGCTGGGCTGTTGCAAGACCTGTTTGTAAAGTAAGCTGCAATTCCTCTCACACTCACCCTTCCCCCACCTTTTGCGGAGGGCTTGTCTACAAGCAGTTTAACTAAAAGGTGTGATTTTAAACCAGTTTCATTAAACCAGTGCAAAGGCTGTGTGAACTCTATTATTTTCAGTTTAAATCAGGCTTGGCTTATTGTGGTTTAGTTTAAGTCCATTAGGGACAGGCTTAAGCTAAGAGAAAATAAGCCACTCAAACCTAATTAAGGAGGGTCCACACAGGGTTTGCAACGATTTAATCAAACTGCTTCAAATAAATCAGTGCAGGTTTGTGTGTAGACAAGGCAGGAGGCGGATGGAGCTCAGCTCCCTCTGGTGCCCACGCGATTCTAATTGTTTGATGATTTTGGGGGGGACATTTTCAGTTGATTTCTGGTTTCGAAACCAACTCCCCCCACCCCTCAATCCCTGTTTGAAAATGAAAAAGAAACTTAAAAATCCATGCTATAAAGTGGCCCAACTGTAATGTTTTTAGACCAGGGGAGGAGCCGAGGAGGTGGAGCCAACATGGGGTGACCAGGCAGCACTCAGCAGCCTGCCAGCAAGGGGGTGCGGAGCACTGCGTGGGAGCCAGGGCACTAGCACATGGCAGGGGCCGCGTCCCTGCAGTGGACGCGTACAGCCCGGGCTGGGAAAGCAGGCTCGGGAGTGCCCCGAGAGATGAATACATTTTCCTTGTAAAGACTCTTCTGATCATAATGAATAGCCCATTAGCCTGGCCGTCAATCAGAGCCTGCCTGAAGGCTGGACTCCATCTAGGCCATTGATTTTAAAGTTCTTCTGAGTCAGATTTAGAGGCAGTGCGGGGAGGGCGTTATACTAAACACCGCTGCTGCCCTCTAGTGCCCGCTGCACACCACATGGAGCTGCACTCCTGGCTACCTTACCTGGCACCTACCCGTTATGTTCTAGCTAACACAAGGTGGGCGAAGCTCCAGGCTGACTGTGCAGTCGTGACCGTGTGTTCATCACAGAGACGCTCTGGTGCCATGTGGGATGAAGACGCACAGCCCTGGTAGGTCTGAGGAAGAATGAGGAGACCCCATTAAAGCCCGAGGCAAGTCTCGGGGGGCATGTCTGCAGGGACACACAGACTCAGGCTAGTTCTGCTCACGCCAGCCCGCTAACAATAGCAGTGTGGACGTTACGGCTCAGGCGAGCTGCTTGAGTCAAGCCCATCTGAACACGGGTCCAAACTCGGGGTCAGCCCCAGCCGCGGCGGCGACGTCACGCTGCTATTTTTAGCAGGCTTGCTCGAGTGGAGCTAGCACGAATCTGCCTCCCCAGGCTCGGAGGCTGCTCCCAGCTGCAGTGTGGCCAGGGGGTAACAAGAAAAAGCCCTGCAAGAGCCATTACCGCTATAAGCCTTTTGAGATTGAAGCTCAACTCTTTATGGGTAAAAGATCACAGGCCAGAATTTGACCGGGGCACTCGGCACCTCTGAAAATTAGGCCATTAGGCCTATGGCTTCAGGCAGATCAGCTGGAAAATGCTGTCAAGAATCTGCACCTTTCTCCTTGGGCATGTTAGGTGAGCCTAGCGTATGCTGTGACAGGCCCAGAGACAATCCCAGACACAGAACTTAGTTGGCACGCCTATCACGCATTTAAAGAGAGACTACTATTTTTCATTACTTGAGGTCAGCACTGCCCGTCTTGTCGGTGGCCCCACTAGGCACAGGATGGGAGGCACCAATCTCACTCCACACTGGCCTCTGAGAAGGGCTGTATGGCACGAATATCCTTGACAGCATTCGAACCAGGCATGCCAACACGGCAAGCTCTCAGGACCTGATCCAAAGCCCACTGAAGTCAGAGAAGCTATCCACTGACTTAAGAGCCCTGGGTCCCAATTCCCTCTTCCAGCCAGGCCCCAGATTGTTTTAGAATTCACCTGCTCTTTAGTTCTAACCTGAGCCATCATCGGCAGAGAGCCCAGCAAGCAGTTGCCAAGACATTTCTCAGCCCAGGAGGGGCGTGAGTAGCGGATGGAACACTAACCAAGAGAGTTCCTGTTCTCTTTGGGGTTTTTTGCAAATATTCCACACAACAATAAAAAAGGAAGCCCTTGCCCACTTACAAATCAATCAGAAAAAAACCCCAACTCCCTTAGGAGGCATGAGCAGTTTTCTGGACTCTGCCTGCTGGGAATTTAGTGGGAAAGGTGCAACCAACCTGGAGATTTCCAAAGGAACAACCACAAGATTAAATTTCCAGAGAAATATCCTTTGTCTTTACAAGCGCCAGGCCACGTGCTATGGAGCAACACAGACTCAATCTCCCCATGATCACACATGTAACATTCTGTCTCAGATGGCAGCTGTTACCCAGTATTCTGTTTGCTAGCCAAGGGCATCTAAGATACTACACCGGACCCTCACTAGAACCTGGGATTTAGGATCCATGCGCGGTACCGCGTTAACGCGGGGATCGCGTTAAAATGAATTGCAATTAAAGTAATTAAATTTGGGATCCACGGCCGCGACCGCATTATATGCAAATTCGTGTTATATAGGCGTGCGTTCTAGCGAGGGTCCGGTGTATTATCATATTTTGGGTTAATAAAAAACAAAACCAAATAAGAGGCTCTCAGAGCATCAGTAATTTGTTCTCTCTCCAGCTCCTGGATACACAAGAAAGTCAACTCCACTCCTCAGGTGTCATCTTGCCCACTTGAGGCGAGTCAGTGGTTACTAAGACTAACTGGGTAACTTTCACTTAGTTGGCACTAAAGAACAACGCCTTGCAATGGCAGTCAGTTGAAAATATGCACAAATTGCTTGGCATCAGGGAAGGCAACGTTCCACTCTTAGCATATTTGGAGTGGGGGAGATTTTGCATGATCTGATCTTTGTGAATGTGGAGGAAGATACTGGCTCATAGAGGTCTGTCTGGGTATATTTGCTGGCAACCCTGTAAACTACTCATAAGTGACTGGCTTTCAGGCAAGTCTCCTTCACAGAAGGCTCTGCAATAAAGACTTGGCAGTGGGATTCCTGGGGGCATTCTTTATTTTAAAACACAGGTATACACAGGGCGATCTAACGATCTCCTTCCAGCACAGAAATGTCAATAGATTAAACACTCCCTGAATGCCTTTTAGTTCCAACAAGGTGTACCCAGTTTATTTACATCTCACAAATTACGAGTTACAAACAACATTCACCAGAAGGTGACACATCATGACAGTGCTTGGTGCTCCTGGCAGCAGCAGCAGGACATGAGAAATAGTCAAAGCCAAAGTGTTGTTTCAGAAACGGAGGGAATTTGCTACCCTGGGACAGCATTTTATAGCTACAACCCTTCATCACACTCTGCAGAGACCCAGAAAATTAATGTCCCAGATCAGAGGTTTGCAGAACGTGTTGCTTTTTCTAAATCAAGCATTCTGCAGGGCAGGGCAGAGCCCCAGCTCCAATCAGAATAGAGCTGGTCACTGCTCTGAGATTAATACAGGAAAGAAGGTGATTTGCTTTTTTTTAGAAAAAACACACATCTTATTAATTATCCTTGGGTCTCATGCTGCATCTATGTGCTTAGCTATTTAAGTTGCAAGGTCTTTGGGGGGCAGGCCTGGTCTGTATTTTGAACAGAACTAAGCACCAAATTCATTACAGCTGGTGGAAAAATGGGATGAAAGTTTTGTGGACATGTCATCCCAGTTGTTTTCATTTAAATTTGAATTTGGAAATTTTCAGGCCAGCTCTTCCATTAACAACCAACAATAATTGGGCCAATCCCCAGCCTTGGCATCTGGGAACTCAACATTAGCCCAGGGTGCTAAAGCAGCTCTGGTGGAAGGCGCAGAGGACTAGCAGGGGCGGTACCAGCTCACGGGAAGCCCGCTTACATATATTTCTAAGTATTTATACAGTGCTCGTCACCACGGTAACTGGGCGCCTACTCCGGGTTACAAAGCTGAGACTAAGATGCAGTAAGTGGACTGACGGCTGCATGACCAGCAGGAGGGCAAGCGTGAAGGAAGGGCATGGATCCATCCCAGTGCTCTCTCTGGCAGGACTGTTACTTAGCTACGAGCAGGAGGCCGAGTGTCAGGACTGTGCATGCCAGACAATTAGGCACTAGTGTTGTTACGAGGACTGGACAGGCGCTGTCCCACGGGCGTGTGGGAGCAGCAGCTGATGCGGATCTCGAGGGGGGAGGAGGAAGGGTTTGCAGAGGGCAGCACGCACTCCCCCGGGCGTGGAGAATTGCAGCCCCTTCCGCTAATCCACCCCATTCTCACTTTACCGGAACCAGTAACCACAGTCCTGGGGGCTCTCTCCCGGCCCTGCAGAGGACACTTGGAGAGCCAAGTAAGAACACAGTCCTCTGGCGGGAACCAAGTCGGGTAGGGTTGGCTACGGGTGCTGGCATCAAACAGCCCTGCCTTGCTCTCCCCAGCCCGAGGGCCCCAGATGGCTTTTCCATCACCAGCTGCTACGGCTCTAGGCTCTGCCCAGCAGCAGGGAAGCAGCGGGCGGAGAGGGAGCGCGGGGGCAGGCTGGGGTTCCACGGTTTCTTACTCCTCTTGTAGGAGAGGCAGGAAGATGGTCAGACAGCCCCTGCGCCCCCCAGCCCAGGTCCTGGTCCCACGCCGATTGTAGTGGTGCCACGCCTCAGGGTAGCTTGGCCTCACGTGTAATTGCCGGGGCCACCCAGAGGAATCACGAAGACGGAGATGTCGTCTCCGGAACCCAGCTTGTCGTTGGCCAGACGCCAGCCTCGCTCCTTCAGCACCCCTCTGGACCTCACCACCAGCTCGTGGGCAGCCCTGGTGTACCTGCAGCACCACCGGGGACGACAAACGGAGGCAGCCAGTCAGTAGCAAAGGCTCCCTCCCCCCGCCATCCACACTTGGGGCAGATCCCCCATCCTAGAGCCCCCTACTGAGGCTGACTGTACGCCCTGGTGAGAAAGGGGACGGCTGGGGGTGGGGGGTGTCAAGCTCTGTGGGGGACCCTGTGGGGAGGTGAGAGGAATACACTGCTCTCAGATAACCCCTCCTGCCCGCTCCAGTGCTTTGTGGGAAGCAGCATCCAGCCCCACCCCTGGGGACACACGGCTGTGACACGGTGCCTTTGAGGCGAGACAACAGCAGGCTGTGGGAACTGTAGCCTGAAAGGGAACGATGGCGGCAAGCCGGGAGCGCTGGGCGTTTGGGACAGCAGGGCCCCCCTCCGCACTGCAGCCATCCCGCCCACGCCTTCACTCCAGGGACAATACGCCCGGCCCCCTCGACTCACCTGCAGGGGTCGTTCGGCTCGTAGCTCATCAGCACTTCCGTGACCACGTCAGCCACCTCCCGGTCACTGGTCACGTCCCAGAGCCCGTCGGTGCCCAGGACCAGCACGTCGTCAGGACAGTGTTCGTACTGCGTCAGGTCATAAACTCTGACCTGGCGAGAGACAGGGGCTCAGAGCAAACATGGGTGCCGGAGAGGGGCTCGGAGCAAACACCAGCCACTTGCTACTGCACTTCAGAAAGGGCCTGTCGAGCTCCTGCCCTGCCCTGCGTCACAGCACCATGCCCTGGCCCGTCTCCCCCAGGAGCTGCTCCAGCCAGCAACCGGGGATCCCAAGGGTTCCCATCTTGCTGTCGCTTTCAGGGTCATCTCCCTGTCCCAGCTGGGCTCAGAAGGGCAGAGAGGAGACAGAAGGGAGACCAAGCAAAGCATTGTCCTCCACACCCAGACACGTGACCCCAGCTCCCCCTCTGTCCAGCAGGGATGGCAGCCCTGCCCTGCCTCACAGGGGTGTGGGAGGATAACTGAACTAAACTCTGCAAGGCGCTCAACTACCCCGATTATGGGGAATGAATGCCTCAGGCAGATGGCTGGGCCAGGGGCAATGGCAGAGCTGTGTGACGGGCCCAGGACTGGAATAACCGGGGCTGCGTAAGGGCAGGACAGAGGTGCCATGGCAGAGCTCACGTGGTGCCAGCCCACGTGACCCTATCACTAAAAGCCCCTCCCTGAGGTGAGCACTGAATTCGCTCACATTACCTAGCACCAGCCACTGCGGGTAACTCTGGGGAGGAGGACAGTGGGCCGGCCAAACTCACCTCAGGGACACAGGAGAGGAAAGGCTTGATGTGGATATTGGAGTTGTACACCTTGAGGTCGTGGTCTCCTAAGCCCCGCGTGACCCCGATTGTTGCCATCACCCGTGCCTGGCGGGAAAGCAAATCAAACAGCTTCACTGTCTGCTCCCCCTTGGCTCCAGGGAAATGCATGCACGGTGGGTGCTGCAGTCAGTGCATCTGCAGGGGGCCTGAGTGGGTCCTTGGGCTCACTAGAGAAAACAGGGCTGGAATTTAAACCTTCAGAGACAGAAATCTCCCCACAACCCACCCACCAGCAGAAGCCAGACAAGAAGAGTCCCCCCCAAACCATTGCAGACTCTAATGTCCCAGCTCCATGCCTGGATTTCTGTGACCCCTCTAAACTCCTGGCCTGCCTGTTCAATGGGGATTGTGTCTTTATGATACACTGTACCCCATGTGACATCCTGTACCCCATGTTCACCACTTTTATATGGCTATGATATATTTCATACAAAGTTGACTTTGTGAGGTATCATTTAAAAACTTGTAATCTACTGAACATCACCGTCATATTAAAATGTGTGTAACAACAGTGTGTGTAAAGCTATGAGATTTTACTATATGTTTGTTACTGAAATATGTTGTAATTCTGAGGAATGAGAACTCAAACACACAAATTACCTCTCCTCCCCCATCTCTATTCCAGGCAGCAAGATCGCTTGAAAGACAAATGTGCATCATTGAACTAGGGGGGAGTGGTCCTGGCCTGGAGGTTTTCCAGCCAGTACAGACTGCTGAAAGTTTAGGGTAATATAAACCTTTTTGCTTTTAATCCTATTAGCCTTGGTAGCATTTAGGAATTAGCCTGCATGTTTATTTTTTTATTTCTTTTGTAACCAGCTCTGACTTTAATGCCTTAGCACTTGTAAATCACTTAAAATCTATCTTCCTCTAGTTAATAAACTTCTTGTATTATTTTATCTAAACCAGTGTGTTTGATTGAAGTGTTTGGGAAATCTCTACTCAGGTCAACAGGGCTGGTGCATATTCATTATCCATTGTTGGAATGACGGGCTAATTATGAGCTTGTACGGTCCAGTGGGCTACTGGCCAGTGCAAGATGCACATTTCTGGGGGGCAAGGCTGGGACTGAGAGAGATGCAGATTTCGCCCTGTATCTATTCACGGCTGGCTGGGAGAGCATTCATGTATTCAGTTGGGAGTGACGTGACATGCCAGTGTGCGAGCAGAGCCTGGGGGGTGGCTGTTCTGACAGGAAAGCAGTGGAGAGGGCATCCCAGCAGTTCAGGTTGTACCCTGGGGAACGTCCCAGTCCGTATCTCACACCTGCAGTTCCTTTACCTTTTTACCTTCTCCGTAGATAAGCGGAAACTTCAGGTCGTCCTCTTCTATCCTTTTATAGGCCCTGGTTACAAACAGGGAGATGACCTGTTACGGGGCAGGTAAAGCTTCCAGCAGCACCCTGGGCTGTTTTCAACAGAGAAGCCTGAGCCCGTCAGACACACAGGCCCTGCCTACGCTGGCGGCTGCCAACAGGTGCAGCTGAACCCACAGACAGGGTACGGCTGCATTTCTCATTGACAGGGGCAGGAGGGTCTAAGCAGCTAAGTCACCAGCTGGCGCAAAGCATAACGAGCAGGTTAGTGGCCTTACCAGCCATTCATGTTCTGGTCTCTGTACAGCATCTTCTTCCCCAGCTCCTTGTGCTGAATTCTCCGGGGAAACTCGAGGTGCGTGAACTCATTCCCCAGCAGCTCAGGTCTCAAAAACCCCTGAGGGGAGAAAATAGCAGATTCAGCCACAAAACCCAGCGGCGCCCTGTGAACGTAAACAAGACACACAGCCTGGGCCCCAGGCACGCAGCAGGGGCTATGCTGGAGAGGGGGCCCACAGCACATCCTTCTCCAGCTCATTAAGACACTAGACTTTGAGAGCAAAGGCAAACGTTCAGGCTGGGCTCCTGGGCACATCAACGCCCTCTGCAGTGCAGCAAGGGCACCGTTTGCTGGTCCCAAGGCAACACAGCTTGGCTACCAACGGCCTTTTCTCCAGCTGCAGCTGTGCTGCCCTATTTCATGAAGGTCTGACTCATGTTTGATGGCTTCCAATCAGCATCCTGGAGAGGATGGTTCTGATTTCAATGGGCTTGGGGTTCCCTGGGTCATTCCTCAGAGGGGTATAGCGAAAGGGCCAGACACCGCCAGGAAAGGGGCTAAAATGGCTTTTATTATTGGTGACAACAGCAACACATCTCACTGCGACTGGAAAGCCCGCAGGGTATCTTTCCAGGGCAGCCACCTCCCAGCACTGCACCGGACAGCCCCAGTTCCACGTGACAGCAGAGCAGCTCCATGTAGTTCTGGGCACAAATGCCACTCGTGATATCAACGGGGGCCTTTGCCCATGCTGATCTGGAAAGGGCTTTGCAATAACTGGCCCAGAGGGTCTGGCTGAAATATGCAAGAGAGAAAATTCCGGGGGAGGCTGAAATGCACCCAGGTCCAGTTCAGGTACTCAGAGGTCACCCGTGGGTTGCAATGGCGAGGCGGAGTAGGGCAAGAGACAGTCAGTCCACCAGCCTGAATTCTGAACTAGCAGAGACGAGACGGGGGCACCGGGTACAGACAGCAAACACTGGCCCAACTCAGCAGTCTGCACCTGGGGCTCAGAGATGGCAAGTGAAATGCAACAGGCAGTGACTTCTCTCAGCCGGAGCCTCCGGGCCATGATTAACGCCATGGCCTCTGCCAACCCCTCCTGTTCATTTGCCCAGACACAACAAGAAGAAACGCTGGGATTTAGATACTGAACTAGCCTCTGTGGGCGGTGCCATTGTCAACAATGTCCTGTCGTTACTGAATATTTCCTTGGACGTTTGAACAGCGCCCATGTGAAGGTTCCCAACGTTTTCATTCTGCGAAGAGGGATCTCCTCAGGGACCCAATTCCCTTCCCACCCCCCAGAACCTTTAGTCCCATATTTCTCCAGGGGTCCGGGATGGTCCATGGACCACAGAGTGCGAACCACTGCTCTAAACAAAGGCAAACTTCCCCCAGCCAATGAGTTGTCTGCTCAAGCTTACAAGGGAATCTTCTGCATCAGCCCACCCCTGAACCCACAGCAGTGGGGCAGGGAACTTTGACATGCAATTATCACATTGCACCAGAGAGTGCAGGGATAAGAGAGACCCAGTGCCGAGATGCAGGGAGGGACATGGGGTGAGGGGAGTTGAACAATGTTAGCAAATGCCGAATGACTTAGCAGAGGAAAAGACGAGAGCGGGAGGTGAGGGAATCCAGTGCAGAGCTGCAGACAATCTCTGCTGGAAGGAAGGCTGTTCCCAGGGGCTGCGTTTTCTATCTATAGGACCAGAAGTCTAACTGTGAAATAAATGCCCTCCGTTTAACTTGTGTAATGGTCGGGAGTACTGGTCCGAAACATTGCCGCTTACAGCAGCATTGCTGCAGTTTCCTGCATTATTATTAGAGTACTTTTTGGAGACAAACCCTACAGAAGGACTTTGGCTGAAATCGATTCCCATGGGGCAAATATAGGGTTGATTTTCTGACTGCTCAGTTTTTCTGCCACAGCCAATTGGAGAGACTCCCCTGCTAGATGCAATTTCCTCCGTTCCGGGGCTGTTTGAAAATAGAGCTGAGGATAGGAAACCTCCTGGGGTTTTTCCAAGGTATAGGCTGAGCCAGGAAACATGTCCAGCAAAACCTCAGCTAACTCCTATGTCACCTTCTCCTTCTCCCTCCCCCTCTCTGTGGGGGGTTGTCTTTACAACCGTATCAAGTTTTGTTTTGCAGCAGAGTGATTTTTCCAAGGCAAACTGGAGAGGGAAGCTTTCAGGAACCACAAAAGCGATGCTCAGACTTGATCTGTTTTCCTAGTGCTGTAGCAGGCACCGGGGTGCAGAATCAAGACTTGGCATTAGCAGAGTCTCCCATCACCTGCTGCTCCAGAGGAGAACTATGGGGCCTGGGAACGTGATGGACAAAGGGAGGGGCAATGTGTACCATCCAGGAGACTGGGGAATGAGACAGCACTAAATAAATATCAGAGAGGCCTCGCCCTTCCCATCTCTCTGCCTCGGGCACGGCACACTGTCCATTGGCTCTGTGCTGGCGCGAGGAGGCAGATTGCCAACTCTGGAGAGCGCTGCCCTCTCTATGCCCAGCGTGAACGCAGAACGAGCCATAGCAAGGCAAGTGCTCCCCTCGCTGGCCTGCTCGGACCTAGGGGTGAAAGGAGTTTGGTCTCCACAGCTTGTTCAGCTCTGAGTCAGCGTAACTGCCAACCTGGCCTGGACCCAGTGCCCTAGAGGGTAAAGAGCTCATATGCCATTTCCCAACTCCCGAGACAGTCCGACGTGGGGCTAGATTGGAACTAATGAGGCCCCAACCTCCCATCCAGGCCCCGCCAAACTGCACTTATTTCACAATCTGGGGCAGAAGGAAACCACTGCTGATTCACCCGAGGGGGTCGTATTTAGCGAACAAACCTCACACAAGTGATCTCAGTGCGACTTGCACTGTAGCCATTTCCCCAGCTGCACAACTGCCCGGTGAGCTGCCCTGCTCATCTGGTTACGGAGACAGATGGTCAGCAGTTGGGGTGGGGGGGAGGGAGGTTGGAAGGAATCAGATGAGAAGAAAGTTCTTTCTTACTAAAAACTGTAGCCTCTGCCTCTCTGTTTCTGGAGTAAACTCCCTGGACATTGGAATGATTTCCCCGTTACGGATGATAATGGCCCTGCAATGAAATATGGAATGATGAGATTAGTGAGAAAGGGAAAGCGGCTGTTCTCTCATTTCACACCTAAAGGAGGAACGTTACCGTGGGCTCCCTGCAGACCTGCCGGAGGCTCCTGGTTTATTTACTGCACAACACACCTTTGAGGAGCGAGGTGTCTCACACTGTCCATTCGCCATTGTGTATTTTTGTATCTGCTGCGTTCAGATTCCACCAGCCCTGAGCTCAAGAACCAGTTGCTGGCTACACTACTGCAATTCCCCTGAAGCTGCTATTGGGAGAGGCAGGCATGGGGGGCGCAGTCTGTCTCAGGGAGACCACAGGGGTTAAAAAATAAAAAGTAGAAAGAGAAAATAATCTAGGGTGGAAAGTGGAGCAGTGGCGGCTGGCTGTGTGAAAAGGATCTGCGTTAAGGTCACGGAGGCATCGTTAACAGGAGAGCGGGAAAGGGAGCGTGCAGAACTCCTTGGCAGTTCACAGACAGGATACGCGGGGAATATTATCCTGTGTTACTTGTTCACTGCCGGTGCTGTGCAAGACAGGATGGGCTGTTCAGCGGATATGTAAAAAAAGCTGCTCATGGCACCTGGCCAGAGGTTACCAAGTGCAGCCAAGGTCCTTGGGCGTCAGTGCCTGGCTGGATCTCTGGCTTTCGCTGCGCTCTATGGCAGCGGGGTCCTCTCCACGCACTGTGCGACTGCTGCAGGCACCCCTGGGGCCCGCTTGGTGTTTGCTTCCCTGATCAGAGGTAAAGCAGAGACCCTGACTCGGTTGCCGCCGTCGCTCCGGAAGGATCCCAGTGTCGCCAGCCAATGGATGAGAAGTGGCTGGTCGACATTACGGGGCCGGTCAATGTCTGTGTGGGAGCGGCGCTCACTTATGCAGCAGGTTCTAGCCCCTGTGTGTACTCTGAGTCCCCCTGCTGCCCCGCCTGTTGGCTCGGTTAGACGGCAAGCTCCTTAGGGGAAGGGCCGTCCTTCCACTACATGTGAGCACTCAGGCCTAGCATGATGGGGCCTGACCCCCGACTGGGGCTCCCCCCGCTCCTGCAACAGAAACGGCACCAAGAACCACCCCCAGCCGTTGCCCGGTGACGCCAGCGTTATACTAGTGCCTGTGCAGAGGGCAGGAACAGCTGCAGGAGAGAGAGATGGGCTCTACTCTGCCTCGTGCCCCCCCCAGCAGGACCCTTAACTGACTTCCCTGGCGCGGCCGCCTCTGTTCCTGGCCAGGAAGACCACAGCCCACTTCTCAGCTGGCAGGGGGAGTCTGCAGCACCAGCAACTGTGCGTGCGTGGGGGGAATTCCTCGTTTAACCGAGCACCACGGACAGAGCTGAACGTGGGAGCCCAGAGCAGCACGTTGGATCAGTTACCAGCAGCCGCACTCCAACAGGGACACAAGAGATGGGCCTCTTCTGGCCAAGCTGGATCTCACTATCTGGGACAGTTTGCCCAGACCCACGCATGGGACAGCAGCTGGCAGCGTGGAGAGGAGCTCGTGAGAGGCCTGCGGAGGCCACTAGAAGCTGCTGGAGATGAAACCGATGCCTGCTCCCTCAAGCTACCCGCAGTAGTGACTGGAAGATGCTTCCTCCATTTGGCACGAGCACCTTCCACGCAGCAACACCGCAGCACAGGGCTCTCCAGCAACGCAGGGTTCACACTGACGACAGTCACAGCCTGGCCTACTCCACCGCCTCGCTGCATTTCCTGGCCAGTGGTCAACAGAGAGCTTCAGCAAGACCCTCTCCAGACCAGTGGCTCCCCCCCAGCCCAGCTTCATCAGCTGGCAGTGCCACTCACAGCCTCCTTCAACTTGCTCCTACAGCAGCTCAGCTGGGCATGAAACGCCCCTACGCAGGGCACCAAGTTCACCCCCCGCTGCCCCTCCAAACAACAAATTCCACGTTTGCTGGGGTGACACTTATGCAAGGGGGCTACAATTTTCAAAAGTACCTAAGTGATTTAGGAGCCTAAATGCCATTGATTTCCACTAGTACTTAAGCACCTAAGTCACATAGGTGCTTTTGTAAATAAGATTTAGATTGCAAGTGCCTAAGGGCTTATCTACACACAGGTTTTGCACCACTTAAACTATCCCCCCCCACATCAAAATAGTTACATGGGTACAAAAAGTGCCTGCACCCCTGGGCTCAGACGCACAGGGTCCAGCTACACTGCAATAAAATATGCGTGGCACAGCCATGGCTGGCCTGGCTCAGGCAGCGGGGCCGTTTGGGCTCAGGCTGGACCCCAGGTTCTGAGACCCCACAACACGGGTGGTGTCAGAGCCTGGGGATCCAGCCTGAGGCCAAACGGCCACGCTGCGAGTTTTAGCCCCGCAGGGCTCCGAGACTCAGTGGTTTCTCCTTGCCGTGGAGGCGTACGCCCAGGCGCTCCTGCACATCTCCCCCAGGGGGATTTTCACTCCCCTCCAGCCGGCTACGGAGTGAAATGCAGGTCAGGCCTGGAGTCCGATTTACAACAATATGTAACGCATGCAGCAGAAAGGGCTGTTAGGAAATACTGCTAGGGGAACAGAAGAACTCACTCCAGAGACCCACTCCCCCCGTTTTTAATCACACACAACAAGGTGCTGCCAAGGAAGGTGTCTGGAGCTTAAGGAATCAAATCCCGAGTCAAAGGAGGCAATTCTACACTACCCGAGTGCACCGGGCCGACGGGAGGACACCAGCATTCCTTCCTTCAGGGCTTACTCTGCTGCTCAGCCATTACCTGCAGCTCTGGACAGTTTGCTATTGAAACACCCCGTGGCAGTGCACGAACCTGCCGTTTACGGCTGTATGCAGAGGATCCACGCCTGGCCAGTAGCTGTGACGAGGAGGGATTCTCCTGGGCTGTCACATGACTTCAAAGCTTTTTTTTTTTTACATGGGTGTGTTTATTTCCTCGATCAGTCAGTGACTGGAGGCGGGGGGGTCAGACCCATTTCCAGCAGGCAGCGAAGGAGTCTTAGTCCATAGTCACGCTGTGCCTGCAGCTGCCCTGGGCCCAGATACTGGCCCCTGTACACACTCGCTGTCTCCTACCTACTGTCGCCTGCGTTTGCCACGTAGACTTTCCCCAGGAGGTAAACCACAGCCAGGGTGCAGCAGCCTCCCGCCACGAGCCGGGTCGTCCGCTCCCGCTCAATCTGGTCATCCTACGGAGACAGACAGCAAGACAAATCCACAGATGGAGGCAGCTCAAAGAGAGACGTCCGGGCCCCAGACGGAGCAGGGCTCTTCTAGGCAGGCTGGTGAACCAGACGGCGGGTGGGAAATACCCGCACACATGGAGCAGGGGTTACCGCTGCAACAGGCCCTCCAGCGTGCCCTCAGCTGGGCAAGGGCCCCCCAGCGCCAATCCGCCCTCCTCCGTATGCCGAAAGCTCTTCGGCCTGAACACCCTTGCTGTTCTCGCACGTCTCCCTGGTTAATTCCTCATTCTGCCCTCAGCCTCCTGACCCTGGGAGATGGGTATCCTGTACCCTCCCCACCCCCAACCTCTGCAACTGCCATGCTCTGCCACAGCCAGGAGCAGCAGCGAGAGGGTTAACGCCAGATCCTCCTCTCCCTTATCGATTGCACCCTCACTCACATGGCTGGGCACCATTGCCAGCCCTGTGCCTGCTGCTGGGTGCGTGGGGCCAGTCTTGCCTGCCCCCCATGCTCACGGGAGGCGTGGCACTGCATATGGGGCCCAGGTCCAGGCAAAATAAAGTGCCAGGCAGGCCAAGCATGCGTCACCTCCAAGGCACTGGCTGAGCTCTCAGCACCAGCGGGGGTTAGCAAAGACAGGGTCCGGCTCCTGAGTCCAGAGACTGCAGCTAGCCAAGCACACATGCCCCAGCAGACCAAAATAGCCCTCTGCTGTCCCATCAGCACACTGGCTGCTAAAGGAAATGAGCGTACGTTCCAGCTGGAACGCAGCTGCTCGGCCAGGGCCAGGGCACATCCCCCTGCCTGATCCCAGGGGCTCCGGCCAGCCGGCGTTGGACATAGTGGTTCCTATGGGAAGTGGGGTGTCGCCTGGGTTCCCCTTGTGGCTCTCCCGGGGGCAGGCTGCGGACAGGGGAGTCCTGCAGAGAGTGGCTTCCCTCAGCCTGCTGGGGGCTTGGGAAAGTAGCCGCAAAGAAAAAACAGCCTGGGAGCTGCTTGTGCAGAGCTGGGCTAGGCTCCCTTGGGTGCCATGAGGCAGTCTCCGTGTGAGACAGAAATGACACGTCAGCCTCCCTCCCGCCGGGGGCCTTAATGCTTCCTGTTGTTAATGGTGACGAAGAGGACGTGGCATCGCGTGGCGCGGCGGGAGAAGCTGATCTTGTGTGGCACGACCCCTGAGCAGAGCACCTCCAGCAACGGGGCCAATCTGCACACAGCGCAGCCTGCAGGGGAGGAGACAGGGCTTGGGGAGAGCAAGGAACGCTTGGAGGGAACTTTTCTCCTCCCTGCTGTAACTGTGGATGCGCTCATTAGCCCCAGACAGGCTGAATCCTTTCCGGCATCCTGCTGAGCTCCTGGCTTCGGTGATCTGCGTGGCAGTGAGTTCCACAGGTTAACTGTGCCATGTATGTTGTGGGGAGGAGAGGTTTACAGGCATTTCCTCCTCAGACAGTTCTCTACCCAGCTCCTCCCCTTCCACCTCCTGCTCTGGGGCTGCACGCTCCCCGGCTCGCTCACCATCCGCTTGAAGGCGTTCTCGATTGCACCAATCACCAGGCTTTCGTGAGAGACTGCCTTCTCCAGGTGGAATCGGGGCAGGGCATCGTTGGGGAGCTCTGCATCCGCTTGTGCGAGGGGGGCCCGGTTCCGCTCAGCTGGGAGTGCCCGGGAATCGCTCGGCAGGCAGAGCGGGGGAGGGGAGGAGTCCTGTAAGATATCCACCAGGTCCCTGAGCTGGTCGCGGATGTGAAGGTGAAGCAGCTTGGATGCCATGACAGCGGCACCGCTGCCAGCGTGGCCGTCAAACAAGCCCCAATAGTGGAAGCAAAGGTCCTTCCTGCCCTGCTGGGAGAAACGGGACAGTTAGGGAATTCCCCTGGGAGGAAAACAAGAGGGAAGAAAGGGTGGGCACAGCTGAGCAGGGAGGTTAGGGTCACAGGGCTGGGGCTTGGCTGGCCCAAGGCACTGATCCCAGGACAGTTCTAGTCCAGCCCACGAGGGGACTGACCAAGTTGGCTGCTCAGTGGCTTGTGCGAAATCAATTCATTGGTGGCCTCAGCGCAGTTCCCTGCCACAAGCGGCCCCTTCCCCTGGCGAGGCCAAGCACTGAATGGACTGAAATCCAATCACACCCCAAAGGGGCCCAGGCCTGTGTGACCTCCCCTGTCAGCACACGCAGCGGATGGAATTCTGCATGTGCGTTTCCAAAGCCATTTTGCCTGGACCCTGGCAGGAGCAGGGCGTGGCGCAGAGAGAGTCAGCGTGAGAATTACAGGAAGCCCTGCGAGGATCCCGGCCTTCACTGTTTACACTGCTCACCCCCTCCGCTTCCCCTGTGCATTCCTTGGGCGCTGGGTTACACCTCGGACTGCATCTCCTGTCCACCACCACCACCTCGCAGCAGGCTTGATCCTCATTGTGCTGGCTCTTCCCAGCATTTATCACCCTAGGGGGAACCGAAAGAGATGAGAGAGACAATGATTTGGGGCAAAGACTCCATTTATCAGCGGATTTCACTCTGTGACTGCAGAGACACGCGGCAGGCGCCAGCCAGCCCTTCACTCCCCCTGGTTATACAGCACGCAGAGAACAACTGCCCACTGAGACCAGCTAGCTTTCGCGGCAGGCTGTTCCTTCCTGTGCATCAGGCAAAGCTTCTGCCTCAGAACCTGCTACAAGCCTCGGCTGCAGTCGTGTGCAAGGTACACACACCAAATCTTGCTGCCACAGGTCCTCTGCGAATGGGTTAGGTCACGTTCCAGTGTGTTCCAAAATCCTCAGTGCCCCACGGAAAGCCTGGTTTGCTTAAGCAGAAGTGGGAAGGCAAGAGGTACCAGCAGAAACTTTTGCAAACAGAGTGACATTAACTAAGCTATCCCCCCTTGCTAAGCAAATTTCAGATCTCGATTGCAAAACCCGCTTTGTGGGAGGAAGTTGTAGATATGCAAAACAAGAAGTGCTCTTTGGGCAGCAGCTCTTTAAGTGGTTTATAGGGAAGGGATGGTGTCACATGCAGGAGAAGCAGTCAAAGCTAAACTGAAGGGTGCTTTTAACGAGTTCCTCTAATAGTCTGAAAGGTTCCTACTTCTGAGAACTCAAGGGCAGGGTTTTCTATCCCCATTACTGCACTGGAGCAAGTAACATTTCAAAGAGTTCAGAAGTTGGAAAGAAACCCAGAAAAACTCATCCAAGCTTTGGCTTGTTACCATCACAAACTGTGAGCAAAAAACCCCCAACTGTGTGTAAACAAACAAGAAAGATGGTAATTTCAGAACCATAATAATGCCAAAGTCTAAGACAGTGACTGCTGTTTATTATAGTGAAACAGCACCACCAGGGGCCACCTCTAAAATATATCATTTTACAAAAATATCTTATAGCTTCTCCAGGATTTCCAGTACTCTCTCCCCTCTCCCCCCCCCCCCCCCCCCCGCTTTAATTAAAGACAAATTTCTACTAGATGACAGATCTTTGC
The DNA here is from genome assembly GCF_027887155.1 of Malaclemys terrapin pileata. NCBI lineage: Eukaryota > Metazoa > Chordata > Testudines > Emydidae > Malaclemys > Malaclemys terrapin. Next base: position 9,996,365 of record NC_071508.1, on the reverse strand, counting down.
TTGTCCCTGGGGTGGTCACTTGAAGGTAGGTTTCACTGTAATACCCTAAAGGAAGTGAGGTTTCTGACAATATTTGTTATTGAAGGACAATAACAGAGCTGTGTGCAGCACTAACAGGATAGAAAAGAAAACAGGGAGTGCTTGGAAAATCCAGGTCCAGAAAACTGGCAGTCACAACACGTACCACTGTGAAAATCAGCAGAGCAGGCACCAGACAAAAAAAACACACTGAAATGAACCCCTGATTATCTAAGGCCCTTGTCACCAATAACATACACCTCCTCCTGGCCTCTCTCCCAGCTTAAGGGGAGGCCTTTGCAAAGAATTCCCCATTAAGTCTAGTTTTCACCCGCTTCATGGCTGGCATTTCAAAAGTCTCAGGGCCGGCTACAGGACGGAGGTGACGAAGCCAAAAAAGGCCAGGCTGCGGGAGGGTCCCTTGTGCTCCTCCCAAGGAGATGAAGTGACCAGACTGGCCTAACGTCTCTGGAAACGGCCCAGGTAAAACAGCCAAGTTAGCTTAGGGGGCCTCTCCTGCTCCCAATGAGCATGATAGGAGCAGGTCTTTAAAGAGGAAGTGTGAAGTGGCTCCTTCCCAGGAGCCTGGGATTCAAGTCCCTGCTCCTCTGTGATCTTGGGAAGCTCAGTCTCTCTGAGCCTCAGTTCCCCACCTGTGAAAAGGGATAGTGTGAGATACATCCAGTAAATACATTAAAGATTGTGAGGCACTTGGCTACTGCAATGATAGGGGCTGTATATCCAGCTGACAAAAGGGCAAACCAAAAGCCCAAACAGCACAGCCCGGCTCCTCTCAAATCTACTTTTGACTTTTCTTAGGGCCAGGTTCCAACACCCTTATTTACCCAGAATAACACCTTACTCTGCACGTCATCCCACTATGGCAATGTGACTGCTCACCTGCAAAAAGTTAAGCTAACAGGTAAATCTTTGTAGGCCTGGGGCTAAAGACACCATTCAGTGGGAGGGCAGCAGGCACTGGCCCATCAGGTTTGCTGCCCTACAGAAGGTATTTGTTTCACCTACGCAGGTACACAGGTAAGCCAATAATAATCCATTTAAAAGGAAAACATAACTTGTGCCTTCCAGGACAGGCAACAAATGGAATCAGAGTCAGGACTTGACACTTGGCCAACTAGATGACGATATTTACAATAGATTTTATCTCAAGGCTGAGCCCCCGGAACCGTCTTACAACCGAGCTGTCTTGCCGTGTCAGGGTGTCAAAAGACCTCAGGGAACCTCAATGGAACTTGTGACAGAATGAAAACAAACAGAGCTTCCCTTTAGCAATACCACAGGTTTGAAACTGCAGGGGAGGAAACGAAAGTGGGCAGACATCTCTAAGGCAGTGCGGACCTTTGCTTTACTCCATCTCAGCTCATACAAAAAAATACTGCTAAAAATGAAACTCCCACATTGTAGACTCTCTGGGAGAGGAATCACCTTTTCATTCTGTACGCGCAGAGGCCCCAGCACTATGGGGCCTCTCGGCAGTATGGCAATTGTAATACAGAACGATGTGCAGCCAGTCATCGAACAGTTTACACACCAGGGCTCTAGAAATATAAAATCCTCTGGTAAACGGCAAGCGTCAGGGCCTCTAGAGGGAAGCTGGCCACCAGCACAGCCGTGATCCTGCAAACAGGCTTCCCTGTTAACTCATGTGTCTGTGTTCAGACTCACTTCACTCACTGATTACTCACGTGCATCAGTGTCCGCAGCTTCTGCAGAACGGTGCCTCCAGCTAAATGTCTGGCTCTGAGCTGTGACAGGCTTTGGAGATGCTAAGCGCCACACGGTGACTGCACAGAGTGGCCAAGGCAGTGGATACGCCGGGGAAAGGGAGTGCCCTTGGAGAGTTAAACACTGCTGCATGCTTGGCTCTGCTTTCCCAGTGAGGCGCAGGGCTGATGTTTGCGCATGGAGAGACCCCCCCAGGGGCAGGAACAAGGGAGCTATTCAGGGCCTAGGTGCTGGAACTAGGGGTGCTGACACCCCCTGGCTTGAAGTGGATTCCCTCACATACAGGGTTTACTTTGGTTCAAGGGCTCTCAGCATCCCCACTATACACATTGATCCAGGACTCCTGATGCAGGGTCCCAGACTGAGTCAAGGGGACCCTCTCTCGACAGGGATCCCACTGGGGGAGTCAGGCACCACAGCGCCCTTAGGCTGGATACCCCGCAGCACAGGAGCGCCTGGGTCCTGTTCCCGCGGCAGTGCCCTGTGCAAACCACCCCCCGCCTTGTCCCCTGGGCAGCTGCACCCGCGGACATGCAGGACCCCGCTGCGGGGCCTTCTCCCTCCGTCCCCGGCCACCTGGCAGCGCAGGTGCTGGAACTGGGGGTGCTGCCGGCTTGCAGCACCGGGTTGGCAGTGTGGGCCAATGGCTCTCCGCACCCACGGGTACTCCGCTGCCCAGCTCCCTCCCCCGGAGCCCGACAGCCCCGAGCAGCCCGCAGCATCTGCCCGGTGTCCCCGCCCGGCCCGGCCCGGCTCCCCAGCCCGGCGCGCCCCGCGGCTCACTCGGCGTAGCCGGTGCTCCAGGGCAGGCGGCGGCAGCTCTCCCGGGGGCTCTGCACGGCTCTGCCCGCGTGATCGTCCGCCCGCTGCAGCTCCTCCGAGGTGAGCTGCAGAAAGGCTGGTCTGGAGAAGAAGCCGCCGCCCGCGGGCGGCCCCCGGCAGGCGCTGGGGCCGAGCGGGGGCGGCGCAGGCGAGTCCCGGGGGGGCTGAGCGCCGGGCGCGGGGCCCAGGCCCCCCACCAGCTGCGCCACCGCCGTGCGCACCCTGCCCAACATGCTGCCTCCGCCGGCTGGCGCTCCGCTGGGGGCGGGCCGGCTCCGCTCCCCGCCTCCCCGCCGCACGGGCTGCGGATCCGCCGGGCTGGCCCCGCCCCGGCAACCCCAGAGACCCCCCCCCTGCACCCCGCTCCCCCCAACACCCCTGGCCCCCCCTGCCCCCAGCACCTTCAAACCCCCCTGCACCCCGCTGTCCCCGGCAGCCGGCACCCCAACCTCCCTGCACCCCACTGCCCCCAGCACCTTCAAATCCCCCTGCACCCCACTGCCACCAGCACTTTCAAACCCCGCTGTCCCCCAGTACCCCAAAACCCCGGCACCTCGCTGTTCCCCTGGCACCCCTGTGACCCCATCACTGATCCCCTCCAGCACCCTAAACCCCCTGCACCCCACTGTTCCCCCAGCATCCCACTGCCCCCTGCACCCCAAAACCCCTGCACCCTGCTGTCCCCCAGCACCCCTGAAACCCCATCACTGACCCCCTCCAACACTTCAAAATCCCTGCACTCTGCTGTCCCCTCCAGCACCCAACCCCCCTGTAACCCACTGCCCCCTCCAACACCCCTGAGACCCCATCATTGACCCCCTCCAGCACCTTCAAAATCCCTGCACCTGCTGCCCCTAAACTAACACTGCTCCCTCCAGCACCCCACCACCCCTGAGACCCCTTCACTGACCCCCCCCTCCAGGACCGCAACCGCCTGTACTCCACTGACCCCTCCAGCACCCCCTAGACCCCTTCACTGACTCCCCTCTAGCACCATGGAGACCCCTGCACCGCGCTGCCTCTCCTACAACACCCCAAGAACCTCTATCCCCACCACCCCTAGACTCTCCACTGTCCCCTCCTACAAGACCAAGACCCCCTATCCCCACCACCCTTCAAACCTCCAGTGCTTCCTCTTACAACTCCCCAGTGACCCCACATCCCCACCACTCCTGAGATCCCCACAGCCCTCCCTACAACATCCCGAGACCCCCTGCATCTCCACCGATACCAGCCCAGAATCCACCCTCCACTCCCTTTGCTCCCCACATCTCAGGGACTGTGTAGACCCCTAGAGTTCCCTTGGAGTTCAGAGGGGCAACAGCTCTATTTTCGCTTGTCCCTGCCTCTCTGATTTGTCTCCCCCAGACAGCTGGCGGTGAGTGATTTTAAAGTGCTGTTGTTAATTTACATCAAGGTGCTTAGAGCGAATGGATGGGCACTCTTTTTAGCTTTCCTAAATAAATAAAATATTTTACTTCCCGAATCCCAGCTCCTTAGACGAAGGTTTCTCACTGTGGAGCTTGGTCCCCACTGATCCCCAAATTTCTAGATTTACACCAGGGTAACAGCGGCATTTGGTGTGGAGGACATTAGAAATGACGAGCTATGTTATGTCCCCTAGCCCAATGGCTCTCAGCCTTTCCAGGCTACTGTACCCCTTTCCGGAGTCTGATTTGTTTTGCGTACCCCAAGTTTCACCTCCCTTAAAACTCCTTGCTTACAAAATCAGACATAAAAATACAAAAAATAAAAAAAAGTGTCACAACACACTGTTACTGACAAATGGCTTGTTTTCTCATTTGTACCATATAATTATAAAATAAATCAAGTGGAATATAAATATTGTACTTACATTTCAGTGTATAGTATATAGAGCAGTATAAACAAGTCATTGAATGAAATGTTAGTTTATACTGACTTACCTAGTGCTTTTTATGTAGCCTGTTGTAACACGAGGCACCTGTCTAGATGAGTTGATGCACCCTCTGGGAGACTTCTGTGTTCCCCCGGGGTACACATACCCCTGTTTGAGAACCACTGCCTTAACCTACCCCTCAGTCAATGCAAGGCGGCCCCTACAATATGTTGTTCACTGCTTGTTTCTTATTGCTGTAATTTACTAACCTCCAGACTCTGGCATCACAGAAACAAGTCTCCTAATAGGACCTCTTGCCTGGTGTTTCATTGGAGCAGCATGATAAGCCAAACCGCATCCATTTCTTTTTCCCTTTTCTACAGCGTCTCCTTCCTTTACTGGTGTGCTGTTTTTCTTTTGTATTTCCATTTGCGTAGATACTGGGATGAGGGATGCTGCGGAAAACCCTCCAGTAGAGAGACTTGTAAATAAATAGCTTTGTTTCTGCAAAAGAACTCGGTAAAATACAGGAATGTAACGACATTTCACGTTTATTCTCTGCATTATATTTTATAAGTGGTGCACAAACAGAAACAGATTAATTGAAAACTCCTTCTGTTTTTAACCCTTGTGTCCCTGGCTTTTGTCCCTTTCCTCCAGTTGTAAAGTGAATCTTCCACATGCCAGATCTATCTATTCAGTCTAATACTCACAGACCTACAGAATACTGTGTCTTCTCTGCATGGTGTCTGAAACATGTTTCCCCACGTTTGGAGCACACACCCTGCAGGAGTTCAAAGGAAGGGTGGGGAGGACATAACTTGATTGTTCAGTAACATTTCAGCTTTAATTTAAAAAGGGGGTGGGGGGAAGCTCCAAAAAACCTCTGTGATAGTGGTGAAGAAAATCTTCAAAATGAGTGTGACCTCTGCTGAGACACCTACCTGAGTTTGCAGAGAGCCTGCAACAATGGTTTGGAGTGGTTTGAAGAGCCCCTTGTACTTTAAAGGGTTCTAACTCAGAATCCAGTGAGGATACTTGAGATGTTAATATGGCTGACTATTTTACTGCTTGTCAAAGTGGCTAAGAAAGGCGAGGAAGTATCATAGCATGAAGATCTGCTCTCAAAGAGGGAGTGGTGGTGGTAAAGAATTACCTGGGAGGAGGCACTGATGATGTATACATTGAAATATGTAGACTTTAACAGCAGCTGGTGGGATGCTGGGGATGGGGCGAGGGTTAATTTTCCTGAAAGGGGGTTCAGCTTTCCAAAGGGCTGTGTAATGCTGGTGTGAAGTATCAGCACACAGAGAAGGCCCAGTGCATTGTGGGTTGTTCATTGCATCACACCATCACGGGAATGCCACTTTCTGCAGGATTCCTTCCATCTTTTGCACAGCAGAGGTTGAGCAGAGAGAAGCAAGTGTGGAGGGGCTGGGGCCTTGGGGAAGTGCTTTGCCTGGCTGAAGTGGGTACAGTGGACGGGTGATGAGAGTAGGGTGACCAGATGTCCCGATTTTATAGGGACAGTCCCGATTTTTGGGTCTTTTTCTTATCTAGGATCCTATTACCCCCCACCCCCGTCCCACCCCCGTCACCCTAGATGAGAGAGAGAGACAGCATGGCACATTACAATATGGTTTGCTTCTGCTGGGCTATTTCCCCTCTGTTAAAAGCTACTGCCAGCACAGGAAGCCTGCGCCAGCCTAGGGTGAACAGGCTGGTACAATGTACATCCAAGGAGAGAGAAATTTCCTGGTGAGCAAGCAGGCAAGATATTAGTACTTCCAGTACCACCATACAGCTGGGGCACCTAAGCCTTTATGATGAATCTTTCGGTAGCCAAGACGGGCTATTTAAATACCGGGACATATGGCCTGTTCACACTTCAAGGCTTTGGCCTCTGATGAGTAGTTGTGATTGCCCCTCACAGGTAAGCACTGACCCCCCTCCAGCACCACAGAGACCCCCTAACCCCCCCCCCAACACACACACTGTACTCAATACTCACTGGTAACTAACCCCTGCCTCCAAACTCCGTTAACAAGGAGCAATGGAAAGGAGTCCTGATGGGGATTGCCTGGAGACAGATTGCTAGTTGTTTCTTTGTCTACACCCAGAAGTTGCACTGCTTTAACTAACACCAGTTTTTAGATTGACTTAGGCTACGTCCTCACTACGGGGTGGGGGGGGAAGGGGGTCTATTTAAGATACGCAAATTCAGCTACGTGAATAGTGTAATTGAATTTGACGTATCGGCGCCAACTTACCCCGCTGTGAGGACGGCGGCAAATCGACCTCCGCGGCTCCCCCATCGGCGGCGCTTACTCCCACCTCCGCTGGTGGAGTACAAGCATCGATTCGGGGATCGATTGTTGCGGCCCGACGAGACGCGATAATTCGATCCCCGAGAGATTGATTGCTACCCGCCGATTCAGGCGGGTAGTGTAGACGTAGCCTTAGTTAAACCGGTGCAAACCCCTGTTTAGACACCATGTCAATCAGTTTATAACTGACATATGGATTTAGCCCAATTAAGCTCAGAATCAGCATTGCTAAATGACAAGCTCAGCAGAGGAGCTCCTCCTCTTGACCCCTGGAAAGTCGTCTGTCCTGGACAGAGCTGAGGCCCTTTGGCGCATGCACCGCTGCTGCCTTTGCAGTAGCTGAGGGAAATAGTCTCTGGGAATGTCAATGCAGCACTTCTCCCCCGTGCTAAAATCGAAGTAAGGATGACTGAATAAGGGTAATGGAAGAAGGTCACGGGGCGGTTTGTTTTCCGTTGCAATAAGTAGAAGGCTCTTTTTAGCATCCGCTTGAAATTGCATCGCGGGTAAAGGGGCAGAGTTCTGACTGATCTGACAGAGTTCTGTGCCTCTTAGTGTTTCTTGGCATAGAGTCCAGGGAGAAAGAGAGCTGCTAATAAAGACGGCGATATCTTTTTGTGCCACAGAAATGCTAGCTAAGGAGCTTTGCCTGGGGAGGCCCGCTGGCTGCCTCTTCTGCAGCTAGTTTTAAATTACGGCGAGCCGGGTCACAATGTTACAGCCTCTCACAGCATGGCCCTTTGAGCCTTGGGTGGGATAAGAGGGGGAAGGTGCCCTTTATTGGCTGCGGGAGGGACTTGACTGGTCAAAGGCATTGGCGTGTATCCGTTGACCTTTTGCACTCGCTCTTCACCGCCTTTCTTGCTGCGTTTGCTGCTCAACAGACAGGGTCTGTCACTGGCATGAGGGCTTGGCTCTTCCCCAGCCCACACGGAGGTCACCCTTCGGCCCCTTGGATATCACAGCTACTTCCATGATCACTGGTGTTCGGTTGCTACCCCTCATTTTATCAAGTGAAATTCAATCTGTCCCCTCGGAGGAGCTCTGGCTGTGTCCTGTCGGGCTATTTAGGCCAAGCCCCCAGGGAAGCAAGGAGTTAATGTGGCCAAGGGATTGACAGCGTCTCTCTCTCCCTGTTATGTCAGCTCAGGCACAATCCAGCCCTGGGGAGGGCTAGGACTCAGTTTAATCCTTTGATTAACAGTGAAGCTTTAAGCACCAATTGGGAGCAGACACCCGGGCACTAGAAACCAGGCATTTCACCCAGCATCCTTCCATGCAATCCAGCTTTTTTCATCGCTCTGTCTCAGCTCCAACCTAGTGAGCTTCAGAGTTTCTATGACAACATGGAGCGCTGCTAAAAAGTCTGCTGCCTTAGCCTGTCCTCTCCAGGGGAGGGAGATGGAGCGGAGTGTGGAGGGGAGGCAGAGTGACAGCTGGGAGGGAGTGGAGCAGGGCAACACACAGACAGGAGCAAGGATCCTTTCACTACTGCACCATGCGTTAGGAAAATATAGCTTTCCATTCGGTGCTCTCAAAGCACATTACAAAGGAGATGTCTTATAGGGAAATTGAGGCACGGAGGGGCGAAATGACTTGTCCAAGGTCACACAGGGAGCACCTGGCACAGACTGGTGCAGAACCCAGGAGCGCTGATTTCTTTTAGCCATGCAGACTGTGCATCACAAAATGAACCTGACCCAAGGGGTTACCCTGTTTCCAATAGCACCTGCCTCACTTGCCACAGGACAGGTGAGACACTCAGTGAGCAGCAAACAGAAGCAGGGCTTCCCTGCTGTCTCTGTCTGATTTATTGCTCTTAGGAGACCAGTTTCTGACTAGCAGAGCTGAGGAGAAACAATCTGTGCTATGCTGGCGAGAGAGTCCTGGTTTCCCCACACTGCTTCCACTGGTTTCCGCAGCCAGACCTGTTCTTCTTGTGGGACTGGAAAGCCTGACAGATGAATTGCAGAGATCACTGTGTGTAGCCAGGGTGTGTTCCACAAACAAACCAGCCGGCTCACCACCATACACCCAGAAAAGCTCTGATGCGTTATCCTTGTCCGGGTTCATGAGGAAATCGCAGCACCTGCCTGAGGGGAAGGATAGGAACTAAGGATGGAAAACCCCTCGCTGGCTGATCTGGAGTGCACCCAGCCCATGTATTTTAATTCTTTGCCTGAGTTTAGGAGTGGGCCCTGGGACTCCAGGCCGATAAGCTCAGCTCTGACACTGACTCACTCGGTGACCTTGTGTAAGTCACTTAAGGGCAAATGTGAGAAGTGGTGTCTAATTTGGGATGTGAGTTTCTAGGAACCCAACTTTAGACACCTCAGCTGAGCACCTTCAGCTCCCAGTGACTGTAATGGGAGTGGCTCAGCACATCTGCAGGTCAGGTCCCAGAGGTCTAAAGCTGGGTACCCAAAATTAGAGGCCGTTTCAGAAAACAAGGTCTTACCCACTCTCTGCCTCAGTTTCCCAATTTGTACGATGAGGTGAACGCTCTTTCCTTCCCGCACAGGAATGTTGGGGGCTTAATGCCTGTAAAGCACTCTGCAGCTGAACAGCTCTGTGTGAAACCTGAGCAGAACCCCACTTCTAAACCCGCATGTACATTCCTCTCTGTTGTGCAGCGAACATCTCAGCCCTGCCCCGTCGTGTCTTGGTTCAGGTCCCTCTGAGATGCCAGGCTGCCAAAATTCTCTTGTTAGACCCCACCCATGAAGTGTCACCCTCTTCTCGTTTCATTGACTTGTCTTCTCTGACTCCTTAGCCAGCCGCCGTGCCCTGCCCTTCCCTTCTCAATCTCTTCCCCCTACCCCAACAGCTCCCCCACCCCCAGCCCTCTTCCCCAGCTCCCTGCAATGCATTCCTCAACTGGTGTGGCTCAGTCTAATGCTACCCCCGCTCCTTCTAGCCCCAGTTCTTTGGCTCCCTTTCCCTCTCTTTTCATGGTTTAAAACCCCGTTCCCCTCCCTCAGGCAGTGCCTGCTGCTGGCGTGGCCAGGGCCGGTGTAACCACTAGGTAAACTAGGCGGCTGCCTAGGGTGCCAAGATTTGGGGGCATCAAAAAGCAGTGTCTGGCGTCATGGGAGTCAGCTGAGTGGGGCATGGTGGGGAGCGAGGCCTCCATAATAAATCCGCCCCCGCAGCGACGGGTGCGCAGGACAGTCAGTGGGAGCCTGCAGCAGAGCAAGGAGGAGACAGCCGGCCGGGTGCAGCGACCAGCGCGGCCAAGGGATGGAGCCGTTGGGGGAGGCAGGACGTGGTCCTGAGCTCAGGTGAGCTTCGCCCTCCAACGCGCCGTGCCTGGGCCGGGCGCAGCCACCTCCTGGGGCGAGGGAAAGTGAAACTAAACCCTGCAGCGCGATGGAGGGGAAAGGGCTGGCACAGGTGCCGCTTTCAAACACTGACACCCCCCCCGCTGGCACTGTGCCAATGCGGGGAGCCGGCCCTGATCCCCAGGGAGATCCTCACCTGCTCCCTGGGAGAGCCTGGCTCTGCCCTCCTTGCCCCTGGGTCCCCCCCGGAGGGCGAAGTACTCAGAGCCTGGGAACGTTTAGAGACCCTGAGAGCTGGGGGCATTCTCAGCCTCCTCCTTGCTCATAGGTTCCCCCCAGCCAGAAGGGACCGTTGTGATTATCTCCTGACCCCCTTGTATTAATTCTAATGAACAATGCCACATTATGCAGTATTCGTTTTTGAAAGTTTATAAGAAGCGATTCTCGGCGGGGAGCGGGGGAGGAGAGGGGGCACAAGGTGGAAGTTTCTCCTAGGGCACAAAATATCCTTGCACCGGCCCTGGGCATGGCTGCTCTCATTGCTGGTGGTGACTCCCAATGACTGTTTCATTGCCGCGTCTCCTGTTCCCCTCCGCCAGCGCTTCAGAGGCAGCACAGAAAGGAACCTATGAACCTGCTGAACCTCTTCGCTGGCTGCCACACAAACACAAGCACTGAGCAGCTCCCACAGCATCCCACATTTCCCCTCACTCCATTCCTGATGCAAGTTCATTGGCTTGCGAGGTTTCACACCGGGACTGAAGATGGCCCTGTCAGGCCTTTCCAGCCACCTGCCCTCAGTCCCGACACCAGGCGCATGCCCCTGACCCCAGCAGAACTGAAATGTGCTTCTGCTTAGGAAAAGGGGGTTGCAGTTCCCAGCCACAGATGGTCCTTACAGCTGGGAGGGGAGGCAGGTCAAAGGGACTCGAGGATCTTCATATCTCTCCACACTGCAGCTAATGTTAGCTTAAGTGCCTAAGGGAAACTCAGCCACAGATGATCCGGAAGGGTATTTCCTGTTCTAATCACTGCTGTGGAGGGATGGTTCTCAGCCTAGGTATCTGCTGCCCTCCAGTGGGGAGAGTGACTCTGCGTGGGCATGGTCAGACCGGAAGAAGAGCTCTGGGTATGCAGCATGACAGCTTGTCTCTCTCACCAACACACGTTGGTCCCCATAAAAGATATTACCTCCCTCCCCCTCCTTGACTGTGTGGTGTGGTTGGATGCAGACTCCCCCTGCCTGGACTCACAGTGGTGCGGTGACACTCAGAGATTTCCCCTTGATACCCACTAAGGGCTGCTTTCTCCGATGCCCTCAGTAATCCGGGCAGTTTTTAATGTAGCTGCTCCTTAAAGTGCCACTAGTAAATACAGAGGACTCTGTTCCCAGGAGTTTATGCTCTGCCTTTGCAGTAGAGTTAAATAGTAAAGTAAGATCCTGGCGCCTCTAACTGCCAGCCATTCGCTGTGGAGTCACCTTATTTGCTAAAGAGCCTGGGAATGGCTGCCCATGGGGCTGGTGCCCTTTGCGAAGCTAAGCTCTTTGCGGCTGGGGCTGTCTTTTTATCCTGTGTTTGTACAGCACCTAGCACCATGGCGGCCTGTTTTAGGGGCCTCCATAGTACAAGGAAGTAAATAAATAATGCATAGAACAATGGGTCAGTATGTGAATCTCTGTCTTCCATCCCTTTGCCCCTCCCCATCATTCACCAACTTCTTACCCTGAAACATGATAAGCTCCGCAGCACATAACAATGAACTGCTTTCAATCCAGCACCCTGCCGAGCACTGAGACAAAGGGATCAGGGGAGATCAGCTCCCGGAGACCCAGGCTGCCCTGTCCTCTTGCACATCCTCACTGCTCCCATGACCAGCACTGCACATTTCTTCTTATTCTGGCCTGTGCTTGGGGCAGCCTCCCTCCGGGTGCCCATGTGCCCGCCTGCTCCACCAGCAGATCCCCCCTTGACTTCACCTCGCCCTGGGTTCCCCACACACTGTCTCCACAGTCTTGCCCAATGTGGCCTCTTGTCCCATGTCCGGCGGCAGGCAGGAAACCTTGTGGGGAAAGGGTGCTGAGTTTCCCGTCTATTGCAAAGAGCCCTGTATCACACAAATAACGAGAAATAGTGCCAAGTACCCGGTGTCTTTGCTTTCCGATGACTAGCGGTGAAACGTTGTTGGGGCCCCTTTAGCTGCCCCCCTCTCAGCAAAGGGTGAGAGTGAGTTGTTGTGGCAGCAGGGGAACAACAGCAGCAAAATCCCTTGGATTTTCCCGCCCACAAGGAACTCTGCACTTTTAGGAGCGAGGTGGCAGAAGATATCACAACGTGGCCCCCTCTCTGCCAGTCCACAGGAGCCCACGTCATGGAGAAACAGAACGGGCACTACCTGCGCCAGTTTCAGGCAAGAGGCCAAGGGCTGAATGGGGCATGGAAGCTGAGCTCCACCTAGCCCCAGGGCAGGGTCCCTCCAGGGCAGAAGTGAAGCCCCCTAGTTCCACAGCATGTTGGGGGCACACACAGACTTTCTGCTACGCTTGCACATTCCGCCAGCGCTCCGTCCACATTGGAAATATAAAACAAAAACAAATGACAATGAATAAAAACTGTAGCTAGGCGAGGAGGCGCTAGAGGGCAACACAGCCCGTGCAACAGCCCTGACACCAGAAACAGAGCCAGGGAGCAAACTTGTTCCAGAGGCATTTTCACGCTGCCAGCCATTCAGGGGGCTGGCTGCAGCTGGTCACAGCTCCAGGGCGGGTGGCTCTTTGGAGGAGCCAAAGGAAAGTGGAGAGTGATCTGGGACAAGGAGTGGGGCGCATTCCCAGGCTGTACGCTCTCGACCCCACAAAGGGACCTGTCCTTCGCCATCCCAATGCCACAGGAACCCCTCAAACCACAAAGCAGGTCTTACAGGGGATGCAATCCAGCCAGAGAGGGGCCCTGTTTGGGCTCATGAGAGAGGAGATCTTCGGCAACGGAGCTGGTTGAAATTTTTTTTCCAGTGGAAAAAAGCAAACAATTCATGTCCCAAGCGGCTGTATTCTGAAACCTAGTTCTGTGTGTAAGGATGGTGAAAGGCAAAAGCAGCCAAATGTTCCCCCTCCAAATAGCCAAACATGAGGGATCCCCAAGGGCAGGGCCTATGGGTGCCGAGGGCCTGGCTTGGAGTTATGGGTGCTCATCACCTCTGGAAATTAGTCCAGGCCAGGAATGGGTATATGCAGTTGGCATCCTGCAGGGCTGCCCCATCTCTTAACTACTGCAGTGATGGGGTCTCTATGCTTCTCCCCAGCGAGTCTTCAGAACAGGGCAGGCTCCCCAGGGTGCGGCTTTAGGGCCCCCCAGCTGTTCTCACTCCTCACTCAGAGGCTGATGCACTTGTACATGGGGGCTCCTGTAGAGTCACTGTGGAGCAAGGCACAGGCTGGGTGCGGGATTGGAACTGGCTGTGATGATCCGGGCCCCACTTCACTTCCTTGGGGCACGTGCTGTCATAACCCTGCAAGTTCTCTGCTCACCCAGAGAGTTACCCAGGAACAAGAGGGCAAACAAGGATTAAATTTATAAAGTGTGGGGGAATCCCAGCCCTCTTTCCATGTCACAAAGCAGCAAATTAGTCCCCAGACACCCTGGTTGTTTTCCCTTTGCAGACCAGCCTTCACTGATGCACTGTCCCACTCCATCCTTCCTTTTCTGTCCACGCTTTGCTAGCTCCATTTTCCCTGTATGGCTGACACTTCAGAGCCATTCTGACAGGATTTAGCTGTGTCTCCGACAGGGAGCTCACACTTCATTGTCTGCCTAATGGCCAGGCTATTTGGCTTTGTCTAATCATTACCCAGTATGTAATGGAATGGTTGTGTTAGAAATTCTCCTATCAACAGACTGCAGCAGGCTCCAGCAGGAGACAGAGGGAGGTGATTCATGGGCTGAAGGAATGGGAAGAGATGCAGGAGCACAGGTCTGGGATGGGAAGATAAATCACCTTCCCCCTTTCAGGCAGAAATGCAATGGCAAAATGTGACATTCACTGGGGATGGAGCAGAAGTGGCAGGCGTTGTGCTAGCTTGTGGTGCCAACTCTCACCATTTGGAGTGACTCTCCTGAAATCGGGCATTTTTCTTAGAGCCCAAGTTCCAGGAGTCAGGTGATTGTGGGAGGATCTCAGCTTCTGTTTTTTAACAAAGGCAAATTTCTAGCCCTCATGGTTGTGAAGAACAGCTCGTGACCTGAGTGCTACATAAAGGTCCAGAAACCAGAAGGAAAAGAACAAGAACCCAACATCTATTATTTTTTTTAAATGCCATGATTTTTGAGCACGTGGGCAAACAGCCTGAGAAGGCTTAAAAACGCCTGGTTGCCAGAGGGCCTGTGCCCAGCCCCTTCAGAAAACCAAGCCCCTTTAATGCCTTTCAAACTGGGCACCCAAAATCACTGATCTCTGTTGGAAATCTTGGACCCTGTTTCTTTCCTGGATTCAGTTTCCAGGTTCTCTGGGGTGCCCAGTTCCTACAGTTGCCTTGTACTGACATTCCTTCCAAACGCCCATCAGACGGTTACTCAGCAGAAGGTGAATGGGAGTAAAGGGGCCCCATCAAAGCCAGGGTCACGTGAACACCTCTTGCTCTGCCATAAAACACTGAATTGAATAGGCTCCATGTCACCTCAGGGCACCAGCCAGCTCCCATTTCTCATCTCCTCTATCACATTTGCTGGAGATTACGGCAAAGTGCAGAGCAGGGCATTGCGGACACCTCACATATTTCTATTGTTTAGGGTTGTGCTGCTCTGCAATTTATGTGTACGGTCCACCGCCGACAGAGCCAAGTCCCACAGAAAAGCAATTCAGGAAGCTTTAGATTACGGCTGTCAGAAGTGCTTATTTGGAAACGGGATCTGAGACCATAACAGAGGACGAGGGAAGGAAGCTAAAGAAAGATTCCAGTACCTGTCTCTTTGGGGTTTTGCCATTAGTTGATGCTTATTTAGCACTAACTGAGCTTTCACAAGAGAGACAAGGTGGGTGAGGTAATATCTCGGCTTTAACCAAGCAGCCCGGGCAATGCAGATATTTGTTCTTATGGGGAGCAATTGCAGGAATTCAGAGGTACTGTTTGTCTGAGCTCTATATCGCCCATAACCCTCTCCACAGAGGTGGGCAACATTTTTGTCCCAAAATGGCCTTTTCCCCCAAACCAGAAATGTTTTCTGAAATTTTCAGTTGTTTTTAGGAAGCCCCCCCAAAGCTCCAGTTTCATTTCTTTCTCCCCCCTCCTCTTCGTCCGTGGCAAGATGGAAAGAAGGAAAAAGGAAAGAGAGGGAGAAAGGGAAGGAAAAAAAGCGAGCTCCCCAAAAAGTAAATTTTAATCAAAACCAAAAGTTGGTTCTTTTTGAAACCACCAATTGAAAGTATTTTCCAAAGTTCCCCTGCGCGGTTTCCCCTGTTTTCTGACCTGCCCCCCCTTTCCGTACATTTCCTCGTTGATATCACTCAGCAGACCCGAGTGCCAGGGCGTGTCATAGCTCACTGCTCAGGCCAGAAAGAGAGTGGTTCCCAGCCCCTGGGACACTTACAGCTTCTGGGGCTTCCGCCATTAATGGTCCTTTGCTCCCCATCTGGGCACTTGCCGTGATAGGTCACGGCTGCCCGCCCATGCACGCTTTCACCTGCTCAGTGGTCTGGGCTGCTGCATGGTCTGGCAGCTGCCTAAGCTGCACTAGGATGCACACTGAGAATGGGAGGTGATGGGCACAGGCTGGCACAGTCTGGGATGGTTGGGAACTGCTGCACTAGTGCCTGGGGTCACAGTCCCCACCCCATGCCTTGCAAGCATCCTGCCCTCCCCCCCCGGATTCCTCTTGCTCTGTCTCCCGGCCTTCCGCATCCCAGCGCCTCCATCCCGCTGCCAGTCACAGCAGGAACCACAAATATTATTAGCGCAATATCCTCCGTGTTATTAAGACTGAAAATCACTGGGCTCCTTTGGCGCCGTTTCCCATCTCAGCGGGGTTGTAAATACGTGATTTGCTGGGAACGCTGGCAAGCATTAAGAGCCCCAGAGAGGCCCCTTCATGGCTTTCCAAGCTGCCCATTAACCGTCCCGAGACACTCCCTTCAATGGGAGAGGCGCTGTCTAAGTGGGACGTGCTTGGCTGGTGACTACATGGCAGGCAGGTGTTTGACACACAAAGGAAGCCAGGTGATACGGTGTCTCAGCAGGACAGCTGAGCTTTCTAGGTGTGAGTAGGGTGACCAGATGTCCTGATTCTATAGGGACAGTCCCGATTTTGGGGTCTTTTTCTTATATAGGCTCCTATTACCCCCCACCCCTGTCCCGATTTTTCACACTTGCTGTCTGGTCACCCTAAGGCGTGAGCCTTTAATTTAGGTGGGAGACCCTAAAAGTAAGTCAGAATCTGGGATGCAGGGTGAAAAAACGCCAGCAGCCCCTCAGCGGGAGAGTTTTGCCTGGCTGCTGCACACTCGTACTCAGGGTGAGCTCCCCTCCCCAGCACCCGGCACCCCACCATGCTGCTCTGCTGCCAGCACCCAGAGGAGCAAATGCTCCAGAACAGGGGCAGGCGGGAGAAGGCTGCTGTGAGCTCCTCGGGGCAGGGGCCATCTCTTAGTTCTGTGCGTGCGCACTGCACCTAGCACACTGCGATCCGGGTCCAGGCTGGGGCCCCAACGGGTGAGCACAGTGCAAATAATAAACCACAGGAATGAAAGGCCACGGGTGTGTTGTGCCTTGAGGAGTTCTACGAGCTCACACTACCCATCAGATGCTGTAGGAGCAGGATCCTGGGGACCCAACTAGTCCAGCCCCTCCTCCTGTCTCATCCTTCTGGTGGGTTAACTGGGAGCACAGTGCCCTGCTCCAGCCCCAGAGGACACATGGCAATAGCCAACAAAGTGACTTTCCCCAGAGCACCTCTGTACTCCGCAGAGAAGCTTCTCGGTGCTTCTGTTCCTCTGTTCGATTCTAGGGGCTTGTTTTCACTACTGGGGTAAGTCGACCTAAGTTAAGCCACTCCAACTATGTGAATAAGGCAGGGATGGTGTCCCTAGCCTCTGTTTGCCAGAAGCTGGGAATGAGCGACAGGGGATGGATCACTTGATGATGACCTGTTCTGTTCATTCCCTCTGGGGCACCGGGCATTGGCCACTGTTGGAAGACAGGATACTGGGCTAGATGGACCTTTGGTCTGACCCAGTAGGGCCGTTCTTTTGTAAGTTCCTCCCCACCCCCACCATCCTTTGTCTGTCTTAAGAACATAAGAACATAAGAAAGGCCATACCAGGTCAGACCAAAGGTCCATCTAGCCCAGTATCCTGTCTACCGACAGTGGCCAATGGCAGGTGCCCCAGAGGGAGTGAACCTAGCAGGCAATGATCAAGTGATCTCTCTCCTGCCATCCATCTCCATCCTCTGACAGACAGAGGCTAGGGACACCATTGCTCACCCGTCCTGGCTAATAGCCATTAATGGACTTGGCAGGTTAGGAGCAGGGCCGATCTCTCCTGCCGTGTCAGCGCAGCCTGGATCTCAGCTGGCACTTGTATGCCAACACAATAATTGCTACTAATAATGGCACAAGCCACCCTCTTGCTGATGGGAGGAGTGGGGCAGGAAGAAACTTTTCCTGGGGGCAGGTTATCCCATAGTTGCCTGCTGCAGGGTTTCTTGAACCTCCCTCTGAAGCACCTAGTACTGGCCAATGTTTGAGGCACGAGGCTGGGCTATATGGACGACGAGTCTGAGCTGGTCTGGCAGTGCCCATGTAACTGTGTTGTGATGCTTAGGTAACAGTGGTTTGTAAAGTGCTTTGGGATCCGCATCTGGCAGCTACGGGAATAGGGCACGGGATAATTATTTTAGGTACAAATGGTTTGCTCTCAGCTACCAGTTTTTCTCCCCTCAGGGCTGCTCCCAAGCAAGCCTTGCAAATGGGTCTTGTTATTATTAACAAGTGTGAGCATCATCTTCATTAAGATGCCTGGGTTCACATCTTATGACTCTCAGTGCGGTGATGCTCATTAAACATGCAGTTCTGCAGAAGGTGCCAAAGTGCATGTCTCCCCAATATTTTGTTTCTCACAGCGGCGCTGCATATGTGCAAATGTGATGAGGAAGCCAGGATGGCTGCTGGGCTTCAAAATGCTCTTTAATAAGGTTCACTGAGGCAGGAGGGAGCCCGTAACGGCGTAGGGCTCTCTGAGTTACAATCCGTGTTTCAATGGCTGCAGGCGAGGGGTCCATCTGAACCCTGTTTGGATTCTGTCTTGGTCCCTACTTATTTGCTTGCTATTGTTTTCCGCTCAGAGGCGGAGCTTGAGCTGGTTGTCACTGTGATAATAGTATGCGGTGTTGTAGCTGTGTGGGTCCCAGGATATTAGAGACAAGGTAGGTGAGGTAATATCTTTTATTGGACCAACTTCTGTTGGTGAGAAAAACAAGCTTTTGAGTCACACAGAGCTCTTCATCAAGGCTGGGAAAGATACTCCGAGCGTCACAGCTAAATGCAAGGGGAAAACAGATTGTTTAGCATAAGTAGTTAACACATATTTAGGGCCCTTTGTTTTCAGTTTTTGTTATTTAATTTTTCTTGGGAATTTATCAATGTTTATTACCACCACAACAAAAACAGGTGAAAATTAATGCCACAAAACTATTCATAATTTTTCTAGGTAAATATCGGGGTTTATTTTGGGGGACGGAAAGATGGTGGAAAAAAGTATTCAGCAGATTAATGCTTTGAATTCCATTCATCAGTGTGGCTTGCTGCAGAACTAAAACAGAACTCAAAACACAATGGCACCTCTGAGTTTAAGAAAACAATACCTCACTAGTCCCCAAGCAAAACTTTTTATTTGAATAAACAGTTTACTATTGTAGACTTATGACTATTACCCTGTAAATATTTACATTTAATAATTGTGCCGCACCATTTGCAGCGCATACACTCAACTTCATCCTTTTCTCCTGGTTTTGTTTTTTTAAAACTTTCAAATACTTCCTTGTGTTCTGATACAAATTTTCATTTTCTTCCCAGTTTAGTGTGTCAGATCTTTAAACCGTTATCTGCTAACAGCTTGAACTGTATACGTGGTGGGCGTGAGATTCATCAGTACGTTCGGATGCACACGCACTTCAGAGCTGGCGTGCGTGCGTGCCTGTTTGTTTAGTGTGTGTGTATCTCCCCTAGACTAATACAGAGCCTTACTTTGAGGCAGCTTGGCATATACATACAGACTAATGTATTATTGTAATACATAGATCTCATGCAGGGTGAATATCAGAAAAAACTGAATAATACTTTTTGTAAAACCCAGGAATTTTTTGGTAAAAATTGGTTTAAACTAAAATCGTAGGGGCTGACACGTATTGTAAGGTACAGCTGCAAAGGTGTTGGTCCAATAAAAGATATTACCTCACCCACTGTGATAATAGCACAGGTCCCAGTGGTAATGTATGGTACCGCATTATCTGCAGATCTGCATTGTCTAGCATCTCTGGGAGGCCTTGAGCCCACACAGACTGCCAGTCTAGGGGCCACAGTTTGAGTTGCCTCTAGGGAGAGTGTCAAAAACCAAGGGGCTGGCTTGGAGTTTAGGGGCTGAAGCAGAGACAAGAGTTGCCACCCCTTGCGTGTGCGGTGGGCCAGAATCAGAGCATCCAAGCCTTGTATTCGTGAGGGTCAAATCCTCCCAAGGTGTGTGGGAGTGTGCTTAGGAGTGAGTAGCAGTAGGGTCTCCCTGCCCCTGTGAAAGGGAGGTGAGCCCTCCTTCAGAGATTTACAGCGCTTCCTTGTTCCTCTTCCCCTGTGGCAGCCCCGACACAGCTTCTCCTTGCATGCCAGCATAGGCAGCTCCCCCCTGAAAGCAGCCAGCCATGGCTCCCTGTCCTGCACCTGAGATGTGCAGACTCCTATTGTCTCTGCTTAATTGAATTCTATTGCCTGGCAGCCCCCAGCGTAAGTTAGATTTTATTTTGCTTTTGGCATTCACTTTGCAAAAACAAAGAGCGCAGCTGCGGATTGATAAGAATCGAGGACCTCGATAGTGCGTGATTGAAAAGGCCGTGGGCCACAAGACTGATCAGCACTGATTTGCACGGGACTATTGGGTTTATCACAGGAGCAATGGGATGGCATTAAGGAAATCTTAATAGCTGGATTATCAGGGGGAAAAAAATTTCGACAGTGAAATCTAAAAATGAAATGAAATGAGATCTAAAGACATGGAGTTAACAAGCCGTGTGCTGGACAGACCAGCTTCGCTGACATGCTGTACCCCAGGATAAGAACATGAGAATGGCCATACTGGGTCTCACCCAAGGTCCATCTAGCCCAGTATCCTGTCTACCGACGGTGGCCAATGCCAGGTGCCCCAGAGGGAATTAACAGAACGGGTCATCATCAAGTGATCCATGTTCTTAATATTATAGCCCTGCGCTTCGAGCCCCGCCAGCCCATCGCAGCTGCCCCTGGCTCAGACTCGGTGCCACGGGCTTTTTACTGCAGTGTAGACACACCTTAGAGCTGAAGCCCTATGATGGTGCAGTAGCTCTACGGATCCTGATGCACTGTATCTGCTTCATAACCTATGGAAATGAATCACCCCTATGGCTCTATAAGAAACGCTGGAAGCATTCAGTTCCCCATGGCCTTTTGCCATACGTGGGATGTTCTGCCCTTGGCTTGCACTACTCCCCAGGATGCAAAGGGTTAATGTCATACATGTGCACTCTAACCTAGATCCCCTTGCTCCTGGAGGTGCCTAGTCTGACATTTGCTCTCCTCGCCAGGCCAGGCACGTCCCCGGGATTGGGGCAGTTCCTACCACCCTCTCCCCCCAGCAGCTGCTCCTCCCTCGCTACCCTTGACTGAGTTGACCTGCATTCAGAAGAGAGGTTTGTCCTGCAGCTTTCTGCCCTTTCCTGGGCTTGGTGTCTATTGTCACTCAGCCAGTCCTCCCCGCTCCCAGCCCGGCCACAACAATTTAGGCTGACGGTAGTGACTTATTACTCACAGGCAATCTGCTACAGAGCCCGGGTCTTGGTCGGGCTGCTGTAGAGGTCTCCGGGGTGGAAGGTGAGTGCCAGCTTGCAAAGTGGGTTATTCTCTATTGGCAGAAGATAATTAGATAGCTTCCCCAGGCACTGGAGGGTCATGCTCTGCAAACATGATTGATAGCCGGGGACTGATGGGAATGAAATGATGCAGGCTTGGCATCTCACTAAGGAACGGCCAACTGCGGTGGAGCTCGCAGGGCTGGGGTCTGCCTGGGAAACAGCTGTTGATATGCAGAACTCTCCTCCTGTTTCAGTAGGGCAGGCCTGCCACGTGCCCCGGGAATGGGAGCGCCCTGCTGCGCAGGAGGGCAAACGTTTCAAAGCGGAAACTGGATGATGGGTACAGAGCAGGCCTGACGTGGGCAGCTATTCCGTGTGAGGTGGTAGAGCAGCTTGCACCAGCCGAGGCTCTGGCCTGGAGGTGAGAGCTGAACAGCACCGTTTCACACAAGACAGGCTGCTTTTATTACGGCCCCAATCGAGGCCTGATCCATAGCTCATTGAAATCGTTCCAACGATGTCAGGCCCTTGATGCAGCCCCAATTCCCATGGAGCTCAGCGAGTCTTGCCTGAGGTCCTTGGTGCCTTTCTCACCTGGAGACAGGGAGCGGGATGGGAAGCATTTCAGGGAGCTATTTATGTGCATTAATCCCAAAGGGCCCTGCAAACAGGCTGGGGGCGGGGCAGCAGCGCCACTCGGCTCCCCCACGCTGGCGGCAAGAAAAAGGAACATCTTTGCTTTAAGGAAGGAGAGCAGAAATGAGCACAGCTCTAGGCTCCCGCGTAGCCCGGTGAACGTCGGTCCCGCTCTGCTGCTGCCTGCGCACAGGTCGGGACAATGAAGTGTTGCACACGAGAAAGGCTGGTCATGTGGTTACGGCGCTGGCCGGGTGCAGGGGACCCAGGTTCAGTTGCTGACTTGGCCACAGACTCCCTGCGTGATCTTGAGCCAGTCACTTGATCTCTCTGTGGGTCTGTCCCCCAGTGGGGATGCTAATGCTTCCGTTGCCTGTCCTGGCTGTTTAGACTCTACAGGTTCTGAGGCAGGGACGGCCTCTGTGTGTTTGCCCAGAACTCAGCACAATGGGGCACTGGCCTCCAGTGGACCCTCTGGGCATTACTAAAATAGCAAATAAAAATAACCCCTGGAAGGCCCACAAGCTCCTAAGAGCACTGGGTGCCACCAGAGAAGCCCTGGAGTCTTCTCTTAGCACACCCAGGGCGTTGTTAGCCCTGTTTGTTTTCTGCTGCTCCTTTGCGATGCCCGTAGTTTTGCCTTTTAATTTTCACTGGGCCGCTGGCCCCGTCTCTGCGAGCGCCGACACAAGATGAATTCATGAGGTAGTTTGCAGCCACAGATGGCCTCACTTTCCCCCCTGCCATTAAACTGCAATTTAAAGAGATGGGAACCATAAGAACTGACCCATTATGCTGTTTATTTAATTCCCAGGCAAATGTGACAGGCTGGAGATTACGTTTTCAAATAGCTGGAATGGGGAGATTTGCGGGGATTGTTGGTGGGCGGGAGCAGACGGGACTGTGACAATGGCAGGTTGGAAATACAAATCAGTCCCTAGTTTGTGCTAAATTACCCTTCATGTATCATTGTAAAATCTTCCCTTTTTTAAAAATAAAAATGTTGAATTGCATGGATATAAGTCAAAGAACAGCTCCGGGGCTCCCAAGTGTCAGGAGCTCATCCCAGGATGGGACGGTCAGCTCAGGAAAGACCATGTCTGTACAGACTAGCTCTCACATGGGGGCAAAATAGGTTTGGCAACATGTGAGAGCAGGAATGGGTCCACCCAAGGATCATGTTTTCACACACACACAAATCTGCCCTGTGCAATTTTTAAAAAGTAAACAGAGAAAAGTTCTCATAATCAGACATATGCCATTTTGTAAGGCAGTGGTCTCCAAACTTTTTTGATCGTGCACCCCTATCAGTAGAAATTTTTTGAGCACGCACCCCCTGCCGTGCCGGCTCTACCATTTTTGCCGAAGCAAAGGGAAAAAGAAAAAAAAGGCACTCGGACTCCCGCCTGACAAAGCACAAACAAACAAACAAACAAACAAACAAACAAACAAACAAACAAACAAACAAACAAACAAACAAACAAACAAACAAACAAACAAACAAACAAACAAACAAACAAACAAACAAACAAACAAACAAACAAACAAACAAACAAACAAACAAACGCTCCTCTTGCACACCCCACTTTGGAGACCACTGTTCTAAGGCATGAAATGGCTGCAACATCCTGTCAGCTCTGCTTGACACTTGCTAGTTTTAGGAGGATTTATTTAAGTCCCAGAGTTTTCTCATTTGTTTGTGTGTGCCGGGCGGTTGGTGCCCAGACTTGATGCTATTTGCATTATTTATTTATTCTGGAGTTTGCTTAAACCTTTCATCAACCTGAAGTGTGACTTCAGAAAGGAGGACACTGGTGTTTCCAAAATGAATTCCACATGGACTCTTTTTCTGGGTTTTGTTTGTTTCGCATGGTGTTATTTGGGCATGAAATAACTGTTGTACGGAAAGCACGGCCCACAGATCAAACACAATGCAATGCTAATGCTCATTTACCAAGAAAAAAACCCAATCTCCTTCCATTTCAGTGCAAGGGTCCCCTGCCTACATATCCACGGTTCCCTTTATAATACTGATCCCCTTAGAGCAGGGGTCCCCAATGTGGTGCCCGCAGGTGCCCTGGCGCCCGCTGGGGCATCCATGTGTGCCCATCTACTGGCCGCCAGACAAGCAGCCGCTGAAATGCTGCTGAGAAGCGGCAACGTCAAGAAGCGCTACTGCCGAAATGCCGCCGAATTTCGGCGGCATTTCGGCGGCGACGCCTCTTGATGCTGCTGCTTCACAGCGGCATTTCGGCAGCTGCTTGTCCAGCGCCCACTGTCCTCAGCAGCTAGTCATCCAGCGCCCGCCCCATGGAAAAGGTTGGGGACCACTGCCTTAGAGTTCCCATTAGGGAGACCTCAGTTTTTCGGCTGTGTCATGAGGTGCACTGGCGCCTCCTCCTGGTACTCTAAGGATTAGCTCGAGGCCGATGCCCCCCTCACTCTGTCCGCCCGCAGCTCCTCCCGCAGCCTCAGGAACCACAGTGTCCTCTTCGTGTCTCTGTCTGTGCACCCTCAATAGTCCTAGGCAGTCCTCTCGCTCACTGCCTTGGTGCCACTCATCAAGTGGCCGGTAGGGGAACTTGGACCTACTCTCTTCTCTGGGTTCACACCCCTTCTTACTGGGCAGCACGGCCTAGTGGCCAGAGTTCATAGGATCAACCCTTTTTGCAGCGCAGCATGGCCTAATGGCCAAAGTCCATATAAGCGCCCCTGGTTGCAGCGCAGCACGGCCTAATGGCCAAAGTCCATATAAGCGCCCCTGGTTGCAGGGCCGTAGGACCTTACTACTGGCTCAGCGAGGGGGTCCTACCGAAACAGGCTGAGGCTTACCGGGGTCAAGGTACCAGTCCGTCACCTCCCCCGGGTCACTCCCTACCGGCTAGGGAGTTGGGGGTCTCCCATGGATCCCAGGGTTCTCCATGAGTCTCCAGATCCGTCGCCTCCTCTGGTTCCTCCCGCAGTAGGGTTCGAGCCGGCCGATAAAAGCCTCTGTTCCTGACAGCTCCAAGAGCGTTGGCTGGTCCTCTGCAGGAGCTTCCCAGTTAGGTCCTTCCCCTGCAGCCACCAGCCCTGACTGAGCTGAGTTCCCTCCTTTTATACTCAGTGAGCATCCGGAGCATGCCCAGTATGAACGGGGCGGGACTTCCTCTGTCAGAGCTACTGGTCTGACGTCGCTGGGGCCAGTGCAGGGTGGGGTTGCCCCATCACAGGCCCTCAGCTCAGCAATCTGGGCCTTCTCTCTCTGGCCTCACTGCTCTATCCCTGGGCTGCTTCCTCCTACTGGTTCCCCTTTCTTTCCTGGGGCCTACCAGTTCCCAAAGCATCCTCCCTCTTCCCAGGGAGTGACATCAGTCTACGGTCCCTGCTCCTCCCTTTCTCCTGGCAGTGTCTTCCTTTTCCCACCGTCCCTTCTGCTTTCAGCTCCTGGGCTTTCCACCTATTCCTGCCCAGTTGAGCCTCCCTAAACGGCTGCCTAATGGGTTAACTGGCCCACCTGGCCTGCATTGGACCCCACAGGGTGAGTGTTGGG
Source organism: Malaclemys terrapin pileata (assembly GCF_027887155.1). Taxonomy (NCBI): domain Eukaryota; kingdom Metazoa; phylum Chordata; order Testudines; family Emydidae; genus Malaclemys; species Malaclemys terrapin. Next base: position 9,971,062 of record NC_071508.1, on the reverse strand, counting down.
TGGCCACCTCATCACAGCTGTTAAAGCGGTTCTGAACAGAGGCTTATTACTATTTTGGTAGGTCACCCAGGGCCCCTAGTCGACTTCACAAGTTAGACACTCACGATGTGATTCTCCAAAGCTCCCTGCGCTGGTCTATCTCCGCCCATGCTGAAACCAGTGGGGAACCTCCCACTGAGTCCAACGGGGAAAGAGCTGGGCCAGCTGTGAGTGCTCCCGAAAATCCCTGCTCCTTTAACCCTAGTCAGGGCTGCTTCTGACAGGGCTGAGCAATGGGGTTCCAGCTCTGGAGAAAGAGAGCAGGGCCTGTCTTTACTGTGCTCTGAAGTGGAAGTTCTGAGCTCCCCCTCCGTGGTGCATTGGGCTGTGGCCAAATCTGCAGCCCCCTTAGTGAGCTCAGGAGGGCGTGCTGTCTGCTTAGCCAGCATGACAGGAGCTGCGGGGCCTGAGGGCAGGTTGTATGGGGAAGGTTGGTTTGGAAAGGCACCAATGGGGCTCTCGGCTCCGGAATCATACGCAGGCCTTTTGCACATGCCTTCACACATATCTGCGCACTAGGTGGTAGAGGAGTCGCCCTGGCTGGTGATGAGCATCCAGGAATTAGCAAGCCCCACTGCCTGGAAGATGTTTGTTGTATCTGCCCGGCTAGTGGTAACTATGAATGCTGTGTCTGGGCCAAACCATTTCTAGCAACCCTGAGGGTTCTCCTTAGAGGCCTTTCCCCCAGGTATAGCCCCTGCTTCGTCTGGCATAGGGTTACCATACGTCCGGATTTTCCCGGACATGTCCGGCTTTTGGGGGTTCAAATCCCCGTCCGGGGGGAAATCCCCAAAAGCCGGGCATGTCCGGGAAAATCGGGAGGGAGGGATGGAGGGCTCGGCCGGGGCCGGTGCGGGGCCGGGCCGGGGGCATGGTGCCGGGCCGGGCGCGGTGCCGGGCCGGGGTAGCGGGGGGTGCGCCGGTCTGCGGGGCCGGGCGGGGAGCCGGTCCGGGGTAGCGGGGGGGGGGGGTGCGCCGGGCTGCGGGGCCGGGCGGGGAGCCGGTCCGGGGTAGCGGAGGGGTGCGCCGGGGAGCCGGTCCGGGGTAGCGGGGGGGGGTGCGCGGGGCCGCGGGGCCGGGCGGGGAGCCGGGGGTGCGCGGGGCCGCGGGCCGGTCCGGGGTAGCGGGGGGGGTGCGCGGGGCCGGGCGGGGAGCCGGTCCGGGGTAGCGGGGGGGGGGGGTGCACGGGGCCGCGGGGCCGGGCGGGGAGCCGGGGGTGCGCGGGGCCGCGGGCCGGTCCGGGGTAGCGGGGGGGTGCGCGGGGCCGTGGGGCCGGGCGGGGAGCCGGTCCGGGGTAGCGGGGGGGGTGCGCCGGGGAGCCGGTCCGGGGTAGCGGGGGGGGGGGGGTGCGCGGGGCCGGGCGGGGCCGGGCGGGGAGCCGGGGGTGCGCGGGGCTGCGGGCCGGTCCGGGGTAGCGGGGGGGTGCACGGGGCCGCGGGGCCGGGCGGGGAGCCGGTCCGGGGTAGCGGGGGGGTGCGCGGGGCCGCGGGGCCGGGCGGGGAGCCGGTCCGGGGTAGCGGGAGGGTGCGCGGGGCCGGGCGGGGAGCCGGTCCGGGGTAGCGGGAGGGTGCGCGGGGCCGCGGGGCCGGGCGGGGAGCCGGTCCGGGGTAGCGGGGGGGTGCGCCGGGCCGCGGGGCCGGGCGGGGAGCTGGGGGTGCGCGGGGCCGCGGGCCGGTCCGGGGTAGCGGGGGGGTGCGCGGGGCGGCGGGCCGGTCCAGGGTGGCGGGGGGGGTGTGTGCGCGGGGTCGCGGAGCCGGTCGCCGGTCCGGGGTTGTGGGTCCGGGCCGCCGGGGGGTGCGCTGGCCCGCGGGGCCGGGAGCCAGTCCGGGATAGCTGGGGGGGTGCGCTGGGCCGCAGGGCCCGAGCCGACCCAGGCTGGAGCCGCCGGGGGGGCCAGCCTGGGCCGCGCCTCCTCCCCCCACACACACCCCCCCCTTACCTGCTTCAGGCTTCCCGCGAATCAAATGTTCGTGGGAAGCAGGGGAGGGGGCGGAGACTTTGGGGAGTGGGCGGGGCTGGGGGCGGGGCCGGGGCCCGTGGAGTGTCCTCCATTTGGAGGCACAAAATATGGTAACCCTAGTCTGGCAGGACCACACAGCAGCTTGAGCTGTAGCTGCAAGTAGTTTGATTCTTTAATATCATCATCTGCCGCCCCTGTTTTCCTGTCCGAACCCCTCCTCAGCTCCTCTCTGCTTTCAAACCGGGCTGTGGAGAATCCTCCGCACATCTTGGCAACCCCAGGCCTCCTGTCAGCGTCATGAAATTGCAATGATTCCCCTTGAATAGACATGAAATTGCTTTTTTGAACAAAAAGTTGGAGGAATGAGAGATGTTCTGCAATGTCCTTGGAAGAAACGAGCCAGGGAAAATGAATCACCTAGGCTCCTTGCGGGGCTGTTTCAGTCCTTGGGCTTTTCTCTGATCTGCTATCGAAAGCTTACACTGCTGGGGCACCGTACAGCAAGGGCTGAACTTAACAGCCTCCTCAGAAAGGCAATTAAGACTCCTTTCTGTGATGCTGGAAGCAATCTTGCATGTCTAGGTCTGGCTCTTCCAGCTCTTTGCCTTTGGAACGCTACCGAATACCAGATCAAAGGCCTGTGGCCGGCCCTCAGCTGGAGGAGACACTGAAGGGAGCGCTCTAATTCACCGTTCCGTGTCCTCATCTCACCATTCTAGGAAAGCTGCATTGATTACCACCATCCCCTGGCTTACTGGTCTGGGGTCAGAGGACATCACTGCATGTCTCGAGGGGCCCAAGCAGTTCTGCTTGTTCTGCGCTGCAGTTCAGCTTTCCTGTGCAGCTATTTATACTCCAGAGGCAACGGAGATGGGCACATCCGAAAACCAATGAAACAAACCAGCAGGAAGCAGCATGGCCTGGTGGATTGGCTGACCTCCGAGCTGGGAGTCAGAGCTCCAGGGACAGATGGAAAACTTCACAGCTAGTGTCCTGTCCTCCCTTATTAAATCCTCAGGGTCTGTGTAACAGGGACATCCGCTTGGGGCACAGGGCAGCCCTGCTCGCATCCCACCCTCGGTTTCCCTCTGGGGATAATCCACTCACGCCCAGAGGCGTTACGACAATAATCCCCCTCCCCGGGGGTGGTCTAATTTATCAAACAGTACCCAGCTCCCAAGACAGCCTCTCCCCCTTACGTTCAGGGCTCCGCGCTCCTCCGTCTTGGAACGGTGTGTTCCAAATAGTGCTCTCCCCAGCCTGCGGAGCTCCCCTTAAGTCCAGGGTTTCACAGCCCTCCAGCAGGCTGGATTCATCCTCTCCACGGGTTCTGCCTGACTGGGCTTGGAGCCTCCTTTCTGCTTCACCCACCCAGTCATCTGGCCATGCCCCGAATCCTGCCCCGGAGGGTCTGATAACCCCAAAACAGTTGCGGGGAGCTTGTTCTGCTCACTCCACCAGGATTCTTCCTATCTCTTCCCTCTCCCAGGCACTCACACACACACACACACACTGTGTGTGTGTGTATATATATATATATATATATATATATATATATACTGCGGCCCATGCTGTATTGGTTCAATGGCTAAACAGGGAATGTCTGGAGCCAGGGCTGCCACTCCAGTGGTATGAAAGGCTCTGTTTAAAAATAAATACATAAGGAATTAGCCTTTTAAAGGCTGCCGTTTTACTCCATTTAGCGTATGACAGATCAGCCTAAAAATCCTTTGAAAGGTTCCTCATTTCAATGTGTTTCCAAAGCCCTGGAGGAAGTAGGATGAAGTCGGGGATATTTCCTTCTGAGTTGTAATGCACTTTCTGGCAAACCCACCAAAGAGTTCGGAGAATGACACTTTGGTGACATTTAAACCAATACAAAAGTAAATTAAACATCTGGATCATAAAAAATACCAGAGGATGTTTGAAAATAGCCTCTGTGCAGCACTGCATTAGTTGACGACACAGCTTTAGTGTGTAATGAGCAATATATTAATTTATAATTAGTGTAATACAGTACAGCTCAGCAAATAGCTCTGTGCACTCTGGCTAATTCATCAATGCAAGAAGCTGCTTTTAATGGTTTCCAAGGTTTGCCTGTCCCTGTAATTGGGAAGTTCAGAATTTATTGTTATTTCTTTGAAGGGGTAATTTGATTGCAGCCACACATCTTCATTTTGTGTCTGCTCCCACTCCAGTGCAGGGAAGGAGAAATCTCCAGACTCTAGTGTCTCGCGAGCACTTTACGTGACCCCATTTGCAGCTTCCCGCTGCCCACGTTTTGCAGCCCAACTGACCTCATAGCCTCAGAGACTTCCTGCAGCTTTGTCTGTGCCCTCGCCTGCTGCCACAGAAAGGGTTGATGCCAGGGGCTTAGCCCGGCTGGAGTAGTTCGGCTGCTCCCCCCACCCTCTCGCTTTTTACTGGAATTGGCCTCGCCCCCCTCTTCCTTTTAACTTCCTAGCATTTGGGAGTGACTTTTTCCTCTCAGTCTCTCACTTTCACAGGATATTGCTGAATAGGCAGGAAAAGAGCAAATGGAGGACACTAATGGAGAAATGTTTAATCATAAGAATATTTAGCTCTAAGGAGAGCCAGTGGGAGTTAGGCACTTATCTCCTTGTGGCCAATTGGAAAGTCTTAGCCTTTTTCATCAGGTCGATCTGAAAGCAGTTCCAGAGAGGAAGGATGGTTTGTGGTTCAGGCGCTGACTCAGGAGATGTGGATTGATTCCCGGCTCTGCCACAGACTCCCTGTGTGACCCTGGGCAAGTCACTTAGTCTCTTAGTTTCTCTGGGCTTTGATTCCCCACCTGTCAAATGGGGATAATCGCTGCCTCTGACTTCGTGCCTGGATGGTGCCCGGCATACAGAGGCCTGCTCTCGGTTGCAGCAATGTAACAACACATAGACAATGGGAATGTGACTATCCCCATTTGTTAGATTGTGAAACCGAGGCAGAAGGAGGTTATGGGACATGCTCAGGTCACACAGCAAGACTCTGGCTGAGCTGGGAACTGAAGCCGGGTCTCCTGACTGCAGCATGCTGCTGCCCTCTCTAGCAAGGGCCCCCCAGGGACAGCTCTAGAGCACCGTATGTCAAGAAGAGAACATCTTCATTCCTGGTTTCCTTCAGTCGGACACTGCTGCACTGGGGGCCTAGCAGTCAGTTCGTAAATCCATTTCTTCCCCAATTAGCAAATGCGACAGGGCAACTGACGACTCCCAAAGTTTGTCAGCAGTTCAGAGACACTTTTATGGATATGGTGGGGCCTTACCTATCTACCTTAGGTACCACATCACCATTGTAGCTGAGCAGCTCACAGTCTTGAGTTATCTTCACAACACCCCGGGGATGTATCCCCATTTTACAGATGGGGCACTGAAGTACAGAGAGGCTAAGTGACTTGCCCCGGGGCACATTGAACATTTGTAGCAGAGAAATTTAACCCAGGTCTCCCACCTTCTAGACTAGTGCTCTAACCACTGGAACCACTTCCTCTCATAGCTCTGGATGCACTAGGGTTCTCACTGGTACAACTGAACCATGAGTGGGAACTGTTTGCTGAAGTTTCCTAAGGTAGACAAAGCCAAAGAGACAGAGAGAAAGCAAAGTCCTCAGTAGGGGATGTCACATGCTCAGTAGAATTGGGTGAAAAGTTTTGGCTGAAACTTTTTTCATTGAAAAATGCAGATTCAGCGACACCAAATTTTTTTGTGAATTCATGTCAGTTTCAAAATGAAACTCCATTTTTTTTGCTTGAAACAACATTTCATTTCAAAATTTCCTTTAACTTTATTTTTAAAAATTCAACGAATTTTAAAATTGTCCAAATCGAAATGATACATTTCAATTTTGTTTAAATTAAACTTTTTGGTGGATCCCAAACAAACTTTTGTTGACTTTTTGATTCACCAAAGCTTTTGAAAAATTGTGTTTCTGGTTCAACCTTATATATATTTAACTTTTCAAAATAGCCAGCAAATCAAAGACCTGTTATTCACACAGCTCTGGCACTCAGCTACTCATATTAACCATTACAATATTTCTGAGATGCCAACAAAACTCCAGCATCTGCTCTCATCCTCTGACGGAAACCTTCATTGTAACTTTTGCATCTTCTTTAGACTGTGAAGCCACAGCTAATTGCTCAAGCATGTGTGTAACATTAAGCAGATGAGTAGGCCCATTGATTTTAATGGGCCTAGTCATGTGTTTCAGCTCTGGTCCAAGTGAAAAATTCTCTAAGTTGTATCTTGCTGAAGCAAAGTCGGAAGGACTGACATCAGACTTCTGAAGGAAAGACTCAGGATAATGATGTTTGCCTAGGTATGTCTAGTCCAACCCAGGCTAAGAGGCAATCCTTTGTTGTATTGAATCTTCTTCATTAGGATTCGCTGTATCAGTTCTTTTCCCTGCCAAACTTTGTCTTTTTAAGGATACTACGAAATCTCTTTTGCATGATTATGATGAAGTGGTGGAATCCTTGACGATATCCAGGAAAGAGAAGGGAAAAAACAAACAAAATCCAAACTGGACCAAAACAAAAAATGAATTTGTAGATGAAATCAGATCAATTACCTGATTCAGATCGAATGAAATCAGTTTTACATAAATCCGATTTTCCCCCTCCCCCTGTGTTGTAACTCTGTGATCTGGAAAGTAACGTGTTTGTATTTACAAACCATTACATCAGCAAGGGTCTAAATTGTGAAGATTTCCTTGTTGAATAATATGATTCTAATTTAACTGACATTTGTCTGATATGAAAGGTAGTTTTTATAGTGTTTGCTACTGATTGTATTAAAACTTTGTGATCTGGAAAGGAATATGTTTGTATTGACTTATTATCATATCAATAGATGCCTAATTTTGTGAGTTTTTCTTTCAAGTGATCTGATGAATATAAATGGCAGATTTCATTTAGCTTCTTATTGATTTTGTTGTTGTTATTAAAACTCTGTGATCTGAAAAGTAAAATGTTTGTATTTACTTAACAGCTTATTAATGAGGCTGGGTTTATAGGTTTGTAGGACTTTTCCCTTTGTATTGACTAACCTGGTCTAATTTAACATATTAAAAAATGCAATTTTGACTTGGTTCTTTAAAAAAAAAAAAGGTGCTAAATTCCTATATAGCAAAAACGAGCTCCTTTTTACTCTAAGCCTGATTCTATGCCCCTGGTGACTAAACAAACTCATACCGGCTCTGCTCTGCCCTCTCCCCCATTGCTGCAGCTCCTTGTCCCCTACTGGAGAAAGGTGGGGAAAGATCTGCTCCAGGGCTGGCCCTAGACCAAATGGTGCCCCAGGTGAGGAGAGTCTCTGCCTCCCCCAATTGTTAAACTTTTGAATATCTTACTTTGTATTGCATTTGTCGCCCATTTCATGACTTTGGTGCACGAATTGGATGCATGAGTTATTCCTGTCATGTAAGACCATAAATTTACACACTAGGATCTGTGAATCTGTATTTATTCATGCCATATATGAGCAACTAAAAAAAAATAGTTTCCGCTAAGCTTATAGAAACTTTCTCATTTTAAAATGAACAGGGAATGGCTGACAACATTCTTTGAGGCCGGAGGAAAAGATAGTTCTCAAAAAGTCTGGAAGGTTCCACGAGGTTCTACAAAGGTCCAGAACATTCTAGGAGGTTAGTGAAAAATGACTCCACATACGGAATACCTGAAACATTTTACTTCAAACATTCCATTTTCCCTTTTGTCGCTAACAATAAAACCAGCCCCCCGAGCGTGGCACCCCAGGGGCCGGTCGCCTGCCCCTAAATCCGGCCCTGGTCTGTTCCTCCTCTCGCAAGGGAGCTTTCCCAGGAGTGGTTTGAAATGCTTTTCCCAGCGTGGGGGGCCATCTCCTTCGCATTACTTAGGCCCCCCCATTCAAGAAAACAACTTTAAGCCTGTGCTTAAGTCCCATTGAAGTCACGGGGTTTAAAGCTGAGTGTGTGGTGTCCTGAGTGGGAGCCCTGGCCTGTAGGCTCTGTGGGGCAGGGGCTGTCAGGGTCTAGCACAGTGGGGCTCACATCAGACTGGGGCCTGGCCTTCCTCCTTCAGCGTGCCTGGGCAGAGCCAGGCCTGGAGCCCCTGGGACCAGTGCTGAAGTGAAGACCCACAGGTGGGCAGCCCCGAGCCGGGGGCACCAGGGTTTTTGCCACCCCAAGCAGCGGTGGGGGGAGCCGTGATCGCTCCACCGCGCTGCTTTCTTCTTCGGTGGCACTTCGGCGGCGGGTCCTTCCCTCGGAGAGGGCCCCAGGGACCCACCCCCAAAGAGCCAGATGTGCTGCCCCTGCTTGCTGCGCTGGTGCCTGGAGCCAGCCCTGCCCCGAGCAGAGGGAGCAGGGCGCTAGTTCCCCCTCCAGCAGCCCCTACGCCCGGTGCCTGGGGCTGTGCCAAAGGGTGGGAGCGGGGGCTGAGGGGCCAGCTGCACTGACAGTCCCTTTGGCGCCGCAGCTCCCGAGGGGCTCCCCAGGGCTCGGCCCGGGGCTCCCGGCCGACAGGGGAGGGCGCGGAGGTGACTGGACGGGAGGCTCCCTGGGGACCGGCCGTGCCGGGAGAGGTGCAGCGCGCGGGGCCGTGCGAGCGCTAGGGGTCGCTGCGCCCCTTCGCCGGCGCCCAGGCTCTGCCCGGCGGCCCCCGAGGAGGCTGCGGCGGGCGGCGCCGGAGCGAGCCAGGCTGGTGCTGAGCGAGCGGAGCCGCCAGACGCTGCGCGTCCGAGCCGAGCGCAGCCCTGCCCGGGGAGCCCCAGCCAGCCCGAGCCGCGGAGCTGCGGCGCGCAGGGCGGGGATGGGCAGCGGCTGGGGCGCGCGGCGGGGACACCTGTGACGGGACCCAACAGGTAGGTGCGCGGGGGCCGGGGGGGGCGCCCCCTTTTCCCAGTTCGCACCCAGGCGCTTCTCTGTGGAGCGTCCCCCCCGGGACTCGGCGCCCGGACGCTGCAGCCAGGTGCGGAGCTCGGAAAGCGGCCCCCGGGCGCTCCCGTGCTGGGAAGGGCGAGGCGAGCTCTGGGGACGCTGCTCCGGGAGCTCCCCGCGCCCCCCTGCGCGCATCCTGGCTGCCAACTTTCTCCGGGCTGCCTCTGTGCAAACTTCCGAGCGAGCCGGAGACCTGGGGGGCTGGAGAGACGCCCAGGGACCCGCGGGAGCCGGATTTTCCTCCCCGTTCGCCCGGGTTGCAAATGCCGCGGCGCAAAGTCTCGGGGGTGAGGCCGAAAGCTGCCCCGGGCCGTGTCCCCGGAGCTGGAGCGGGCGCTCCCCGGGGAGCACGAGGCGTGCTGGGGCTTCCAGGGCTCCTGGGGATGCACCATCCTCCCCCGGCATGTCACAGGGGGACTTGGTTCTCCGCAGAGATTTCAACCTCTTGCAAAGGGGGCGCGGGAGGAAAGAAAATGCAGATCAGAAGCCCCCACCGCCCCACAGGGACACTGACTGCAGTGAGCTCCCTGGAGGAACACACTTATTCCAGAATCGTTTTGGAAGCGGAGTCAGCAAAGGCTCCCTTATTCTGGAATAAGAGCGTCCACACAGGGCATTAGTCCCAATTAGCTACTGTGTTTTTAAATTCCCGCGCTGCCTTATTCTGGAGTAATTTCCCCGGGGTAGCGTTCTTGGCACCTCCTCACAGCGTCCCATTCCTCTGCTGGGTTAGGGGAGTGTGGGGACAGGCTCTGCTCACAGAGAGGAGCAGCGAGAGAGTTTAAAAATCTCCCCCTGGCTCTTTGCATCAGGGCAGGAGAGGGTTGGCACTAATGGGTTACTGGCTTGGGCAGACTAGGGGAATGTTTATACAAACACAGGTGCCTCCGGGCAGTGTTTTCCTGGTTCTCCCCTTGCTGTTGGGGTTTGAATAACAGCATCTCCTTCGTTCCCTGCTGTGAAGTCATAACCCAGTGAGGTGGCACTGGTGAGCTGTGATCTCAGATTCAGCAGGGGAGTGTCCCAGTGGCATGAGGAGTCAGGGCTGGGGGAATGTGGAGAGCTCGAGGGCAGGAAACCTTCCTGAAGCATAAGTATGTTGGGTGACCACCTGGCTGGCGTGCGTCTGTATGTGGGAGCCTGGTCTCTGTTTGAGTTTCCCCGAGGCGGGCAGTTCTCCACGGAGGCACCGCCAACGGGGAGGCGCTTTCCTGCATAGGATGTAGAGCCAGTTAAATCTGCGAGACCTGGTTTCCATTAGCTGCGTTTATGTCTCACCTAGCAGCCCAGCCTGCTGAGCGAGGCAGTCGTGCACCTCCCTGTAGGATCAGCTCTGTGTTTGTGCCCAGGGGAGAGCCTAGGTGTTGGAATGCAGGTACCCCGGGGGAGTGGTGGCATAGATGTGAGGAGGGAGGTCTGTGGCTTCATGCCAAACAGGACTGGTTCTAAAGAAACTGTGAGCTCCCGCTAGGCGCAAGGCTGAACCAACAGTGAAGCTAATTAAATTATCCGCTTCCAACCTGCATCTAAAAAACCCAACCCAAAACCTTGCATCGTTTGTAGGCGAGAGAGAGACCTGAGCTGGGAGAGTGACTCATAGCAGAGGCAGATCCTCCAGGTCTCAGTGGAAGTCATCCGTGACGGTGATCGGCAGCTGCCAGCTGGCACTGTGAGATTTGCCGAGTGACTTCCAGCTTGGCTCGCTTGGCCAGAGGAATGCAGCTCCCAGCTAGGACCAACTTGGGGCGGCTCTTGCTGGCTCAGCGAGACAGAGGCTCCCCCGGCACTGCTGCTGTCTACACAGGTGCCAGGTCCTGTCCCCGCTGCAGTGGCTTGCAGGATGCACGCATGGTGACAGCCAGCCAACAGGGATCTAAGTCAGTCCTGCTATCTGGCTACTGTTTGAGAGAGGTAGCGTTTTCCTGCACTGTACCTGGCTATTGTAAAATCTCCAGAATTAGTCCGAGAGCTCCCACTCCCTCTGTCCCAGCGTATGCAATAGCTGAGTCTTCTGTTGTCATCAGCCTCGCAGGAGCAATGGAGGCTGGCGAGTCACATCCAGGCTGTTTCCCTGCGCCAGCACTTGCAAACTGATCGGCTAAAATGACTGGCTCAGGACCAAAAAAGAAGCAAACGTTTCCTGCTGCCGTTGCTCCATCGCCCCAAAAATGGGAGGGAGAGAGGGCAGCTCAGTGGATAGGGAGCTGAACTAGAGCTCAGTTCCTGGCTTTGCTGCTGGCTGATGCTGGGCAAGTCACATCCCCTCTTGTGCCTCAATTTCCCCATCTGTAAAAGGGAGTTAATTATACTGACCTCCTTTGGAAAGCAGCCTGAGAATGCATAAAAGCTCAGTTATTATAGCAACTGTTGGTTTTCTTTCTGGGAAGGAAAATACAGAACTCACCAATGGCCCCATTTGTTCCCGACAGCAGGGGGGTTCAGACAGGAGTTAAGATGCTAGCTGGGTCTGATTCTGATCTCATCTCATTTCTCCTGCTGTAATTCCATTGGCTTACTGGAGCTACTCCTGATTTACATCAGGTCAGAATCGGGCCCAAAGATTCTACGTCCTGTCGAGCTGACTCGTAGAACAAGGTAAGGGCAGAAGGGGATGGAGCTGTCCTTACGCATGGCACGAGCATCCCCCTCTTCTCATTGGCCCCTTTGCGCCTGGGGAAAGATTCCCAACGGGGGCCTGTCATCTAGGAAGGAGGAATGTGCCAGCCAGAGGCATGGCCTTTCCAAAGAGATGGAAAAGGGGGGATCCCATGCCCTAGCACTGGCCTGGCAGAGAGAATAGGAGGGGTTACTCTCTGAATAATCCCTCTTGCATGATTCGAGTTGATTGGCCATTGCTGGTGACATGGCACAAAGATATCCAAGAGGCTCTCCCCTGCAGCACTACATGCGTGGTCCCGGGGCGTGGAGCCGTGCTGGCGGCACACGCGTGCTCCCGGGGCGCGGCGCCGGGACAACAACTTTAGCTGTCCTACCTTCCTGGAATGACCAGACTGATTTAACTGCTGTTAACCTTGGGTATCAACCCCCCTGCTGAGCTGCCTCTGTCCATCTGAGAGACAAGCTCCTGGCCCGGGATAAATCTGAGGATAGAGCTGTCAGTAGAGCTGGCCTTCAAAATGCCAGTAGCACCAGGAGATGGGATTTGCGGCACACAAGGGCAGGAGTCAGTCCCAGCATTTGGGCTGAATTCGAGTTAAAAACTCCCTTGCTCACCCTTGGCGGAGAAGAAAATGCAGCCAACGCTAAAGGAATGAACAAGGAGGTGGAAGGAAATCAGACTGGAAGAGAGAAGGAGAGAGACCCTTTAATGGGCAGATGTGCTCAGTCTTGCTCTGCAGGGCTCCCTGCTGTTGCTTTGTCATTCTGGACAGTGTGTTTGTGCCTCATTTGGGTCTGCCCAGCAGAATCCCAGCAGCTCCCACTGTTTTGCACAACATGTAATTAGACTGTGGAACTCATTGCGACAGGATGTCATGGAGACCACCATCTTGGCAAGATTCACAGTCGGAGTGGACATCTGATAACAGGAACAGCTAATTCTAAAATGAAAAGGGGCATAAAACCTACTGCTTCAGGGCTTATGCCAGAGCCTAACTATTGGGGGTTAGGATGAAACTCCCCTGGGGCAGATTATCCCCCCATCTGCTGGCTGTTAGGGTTCTTGCACCTTCCTTTGATGCAGCTGGTGTCACTGTTGGAGATAGGATACTAGACTAGTGGATTTTGGGGCTGGTCCATTCTGGCAAGTTCTGCGTTCTCTGCTTTCCCATTTCCCACGGCGCTGGGCTCCCTGGCACCCGAGATACAGCAGCAGGGTAACCTTCTCCCACACTGTGTCTCTCCGGCACCGTCACGTCACGGAGGCTTTTCTAATGTGTGTCACTTGGAGTACCAAAAAAAAGGGATCAAGAGTCTAAAAACAAGTGGCGGAGACATGCCCGAAAGCTGGAGGGACAATGGGAGTACAGCGTGTGAGAGGGCGGAAGCTGCATGCCTGAAATTACTGTGCAGAAATGGAAACAATCAGCCTGTGAGTGGGAAGGCAAGCTAGCTCCGTGGGACACTTTGCCCTAAGCAGCATCAGCAACCCCTGCTAGAGCTCTGTCTTGTGTAATTTTGAACAGGTGAAGTTGCTTCTTAAGCATGATTCATCACCTGGAGGGCACTACAGAAAAAGTTAACCTGTCAGTGTGACCCGTGGGTTCCACTGTAAACACTGAGCTGATTCGTATTGAGTTTCTAGCCCTGTCACGATCAGTTTATATTCGAAGGACAGTAACATCTTCCTGAGCCAACCTCCCCAGGAATCCTCCGATTTTCTTCAGACCCTGTAGCTCTTGCTGGTGAGGAGAGCAGCAGGATTTGTCAGAGAGCAACCAGGGTCTTGTCCAGTCCAGGCGATGGGGCCCAAACTCCTCAGCCTGCCAGGGCTGCGTGCCTCCTGGGCTGCGGTGGGTATTGGAGGTGCTGAGACTCGTAGTGCAAAGCGCCAGCTGGTTTTCATCCTTTCTCGCTACAGCCCACCCACTGTCTTTGCCTTCTCCTTCCAAAGCAGTCCTTGGACACCTGAGCTACAGCGGCAGGGTGCCCATCTCCTGCCCTGTGCCTCACTCCTCACCTGGAGCAATGCCTTGGAAGGAGTTCATTCTCCGTGGTCTGGCTGATCCCCAGCTTCCTTCCTGAGGCTGCCATGTAGGATGCCAGTTAGTGCCAGCTACGGGAGTGCTTCTGCAGTGGGCACCTTTATCTATTGCACCAAGAGGTACCCTGTTGAACAGCCTTTCAGAGCAGCTGCAGCCAGAGGCTGTGCACCCACCATGGGGTTTGCCTTGGGAGAGGACACTGTGCTCTCTCTCTCTCTCTCTCTCTCAATTTCCCTGCCTTGTGGGATGTGGCATGAAGTGACCGGTGAGGCTAATCCTCCTGCAATACCAGGGAACCTTTGCTCAGTTATTGCTGTAGCTAACCTCTGCAGCCATTGCATCCAGCTAGGCACTACAGTAGGGAGAGCTGACACACGCAGCTGTGCCGATGGTGCCCTGTGTGGACTGCACTGACAGAATCCCTCGCCTGCATAGAGGTCTTGCTTAGCTCTCAGGGCGGCAGAGGCAGCACCCAGAGTGCTCGGAGAGAGCTGGAGCATGGGTCGTAATCTTCTCTCCTGTCTGAAAGTGGCCATCTTTGCTCGGGGCTGGTTCTGAGAGGTGCTGTCCTGGAAGGCAAAACTGCTGCCTCACTCGGCCGTTTGAAAGCGAGTGGGATTGTGATGGGGGTCAGTACTTTGTAGAGCTGGGCCCTGGCTGAGGACATGGATAGCTGAGGCACACTTATTGCGATGGAGCCATCAGTAGCTACAGATATTGCTTCCCAAGGGCTACTCTGCAGTGGGTATTCCAGTTTTGTCCACTGGCTCATAGAGAGACTTCCTAGTGCTACAGGGAGGCTGCATGAGAATATTCCATATTGATAGATACACATCATACACGTGACTGTGTTATTAACAAAACCAGGGGTGAATGCAATGTCCAGAACTGTACAACCTTAATTTACTTTCATTTATGTGCTTGGTTTACCCTTTGTATTTCACTCCTTTTGGAAAATTGACATGGACTAATCAGTTTCACCGTAGATTACAGTCTGCTTCAAATTCTACTTCTCATGCATTAGCCCAATGCTGTTCTGCTTTGAGCTGCAAACATTGTAGGGGGAGTGTTTAAATTCAGCAACCAACCAACCAACCAACCAACCAACCAACCAATACCTTGTACTGTAATTTAATAACACAATCATGAGTGTTTTGATTCAGTTTCTCCCCCTCTCAACTACCCCTCCTCCCCCAAATACACACATTTGGTTGACCTGATATGTTGTCCCTAAAGGGTTGTGGGCACTGTTGGTACTTCCTGACCAACCAAAAATGCTGCAAACTCATAGATGTGCTGAAATAGCTGGACTATTAGAATAGCTTTCTGAAGGCTGGCAAAGCTGCTGGGCCCGATGTGTGCAGAGGGGTGTGATGTGGTATCACTTTAGAGACGAGTACTGTATTATTTTGCGTTGAAAACCTTGTGCCTAATTCCTATTCCCCCTTCTCCTCTTTTTTTCCCATGGAATATTGCTGAGTATAATTATCCTCTCTCACAAACCTGTGCACATAATGTGCCAGACTTCCAAAACTCAGAGCATAATTGATGGTGACAGAAAGTCCCTCATTAACGCTGTTGGGCATCAGACTGCATTCCAAACGGCGTTACAGCTGGAGCCGTACCAACTGGAGGTTCAGCATTTAAAATGCTGCTTTAACAACAACAACAAAACAAGGCTCTAGATTTCAGACCATATAATTTGGTAAAAATGAAATCAACACCTTAGTGCTGAGATCATAATTTCCATGGCTGTTGGTGATTAACCTCTGCTAACTCTCTTTAACACTTCATCACTCACAGCTCTGTACCATACTTAATGAATGCATTATAAAATTAAACACAACTGCTGCAGTGATGCTAGCACAATAGAGGCTGACTAGAACAGGCCCAGAAAATGGCCCATGTTAAAAATGCTCTCTTCCATTTGGATAGCATGGTAGTTATTCGCCAGAGCTGCATAGGAGTCACCGAATGCAGCATCTCCTTAAGCTTGATCATGTCATCTTACCCAGTTTGTTAGCAGCTCTTCTGGGGCATCAGATTGTTGGCGGGGACGAACATGAAATGTGAACCCCGAGACAAAGGGAGGACTAGGCCCCGGACACTTTGGCACTCTCGTCAGCATTCCTGTCAGCCTGCCTTTTGGCAACGGTTCTGACAGCAGCCCATGGTGACTTAACTGGCATTGTCATGAAACACATTGTGCCATTTGTAGTCAGGGATCCATGTCTGGCCGCCTCCCTTGCAGGTTACAGTGCAGTGTTTCCTCGGCGTTGGCATGGGCTTTGGCAGGCACGCTGGCCAGCTGGTTCCCGCGGTGGCTGTTGTCTTTCCCTGGGCAGGCGGGGATAGGACGGGTGTGTCTCTGCCACTGGGGCACAGAAACAAAAGATGCCAAACCATCCCCGCCCCCCAAATCCTGATAAGCTAGTGAGCAGGTAACCGGGGCAGGCATTCTCTGGCTCAGCGTTTCACTCCTTGGAAAGCGGGATTAGCTCTGGTGAAAGAGGCTGCGTTGGGGACTCTACCCACTGAGCAGGTACAGCGTGGGCAGCGTCCGCGTGTGCTGCACAGGAGCAAGGCTGGTCTTGTGATTATGGCAGTTGAGGGAGACGCAGGTGATCCTGGTTCAATTCCCAGCTCTGTCACAGACTCCCCGTGTGACCTTGGGCAAGTCACTTAGCTTCTCCGTGCCTCCGTTCCCCACCTGTCAGTGGAGATTAGTTCCTTTCTGCCACTTTGCTCTGTCTGGTCTGTGCAAGCTCTTTGGGGTGGGCACTGGCTCGGTGTGCATCCCTCACACCTAGCGCTTTCCAGTGCAGCCTCTTGGTGCTATTGGAATGCAAACAGCAGCTGAGATATCTGCAGGGCTGCCTGGAGGTGCGACGAAGGGAACCCAGGCTCCATGGGCCCTGCACACTCAGCCTCTGGCATTGGAGCCAGTGTGTATGGGGCTCATTTCCCAAAGCCCGAGCTCTCAATCTGGGGCCGTGACCCATGGGGCCTCCCCTCATGTCCCCGAGGTTTGTGGTGTGGGCTTGTGGTACAGAGACGGCCGAGAACCCCTGCCCTGGAGCCTCCAGTGATGTCGCTGTTCGCTCCGTGTGCAGCTAGCATGACTCTGACAGGCTGCTGGCTGAGTGCTGCCCATTGCCAGTGAATCCTGGAGACGGGCGTGGGATACCTGCCCTGTCTCTGGGGAGCTGGCAGGTTCCCGTCTCCTCTCTGCTCAGCCTTTCGTGCCTGCTTTGCTCTCCGGCTCCGTTGTCATCGCTGAGATAAGTGTCTGTCACACCAAACTCATTAGCAAGGAAAGCAGTGGAAGCCGCCTCCACCAAGTGGGGAAACTCACTGGTGAATGAAAGTGTCCCAGCCACCTCCTTCTCAGAGCAGAGCAAACCTCCCTTCGGCTGGGCCCCAGTTCCCTCTGACGGCACCCGGCAGAGGAGTACCCTGCATAAAATCATCCAGGCAGGGCAGGGGAATCGTGTTCACCTTGCCCTGCGACAGAGCCTTGATCTTGATATTCCCACCAGAGGCACCGAGATCTGACAGGGCAGTTTGCAGCGCGTATCCCGTCCGTCCGTGTGTGTGTGTGTGTGTGTGTGTGTGTATTTGTGTGAGAGAGAGAGAGAGAGACAGACATATGGGTGGAGTTTGGCTGGGCTTTGAGAGGCTCTAACACAGGAGACAAAGGGAGGAATGGGGAGAGAGGATTCCTTGCTCATCCTAGTGGCTGTCGCCAGGCCCCCAGGTGGTGGTGTGTGTTTATTCACAGGTGCGTTGGCCCTTCTTGCCTGCCCTAGGCAGCATCACCACAGAAAGAACTGAAATCCCTCACCTACCCTGCCCCGCAGGACCAGTCCTCTGCAGCGGTGCCACTAATTCCCCTCACGCCATTAAAGAGACAGAGCTGGGGGCTGATGGTAACTTTAGCAAGAAAGCTCCAGTTATGGGGTGAAAAGGACTTTCTCTGTGGTGTGTGGGGGAAGGGGTGCCCATCCTCACCCAGGTTTGAGATCTCTCCGTAGGGACGTCATGGCAATACGAGAGTGCTGGTAATGCTCGCCACCTTTCACACCTGTTGTTATTTGTATGATCCAAGCGCCTCGGAGCCGTGTGGTGGACCCGAACCCCACTGTGCAGTGTGTCTCATCCACAGATCCAAAGCACTGGATAAAGCTTGTCAGCATAGTTATCCCCAGTTTACAGACAGTGAGCTGAGGCACACAGAGATTAAGTGACCCATCCAAGGTCACTCAGGGAATCTGTGGCAGAGCCAGGAATTGAACTGAGATCTCCTGAGTCCCAGCCCAGCACCTCGGAGTGGGGGGGCGGGAGAGAAAGGGGGCATTGGTGCTTAGTTCCCACTGGCTTTTGGTGAGATTTGGGTGCCTGAGCCTCTTGGAATAAAGCTCAGGGCTCCTGACTCCCAGCTCAGTACCTTTGGTTCTGGAGCACATGGTTTGGTGCTGAACTAGGGGGGCTTTCTGGAGGACAGAAAGAGGAACGGTGTCTAGTCCTGGGAGTAGGCGCCTGTAACTGGAAGTTGTTTGCAGAGGAAATCTCTGCTCCTATGACGTCTCTGGCACAGTTATGTGTTTGCTTTGTTGTCTCAGGAAACAAACCCATCAGCATTTGGTGAGAGCAGGATGGGAAATGGCATTTTCACACTGTGGGAGGGTCAGATGTTTCCAAATCCGAACGAAAACCAGCACAACAAGAAAATCCAGCCTGCCAATGGAAAATTCTGAAAACTTTCCAGCTGGGAATGTCCAAGTGGAAATATATCCGTGCTTTCAACCAAAGGAAATGATTTGATGTGTCAGAACAGCATTTCAGAATGAAAAATGTCATTTTGTTTCAAAATGTCCAACTCAAACTGGGTGGGTTGGAGTCTCCCGTTTGGGACAATCAGAAGATTGTGTTGAATTCAGCCTTTTCCCATGGAAGACAGTGAACTGTGCAAAATCACAGTTTTGGGATGGAACTATGTGGACCAGCTCCAGTGAAGTTGATTGGAACAGGAGTGCATGGCTCAGGGTGCCGTGTTTCACAAGGCTGGACGGTGCCCTCACTTTCTCTTTTATGGCACGCAGTGCTTTAGATCCCCTGCATTTCTCTTAGCAGCAGGGAGTGCGCTCATGAAGGCAGTACAGTCCCCAGCTCTTCCAGTGCCACACAAGAGCTTTCCTGCTCGGTATACTGTGGCCAGCTGAAGATGCGTTATTAATAATGCTGTAATTTATTTATATTTTCATAGCTATCCTAAACAGCTCAGCCTTCCTTAACTAACTATAGATTGCACAGCAGGTGTCTGTCAGCGAGTGCACGGCTTTGAGAAGGTAGGGGTGCTTGGCCAGCCTTGGTTTCTACAGCTGTTTGAGTCTGTCCCAGGAAGAGATTCCCCCAGAAACCCCCCCTTGTGCTGGGCGCTGCACAGGCCCAGAGTAGCAGAAGGTCTCTGCCCGGAGGAGCTCACAATCTGAATAGACGAGGCACACAGAGAGCGGGAGGCTGCTATTATTGCACGTGAAGGACGTTCGTGACACCCTGCTGGACGGTGCTCCTATGCTCTGGTGACGAGGGCGGACGCTGTCCCTGTGTGGAATCGACTCATCGCCATGGCCCACATGGGGGAACTGAGGCCCAGCAGGATAAATGAATTGCCAGGTGTCACACAGGAAGTCTGTGGCAGAGCAGGGGGTTGGATCCACATCTCTGGAGCCCCAGTCCAGCACTGTGACCACAGAGCGATTCTTCCTCCGTTTGCCTGGGTAACATCTGGAGCCGACTCTGTGCAGTGCATCCAGGGGCAACGTCCCCTGCCCCGAATCCCAGCACCCTCTGCCTTGTGGCTGAGGGTTCACCCTCCCCATTCAGATCCATTCCCAAGGCGTTTTCTGCTCACTCGGTGTAACTGGTCTCAGCTGGGAGCACGTCAGATTGTGCTCATCTCCTGCCCGGGGCGATGGGGTGTGTGTGGCCCCTTTGCTCCATCCCTGCCTGCTGAGCTGGGGCGTCAGTGGAAGGAGGTGAGATATAGATTGAATGCTGGTGTGGAGCTGAAAGAGACTCGCTGAGGCTCCTCCTGACCATGCGTTTTCCAGCTCCGGTTGAGTCCGGAAGCATTATTTCTCTGGTTTCCAAGCAACTGAGATCTGTAGGGATCCCCTGTTTTCCCTCCAAGCCCCCTGGCAGCCATGAGGAGGGCTTCAGGCAGCCCCCAGTGAAAGCAGCCAATGCCCCTCCAAGTGCTGCTCCGCCAGGGTCACAGCTTCTCCCCCAGGAACGGGGTCCCAGGCCCTGCTGATGCTAAAGCAGTGGTTCTCAACCCCTGTGGTGTCACAGACTATGGCTAAGATTTCCAAAGGGGTCTGCACCTCCATTCCAATTTCTATAGAGGTCCACAAATGAAAAAAGGTTGAAAACCACTGCCCTAGAGAGCGTGGGGCACCTGCCCTGGAAGGTCAGAGACACGATTGATGACTATGGGGTGTGATATAGGAGCTTGAGGTCTGGAGAATCACCAGGCCTGGAGCAAAGACAAGACGACTCCCCGATATCTGCCTTATGTCAGTGTGCATTGGTCAAACCAATGGGACAGACCAGCAGTGAGGCACTGGGGAGTCTGAAGTAGGTGGTGAGCAAATCTCTCTCCCTCCCCCTATACACCCTCTCTCTCTGTCTGTCCTCAGTCACCAGGCAGTGCTGTCTCAGCATTGCTCCCTTATCTTTCTGTAGCCTATGTTGTTACAAGCCTGGAGTTGATGGTCCTGGCAGCTCCTTCTGCAAACTAATAATAATAATAATATATGGAGATATACCTATCTCATAGAACTGGAAGGGACCTTGAAAGGTCATCGAATCCAGTCCCCTGCCTTCACTAGCAGGACCAGTTTTTTGCCCCAGATCCCTAAATGGCCTCCCTCAAGGATTGAACTCACAACCCTGGGTTTAGCAGGCCAATGCTCAAACCACTGAGCTATCCCTCCCTGCTCCGTGTTGTAGCACAGATCCCTCGCAGTGTAGCAATGAAGCGTTCGAACTCCACTTGTAGTGGGGACACGTCTCTCCTGGGCGTCAGATGCCGGGCTCGGGGAAGGTGCTGGGTTTGGTTTCAGGACACATTCTGTCACATGGAGATCAGTCAGCAGAGCCGGGGGGGGGGGGGGGGGGAAGAGGGTGGGTGTTTCAGGACACAGTTTCCACCTGCACAAAGAACCAGAGTCATTGAAGATTGAAAAGGAGGCTCGAGTGACACCAGTTAATGATGGAAAGTGCCTGTTTGCCAAGCACTTTCGGATCACGTGGGGAGTAGGACACTTGCATCAGAGCTGCTGTAGCCTGGTTCTTCCCCCATCCCACCGTTCCTGCCAGGGAGGCGAGCGATGCTGCTCTATATGCAGACGATGTTGCTAAAGTAATTCATTCATTTTGCACATTTCTCTGACTTCCACAAGGACAGAGGCTGGCATTTAAATTGCCATGGAGGATCTGAAAACATCTGGCCGTTATTGACTGACCTTCAGCAGATGGATGGGGGGTGCGGATCAGAGGAGGTTCACGGGCTCCGTGCGATGGTCTTGGCCCAGCTTCCTCTCGGAGGCAGCGCTTGCCAGCTTTGCCCAGTGCTAGTGAGCATTCCACGTGTGAACGTGCCACGTTGCTACAGCTGTATGTGCTGCCCCAGTGAGCGTTTCACACAGTGATCCCTCCTCCTGGAGTAGGCAGCTGGCCCCCGGGTGCTTTGCAGGTTGGGTGCACACCCAGGAGTCTGCATCACTGCTCTCTTCCCACACGCACCCCACCTAGGCAAATCCATTTGTGCAGTGGCAGGGCCTGGTCTCCTCATGACCACAGATGTCCTCATGACGGCCTTCGGCAGGTCCCCTCTACCGCAAATCAGTACACCAAGCACCTGCTCTCCCGTGGGAGTCACTGTGTGGGTGGAAATCAGGGCCTGAACCTTTCCATGCCTTGGTTTAGCCCACAAACCGTGGATAACAGCAGCTGCCTGGGAGCAGGGCCGGCTTTAGCAAGTGCAGGGCCTGATTCGTGAGGCTTGTACTCACCGGGCGGCGCGCCGAGTCTTCAGTGGCACTTCGGATTGCGGCACTCCGGCCGGGGTTGCGGGGCCATGGGGTTGCTGGGCTCGGGCCGGCGCTCCAGCCGGGGGAGTGGGGCTGCCGGGATCAGGCCAGTGCTCTAGCCGGGGGAGCGGGGCCCTCTTAGGCACGGGGCCCGATTCCGGGGAATCGGCGGAATCGGCCTAAAGCTGGCTCTGCCTGGGAGGGGCAACATGGTCCAGCTACTGGTTCAAATCCTGCTGCTGGCCTGAACGGGGATGGCAGGGGCTCGGCCCCCTGCACATCTCCGAGATGTGTTCCTTCATGTCCCCTTCCCGTGGGCCCCTCACCATCACGGGTAGCAAATCCTAGCTGCCCGCAGCCCTCAGGACAGAAGAGCTGTGGCTTCCCGCGCATCTACTTGCTGTGGGAAAGAGGCCGTAGTATGGTCTGGGAAAGGCTCCTGCCCCAGGCCTCCCGCACCCTGTAGCAGCAGGTGCTGGGAGTTCGGGCTTCTCCAGCACCCCGTGTTCAGAGGAAGGCCTGGCGAAGGAGTGCATTTTGAGCATGGCTCTAAACGTAGGGTGGGTGAGCTGGGAGCAGCCCAGCCCTGAGAGAAGGCTGATTAATGCACTGTAACCTCCCTGCATAAGCTGAACTCTCCCTGACCCTGATGGAGCCAGCCTGCTCTGGCAGCCGAGGACAGGTTGGTAAGCAGGGCTGACAAGGCGTTTAACCCTGCGGACTTGACAGGAAGGAGGGGACACGGCATTGTTCTTCTTGCTCAGCAAGAGCGGTTCCCCTCCAGGGGAGTTGTACACTGGAATTGTCTAGTGCTGCTTTGCAATAGGATCAGACCTCTGCTCAGAGCGGCTCTCCTGCACCCTGATCTCCTTCACCCTCATCACCCGCTGGGGAGCAGGGTCTGCTTCACCAGGAGGTTGCTGTTTGCCTCTGCTCTCAGGCTAATGCGAAATAATTACTCTCCTCCAACCCCCTGGGAATGCCAGCAAGCTGCCAGGCATGCACACCCAGTGGCGTTACTAGCCCCATTATGGCGAGGGGGAAACTGAGGCACGGAGTAGCAGTGACTTGCCCAAGAACACAAGGTGAGACAGTGGCGGAGCCAGGCCTCTTGGCTCCCATGCCTGCATTCTCGCCATGTGACTGCACTGAGCAGCAGCTGGTCTGGCCTTATTTGGAAGAGCTAAATCCTCCAATCAAAGGGGAAAGCCCTGGTGCCCTTAAGTGGGCAGGAATCCCACTGCCCCCCGCACCTCACTGTCCTGCGGTCATAGGCTGCGACCCTGGGCTATTCCCCTGCCAGAGGATTCTTTGCTGGAATGGACCCTGGTGCTGCAAACAGCCCCCATGAGCCAGCCTCTGTTGTAGGAGTTGTCCTGAGTCACTACATGCTAGTGTGACAAGCAGCGTGGCCTTTCCTGAGATGGTCTGACCACCAGCCTTTGGAAGGGGAAGCCTGGGCTCCTGGCCTCCAGCCGTAGTCATTGGAAATGAGTAACAAAGAATTATGATCCTGCTCTGCTGGGGTGTGCGTGGGTGGGCTGGGGGGTGTCGGGGGGCTGGGAGGTATTGGGGTGCATTGGGTGGTGAGGAAAATGGGGGGGTGTTGGGAGATGGGTGTTAGCGAGATAGAGACTCTTCCCTGGGAGAAATGCAGAGGGTGAGGAAGCCTCATGCTCTCGTTCTGCCGGTGGGTGTCCCGTGGCAGGCAGGCCAGGTGTGTGCTGCTGGGTGCACCGCTCCCTCTGCCACTCGGTCAGTTCAGGTCGGTGGGAGGGTGAGACAGTACACAGCATCTTCTCCTCGCCCGCCTTTCATTTCTGCTCCTGGCTCCCTCGCCCACTCGTGCGCTGGCCGTGGTGCTGCAGGCCGATGGTGCTGCGTGGGCACCTCTGGATGGATATACACAATTGGCCCCAGCGGCGCAGAGACGGCTGGTTCCTTTTTTATCGAGGAAATAGTTCACATTTTTTAAATGGTCTCAATATTTCCATGCTAGGCTGTGCCATCTCTGAAGGGGCCAGGACAATGCAGGCCATAGTGTAAAAATTGGAGCGCGGATTTAGCCGACAGACCCACTGGAGCTTTTGAAATTGCCTAGATGTATCTTTACTCAAGGGCGTCAGCCCAGTCGTATCCCATCAACTCATGCCCACTTCAAGCAGAGAGCGTTTGCTTGCGTATTAATTCATTTAATCGATTCAGCGACCGAAGGGGGCAGTCCCTTCTCAGCGATGGGGTCTGGGACGGGATCCCCGAGGTGCAGCCTGGGACTGTGGGACCACTGTGACCCTTAACTCTCCAGCCTGGGCTGTCTCTCACAATGCTTTGCTAGTGACAAGCAGCAAACCCCTCCAGGCGCTGTGATCACTCAGCACAACTGCACGTAGAGCCCCACACCCAGCTAGATTGCATGAATGTTCCCAGAGCCATTCATAAATCACACGGGGAAAGGCACCTCCCAGCACTGTTCCTCAGGAATATACCATCTTGCACTGCTCAAGATGGGCAGTGCAAATTCATTAATTGGTTCACCCCTTCATCAATGGAAAGTGGATGTACACCAGCCTTTGCCAACCTGAGGAGATTTACCCCACTTCAGGCAAACTCACTGGTAAAGATAAACAGTTAAACAAATGTATTGACTACAAAAGAAAAATTATAAGTGATAGGCAAAAAGTCAGAGTTAGTTACCAAAATAAAATAAAATATAAGCACAAGGTTTAAGCTCTCAACCCTATTAGACTGGGCAACACCTAGATTAAGCTGTTTTTCTCACCCCACTGGATATTGCAGTGCTTAATATACAGGTTTGTCCCTTAAACCTGGGCCAGTCTCTTCTGTTGAGTCTTCTGAGTATCTTTGTTGCTTGCAGCATAGGTGGGGGCAGGAGAAAGGCCAAGCAGTGGCTCCCTGTGCTCTGTTCTGGGGAGCACAAGTCCAGGCATGTCTGGTGGGCATTGCTGAGTCCCCAGGCAAGGTTGAGCAATTCCCCTGGTGTGGCCTCAGGCAGGTGAGTCATTGAGTTGTAGCTCCCTTGCTGGACAATGGTTGCTGATGGTTGTTTGACACCCCACCCAGGCGCTGGTTACTTTCCTTCCTGTTGTCTCTGGGGAGCTAATATCTGGCTGATTCCCCAACTTACAGCATGTTTTAGTGCCAGCCATACAACACAATTCTCAAACTTCATATGCACTAAAGATATATGTATTTAGATAGAACAGTGACTTTCAGCCAAGCATAACCTTTTCCCTGATACAAAGCATGCCTTGTGAGGTATGCAGTATCACAGTTTTATACAGATGAGGAACATGGGGGTTACAACATGCTCCCCCAAGGACAGGGTCTACCCAGCCTTCTTGCTGGGCTGCATCAGAGCATTGGATGTCGCCATGGGGTACTGTCTGTCCTGACCGGCGGGTGTCAGCACAGCTCTGGAGGGGCTCTGCCCAGGACACAAGTGTCTTTGCAAAGCTGGGTGGGGAGCACAGAACTGGGATAATGTGGGGGGCGCTATAGGCTGGGATTGAGGGGCATTGGCAGAACTGTGTGTGTGGTGGGGAGATCCCAGGGGTAGCAGGGGGCTGTGTGTTGGGTTCGAGGGGCATTGGCAGAGCGAGGTGGCAGGGCTCGGATAGAAGGAGTTGCTATAAATCAGGTTGGAAGGGCACTTGCAGAGCTGGGTGTGGAAGGTGCCCAGCACGTGGCATATTCTACAGATTCACACTAAAAAAAACAGAGTGAAGGAGCGCTTGTTATGGGCGATCCTGCCTCGCTGGGGCTTCTCTTGCCTTGTGGCCCATCTCCTGCGTTGTGACACGCCATCTCCTCAGTGCTTTTCCAAGATCGTCTCTGTGCCTTCCCCAGGAGTTACACCTTCCCCCACCCCCTCTGCTTCTGTTCTTTCCTCTGGTCGCTTTCCCGCTGTGCCAGCTGTATAATCCTATTTGTATTGGTATTTTTCTAGCATGCAAATAGTCAGGTTAGGCCTGAGGGAAGGAGATAAACAGGGTGGTGGTGGGGAGCTCTACAAGAATCCAGCCAGAGAGAGACAAACCCCCTGCAGATTTCACAAACCTTTTCCAGCCGATTTCGGAGACGCAGACCAGGCACCTGCCCGGCGCTCCTGTGGGGATAATCAGACCCCTGTGCTGAGCAGGCTCGAGGCCGTCCTGAGGGCTGGCACCACACACCAAATCTCCGCCCCTGGCTCAACCAAGCAGCAGTGGCAGGGCCGGAGAGCTGGGGCATTGGGCATCTGCAAGCTGAGGATGTGAAGAGCTGCTGGGAGGAAGATGTCGTGCACTTGGAGATCACAAGTCAGGCAAAGGAGAAAGAAGTGAGCGAAGGTTGAACGGGAGGCAGGCGCCGGTGTGGGAGGGACAGGAGAGCTCTTGGGGTGCATCTCGGAGCCAGGCTCATTATCGAACTGTGCAGCTGACTGGGATCTAATGCAGCTGGCAAACACTGTGGTTAGCAGGGGAAATGCAAACCACCCCGGGGAGACTGGAGATCAGCACCTAGGTGCTGTGCTGTTTGCTTCTACAGCAGCCAGTCCAGGGGGCTCTGATCCCCGACAGGGTCCTTAGGAGCTACTGAAATAGAAATACTGAATAACAGGAACAGCCAGACAGGACTGCCTAGACCAGTCTCTGACATCACAGCACCAGCTGCTGCAGAGGGAGGTGCAGGAACCCCCAGAATGCAGAGACCATGGCAATGTGTGGAGGGGAGAGCGATTCTTCCTGACCCTCTCGGCCAGAAGCTGAAGCAGGGAGGCCTGGCCCATGCCAGCTTTTAAGGAGCTGTGACACCTGGGAGGGGCCTTCTAGAGCAGAGGCTGTGTGGTCACCCCTTGGAACAGGGCACCAACAGAGACTGTGGGGCGGGCAGAGCTGCCTTGGATTGGGAAAGGTTTTGGAGCTGCTCCTCTCCCGCTCAAGGTGGGAGCTGACTCCAGGATGCCACGTGAAGCCAGCCCAAGCCCTTGCAGCAAGGCCCGTGGTGTGGAGGCAGCTTACCTGGGAGGAGCGTTCCTTTCCCTCTTGTGGGTAATTAGATACAGCCGGGGATAGGGCAGAAATGCGCATTACCTCTGTGAACTGTGGCGTTTCACTGCTGCTCCTTTCCAGCATTCCTCCCAGTGTGGCCGCGGCCCTGCCACAGGACAGCATCCCACAGGACAGGCTCAGAGGGGCGTTATTAGAGGAAAGCCCCCTCTTCGCCTCCACCAGTGGGACCTCCCACCAGCTGCTAGCAGCCCAGGATGCAGTCCCTGCCCCGAGTGCAGGGATCCCACTGGCGCAGGGAGGCTCCGTTGTGCTAGGCACTGTACATGCCCCTAGAGAGAGAGAGAGAGTCTCCCCTGGGAGCTTACACTCTAAATAGACACAGGGAGAGAGGGGAAATCGAGGCCCAGAGTGGGAAGGGGATTGGCCAAAGGTTGCACAGCAGGTCAGTGGCAGAGTTGGAAGAGAACCTAGGTCCCCTGACTGCTAGTCCAGCACCTTCTGCTAGGATACATGATATGAGCACTGCCAGTTTAGCAGAGAGAGTCCACAGCGGGATCTCAAGCCGTTCTGGCGATCTGCAAGGCTTGGGTGCCTGTTGTGTGTAGGAAAGAGGATGGCGGCCCAAGGCTTCACTGATCCAAACCTTAATTAAGGCAGCATGTAGGGGATAAAACCAAAGGAACCCCACAGAGCCTAGTGGAGGAGGGAGAAGATACAGTGCCCCCAGAACCAGCATTCGCAAGGAGGATCTGCATAGGGGAGCAGGAATGGGTGTAGCACGCAGTGCTCTGTATCCATGCAGTGACCACTACAGCCACAGCGGCTTTCACTCAGTAAGGTCCCAAAAAGTTTTCGCACCAGATACACAGGACTCGGTTCTCCCATTTCTGGGGTGGAGGATGGCAGTAGTTCTAGAGTTAATGGCAGGACTGGAGTAAGGGGAGGGCGGGGGCTTTTGGTGAGAACGCAGGGGCAAGCCCTCATTCTGATACAGAGGGTAAGCCTGATCTTTGGCTTCTCCCCGATCACACAGAACTTCTGTTCTGGGAACTGGCCAAATGACTCCCCGTGGAATAAACTGCACAAAGCTTAATTTCTCTGCCTCAGACAGATACAGGGCAAGGTTAGAGCCAGTTGGGTTTGAACCTGAGCTTGCCAGGGAGTCAGATGGGATGCTCAGGGGCTACTCACATACCGAAGTGAAGCATGGGCTTTGCTGGATTGTGTGAGCAAAGTGGGGATGGTTGGCAGGTTGCTGTGGGTGGCTGTTCTGCCTGCAGTGGGACGCATCTTGGTGACGAAGGAAACAAACTGGCTCTAGTAGATTTCCTAATACCCCAGAGTAGCAAGACAGGAAAGCAAGACAGTTTTCCAACTTGGGTAACCTGGAGCAGTGATCACTTGGGGTCTGGAGGGGTGTGCGAGCCCCTCTCCCTGTCCTGTCGGGTAATGAGGAGAAGAGTGGGACACGGACAGTCATCTGTGTGTGCAGCTTCCTCCTGAGAACGAGAGATGCCTCTGAAACGCATCCTGATGGGGTCATTTTGGCTAGGAGCAGTTTAACTAAGAGATGTCTTGAAAAGAAATGTCTTGGGTCAGATCCTCTGACAAGCTGCAGTGAGCACCGTCATCTCTGCTTCCTCAGGGGCTGCCACGTGCCAGCAGTCTGATGTGGTAGCATCTCACGCCCACTTGGGCCAGTATAAACGGCTGCACAGCAGGTGAGCTAGGGGAGAAGGGCAAAGTGCTTTGCTAATGCTCACAATGCCTCAGCCCCTCTCAGAGGCAGGTGCGTGCTGTTAGCCCCTGTTTCAGGCGGGGATGCTGGAGCCATCTCTGGGATCACCCACTGCATCAGGCCCAGGTCTCTGGGGGCCTTTGTCCCCTTGCTTAGTTGTGTGTTGGTGGCTGGGCTCTTGTTTCTAGCAGCCAGTGCATTTCTGTCTCCTCTTTGATGCCTGACCTGTTGGCACTCTGCGCTCTTGGAAGCAGTCCAGAGGGAAGGCTCCAGCCAGGTGTATTACAGGAAAGGAGAAGCTGCTGCTTGCTGGGAGAACCAAGCGGTTTGCAGGCTGGTGTGAATCCAGGCACACAGCACTGCTGGGATCCTCCCAGACTGAACTGGGCGGGTGCCATCTTCAGAGAGTGTAGCTCAGGACATCCCAGAGCACATGAGCAGGGTAGCGGCAGCCCAGCCTGATGCACACTACCAGGTGGGAACCAGAGCTGGCTTTGCTTCCCATGACCTGTGCAACACCCCCCTCCCCTCCCCCCCGGCTGTAATTTCATTCTTTTGACAAAGGAAATGGCTCTGCATTCCCCGTGCTCCATAGCCGACCCCGAAGGGCACATCCTAAGTCCAGTTCCCCGTGGCCAGCAGCAGGCTGAGGGAGACTGTCGCAGCGGCTCCTCTATTTCGAGTTAGCAGCTGTCTCCCACCCTCTCACGGACGGCACCTATTGCTGTTCTCGGGGCTGTTAACAGCTGCGTGTCTAGTAGCTGCCCGCCGATACCCTGCAGGCTCCGTACCAGTGCAGTCAGTTAATATTCAGTGCCCGTCCATGCGCACGTGGGAATGGGGAGCAGCGTGCTGTGCATAGAGCTCCCTGAGAGCTGGAAGTGGGAGGATGGGATGCTGGACCCGGGAAAGCAAAGGAATGCTGCTCTCTGGGCATGTTAACCCGCCGCTGTCCCTTCCAGTCGGGTGCTGAGCGGGGCAGAGCTCGATGTGCGAGTCAAGCAGAGGGAAAGGAAAGAAACCAGCTCCTTCCCCATTGCCCCACAGCCAGCTCGACCAGCTCAGAGTACTCAGGGCTCAGAAGGCCTGTCTCCTAAATACTCATCTGTGGTCCACGAGCTGCTGATTAGCTGGGTCGGGGAGTGACTGCCAGGCGTAGTCACAGGCAGCAGGGTAATCCCATTAATGCTAGCGCCCGGACGGTGCTCTTCAAAGGAAGGCTAAAGAAGGCAGGGGCTGAGTCTGTCCTTATGACAGGTCTAACCTCCTCCTCCTGGGATTTGTCCCACAGCAGCGATGCCGTGCGGTCCCAGGCCATTCCATTCCATGCTTTCCTATGCTGCACTGCGCAGTCCTGGGCCATGCCCTGCCATTGAGTGCTGTCCCGTCCCGCGCAGTGCCATTCTCCCATGTGACCCTGGGCCAGGCCCTGCCACTCTCTGCTGTCCCGTCCCGCGCAATGCCATTCTCCCATGTGACCCTGGGCCATGCCCTGCCACTCTCTGCTGTCCCGTCCCGCGCAGTGCCATTCTCCCATGTGACCCTGGGCCAGGCCCTGCCACTCTCTGCTGTCCCATCCCGTGCAATGCCATTCTCCCATGTGACCCTGGGCCATGCCCTGCCACTCTCTGCTGTCCCGTCCCGCGCAGTGCCATTCTCCCATGTGACCCTGGGCCAGGCCCTGCCATTGAGTGCTGTCCCGTCCCGCGCAATGCCATTCTCCCATGTTACCCTGGGCCATGCCCTGCCACTCTCTGCTGTCCCGTCCCGCGCAGTGCCATTCTCCCATGTTACCCTGGGCCAGGCCCTGCCACTCTCTGCTGTCCCGTCCCGCGCAATGCCATTCTCCCATGTGACCCTGGGCCAGGCCCTGCCACTCTCTGCTGTCCCGTCCCGCGCAATGCCATTCTCCCATGTGACCCTGGGCCAGGCCCTGCCACTCTCTGCTGTCCCGTCCCGCGCAGTGCCATTCTCCCATGTGACCCTGGGCCAGGCCCTGCCACTCTCTGCTGTCCCGTCCCGCGCAATGCCATTCTCCCATGTGACCCTGGGCCAGGCCCTGCCACTCTCTGCTGTCCCGTCCCGCGCAATGCCATTCTCCCATGTGACCCTGGGCCAGGCCCTGCCACTCTCTGCTGTCCCGTCCCGCGCAATGCCATTCTCCCATGTGACCCTGGGCCAGGCCCTGCCACTCTCTGCTGTCCCGTCCCGCGCAATGCCATTCTCCCATGTTACCCTGGGCCAGGCCCTGCCACTCTCTGCTGTCCCGTCCCGCGCAATGCCATTCTCCCATGTGACCCTGGGCCAGGCCCTGCCACTCTCTGCTGTCCCGTCCCGCGCAATGCCATTCTCCCATGTGACCCTGGGCCAGGCCCTGCCACTCTCTGCTGTCCCGTCCCGCGCAATGCCATTCTCCCATGTGACCCTGGGCCAGGCCCTGCCACTCTCTGCTGTCCCGTCCCGCGCAATGCCATTCTCCCATGTGACCCTGGGCCAGGCCCTGCCACTCTCTGCTGTCCCGTCCCGCGCAATGCCATTCTCCCATGTTACCCTGGGCCAGGCCCTGCCACTCTCTGCTGTCCCGTCCCGCGCAATGCCATTCTCCCATGTGACCCTGGGCCAGGCCCTGCCACTCTCTGCTGTCCCGTCCCGCGCAGTGCCATTCTCCCATGTGACCCTGGGCCAGGCCCTGCCACTCTCTGCTGTCCCGTCCCGCGCAGTGCCATTCTCCCATGTGACCCTGGGCCAGGCCCTGCCACTCTCTGCTGTCCCGTCCCGCGTAGTGCCATTCTCCCATGTGACCCTGGGCCAGGCCCTGCCACTCTCTGCTGTCCCGTCCCGCGCAGTGCCATTCTCCCATGTGACCCTGGGCCAGGCCCTGCCACTCTCTGCTGTCCCGTCCCGCGTAGTGCCATTCTCCCATGTGACCCTGGGCCAGGCCCTGCCACTCTCTGCTGTCCCGTCCCGCGCAGTGCCATTCTCCCATGTGACCCTGGGCCAGGCCCTGCCACTCTCTGCTGTCCCGTCCCGCGCAGTGCCATTCTCCCATGTGACCCTGGGCCAGGCCCTGCCACTCTCTGCTGTCCCGTCCCGCGCAGTGCCATTCTCCCATGTGACCCTGGGCCAGGCCCTGCCACTCTCTGCTGTCCCGTCCCGCGCAATGCCATTCTCCCATGTGACCCTGGGCCAGGCCCTGCCACTCTCTGCTGTCCCGTCCCGTGCAATGCCATTCTCCCATGTTACCCTGGGCCAGGCCCTGCCACTCTCTGCTGTCCTATCCCACATAGTGTCATTCTCCCATGTTACCCTGGGCCAGGCCCTGCCACTCTCTGCTGTCCCGTCCCGCGCAATGCCATTCTCCCATGTTACCCTGGACCAGGCCCTGCCACTCTCTGCTGTCCCATCCCGCGCAATGCCATTCTCCCATGTGACCCTGGGCCATGCCCTGCCACTCTCTGCTGTCCCGTCCCGCGCAATGCCATTCTCCCATGTGACCCTGGGCCAGGCCCTGCCACTCTCTGCTGTCCTATCCCACATAGTGTCATTCTCCCATGTTACCCTGGGCCAGGCCCTGCCACTCTCTGCTGTCCCGTCCCGTGCAATGCCATTCTCCCATGTTACCCTGGGCCATGCCCTGCCACTCTCTGCTGTCCCATCCCGCGCAATGCCATTCTCCCATGTGACCCTGGGCCATGCCCTGCCACTCTCTGCTGTCCCGTCCCGTGCAATGCCATTCTCCCATGTTACCCTGGGCCATGCCCTGCCACTCTCTGCTGTCCCGTCCCGCGCAATGCCATTCTCCCATGTGACCCTGGGCCATGCCCTGCCACTCTCTGCTGTCCCGTCCCGCGCAATGCCATTCTCCCATGTGACCCTGGGCCAGGCCCTGCCACTCTGCTGTCCTGTCCCGCGTAGTGTCATTCTCCCATGTTACCCTGGGCCAGGCCCTGCCACTCTCTGCTGTCCCGTCCCGCGCAATGCCATTCTCCCATGTGACCCTGGGCCAGGCCCTGCCACTCTCTGCTGTCCTATCCCACATAGTGTCATTCTCCCATGTGACCCTGGGCCAGGCCCTGCCACTCTCTGCTGTCCTATCCCACATAGTGTCATTCTCCCATGTGACCCTGGGCCAGGCCCTGCCACTCTCTGCTGTCCTATCCCACATAGTGTCATTCTCCCATGTTACCCTGGGCCAGGCCCTGCCACTCTCTGCTGTCCCGTCCCGCGCAATGCCATTCTCCCATGTGACCCTGGGCCAGGCCCTGCCACTCTCTGCTGTCCCGTCCCGCGCAATGCCATTCTCCCATGTTACCCTGGGCCAGGCCCTGCCACTCTCTGCTGTCCTATCCCACATAGTGTCATTCTCCCATGTGACCCTGGGCCAGGCCCTGCCACTCTCTGCTGTCCCGTCCCGCGCAATGCCATTCTCCCATGTTACCCTGGACCAGGCCCTGCCACTCTGCTGTCCTGTCCCGCGTAGTGTCATTCTCCCATGTTACCCTGGGCCAGGCCCTGCCACTCTCTGCTGTCCTGTCCCGCGCAATGCCATTCTCCCATGTTACCTTGGGCCAGGCCCTGCCACTCTCTGCTGTCCTATCCCACATAGTGTCATTCTCCCATGTTACCCTGGGCCAGGCCCTGCCACTCTCTGCTGTCCTGTCCCGCGTAGTGTCATTCTCCCATGTTACCCTGGGCCATGCCCTGCCACTCTCTGCTGTCCCGTCCCACGCAATGCCATTCTCCCATGTTACCCTGGGCCATTCCAGGCCGGCTTAGTCTTGTAGATTTAAGGCCAGAAGAGACCATTATGGTTATCTGATCTGACCTCCTGCCTAACCTGGGCCAGATAATTCCACACAATGATCCCTTCAGGGCGTCCAGTAGCTTCTGAGTGAGCTCAAGCGTGTCTGAGCTAGACAGAGAAATCTGGTCTTGATTTAAAAACTCCAACCTGCTGCATCCCTTGGGAAATGGCTTCTGTGGTTAACTACCCTGCTGGCTAACAACCCCATGTCCTGAGTTCTGCCAAGTGAAGCTATCCTGTGTCATGCCTAGCTGTCCCAGGCTGTCTCGGGTTACACCCCGCTGTCCTGGGCTAGCTCATTTTTCCTACTTGGGAACCAGGAGATGCTAAGAGAAGAGTTGGTCATACTTGTCCTTTAGGCCTCCAGATCTCTGATTTGTGCTCAGCTTGAGTTTATAGACCATGTGGCTTGCTGCATCCCTGACCCCTGCTGCCCAGTCCCCCTGGACTCCCCATGTGCAAATGCCTGTGAAATTCCCACTGTTTATTTATCATTTAACCCCATTGTTTCTCCAGCCCAGTCGAGTTCACTTTCCACCCCATGAATTATTCCCTGTGCATGGCGTCCAGCCGTCTTTCATTTCACCCTTTCCCCTGGCAGCTTCGGCCTCACTCATAAATATTTACTCTGCCTGTGTGCACAGCGCTGTAATGAAATAATCATAGCGGGAGAAGGCAGTGGCTGGCTCGCCGGTGATTGTGGGGAGTGGTTCGAGGTGTACATTACAGTCCCTGCCTCACGTCACTGAGAGCAGCTTTGAGCTCCAGCTGAATCATTTATTGAACAGGGGGCACTGCATACGAATCGCTGTGTGTTGCAGGAAGCGTAATAACCAGGGGAACTGCGCAGGGCTCTTGGGAAGAGCAGAGACTGCAGACAGGCACTCTTGTTTCTGTGCTTTTGGACAAGAAGGGGTTCAGTCCTGGCCTGTCTTGTGATGTTAATTATGTTATTAATTGTACACCTCTACCCCGATATAACGCTGTCCTCAGGAGCCAAAAAATCTTACCGTGTTATAGGTGAAACCGCGTTATATTGAACTTGCTTTGATCCGCCGGAGCGCACAGCCTGCCCCCCTGGAGCGCTGCTTTATCGCGTTTTATATCCGAATTCGTGTTCTATCGGGTCGCGTTATATTGGGTAGAGGTGTATTATGGTTGTTCCTGAAGGCCCCCGCTGCAACTGAGCCCCTTTGCGCTAGGTGACATAAGTACACCTGGTAAGAGGCAGCCCCTGGCCCAGAGAACTCACAGTCAGAGCGGGGAAGAGATTTGCCCAAGATAGTCCCCAAGGCAGTGGTGGAGCTGGAAGTAAACAGAGGTCTCCTGACTCCCAGTCCAGTGCACAATCCACTGGGCTATATTTCATCATCATAGGCTGTAAATGGCGGGGCTCACTGTCCCCAAGGGTTATCATTAGAGCTGGGTGAAATATTTTGCCTGAAAAAATTTCACATCTGAAAAAATGGGGTTTGTCAAAATCCAAATTTTCTGTGGGAAAATACCAATTTTGACAAAATGTTTCCATTTTCCAGGTCAGCAGACTCCAGATGAAAAATGTCATTTCGAATCGACATTTTAAAGGAGACATTTTACATTCTGGGATGCTGATTCGGAACAAAACTATTCATGTTTGAAACACCACATCGAATCATTCATCGAATCATTCAGCTTCCATCGAGAATATTGATGTTTTCTGTGTCTACGGTTCCCATTGGAAACTTTTCAGCATTTTGGTGTTGTGAAAATTCTCTCTATTTTGACCTTTCGCTGATTCGGAACGGATACTAACTCTGAAATTCTCCCCCGGGGGAAAGTCGCATTTTTCAGTGCCCTGCTGTTGCCTGGTGCTCCCCTTGGTCTGTTAAAAGGGACCTGGGCAGAACAAAACACACTGAGTAAGGCACATCTAAACTGCAGGTGAAGGTGGGATGGGAGCATGGTCAGGCACGCCCAGGCTAGCTTTGATTGGGCTAGCGTGGGGAACAATAGCAGTGACTATGTGCCTGGCTGGGCTAGCTGCATGATTGCAAGCCTGCTCGGCCCCTGGGTACATACTCCAGGAACTAGCCCCTGCTGAAAGTTGTGCCACCAGTCTACACTGCTATCGTTTACCCCTGCTAGCTAGATTCACCCTCGCTCCGGCATGTTCCACCTTCACTGGCGGGGCGGGTGTACTCTAACCAGGTGTAGAGACACATGAAGTGTTCTCCTGAAACAAAGCAGAGGCCCCTCTAGCCCGTTATCCTGTCTCCAACAGTGGCTGGTCCCAGCTGCTTCTGAAGTTGGTTGAACTCTAATGGTGAACAATGCAATATGAGGCCTATTCTAGCTACGGTTTTGTCCTATTTAGCATAACAGTGAATATTCCTATTAGCAATAGAAATGTCAAATCCATTTAGAAACCTGCTGAATTCAGGAGCTCTGCAGGTGTGCTCTCCTTGGGTGCACAAGGCAGAGGAGGGAGACCGTGATGTAGTAACTGGGAGTCTCGGGAATGAACAGCAGCTGCATCATGGGGGGTTCTGTGCTCATGACAGTCCGTACGAACTTGCTAACGCTCGGGGTGGGCGTTGTGTCTGCTCCCTATGGTATCTCCAGTCCTCTGCTGCCTCCTCATGCATTGGATCCATGGGGAGGTGATTGGTGACTGACACTTTCACATCGTGGCTGGAAAAGCACCTCCTGGAGAAGGCCCTTGGCAGAGAGAGATTATAATGCAGGGCCTCGGAGTAGGTAATCTAATGGGCCCCTTCTGGCACTGTTCTCAGGAGCACAAGGTGACAGGAGACCTGGCCAAGACAATGGAGTATTTCACCCAGAGAATGGTGGGCAGCAGTGTGGAATGGGGCTGGGTAGGCAGCAAGGCTGTGCCGTGGGCTCTGAGGGTAGCCGAGGGACGGGGCTGCAGTCCTGCAATCAGTGTCGCCCAGGTGCAGTGCTCTGCTTCATCTCTGCCCGTTACCCAAACCCCATCGGAAATGCTCTCTGTGAATTCTGGACCCGCTCGGCATTCACCTTGCATCTGCTGTGCAGGTTCTAGATATCAATGGGTTTTCACTCGACAGAGGAATCCTCTTTCTGCGGAGGCAGTTTTTTCACAGCATGACTGTATGTGGGGCCAGTCCTGGGCCTGGCCCCCTGGCTGTAAGTTTCATCCTCACCAGGATTCCCAAAAGGAGGGATGAGTTTGCACCTAGGGCACTGGGCTGGGATTCAGGAGATCTGTGATCAGTTCCCAGCTCTGCCCCACATTTCCCGTGTGACCCTGGGCAGGTTGCACAAAGAGCTCCCCTTGTGACACTTACTGCCAGGTTTTCCCGCCGTGCTGAGCTCCTGTGAAAACCTGCCCCCTTGTTTTGATGGCTCAGTTTCTCACTTGTAAAATGGGGCTAATATTCCTTCCTTTTCTCCCTCCCTTTGTATCTCTGGTCTGATGAGACTGTAAACTCGACAGGGCATGCATGGACTGTCGGTCGTTCCAGGCAGCGTCCAGCGTAAGGAGTCCCCAGTCTCAGCTGGGGCCTCGAAGAGCTCTGGGAATACCCCTAATAATACTGTAGCGGGGTGAGCACCCGCTCCGGCGCTGGAGGGGTTGGAAAAGCCCTGCAGAGGGCTGGGGCTGGGCAAGGTAAAACCCTGGCTGACTGGGGGAAGTGGCTGCAGCTGGGGCCACGCCCCAAACTAAGCCACTAGGCCTTATAAGAAGGCCAGGGAAGCCAGAGGGAGCAGTCTCTCTCTGACTGGAGAGGGAGACAGGTCTGGCTGCTTGGGAACTCACCCAGGGGACCTAGAGGAAGGCAGGGCTGGGGAAAGGCCTTAGGAGCTGGGAAGCCCCAGGCCAGCAACTCCCCAGGCTGCAGGGCCTAATTCTAGGCCTCCTAGGTATTGGGCTGGCAGAGGGGCAGCCGGAGGGTGGGTAAAGGCAGCCAGTCCAAACCCTTTGTTGCCTGTGATGAGCGGCTGATAGACTGCAGACTGCCCCAGGGCGCGGGGGCTAAACTGAGACTGGCAGTAGCCATGACTGAGGCGACGTGGGGATAGGGAGTGGGGGTTCCCCTGGGGTGGGGGAAACCCAGTAAGACTATGGGGTACTGCAGAAGGCAGAACCCTGAGATAAGGGCACCGTGGTCCTGGAAGGGACACGGGGGGCCAACAGCAAGCGGATCACCGGCCTGCAGAGAGCGCTCCTGGGTTGAAGCGCTAATTCCCGAGGACGACCAGCAGGAGGTGCCGTAGGGGTGAGTCTGCGCTGTGCTACAAATACCCATTGGGATCTGCACATTGCAGCAACCGAGCTGCCATTCCCGTCTCTCCAAAGGATGTTTCCCTCGCAGGGCTGGAGCCCCATTACGCATGGGTAGATTAACTGCACCCTGGGCATGAAGTTGCTTTCCCAATAGGAAGGATCCTTTCAACAAAGAGACTGAAAACCCACGTTGTGAGTGGCAGCGTTTGTCACATTTGGGATGGGAGACCATTTTTTTTCTTTCACCGTGAAATAGAAAAGAGCGAGAGAGAGGAGCTCAGGGAATGTTTGTGTCAGACCTGAGCTGTTGCCCAGGATTTTCCATAAGGTGAGTAGAGCGCGTTCGGGCAGTCCCCCTCCCTGCTGAGTTAGCGCCATAAATGTTTGAAGGGTTCTGTCTTGCAGTCGGACCATCTTTCCCCGGCAAGAAATAAATAAATCATCCCCTCTTTGCTGGGGAGAGAAGCTGGCTGTGACGCTGAGTGGAGGCAGCTGCTGGCAGTGCGTGATGCCCAGCCCTTCTGAGCAGTTCAGTGGTGTGCACTATGGTGAACTGTCCAATGAGATCATGTTTGTATTGTCAGCGCCAGCCAGCCAGAGACGTGCAGACGGTCA
This sequence comes from Malaclemys terrapin pileata, assembly GCF_027887155.1. Taxonomy (NCBI): domain Eukaryota; kingdom Metazoa; phylum Chordata; order Testudines; family Emydidae; genus Malaclemys; species Malaclemys terrapin. The sequence continues at coordinate 9,932,955 of NC_071508.1, read as the reverse complement.
CTTCTCCACGCAAGCAGGCCATAAGGATAACGCACGCAGAGCCGTGGGCCATGGGGCAGGTGGCATTGTCTCTTTCTCAGCTGTGTCCTGCAATGCTGCTTAGAGCAGGCGAGTGGGAGTGAGAACTCCTGACTGCTAATGCTGGCTCGCTCTGTGACCTTGGGCATATCCCTTGAACTCTGCCTCAGTTTCCATCTCCTCACTGCTGGCTTGTGTCATTAATGCATTATCGTTTGTTGTCTCGGTACGTGCCATCGCTGGGCATGGTGCCATACAGACAGCGAGGAAGGCAAGGCCCCTTCCCTATGGGGCTCACAAGCTAGGGGCCAGAGACTGTCCTCCTATGCGCTCTGCAGGGTCCTGTTGAACTTCAACCAGAACAAGGGCTGTGAATGGGGCTCACAGGGGTGGGGAGCGAGTGCCAAAAATAAGGGCATCTGGGGAGAGCTCTGTTCGCGCCTGGAGAGCCAGGCGAGGGCAGAACTGCAGCCTAGTAGCCAGTTGTGGTGCCACAGGGCGGGCTGGGTTTTACTCTCCTTCTCCTGTGTGTGACGCCACAGTGTGCAGGGACAGTCCCACTCCGAGGCAGTTCTAAAAAGACTCTGCTAGCCACGCCTCACAGCTAACCCACCGGCCCATTTTATTCTGGGACAAGAAAGTGGACATAGGGTAATTTCTGCCTCCGCGGTGCCTAGTCCAGGGTGCCCAGGCTCATGCAGGCGGCGTGGGCTGGCTGTGCTGGGCTCTCTGCCAGCCGACGGGCTCGGAGCAGGGGGGCGGGTTTGTTGCATAGGGGCCTGAAGGGTGATGAGTTCAGTTCCTGCTTCAACCGTAGCCCCCTCCCCCATGGGGCAGTGACAGCCGCTCTGCCCAGTGGGGATAGCAGCCCTGCCCTGCCTCCAGGAGAGCGCGAGGATAAACACCTTAAAGAGTGTGAGGTGCTCAGATAGTACAATCGGGGGGGCCAGGTCAGACCTGGAGGGAGAGCCCATGGGGTGGCAGTGAGAGGGGCTGGGAGAGCGGAGACAGTTGATCACCAGCCTCGTTAATCTCTGAAGCCACGGCAGCTGGCCCTTGGCGCGGTTCCCTGGTTCAGATGGCTATAAAGCGAGCTTGGCCTGCTAAGAGTTATTCTACCTCAGCGCCCACCATCAGCACCTGCTGCCTGGGTTAGGTTGAGGTGAGCTTGGCAATCCTTGTTGCTGTGTGTGGTGACGTGAGCATTTGGCAGGCCAGGCACTCTGTAGACACTAACCATCTGAGCCTCACCAGCCCCCCCCTTCATTTTACAGCAGGGATACTGAGGCACGGAGCACTTAAGAGACGCAGTGGCAGAGCTAGGAACAGATCTCAGGCATGTTGACTCCCAGCACCACTCCCAAGGGCACTCAGTGAAAAGGAGGGAGGCAGGTGTTGACCGTGACAGTGGATTGAGCACTGGCTCCAAGATGCTGCCCCTGCTGCATGGTATGAGCCAACACCTTCCCTCGTTGCTGTCCGGGGATGCGCATCGCGGGATGCATGCTCAATTGCAACACAGCTATGTCCTGGCTTATGAAAAACCCAGCCAGTGCCAGCCGGCCTGGTGGGACAGGCATGTGGCATCAGAGAACCAGCTGCTGCTAGGAATCGCATCTGCAGCCCGAGCCTGGGGGAATAAAACGGGGGAAAATGGAGCAGCCAGGCCAGGCGCCAAGCGGCCTGAACAAGGACAGCTGCCCACTGCTTGGATCCATCCCCGGCACATTCCCTACGTGGCGCTGGAGGGGCCATCTGCCATTCTGTACCCTCCAGTCTGCCCATGGGCACAGTGAACGCTGCTGTTTGGACCCTGGGAGCACAGCCCTTGCTTGGCAGTGCCAGTGTGTGACAGCTGTCTGAGCTCCTATGGTGTCAGTGCATGATTTCCGGGTGGAGGTTGGGGAGGGAGACACGTGATGGAGGGGAAGAAATATCCCGGGGAAGAGGGGAGGAAGAAGGGTTACTCTTTAGATCGACTTCCCAAAGCAATGGGGCGATGGCGCCAGGGCAGCACGCTCCCTTCCTGGCACTGCACTCCTGGAGGGGTTAGCATTTTCTGGGGCACTGACACTGCCAGGCAGACCTGCCGTGCTGTCCGGGGATGGTGCCACGCTGCTGCATGTTCATGGGACATCACGCCAGCATTTGCTGCTCCATTAGGGAAAACTCTCTATAGGCACTAACCAGCTGAGCCTCTCAAACCCCCACCTCGTCTTACAGCGGGGGAAACTGAGGCACGGAGTACGTAGGTGACTTGTCCAACTCAGTGGTGGCGCCAGGGATAGTGCCCAGGAATCCTGACTCCTAGCCCCTGCTCCAGTCCCTAGACAGCGCTGCTCCCCTTTGCAATCACAGAGGTGCAGTGCCAAGGGCCAGTACAGATGTGTGAATTAATTAAATGGCAGCAAAGAGGCAATACAGGAAAGTGCTTGACAAGGCACCGCCAGGCAGGATTCCACATGGGCAGGCAGCCAGCAGCCCAGAGTACGGTCAGGGGCTGGTCCGCCAAGCATGGCCCGTAAATTCCTTCCTCTCGAGTCTGTGTCATTTCCCCGGGTCCTCAGCAGCCAGGAACGACTGAGGCAGCAGATTTCCTTGTCTGTCCGCTGGCTCTTCGTTGTGATTTGCAGTCTTGCTTCATGCGTCTGCGTGGGATCACAGCCTCTTGTGACCATGCGTCTCTGTGAAGTGGGGAAGGAATAGACATTCCTTAGCAACCAATATTAATTTCAAGCTGATTAGGATGGCGTGCCATGGGTCAGTGGTGTTTGCTCACTTCTTACGGCCTGCGGACAACACTGTTAATGTGAGGAGATGGATGTTCTTTCCTGGAGAGAGCCTCAGCTCCCCAGCACTCTCCTGCTCCTGGCAGAGGCCAAAGTGCTGTATTTTCAGTGCAGAGCGCAGGGGCTCCACAAGAACTCCCCCCCCCCCCCTTCTTTGGCTGCGATGCCCCCGCAAACCAGGGGCGCACGTGTTTGCAGACAGGAGGGCAGGCGGTGGGGAAATCCTGCCAGCTGGCAACCAAACTTAACGTGCCTCTGCTGGAAATACTGAGACTTTGCTCCTGAAAAATACCTGGCTATGTGAACTGGCTGTGTGTGCAATTTAACATCGGGGCTGGGGAAAAGGGGACCTATTGGTGGATTCCTAGGATGGTCTCTCCCCTCCCCCATCTCCGTGCTCCCCCGCCCTGTACATTTTCTGCAGGTACCTCACACAGGCTGCAATCCAGGCTATTCCGAAGGTCTATGATTTCTCCTTCAGGGGTATTGTACTGGGACACAGGGATTAGCCATCTCTGTCTGGGGTTGATGGAGCAAGAGTGACTCTGTCATAGGCAGGGATTATTCCAGCTTCCCTGCGATGGGGTGGTGGAATTTTAACAAAGCCCCGCTGTCCCGTCACGGGGTCCTGCCAGAGCAAACGTGGCTGGAGCACAGGGCAAGCAGCGGAGAGCTGGGTGTAGAAGGGGCAGGGTCCTGTCTGGATAGGGGGAGACTGGGCACAGCTTTGTGATTGTCAATCATAGAAACTAGAGTGGGAAAGATCTTTTAGGGCCATTTAATTCATCTCCTGGTAAAAGCATGTTCCTTTCAGAATATTGCTGCTTTCCAATGCATTGCTCAGTCTGGCTTTAGAAGCCTCCCGCCTTGTGGCCCTGCATCTGGGTGCCCCTACAGCTGGCCCTGTTCTCCTTATACACAGCTGGCTCCTACCTAGCTGTCAGGAGAGAGGTAATAGCTGGTTCGCATTTAGGACACGGGACTGGAGTTTAGGAGACCTGAGTTTTCTTCCCAGCTCTGCGGATGACTTTGGGCAAGTCTCTTCCCATCTGTGCCTGTCTTGTCTATTTAGATGTAAGATGCTTGGGGCAGGGGCTGCCTCTCCTGCGGGGTGTACAGCTCCCTGCTGGCCCTGGGACACGTCGGCCTGTTCTGACGGGGCCGGTTGCTGCCTGGCCTGGGACACGTCGGCCTGTTCTGACGGGGCCGGTTGCTGCCTGGCCTGGGACACGTCGGCCTGTTCTGACGGGGCCGGTTGCTGCCTGGCCTGGGACACGTCAGCCTGTTCTGATGGGGCCGGTTGCTGCCTGGCTGTGCGTCAGGTCAGCCGGAGCTGCTCATGAGTGTCTGCATCAGCACAGATAATATTTACTGACTCCAGCTTGTCTGTAATAAATCCTGGCTTGGCACTGAAGTTTTACAGGGGACGTGGTTATTTACCCTGGACCCTGTCAGGTCCCAGCAGGCAATAAACAGGACCATGAAGTTGTCATTTTACCTTTCAGATGCAGAATGGGCTTTCTGCTATCCAGGCTGTTACCTTGATTACTGTTTTCTCCTCGCTCCGGCGCCAGAGTCCCTGAGCCATCCCCACCTCACGGCCATACATATTAAGAGGGATCTATTTAAAGCTGCAGAAAGTAAAATGTTGATTTATTTTTTTAATTTCACTCAAGGAACGGAGGCGACATGAATGTTCTGCGCCTGCCAGCGCATCCTGCCCTGCTCTGTGGGCACAGCCTGCGGCATGCTGAAGGTGCACCAGCTCCATGAAGTGGGTGCATCGATGTTTGCACACCTCCCCTTCATGTGCTGCACATTGGGGTGGGGTTGTAGCACCGTTGCTGTGGGGCTAGGGACTGGGAGACAGTGCAACCCCCTAACTAGGGCCCTGGGCTAGGAGCAGGAGACTCGGGTTCTGGTCCCGTCTGTGTGTGAGAGCTGCTGTAAGTGACCTGGGGTACGATTTCAGAAGTGCTCAGCCCAGCGCCTTAGCGGTTGTTATTGCCGGCTCTCGGCTAGTCCCGTGAGGGTGCTCAGGTACCACAGTGCTGAGGGCCGGATCAGTGCCTGGAAGCATGATGTGATTTTTTTTTTTGTTTCCTGCACAAACATTAAAAAGATTCCCCCCAAATCCAGATTCCACAACCTTGAAATTGTTTTAAAAATCAGCACCAGGTTACATGGGGGGAGAGGCCCTCTGGAGCGGCACACAGGAGCCGTGCGCTCAGTTCCTGCCGCTCACAGGCTCCACGTGTGACCTTGGGCCAGTCCCTTGACCCCTGTGTCTCAGTTCCTTGTCTGTCTTGTCGACCTGTGGGGCAAGGGCTGCCTCTCCCTAGATTTCTGCACAGAGCCTGGCTCAACCAGGCCCTGACCTCCATTGGCGCGTCTACCATAGTAGAAATGGTTACAGTAGCACCTAGGGACAGGTGTCAGCATCACACAGCCACCCCCTCTCCTCCCCGACAGCGCTAATCACCGCCATTGGAGGCCTCAGCAGAGGTGCCAGGGACAAGGCTGAGCTCCCCTCTTCCCTGTAGAGATGGTCTCTCCAAGGCAGGGAGCCGGGTGTGCGGATATTATCTGACTTCGGAGTGGAGCAGGTGCTTCGTCCTTTGCCCAGCTCCAGGACTGATTCCTCTCCTCTGCCTGCTAAGTGTATCGTTCTGGGCATTGCTAGCAGGGGGGTGCTGTGGTTCAGCCCCCGTGCTGGCGTACGCATTCACAGGGCTCTGAATTAGTGCATTATTTTAAATACTCTTCGTTGTGACGATTCACCTCCCAGCAATGGAACTTGACAGCAGTGTGTAAATTCAGGGTTTTAGCTGCTGCTTGATTCTGCCTGGGAGCTGCCAGACAGAACGGGGTGGGTTGTGCACAAATCCGAACAGCACCTTGTGTAGCAATGTCCCGGTGCAGTGTCTGCACTCTGGGGGGTGCCTCGTGTTGCCAGGCCACTGCTGAGGTTCCCAGGAGACCTGCCCATAAAACCTTTGTCTCTGCCAGCCTAGTGCCTTTTTCCCGTGTCCCTCGTTTCACTGTGTAATCAGGGCACTAAGCAGGTGGTTAGTAAGGGCAGTGCCTTACCATTGGGGGAACCAGTGTCGGTCTGTCTGTCTGGATCATTCATTATTTGTGGCGGTCTTATAAAGCGAATGCTGCAGCTGTTCCTAAGGAAGGTTGGTCCTGTGGCTGAGATGCTGCACTAGGACTCAGCGGGTCTGAGGTCAGTTCCCAGCTTGTCCACACTCTGCTTATGTAACCTTGGGCAAGTCACGTCATTGTGCCTCGGTTTCCCCATCTGTAAAACAGGGAGAATGCTGGCTCCTTCTGCAAGCCTTTGTCTCTCTTTTCTACCTAGAATGCAAACGCTTCAAAGCAGCAGCTATCTACTAATAGGTGTATGTACTGTGCCTCGTACAGCAGGGCCCTGCTCCATAGTGCTACCATAGTGATAATATCGGGGTCAGCCCCTGTCTGAAGAAGGCCAATGCTGTGAAAATATCACTGTTAGTTTGCTCTCTTGCTTTACTTATACTCTGAATCAGTGTGTCTGCTCTACATGCATAGCGTGGGTGTATATTGGGTCTGGTTCTGATAACACTGACACCAGTGAAATCAAGACTAGCTCTGCTGAAATCAGTGGAGTTTAAAACTGGGACAAATGAGCTCAGAATTAGGACCACTGGATCATTGAAGGGATTTTTAAGGGTCCCCTTGAATAAAGGATTGTTTTCTCGATTGGGTGGCTGGTTTGGTCTTCGGCTGAAATTTGTTCAGCGTATTATGTCATGAGTACAGCCGGTCAGGAATTTTTTAATGACACTTTCTTGGTTGGAAAAATGCCAATTTGTTGAGACTTTTTGCATAAACATATCCGCTTCAATGAAACTTTCATCAGGAAAGGTTTCTCAGGTGCAGGGTGGGATTTCGGGTCCGAACCAGAGAGGTGTGGGTGTGAGAGAGGACGCAGGCATGTGTGGGTGTGAAGGTGTGAGAGAGGACGTGGGTGTGTGAGGCCGTGTGGGGGTGTGAATGCTGGGCCCTCCTGGTTGCGATGCCTGGATAATTGCAGCTGTGGGTCATTCCAAGTCAGCTTGCTCCCAAGGAGCTGTGATTCTTTCTGATTTGCTCAGGTGGAGCTCTCATAGATGGTATCATTATTCAAGTGGCTGTTTCTCTCTCTGCTTTCAGATGCCCTGATGTTTGCCCTTCTCTGTAAGGAGCAGATCTATCGGAGACTGGTGGATGCACAAGCAGTGGCTGCGAAACCCCAGTAAGAGGTAAATATCTCTGCCAGTGCTACTGTGTAAGTGGCACGGCCTCTTCTTGCTTGAACAGACAATCCTGCTTTCAGAAATCTGAACAGATCTCTGTGAGAAGGGTGAGTTCTGAACGGCGCACGCTGCTGTGTGGGTGGGTGGGCGTGTTCCCTGCGGGGGTGTTCACCTGAAATGACAAGGTGCCTTTTTACCCTCTGTTTTCTAAGCATGAAAATGCATTAGGCCAAACCCATGGTGCCAGTTGCCCTGGTGTAAAACCAGAGTAACTCCATTGGAGTCAGTGGGGGTTAGGCCGGTAGAGCGAGAAGCAGAATCTGTCCTCTTAAACACCAGCAAAGAAGGTAGGTTCCCTCTCGCCGCCTCCACACTGCTGCTGTCTTTAAAGGGGGAAGAGAGTCCAAGGTAAGGCGGAAGCTGGGAAAGCCAGAGAAGGGGCATCCCCCCCTTGAACAGGAGAATGAGCCCCTTGTCTCACTGCGCAGGAGTGAAAAAGAAGCATTTGGTCAGATTCAGGCATCTCTCCCAAATGAGCAATTCCAGGACTCCCGTCTCTGTCCCTAGCAAGGGCAGCTCCCAGAGTGGAAGTGCAGAGGCTGCGTTGCTGGTGAAAGGCTCCCAAGTTTAGTGAAAGGGGAATAATTATACCTTCCAAGCTCTGTGTGCAATTGTGTGTGTGCACCCCGTGAACAAAGCGTGGGCAGGGCTTAGTCTTTTGCAGCAGTTCTATCTTCAATCCTATGCGTCTTCACTGTGTTCTGGGGCACTGAGTGCCACCCCGCAGAGATGTCAGTGTGTCAGCATGCGGCTGCCTCTAACCCGCCTCTCTCCGCAGACCTGTCCCCTGGCCTGCTGCACATTGCTGGAGTTCTCTCTTTCTGCATCTCTCTCTTTCTGTTTGTTTTCGGTAGAATGAGTGAAAGAGACATACGAAGTTTGAGCAAATGGGTATTGGTGCTCACTCTCTGCCTTATCACGCTATGGGGAAGATTGACACTGGCCTCATCACAACACAGAAGCCATTCAGGTAGGGCGAGCTGTATATCCTATTTCATTCATCACACCCTTGCATGCTAACCCAGGTCCACGGCATCCGAGTGTCTTGAATGGGGGGGGGGGAAGGGGATTTCCAGGGGGGGATTTACAGTCTTACTGGCTTCATTCTTGGCTATGAAGTTGCCATTGCTTTATTAACCAGCTTGCCACCAGAGCAGGTCAGCTGCACTGCAGCGCCTCGTTAGCAGGGAGAGCGCTAAGCCACGCTGTAATAGATAATCAGGGGCTGAGGGCAGAGTCCTGTCACCGTGGCTCAGGAAGGCACTGGCTGAAGCCATGCTAGAGGGAGTAATGACCTGCCCAACACAAGGGTTGGGCCCAGTGAATCAAGAGCCTCACGGATTCACTGCAGTAACATTGGGTTTCCTCGTAGCCCCCTGCAGAAGCCAATAAAAATGGGCCAGTGGGGATCTGTGTGTTCTCTCCAATAGAAGAGACACCCTAGTTGGGCTGTGTTGACGTTTTCACGTAAAGCAGTGACTGCAGTTCTTTGTGTGGAGTGTTGTGTAGCCTCGGAAAACTTACGGCACTTCACCTCAGGGTATAGGGTGATTTTTCTGAACAATTTGCCAGTAAATCTGTTAACTGGGCTATGAGTTGTAATTATTTTAAAACGGGCCCTTTCAGAATGATTGTTTGGTGAGTAACCATTTTTTTGGCTCAGAATTTTTGGATTTGAAAACTGGTTCACTTCTTGACTATAGCAAAATCTAAGGCATCTATGTTTCAAGTCTATTAATGTGCTAATTTTTGATGGATGAATATTGTTAGTCATACCCATTTCTATCTAGGTCATAGTGGTTGTCACGAAGTACATTTGTCATCAGATAGACACTCTAGACTTTAAGCTTTCATTAAAAAAATAAAATGTTATCCCTCCGGTTGTGAAGGTAATCTTAAAATATGAACGGAACGTGAACTGATGTAGCACCCAAATCACGTGGCAGTACACCTAGCTCTGACGTTGTGATTTCCTTATACAGCATATCCTGAGTATACCTACGAACCACCCGCTATCTGTGAACTTCAATATCATCTCTGTGTGTATCTGAATTTTAAGAGTACGTATTGTGTATAACTGATCAGATTTTTTCAGGGTCTGGGCCAAAGCGACTGCATGGGAGAGTCGGTAAAGTATTGGGGCTCTGTAGCGGGATGGCAAAGGAATAATGCTTGGAGACTGGTACTGGGTTAGGTGCAAATGCTGCCCTCATGGCTTCCTTGCTCTCTAGTGTTTGTGTCGCTGGGCAGAAATACACTGCCGCAGCCAGAAGTTTACGTTCGCACAGATTTTTTTGGTGGGTGTGCAGACGTATACGTCTATATAATTACATATATGCGCACACACATCAGAATCCAGCAGACACAGAGGTGTCTCACTTTCTACACCATCTCTGAAGCAAGTGGTTGGGAGCGCTGGGCAGAGGGGACACAGACTGTTACAACTTCACGGGATTCCGGGATGAGTTTGCTTCGTTGGCACGATCCCTGAGTGCCACAGCTAGAGCTGAGTGGCTGCTCACTGCAGATCTACAGCCATGGTGGTGCACAGTCTGGACAGCACCTCTTCAGCCTGCTACAGGGGTCTGAACCCTGTTGCTTCCTTGCACGGTGTCTCTCTCACAGTGTAGGAATGACAAAGAGAGAGTGGGATCAAGGAAATGAATAAGCAACTGTCTGGGGAGGGAACGCAGGCAGCCACTGCTCCAATCCCAGCTGAGCCTGTCCGGGGAACTTGGAGATGCTGATCTGTAAATGCAGTTTGTTCATTCTGCCCTGCAGTTTATTTTCCATGTCTCCGTTGAAAACAAGCCCCTGGGGTGGGTTGGATCAACTGGTTTGGCAGGTGGGGGAAGCCTGACTTGACTCTGAGCAATCAAATGCGTCCTGGAAATTTTAAGGTTCAGCTAATGTGTCCCACTTGGTCTCCCTTGTCTTCAGGTTTGTTCCCCCTGTTCTTCTCCATTCTGCCATGGACGGCAGGCTTTTTAACTGGCAGCCCATCCGGGTTCCAGAAAACGAGAAGATTCTTTTTCTCCTTTTTCTCTGAGCCAGTCAGCCCAGCTTTCCCCTGCCCCCGTCTGTCGGCATAAAACTTTGCACCAGTTTTGAGCCGCATTATATTCCGTGCACATGCCCAGCAGCCTCAGTGTGGGTCACGAAAGGAGCAATGGTCACAAACTAAAGAGACCCAGAAGAGGGGCTTATAACTGAAATCCAGACAGAACCATTAACCCTGGCTGGAGATGGTTCTGCCACTGGAGACCAGACACTGCAATAGGGTCTGTGTTTGGGAGAGACAGTATTTAAGGATTAAACTGAATATGCTCTTGCATGACCCTACACCTAACCCTTTTCCCATTTCTGACATTTTCCCCGACAGTTAAAACCGTTCTAATCCCATAATCCCCATCCTTAAAACCAACACATATCTCCCAATGTGACTATCTCAACCAGCGAGTCAGCACTTACCTGCTTTACTCACTTTGTAACCTGTAACAGGTGCATATGATGATAAACTCCATAATCATCTCTGGAATTATCTTTGGCAAGAGCTCAGGGCTTCCCAGGATATCTGTGGTCTACTTGAGTGATGTCCCAGATGTGATCTTTGATTGCTGGTTGTGAAGTCTGAAACTGAAAATGCAGCCCTGGCTGGGGAAATAGTCCTTTCAGACATACTTTGGCTGAAGCTTGCTGGACGATAAATGCAGTGTTTGCAGATGTGTTTATTCAGTTAGATCAGGGGTGGGCAAACTTTTTGGCCCGAGGGCCACATCGGGGTTGCTCAACTGTATGGAGGGCCGGGTAGGGAAGGCTGTGCCTCCCCAAACAGCCTTCTGTTTTTTGAAACTTTAGGGGTCACATTCTCCAGCTTTTCTCTGCAACCAGGAGGGCTAGAAACTCAGTTTTTTTTAAATGAAATCTGAGATTCTTGTGTAATAACATGACTCTAGGAGCCAAGGCTTTGCGAAAAGCACCAATTACTGTGCGACTCGCGATAGCTGGCAACACGGTGAGCAAACAGGAAACTCAGCATCTCCTAGAGACTTCAGCCAAAATCAGGGCCTCCTTGTGCTGGGTGTTGTACAGACACAGACTGAGAGACAGTCCTGGGGACACAGAGCTTGCAGGCTAAGTGCCTTGCCCAGGGTGTCGTAGTAGATCAGTGGCAGAGCGTGGAATAGAACTCCCAGGCCCTATTCACTAGGCCACACTACTTCTTAGCAAGGGGAAGACTGGACTAAAACCCCCAGTAATGTACACACACACATTCTCTCTCTCTCTACATCATCACTAAATGTAGGATTGTGGATGGATTCCCATGATCTGCTGGGTTGTGGAGGTATCCTGAACCACAGCAGTGGTGGTTTGTGATGCCAAGTTCCCAGGGTTGGAATTAATATAGGGTGACCAGACAGCAAATGTGAAAAATCGGGACGTGGGGGGGAGGGTAATAGAAACCTATATAAGAAAAAGACCCAAAAATCGGGACTGTCCCTATAAAATTGGGACATCTGGTCACCCTAAATTAATACCATAGTCCTCACTCCAGCCTCTTGGATTTGCAGACTCTCTCCTCCCACCCCCGCTTCAGATTTTCATTTTAGCCTGTGCAAATTCAAGAAAACAATGAATTTTAAACGTCTGGCTTTGGAAAGAAGATCTAATCACTAACATCCACCTAGCACACAGAGAATGCTAACACGTCGGGATCTAGCACTGCTTCCTTGATTACGAGGTTGGATTTAAATAGCCACATAAATCAAGTGCTAAGATTAAGACATTTCTAAATGGAATAGGGAAGCTCTTTGGTGAAGAATGGCTCACCGGGAAATTAATCCCCTGCACAGGTTGGTGGCCTCTAATTGGCAAGCTGGGTTTGTTGGTCCATATAATGCTCTTAGTAAGACGTTATTATAGGCATTGCCAGATTGAATTTGTTAGCGCTGATCATCAGAGCGCCATCCTCACGTGGATACAAGTCCATTGCTGAACGCCTGTGTGGGCAAATGTGGTTAGTCACCAGAGCCCTTTGTGTGGGGTAGTCCCCAGCTTTGTGGTTAACTTGCCGAAAGAATTACTAGCGGGTGTCTCATCATGTGGACTGACAGCAGCAGCTTGATATTTTCTGTTGTTATGTTGCTGATCCGTTGCCTCTTGCCTAGGGAAATGGTTCGTGCTCCAGCACTTGAACGCTTTAAACCGAGATTGGATGTGTCTCTGAAAGATCTGCGCTCGCTCAGCCAAGTAATAGATGTGATGCAGGAATCACTGGGCGAGGCTCTCTAACCTGTCTACGCAGGGGATCAGACTAGACAATCGTAATGATCTCGTCTGGCCTTCAGCTCTGACTCTCTCTTTATCCTGGTACCCTGGCTTATTACTTGTTTAAGAAGCCTGATGTTGGGTAGCTGTTGCTGGATGGAAGTGGTAAGGCATTCGCCTGGATAGGAACCCTGGACTCCAGGCTGCCTATTTCATTAGTTGCCCCATTACACTCCCATTAAACAGCAAACAGCCCCCCCCATAATTCAGGAGCTTCAGTTTAACAAGAAACATGGCAGTTTTCAGCAGGAAAACTACTTCAGACAGGACAGAAGCAAAAGGACCGAATGTCATTTGGAAAGGCTGGCATGCAGAGCCCTGCCTGTTGATGCTAGTGACCTAGGAGAAGAGGAATAGAAACAATTCTCTTTGCTGATGAAACTTGCGCACCTCTGCCAAGTCCTTCTATGCCAGGCACTGGTGCAATCCCTGCTGTGTGTGTGTTTGCACAGCTATGTGTGGATGAACTACAAAGCCAGATTCTCCAGTGCCCTGCACCTTGCCCAGTCATTGGCACCAGGTGCACAACAGGTGTGAAGTGCTTGCATTCTGATTTAGTAGCTTTTCACACCCAGTTGCATAGGTGCAAATGACAACCCAAGGGGCAGGACAATGGAGAGTCAGGCCCTGGCATATGGCAAAGAGAAGGATCTAGTAGGTCATCTTATCCATCTCCCTGCCAGTGCAGGATCATTCCCCAATGGACATTGAAGAGGAAATTTGCAAATCTGTGTATGGGATTTTGATGCCAAATTCCCATTTAAAATGAATGGGAATTGTCTGTCCTAATCATTAACAATAGTAATACTAACACCTAGCCCTTATGTCACAGTTTTCATCAGTGGCTCTCAAAGCGCTTTACAAAGAAAGGTATCATTTTACGCATAGGGAAACCGAGGCACTGGGAAGAAAGTGACTTGGCCAAGGTTACCCAGCTGGTTAATGGCAGAGGGAGGGGACTAGAATTCGAGTCTCCTGAACCCCAGTCCAGTGCTTTATCCACTAGGCCACACTGTCTCCCATTTCGTGGCTTTGAGACTCTCAGCCTTAATTGCACTATGTGTAGGAGGCACTCAATATTTCTGGGCAGATTTCTCTCTGTACAAACTCAGACTAATTAATCCTTGCAACACTGCGTGTATGTCCTTGCATTTGTTTTTCTGTGTTGAGAGAGTCTGTATGTGCACATTTTGTGGGTTTGCCTTTGCGTGTGTGACTTTAGCAAAGGAAACACAGTATGCTCTGTTGTCTTGCTACGACAGTGCAGTAAAAAATCCAACAGAGGTGCAGTGATAATGAGCAATAAAAACAGGTCTGGTTCTCTCCAAAACTATTTAATAATGTATGTGTAAAAGGCAGTACTGAGTTTAAAACTTTAATTATTTAGTGAATAGCAGTAGTTGTGGTGTATCGCACAGGGCACAGCATACAGGCTGCTTACATCACTGGTAGCATGGGATGAATGGACCGGTCTTCAAATCTGTGCAAAGCAGAATTTCCTCTCTGGTTTGAGGCTCGCTGGGGCAGATTACAGAACACAGGTGGGTACGCATCCCGCACCAAGCTACTGCTGGTAATACTGAGATCCTTAATGTTACTATCCTTTGCATTGTGGTAACACCTCGAAACACCAACAGAGACCAGCTCCCCAGTGTACAAGTGTTGTAGAAATGCAGATAAAGAGAGAGGAATTTACCATCTCACCAGACAGGCCAGACAAAGGGAGAATGTGGGCACAGAGAAGGGAAGTGACTTGTCCAAGGTCACCCAGCCCCACGCTGGAAACAGGACCCAGGTCTCCTGATGCTTACTCCGCTGCCCTGGCTATTAGACCACGCTGTCCCCAAAGAAGAGTCTGGACAATGAAGGGCTTACCTGAGCAGCCTTATGTGGGCTCTGGATTCCTAGTGAGGCCCTCAGTACAGAGACTGGACCCATGTGCTGTGGAGGGTGGGGTCGTGTGTGCTCCATGGTGGTGCAGAGCAGCTCTTCAGGGCTGGTTGTGGGCAGGCTCAGATGCATTTCAGCCACACGGGAGGAGGGAGCCTGCCTGGGTATAGTCTGGGTTTACATCGCAGTCATGTTCTCAGCTTCTCTGTCTGCACTTTGTAACACTCCTCACCTGTAAACGGAGCGATATGTACATCAAATGAGCTGGGAAGAGGCTGCATCTCTCCGGGGCTAGATAGCTTGTGTCGTTTCAGGTGATGCCATAAAAACCACGTTCGGCTGCTCACTTAAAGGTCAACCAGAATAGGACACTGCTTTTGTTTTATTTTTACATGCAGGATTCAAAAGCCGGGTGCATTTACAATCCTTTATGCTTCTAGGAGATCCGTTTTTTTGAAAGGGCTCTAGGGGAGACGTAATAGTTAGGTTGGAACAAAAGGCATGCAAGCAGCCAGGAAATTGTCCTGGGCTCACTGAGGGTTTCCCACCTTTCAGGGTTAAACACAGGATCTGCTTTGCATTTTCAGACCGAACCAATAGTAGGTTTCCCACAGCTCAGCAGAAAAAGGAAGCGCCTGTAGGCGAGCTCAGAAAAATCCTATGGCTCTGACTGCTCTTGTTCCCCAACTCAGGTCTCTTTCTGCACAGCTGAATGACATCAAAGGGAGACCTAGGGTGGAGCTGAGCAGTGGAGCCCTGTGTAAGCAACTGCTGCCTCCACCTGGATAACCCGTAACTGGCTTTAATCTCTCCAGAGCTGTCCGTCACAGCCCAGCATCTGCCCTGACGAGCTGCTGTTCATTAAGCTGAAATTCTGGAATGAGGGAACAGCAAAGTCACGTGTTCCAGTCCTGTGAATCAAAGTATTTGATGCCAAATGATTCATTTGCATCGAGTAAAAAAAAACCCCAAATATCTTCCTAGTCATAGGCTGGGAATTGGCCAATTCAGGGCTTTGTCCTCCTACAATACCCAGCCCATATTGGCCACGGTTAACATAAGGCAAACCTGGTCCAGATAAAATAAGAACTGCTCCAGATCTCACCCCCCAGCCCCTTGCTGAAAGGGAACTTGAATCACTCACGCTTTTGGAGGTTTGAAAAAGTTGTTACTTGTCCCAGTCCCCCATGTTTTCTGAGCTCTTGTTAGCTCTTATTTTTGCCTGTGCTGGGACGAAGGCAAAGACTAAGGGGAGGCTGTTTGTTTGTGGTATTTCCAGCCAGGCTGAAGCCGAGCAGGAATGCAAATCTGTCTGAGGGGGCAGAAAGGCAAGGCCCCGCAGATGACGTGCAGTCATTAAAGAGGCCGTGGCACAGTTCACAAGAGCAGAGGCTGATAATTCCCTTCCCCTTCTTATCACAGCAGCTCCCAAAGGCACCAGCTGAGATCCGGGCTCTGCTGTGCTAGGCGCTGTACAAACATATAGTGAGAGACAGACCCTGCCCCTAGCAGCGTGCAATAAACAAAGGCTGGATTAGTATCCTTGTTGTACAGACAGGGAGCTGCAGGACGAAGAGAGTAAGGGCCAGATCCTCAGCTGCGGTAAATCAATGGGACATGGCTGGGGTCGCACAGGGAGTCTGTGGCCACGCCAGAAACTGAACGCAGATGGCCTGAGTGCCCATCCACTGCTTTAGCTGCAAGCTCTTCCTTCCCCTCCAACTGAGCTGAGCCCTGCCCCTCCACTCCAGTGGGTATAGGGAAAGCGGGCATTAATGGTGCATGCATTCACCATTGCTTTCCTCCCCCACATCCTGCTTCCAGTGCTGAGAGATTCTCAGCAGGACCCAGATCTGGCCCACAGCTGAACAGAGAGCGGGCAGCAGCTTTCCTGGCTTTCCTGCTCATGCTCTGACAGCAGGTAACATGTGATACAGACAGCACTCGAGCACCAAGTGAGCAGCTGCCTGAAAAATATGGAAGCCCAGTTGAGTCATCTGGGATAATTGGTGGCCCCAAAACAGATTCACAGAAGCGTCTCTGCTGCCCTAGTAAAGCCAGAGCTGGACTTGTGCCCAGAAGGAGGGAGTGCTGGCAGAGGCAGCCTGTTATTTACATCAGACACCAAGGTTTTCTTTCATTTCCACCCAATTCTCTGACACCCCCCTCCCCATACACACACCCCACCATCACCACTCAGATGGCAATGGTTCAAACCCTGACCTGCTGACAGCGCGGGCAGGTTTGTACACCGCACTGCGGGGTCCAGGCAGGCTGCGTGCGATTTCCCCACGGACAACGGGGTGGGAGCGGGGCTGCCTGAGTCTGGAGAGGAGCAGTAATGAGCTATTACAAAGGCAGCTAAGCCACAGGGCTGCCTAATGTCTCTAGCAGACTGGGCTGGGTGCAGCTACACCCCCCGGGCTGGTGTTATGAGACTACAAAGGGAAAGGCCCCCAGCACTTTCAGCGTAGCCTGTAGCTTTATTGGGAGCAATTACAGCTGGGCAGCTAATGCCGGTGTCTGCCCCAGGGCCCCGGCTGGAGGTGGATAGCCTCGGCCCAAAGGGCCTGATCTACACAGGGCAAATCTCCAACTCAGGACAGGGAAACAGGTGGGGAGAGGCCACACCATCACTGACGGAACAAGAGCCTTTCCCAGCTTGAAGCCAGGAGGCCAAGCCCCAGTGGAAATGCGCGCTGCTATCACTGGGTTCGGGCCGTGGGGTGCGCACACACGGGAGGCAGGAGTGGTGGTTGTGGGCAGAGCCTCCTGGGCTAACGCCAACAGACCTGTCTCTGGGGATGCCACGTTGATTCCCTGGCAACTCCCGCTTTTCTTGTGCAGATTAGCTGTTCGGGGCCTGAATTCTGGAGCAGCACAAAGCCTGCGTCTGACTCGTGGCTCCATGTGGCAGCTGGCAAGGAGCACGGTTACTGTATGCTGGGCAGCGACCACGTGCCCTGTGTGCTGTGCTGTGTCCTGGTGCACAGACACAGAGCTAGTTGCCTGAGTCCATTACCATCAGGTGCTTGCCCGCCGACTGGCTCAGAGGGAGAGTTCGTGCCATTCAGATGAAGCACAGGGCTGCTCTGTTGCTCTGCTGAGAATTATGGCTTGAAGGCGCCCGCCTGCTGTCAGAACGGGCTGATTTGTTTGAAAAGCAGGTGTTGCCAGTTAGGCCTCAGGTGCCTGCCGAACAGCCTGGCTAAGGGCAGCTGGTAGCACTGTCTGGGAGCGGGGCGGGAGGCACGGGCTCACCAACAACAGCCTCTCTAGGCTGAGCTGGGTTTTATCCTTGCCCCATGGGGCCCCATGGACAGATGCCCATGCACAGTTGCATACTGACATCTAGACACTGGCCATAGACAGGTGCTCTAGGAATGACAGTGGAGAAGTTTCTTGGCCTGTGGGCTACAGGGGATCAGATCTCCGGGGTCCCCTCGGCCTTGGAATCGAGGAACGTGTGAAAAGCTGCGCGCTGACCAGAGGCTGGATTTTTACCAATCCCCCAAATGAGGCACTCGTCTCTCGCTTCTGCACACAGCCAATGTCTGTGAGGCTTCAGCAGCACCTGCACAGACCCCAGTCAGGTGCCTCTGCCATACAACTCAGGACCATGGCCCCAAAAGGCCGGCCTCTAATCAAGCTGCTGTAGCTCCCGGTAGGAGTAGGTACAATGGCGCAGTGATAAACACATGGGCATGTCCGATGTCACCCCCCAGCAGAGGGCGGTGGGGCATACACAGAAGAGCATGTGTTGAGTGAGGGTTGGGCACTAGAGCAATGGATTAGACAGCCGCATGCCTGGGTTCTGTTCCCAGAGCTGCCCCTGGGCTGGCTTGTGCCTACGTTGAAGTCCAGGCATAGTCCCGCTGAGGTCACGCATCCAGCAGCAGCATTTCTATGTGCTCAGAGCTCGGAGCTGCAGCCCACATGAGATTCATCCCAGAGAGCCTGGGGGGCGGGAGGGGGGGAATGGTGGGTTCTGATCAGGCGGCAGAGAGAACGGCACAGGAGGTGTAGCCAAGCTGGTGACTGCTGCAGACAGGCCTGCTCTCTCCCAGCCCTTCATGGCTGAGGATGACACTGTTTGCTCATCTCCTCGCTTAGTCCCTGCATTGCTCCCCCGTGGCTTTAGGCTGCGTCCTCTCCTCTCCTCATTGCTGCTGTGTGCTATGGACCTGGGACAGCCCCACGCGGCGGCATGCATCAAGCTGTAGCGTGTCATAGCCGCCGGAGCAGCCCCGTTGGCACCGGGACAGGAATGGATCTGCCTTTTCCCTTGTGCCAGCTCTGTGCTGCGAGTTTGGCTGTCGTGAGAGCAGAGGGACAAGGAATCGGAGACGCGAAGCTGCAAAAAATGTCCGTGGGATGAAGAGCAAACGGGAACGAAAACGCGGGGAGATCTCCTGCAGGCTGTGGGGGAAGGAGGGCACGGGAGTGATGGACACATTAGAACGGGAGAGACACTCCCTCCCTCCCCCTGAGGGCCCTGCCCAGCAAGGCACTTCAGCGTGGATTAGCACACGTAGAGTCAGTGGGGCAGAGTAGGACCCTGCTGTCTCTCCAAGCACTGCTGTCTAAAGCAATCACCGGCTTGGCTAGGCTCCCTGAACTAAAGTCAGTGGGGACTAATCACTAGCACGCGCTGGAGCCTGGGACTGGGACAGGAGCTAGAAGCACTCCTTTTGAATTTCAGTGAGATTTGGGCACCTCACTCCCTTAAGAACCTTGGAAAATCTCAGCCCAAGTGCTTTGCAGAGAGGGTCTTAGCTCAGGAGCCTATTCCATTCGATTCAGAGCTGCTCTGTTCTGTGTGGGTCAGACATAGGCGGTAACTGTCCCGCTCTGCTCGGCACTGGTGGAGCCCTAGCTGGAGTACCACGGCCACCTCTGGGTGTCATGCTGTAGGAAAGATGGGGACACATTGGAGAGAGTCCAGAGGACAGCAAGGAAAAGATCCAAGGTTTAAGAAACCTGACCTGGAGGAGAGATTAAAAACCTGGGCCTGTTTAGTCTGGAGTTCCAGTGGGAAATTCTATACAGCATTTCGGGACCTGTGGGAACAAGCGTCCCAGCCCAGGTCAATAGACGGGGGGTAGCAGGGCTCATGCTAGCACTCTAAAAACAGCTGTACAGACAGCACATGGAAGTTGTGGCTCCGGCTGGAACTCAGGCTCTGAAGCCTGTGGTCAGGATGGGCTTCAGAGCCCGCGACAGCTTCATAGCGCTGACTGTACTGCTATTTTCAGAGCATTAGCGTGAGCCTTAATAACTCATCTATCGACCCAGGTTGGGAGGCATCCTCCGCTCCCTCCAGAATACTGTGTAGACACCCTGAGAACAGTCTTCAGATGTGTTAAGGGTTGTTATAAAGAGGATGAAAACTTGTTCTCCGTGTCCACTGGAGATAGGGAAAGAAGTAACAAGCTTAATCTGCAGCAAGGGAGATTGGGAAAAACTTTCTAATTATCAGGATAGTTCAGCTCTGGGCCAGGCTTCCAAGGGAGGCTGTAGAATCCCCATCATTGGGGGTGCTTAAGAACAGGTTGGACAAACACCTGTCGGAGCTGGTCTCGGTTCACCTGGTCCTACCTCAGCGCAGGGGGCTGGACTAGCCGACCTCTTGAGGTCCCTCCCAGCCCTGCATTTCTAGGAGTCTGTGATTTCATACTGTTCTAGGCAGGTTTGTGTACGGCCTCATGGCCGTAGTCTCTGAGCCGCTCTGACGTAGAAGTGTCACCTGTGGGCCATCCTCTTATCCTGCCCCCGTGGGGAGAGCCGTGTACACAGTGGGGGGTTGGTTTGGTAGGGGCATTTAACTGTCATTGCTCTGTGTCCCCATTGCTCCGTGTTTCTATTTGAGACAGCAAGTCCGAGGCGCACACCTGCCACGCTTACAGCGCCCCGTGGCGCACGGGTGCTGTACCCACCTATGACGGAATAACAGCCAAAGCCTGTGATGGGGCATCCCTGTCGAAATTAATGGGACTGGTTTCGGGCAGTGGGTGAGGGGCGGTCAGGCTCCCTAGAGTCTCTTAGCTCATTTTTGCTGTTGCTGGGATAAGCCAGTGACAGTAACTCCAGGAATCAAGTTTCTCTTTATCTCCCTGCCGCACCTTGGTGAGGAAATTCCAAAGGCTTCGGCACATGAGTGCGCTTGGCAGAGCTGCTTGCTGAATGGCCCCAAGGAGCCGTTTCCCCCATTCTGCCCCCCTTTGCTCTCTCTGCTGCACCTTCCAACACACTGAAAATGAAAAGAGACAGAGCCCTGAAGTCAAAGGGACTGGAGGGGAGTTTGGGGTCTGTGCC
Source organism: Malaclemys terrapin pileata (assembly GCF_027887155.1). NCBI lineage: Eukaryota > Metazoa > Chordata > Testudines > Emydidae > Malaclemys > Malaclemys terrapin. The sequence continues at coordinate 9,912,275 of NC_071508.1, read as the reverse complement.
CTTCCACCCCCATGGGGACCCTCCCAGGAATACTCTGCTACCGGAGTTTTATAGGTCAGCTGTGTAAAAACTTGAAGAAATGCATGCATGTGTGTGAGCTCATGGGAGTGTGTGTGTGTGCATGGCACGTGAGCATGCAGATGTGTTACTTAGTGTATGCTTGTGTGTGTGAATGCTGAGGGATAGAGGATATTAAATCTTGGGTGTGACCCACAGTAGGTGCAGAGGGAAAGGGCTGAATAGTGACGTGTCATTGTCCTAGGATCCAGCAGGATGTATTTTTGCTGGGTGGAGTATCACAGAGTTGTGCAGGTGCTGTATGGGGTTTTGGATGTAGAAGGGGGAAGAAAACTTGTGGGTGGGAGTGTTGCCTCATGAGCAGAGAACAGCATTAAGCTGTCAGGACTCCTGGGTTCCTGGCTCTTCCCCCACCACAGGCAAGTCACTTAGGGCAGCATTTGCCAAGTAGGGTGATAAAGCCAAATCCGCAGTGAGGCAGATAACTGTATCACCTGAATTTCAGGCCAGATGAGCACTCACGGCTCTCACTGAAATCCATGGGAGCGGAGGGGGCTCAGCACCTCTGAAAATCAGGTCACGTCTTTAGACGTGTCTGTCTGCCCAGCACCCAGATTGATCCATCTTTCCTTTAACCTTTCTGAGCCTCGCTTTGCTCTTCACCGGCTGGCTGGGCGGCACATGTCATGAAGGTGGGTAATGGGACCTATGGGAAAGGAGCCCACTGCAGAAGCCCAGAAGACGATTGCGTTGCCTTTCCAGCATGATGAGCCAGCGGACCGAACTAGTGCTGCGAATCCCACCTTCCCTGGTCTCTAAGAACATAAGAACGGCCGTACTGGGTCAGACCAAAGGTCCATCTAGCCCCGTATCCTGTCTACCGACAGTGGCCAATGCCAGGTGCCCCAGAGGGAGTGAACCTAACAGGCAATGATCAAGTGATCTCTCTCCTGCCATCCATCTCCATCCTCTGACAGACAGAGGCTAGGGACACCATTCCTTACCCGTCCTGGCTAATAGCCATTAATGGACTTAACCACCATGAATTTATCCAGTTCTCTTTTAAACTCTGTTATAGTCCTAGCCTTCACAACCTCCTCAGGTAAGGAGTTCCACAGGTTGACTGTGCGCTGCGTGAAGAAGAACTTCCTTTTATTTGTTTTAAACCTGCTGCCTATTAATTTCATTTGATGACCCCTAGTTCTTGTATTATGGGAATAAGTAAATAACTTTTCCTTATCCACTTTCTCCACATCACTCATGATTTTATACACCTCTATCATATCCCCCCTTAGTCTCCTCTTTTCCAAGCTGAAGAGTCCTAGCCTCTTTAATCTCTCCTCATTTGGGACCCGTTCCAAACCCCTAATCATTTTAGTTGCCCTTTTCTGAACCTTTTCTAGTGCCAGTATATCTTTTTTGAGGTGAGGAGACCACATCTGCATGCAGTATTTGAGATGTGGGCGTACCATCGATTTATATAAGGGCAATAATATATTCTCAGTCTTATTCTCTATCCCCTTTTTAATGATCCCTAACATCCTGTTTGCTTTTTTGACCGCCTCTGCACACTGCGTGGACATCTTCAGAGAACTATCCACGATGACTCCAAGATCTTTTTCCTGACTCGTTGTAGCTAAACTGGGACTACGTCTGCGTGAGGAGCTAAGGGGGGATTCCCAGCGTGTGCAGACAGACTTGCGCCAGCTCTCATGGAGCTAGCATGCTAAAAACAGCAGTGTAGCCGTAGCAGTTGCTGTGCGCAGTACAAACCTGCCCAGACACTGCCGCTGTCCATGGTACTGGCGACACAGCTCTATTCAGTGCACTCGCTCGAGCGGCGCTGGCGTGGGCACATCTGTGCGAGCTGGGATCGCTCCCCTGTTCCCAGTGTAGACACTCGTAGTCTCAGCTTCTCTGCTGCTAGCTGCACCTAAGCCTCCAGCCTTTGGGCATACTCAGTCCACTTTGCTAGCTAAACGCTAAGGGCCCGGCTCTGTCCTCAGTCCCTTCTTTCCTGGCTGTCGTCCTGTTATTTTATTGCTGAGCTGCGGCAGGCGCGGAGCTGGGACAGGGAAGCTGCCTACGGTTTGTCGAACACCTAAGTCTCCGCCGAGCTTTGCATGCCTCTGAGCGCTGACTGTTAGCTTCTGCACTCTCTTTGCCTGCCTGCTTGCCAAGTCTTCTGACCAAACGGGCTAAGCAAGCCAAAGGCGCCCACTAAGCACTGCAAAGGGTTGGCTGAGTGCAAAAGGAGGAAGCGAAGGAGACGAGCAGCACTTACCAGGCCTGTTTACGAGGTGAGAGGAGAGAGTGAACGTGTTTCAGTGGGTTCGGTGTGATTGCCCTGAACTCTCCCACTTCTGCACATTGTGAACATTCCCAGGGCTGCCTGGCTGGCAGCAGCACAGCACATCTGTGGCGTGGTGGGTCCTGTGCCCCCTTCCCTTCAGCCCCTGCCTTCTCATTTGCATTAAGCTACTTGGCAGTAGAGGCAAGTTTTTGCTCTGCTCTGTGCTGAGTTGTCCAGAAATCTTGCTAATGGCCATCAGACATCCAGCCTGCTCCATAGAGCTCAGATTCAGGGTCACATTAACATGTGCTTAACCTTAAACTTGTGCTTAAATCCCATTGACTTCAACAGGGATGCTGGGTCTAGATTAACATGTTCTCGGGGCCAGTGTGAGGCCATTGGGCTGGAAGCGGGAGTGCTGGTGTTTTGGTTTTGTTTGCCTTTCCTCCTCCTTTTAAAATATTCAGACTAGTGAAATTACTTAGTGATAGACAGGCAAGAACTCCACTCCTAAGCAGTCAGGAATGACACCCACCATTTGCGTTCCCCCTAAGCATGTTTGCTTCCTACCCAAAAGGAAGAAGATAGTGGAGTTATCTGGGAGCACCCCATGGCATGAACACTGATGCATCTAATATGGGTTTTGCCTTTTCAGTCAGTTCTTGTCTGCTCCATCTGGCTTTGTGTGAGTGGCAGGCAGGCATGGTGGACAGCATGGTGAGTGGACAGATGGACAGGAAGATAAAAAATTCCTGCAGGATTGAAAGTCATTTGAGATCTTCAGCTGGTAGATGTTAGGCAGGTGCCGAGTGCTGTTATTCTGTTCTTAAGGAAGGGATGGCGCTGTAACAGCCTCTATCCCTGAGACATGCACATAGTGCACTTCATTGTAAAGGAGAGCAAGGATCCAAGTACCTTTTCAACAGCTCCCCGTAACAGTATCTTTCATGTCCAGAGGCACAACTGCAGGAAGGACCCGCACAGATCTGCATTTATGTTCACAATAAAGCAAGTCCAAGGATCACTGCTTATTCCTCAGATTATGCAGCCAACTCCATTAACTATTAAAACTGCGGCAGAATACAGACACATCTGTTCCACCACAAGTTACTTTTCTTTTCACTTTCACCAAAGTCTGTCATTTCCACATTCAGAAAAGAGTCAAACCTTCATTAAAACTGAATTATGATGGAATTGAAAAGGAAGAATAAAATTTACGGCCGGAGACGTTATTACAAAATACTTCCAGGATAGGTAATTGTGTAATTATTATGGGCAGGAATGGAAGTGATGGTTCATTAGCAGAAAATGACCATGAAATAACAATAAATAAAGCCAAATAGAACTGATGGAAATTGCAAGCCAGACCATGGGGGGTATACTGGTGTATAGATTTTAACCCTGGAATGGCTGGTGACTTGGGTTCAGTCAGTAGGGTATTTTTAAGTCCTAGGCACTATTACCACTTTCAGAGGTTTGCATTATTGTCTCCTGGTTCCTAATATGACACCGAAAGTGGCCTTGCTCCTTACCACCTCTGCGTGTGGGAGCGTGGCCAGTATTTTCACAGCTGGGCACACCAAGTGAGGCACCTACGTCCATAGCGAGGCATCCCAATAAATGTGACCTGACCTTTCAGAGGTGCCCCCCCAGATCCTGGTGCCTTGAACGGGAGCTGCAGGTGCTTAATGCCTCTGAAAACCAGGCCACTTTCATTGAGATGTGTGATTGTTGATGCTGGCGCTGTAATTTTAGACACCCAGGTGTGAAAATAGTTGACAGCATGTTTTGCATTGAGAAGGGCTGGAGAGCAGGAGGCGAACCGAGCTCCCAACTTCATGACAAGAGGATGTAACCTGATCTTGTGGTTAGAGCAGAGAACTGGCAGAAACTCCTGGGTTCAGTTTCCTGCTCTGCCATGCACTTGATACATGACCGAGAAATCATTAAACCTCCTTCCCAATGTAGAGCCTGAGCTCCTAACACTTACCTCCCTCCCTGCACCCTAGACCATGCTTCCTGCTCCCGGAAGAGGCTGGAGAGTGTAGGTATGGAATCTGGGGCCCCATACATACAGAGCATGGGCTCGCTCACGACGAGTACATCTACACATAACCCACTACAGCGGCTAGCTGCACCGCTTTCGGGCAGACGCTACCTACGCCGACAGGAGGGGTACTCCACCTCCCCGAGAGGCAGCAGCAAGACTGACAGGAGAATTCTCTTGTTGACCTAGCACTGTCTACACCGGGGGTTAGGTTAGTGTCACTGCATCCCTCTAGAGGGTGGATTTCTCGCACCCCTGAGTGATGTAGTTATACCAACCTACTTCCCTAGTGTAGACCAGGCCTAGCAGTGCATAGCCTTTGTATGAGCCCTCTGCACAGGGTGAATGCCACCCTGTGCTCCTGATACTTATCCCATTGACGTCATTGGCAAGTGGGTGTGGTTCAGCCCCTAGAAGCCTGTTACCTCTTTTTAAATGCTGGGCAGGTGCCCAGATTTGGGGTGGTGGTGGAAGAGGACGAATAGCTCCCTAGTTAGCTAGACTGGCCCCAGAGCCTCTCAGCTCCCTTGCCTCTTGCAGCCAGATAGGTGTTAGCATAAAAGGTGCATCAAATACCAAGCTGCTCTGAGCTTGCAGAGCTTAGGAGTAATTGATTAATAGAGACAGCCGCAACATCTTGTATGGGAAGAAATTACCCAGTGATGTGGCGATGCCTCTGGTGAGGCACCCTGCTCTAATGCGCTGTTTGCTCAGATCAGCGGCAGCTCAGCCCAGACAAATTCCTGGGTTAAGGGGATATAAATATTTGATGCCTTCCTGTTGTGGTAATTATTTGCCAATCTACGAGCTGGAGAAGAAGGAAGAGTGCGGTGTCAGGGCTGGTAAATTGGCTATTAAACGCGGTGGCTGCTCCCTCTGGAGTGGCAGGGACGCTACTTACCAATGCTGTAATAAAACCAGCTCAGAGCGGGGAATAGGAGAGTGTTCGATTAAAGACACAGCTTGCAGGGTCTGCCGGAAATCCCTGTGTAGGGGGAGTGACGCAGCCCTGTAGCCAAGGGGGATAAGACTCGGCCCCTAACTCACTTATCGACCCTAATGGTATTGCTGCTTTTCTTGCCAAAGGGTGGAGTTCAGCCCTGTGCTGTGCAAGCCCCCCGTGTCACCGTCACGGATGGCCTCAGGTCAGGACTCGGGTGGGACGGCAGTGGTGCACATGCCGCGTTCTGGCCTGTTGCCCAGGGATGAATTTCACCAGAGCTGGACTCTAACGCAGGACATGCGTCTCTGGCAGGGTGTGGGAGGGGGCAGCCCAAGTGAGCTCACACTGAGTTGTGTGTGTGCTGTATGCCCCACAGCAGTGACCTGTGTGAGTGTCACACCTGGGCACTAGCTGCAGCGTTCTTGCAAGGGGCTGCGGCGCTCGCGCTGTGCTGAGGAGGCACTTTGTGGGCCTGTACAGTGTGCACTGAGAATGAATTTACTAGTCCTGCAATAATCCCTGCAGGCTTGTGACAATTAGGGTGCCCAGAAGCAGCTTCTGTCCATGCTGCACTCTTTCCCCAACTGACCGTACACTTCCCAGAAAACAGAAGGCCATGGTACAGCAGGGCTCCATGAGACATGGGCCAGGTGAATTGCACAAACCACCAAAGCAGCTGTCCGAACGCAGTGAAAGGCAGCCAGCAGCTGTGACGTCTCTCAAGGGACCATAACAATATGTTCCAGGTACACCAAAATGTTAGAACACAATGCGCTCTACTGCCCGGGGTGCAGTGTTGTGGGGCTAGCCATGCCTAGGTGTTCTGCCTGTCATGCGCCTTTGCATCACATCAGTAGTAAGATTCCATTTCACCCTGCACTGGGGGCCCAGAGTACTTCACCAACGTGTTGTCTGGTTCGCCCTCTCCTTAGGTCGCTCATGTTGAAGTTCTAGCTGTCTGAACTCTCTGCGCCGGTTCTGCTCGGGGGACTCATTGCCTGACTGCTACGATGGACACCTTTGTGTTGGCTTTATGATGGTGTTGGTTTTGAGACAATGCAAATGCAATGGGAACGAACTGTGGCCCCAGTCACTCAACCCTCCCCTCGAGATTGTAATTAACAGGCTTGTAATCCAGGGTGTAAATTAATGATTCAGAACAAGGCCCAGGGCCGGCTCCAGGGTTTTTGCCGCCCCAAGCGGCCACCCCCGCCCCCCAAAAAAAACAAAAAACAAACAAACAAAAAAGCCGCGATCGCGATCTGCTCCGAGCTGGAGTGAGGGACCCACTGCCGAATTGCCGCCGAAGAGCCGGACGTGCCGCCCCTCTCTGGTGTGGCCGCCCCAAGCACCTGCTTGGTAAGCTGGTGCCTAGAGCCGGCCCTGACAAGGCCACACTGAGTTTAAAATCAGGGACCTGTAGCAACAGCATAACCAGAGAGGTTTCACTGTTGTAGCCCAGTAGGTTCTGTTTTGTTGTTATTTCCCAGCAGGGAGTTGAAAGCATTGTTGTAAAGCAGAATAAATTCCCCTTCAGAATCATGGAAATGCCACCCAGGGGAAGGCACCGGGTGTGACTGCTTCTCAGTCAACTTGAATGTGCCTGAAAAGCCAGAGACGTTTCCCAATGTTTGATAACACAGCTCAGAGGCCCGTGAGGGGCTTTTGCCAGGACAAAAAAATCGCCGTGTGAATGAAGTGGAAAGCCTGGAAATGCTGGGTGAGAAACTTGCATTCAGAGACTTGAACTTGTGCTGAACTTCTACCTTTATCTAACTCCTGTCTGCAGCAAAATTCATGTTGGTAGGAAAGAAGCCAAATTCTTACCCTGGCTCTAAGGTGTGCTGCAAACGCTTAGCGCAGGATGGTGACTTGACCCGACCTAATGCTGCCCCTAAGGAATGCAAGCTATTGTCACCTCAGGGTGGCTTGAATTTGGGGAGAAACAGGTTTATTCTGTCCTCCAGTGTGTGCCCAGTCACTTACCACCTCCCGCCTCCCAGCACCCATAGGAATGAGACAATGGTAGCACAGGAGTCCGGGCTGAACCAGGGAAAGCTGCACCTTGCTAGTGGGTATTTATCAGCCTGGAAATGGAAGACAGCTAGTTTCTCCTTTCAGCTAGAGTTTGCCACAGCAGCCACCCTGCTGCCTGTGGCCAAAGAAATCTCCCTGCGGGGGTGTGTGAATGATCTGCAAGGGTCTATTAGAAGCAGGAACACCCAGGGATTTCTTTCTTTTTTTCCCCTACTGTTGATAAGTTTTGGTTGTCTGTAACCTTCTAATCCCATTGAATTAGAATTCCCATCCAGAGGCAGTTTGATAATGACCCTGGGAGGGATCACTCTGCCCACAGCAAAGTTTTACCTGTGCTAAAGGAATTTTGCAAAAGTTTCCCACCATTGGCAGCCCCAGGTCAGCTCCCCCCAGTTTTAGCACCCTTGGGAGCTCTGGCTTAGATGGCCTGCTGGTGCACTGAGCATTGTGTCGTCTGACCTTGCTCTAATGGCTCTAACGGAGGTGACGCACAGCAGCAGCCAGTGGGCTCCCAACACTGTTAACAACAGCAGGACAATTTTGCAAACCTCCCCTAATGTAGACAAGACTCTAGAGACAATAGGCCAGATGCTGATGTCGTCTCTCACTCTCTGGTCAAACAAAACCTCCACTGAAGCGCTGAGCAAGGCCCAGAGATTGCAGGTGCTGAGCCATTCCCAGTGTTTCTACAATACCAATGACAGTGGTGCTGTTCAGTGTTGTTAGCCGCATTGGGTTGATGGACAAACCCTAAGTCAGAGCACAGGCTGATGGGAGGGTTCTGAGGAGCAGCTCTGAAAGAAGGCTTGGGCTAGTAGCAGTGCAAAGAAAAATTGTATCCGAATCTCTTTTTACGGCTTATGAGTTGGGGCCAGGGGTGCTGAGCACTAGAGACCTTTCACAGCCTGGAGTGGGGTAGAGAGCAGGTTGGTGCCCTGCACAATTCTCCAACGGAGGCTTGAGCGCACCGGGAAGCCAGCTCGCTCGTGAATGGAGGAAAATTCAAGCTAATTTAGCTTTGACGCCGATGGGCTGCAGCTCTTTGATGTCCTGGTGCTTCTCTGCTGCCTGCCGGGCAGGGCTGAGGGGAGAGAAGTGCACACAGAGAGTGGCAGGAGAGCAGGGAGGGGCAGAACTGAACAGCCCTTACTAGGGGGGCATGTCCACAAAAAGAGAGCAGCTGGCAAAGAGAAAGCGATGGGCAGGGAAATACTAACAGTTGTGGGGGCTGGAAGGCCGGCGTGCTGGAGGAGGTGAATTCTGCCTGGTGCCCTGGGCTTTAAATGTGGCCAGGTTAGAAGAGCTTTGGAACGGCAGGAGACGGCAGCCTCTCTCAGACGGTCTGACTGGACGGGAGGGGCTGCAGTGCTCCTCTGGCGGGGTGTTAGCCGTCTAGCTGGGTGCCTCAGAGCAAGCCAGTGGGAAAGCTGAACCAGTAAGTCCAGGGCACTGCTGCACGTCCAGCCGAATCAGCTGTGAGCAAAGGCTGGTACAGTGGGATGGCTGGGAATGGGGTTTGCTCTTGGTCCACTTCCTCCTCACCATGAAATTCTGTCCCCCTTGGCAGAGAGACCCCGGACAGCCTGGGCCCCTACGACTCAGACTAAGCGCCCCTCACCCCGCAGAGGGATCCTTCCAGGTTAGGGCTGAGCGAGGGTGGCCAGGGGCTGTGTGAGAGAAACATGAGCCTGTTGGGATGGGTTAGCAGGGCCTTCAGTCTGCAGGGCTCCCGTTGGCACAGCTCAGCGGCGCCAAGGTCCCTGACATGATGTTGATGCAAAGAAGAAGCCTGCACTTCTGTCTTAGTGCTAATGAAACATGGGTCACGCTTCGTATCGAGGTTCCATGTACAGAGAGCTTATAAAGGGCTAACGCATGAGTCAGAGATGTGTTAATCAATAGTGTATCAGTGGGCTAGCGCTTCGTTGCTAGGTCGCTTACAATCATGGCTTATAACCGTCTGTATCTCCTTCATCTGATGTCCTTATTGGCGTGTAGAACACCCGTGCTCATGTCTGTAACGTGCCCATCACTGGTACCAGTCATGTAGAAACCCTTTATAACCCATCAGTAACAGGGCCGGCTCTAGGTTTTTTGCCGCCCCAAGCAAAAACATTTTTGGCTGCCCCAACCCCAGCCCTGGGTCCCCCCCCCCGCACCCCTTGCCACCCCAGCTCTGGGCTCCCCCCTTCCCCCCCACCAGTGCCCCCCCACCCACACACCGTCTGCTACCCCAGCCCTGGGCTCTGCCCCCTCCACCTGCACCCCCTGCCGCCCCAGCCCTGAACTCTCTCCCCCACCCCCGCCTGCATCCTCCTTCTGCCCCAGCCCTGGGTCACTGGTAACTTGCTCCCAGGGTGGGTCATTCAGCAGGAATTTTGGATGTGCACAGAACACAGACAGGATTAGTTCCCATAGGGTTACAGAACTGCAGTGAAGTGGAACAATTTTTGGCTTGTGTGATTGGAGGATATCTGGATGCATATTATAAGACTGTCCTACATAAATGAGGAAAAATTGAGGTACCTTTATTATTCTTTTGTTCCACTCTTTGTTTCTATGAGGAATTTGCCAATGCAATATCACGGGCTTCCTTTTAAACAAATAAAACTAAAAAAAAGGCAATGGCTGTTGAAAATAGCAATTCCAGTCCTAATAACCACTGGGAAGCATATCTTGCTCAATTTTATCCGACTTTTTCTACAGCAAGTTACAGTGGATCCGTATATTTGATTTGGGAGAAATGAAGTAGCAGCTGCCCGAATTGAGCTTGAGCACTCCTGAATTTTGAGGTGTTCAAATCTGGAAGGCAGGTGCTAGATTCCCTTTCTGAATATTAGCTAAATCTGGAGAGGAAAAGTCAATTTCTGCTTCCATGGCTCAGAAGTGGAAATCCTCCTACGTGCCTGGTACTGTATCTAAAGCTGCCCAGGTCCAGTAGAACCTCCCCTCCCTTACTTCTCATTTTAAATTCTAGTGGGATCCACGTACCTCCCATGCTAGGCTTCAGATAGAGGCTGGTGCCTAGAGCCACCCCGATCAGTGTAGGGAACTTCAACATAGAGAGTGACAAAATCTGTGTTAACAAGAGAAATGCAAAGGCCTCCCACAGAGCAGCGTGGGCCTGACCCTTGGCCTCCTCTGGCACCAAATCCTTCAGAGAGGGATTGGAACCAGGGATTTCACGGTAACCTCCCACCCACCAAGCCACAGTGTGTTCAGTATGAACTCAGTTCCATCTTCCTGCTGTTGCTATGATGGACCGGCCACTAAAGAGGGTTCCCTTTAGATGTGCACCCTCCAGTTTCTGTGCTCATCTGATCTTAGCCCAACCCCCAGTGAGACTGTGCTTGCTTGGGGTCTCTCGAGACTTCCTGGAAATGGATGTTCCATATAAAAATACCATCTTTTTAGACCCTAAAAAGAATTCTGACTTGGATTCAAATTGGAGCAAAGTTTCAGACCAATTCCTCAACCTCTGTGTCCATCTTTAGGGAGAACTCTTATGGAATCGAAGAGAAATAAAAGCAATAGAATTCCTCAGAACTTACTCACCCAGTCTGTGGGGGTTAACAGTGAGTGGGAGCCATGTTATGAGTGTCTACAGACTGATTACCTTCAGCAAGGTTGGTATTCTCTATTAAATGCTGTAGGACTTCTCCATAATGCCCCACTCCGTAATGAATGTCCTGTAAGAGCTAGGAAGGGAGGTGGAGCTGAATATCTTTGTCAGCTATTGCAGTGTGCAGAGCACTGGACAGCCCATAGATCCTGGCTTGGGAAACCCAGAGTATTTTTGCACTTAACTTGCCATTACTGTGTTTACAGGCTTCATACAGCAATACTTTTGGGGGCTGTAAATTACCACTCTGTACATCCTAGATCAATTTTGAAGCTTGAGATCTTGCAGGTGATTTAGTGGTGAGCACAGGGGTCAGTATTCACAGTCCTCTCAGTTTCTGTGTCTCCTTTGAAATCAGATGGCTCTCACTCATATATCTTCCTGATGAACTCTCAAGTGAAAGCATTGCCTGGCGGGCACACTGCTGAGCCGGGAGTGTTGTGATTGTTAAGACACACGCTTTGGTCTTTGGGCGCATTGGTTTATTTCTTTACACCGGTGTTCATCAGCTTCTAGCACCAGGAGATGAAACAAGTGCACAGGCCGATCAGCAGATGTAAGAGATTAATTTATGACCAGCAGCCAGTCTTAGACTTGCCCCAATTCACTGGGGGCACAACATAGAAGAGGGTGAAGGGACAGTGTCCGAATGTGGGCGCTGAACTGCAAAGAGGACCAAGCCAGGGGCCTCTGGGACAAAGCCCAGTACTGACAGGAGCAGGCTCCCATGGCGTTTAGTGCCACGGCACTCGCTAGAGAGGATCCAGCTAACGTGGATTTCCCACATTGTGCAGTTTACCTTGCACTCTGTTTGCAATTGGTGTGGCGGCAGCGGCCCTGGGGCTGCCGCAGGGTTTTGAGGGCAGCTCGTTGGCTGAGACGTGTGTTGATGACTTGCTCGCGGTGTCACAGCGGAAGGGTCTCAGCACCTCTGCGAAGGTGGTTGCTGCTATAGAGAGATCAGAGTGAGCAGGGTGTGTCCTCAGTAGAGGTGACAGAGCCCCTGCATCAGAGATCTGGCTGGCTGGCTGCTCAACCATGGGAGTCTGGACATTTGCAAGGTGAAAATCCAGGTAAACTTAAATGGGCTTTTATCTGTTTTTTATTATTAATGGCAGCAAAAAAATGAGACTCTAGGTAAAAGGTTGAAAAGCACCTTAGTGATTTGGGAGCCCGAGTCTTGTTTTCAGAAATGTCTGAGGCACTTGTGAGTCCCCTTGTCATTGAAAGGCTGTGGAGTGCAGGCTCCTAAGGGTACGTCTATACTACCCGCCGGATCGGCGGGTAGTGTTCTATGTATCGGGGATCGATTTATCGCGTCTCATCTAGACACAATAAATCGATCCCCGAATCGACGCCCGTACTCCACCTCGGCAGGAGGAGTAAGCGAAGTCGACGGGGGAGCCGCAGCGGTTGACTCGCTGCCACGAGGACAGTCACGTAAGTCGAACTAAGATACTTCAACTTCAGCTACGCGAGTAGCGAAGCTGAAGTTGCGTATCTTAGTTTGAACCACCCCCCCCCCCGCTAGTGTAGCCCATGCCCAAGTGTTAAAATCCCTTCTGAAAGTGGGGCTTAGGCTCCTAAATCCCATAGCTGCTTTTGAAGATGTTGCAGCCTAGGGGGCCCTGTGGCAGAGACAGCAGAAGATGTTTTATCCATTAAATGTCTTTTATGTTTCCAAATGAATAATTTGCCTTAAAAACAAGACTGTTTTTTTCACCCAGTTACTAAATCAGTATTAAATCAGCCAGGTACAGAAGACAGCGCAGAGCAGACCGGCTTTCCTCTCGGGATTGCTGGGCTGTCATTAGAAAGAGCCCTGGTTCGAAAGGTGCTTGGTCTCCCCCAGAATTCAGAGCCCATCAGTTTAAGATTTTCTCCTTTACTGTGTCTGTTTGCCCCTTGCAGGGTCAAGCAGTCTTTGTTCATTTGGAACAGGAATAGGAACTACATTGTGTGAGCAAGGTTTGGGGGTCCAGCTAGGCAGCAGGGTTTGAAAACGTGCCGTATACATCTCTGCATACTGGTGCTGGTGCATAGGAAAAGCATAACAGCCTTAACCCCATCACAGCCTGACTCCTGATCACTGCATCGATCAAAGACAGTGTATTCCTGGTAACACATTGGGATGTTGTCATCGTGTGTGGCGCTGCAATCACTTCTTTCAGTACTCATTAAACAAGACCTTCAAGGATCACTCACTCTCAGGTCATGGGATCAAAGTCTATCCAGACCTGTTTGGCTAATTTGTATGGCGGCTGTGTGAGCCATTACCCAGTGAAATGCATTGATTTGTGATGCTAACTAGATTCTAAGCTGGGATCCCAGAGGTGATAAGCCAGTGCATTCGTTTTCCTTCTTCCTTAATATTTTAATGGGGGGGCAAAGAGCAGCAGAACAACAGTCTCCCTTTCTGCTGAACAGGAAGAAATTGCAGCGTTGCTGTGAAGTTAAGACACACCCGTGGCTGGAACTCATGTCAGATTGCACACTGATATGGTGCCAGAAATGAACATCCCTTTGGTGGTAACATTCGAGGCTGGAACTGATGGTGTTTTGACTGAAGCCACAGGCACTGTGAGGCATCGTCCTCTCTCTCTGTGGGCTCATATCAAGTTTGCATCTCATTTTCAGTTCCAATTAACTAACCAACTAGCTGATTTCAGTAAAGCCCTTCCCTCAGCTATGGGGAGAGGCTATTAATTCTGCTCAGCAGGGCGGGTGATTAGGAGTAAATAGAACTCAAGCAGTATGATGAGACTAAGCCAGGGTCAGCGTTCGTCCTACTTTGAGAGGGGCCGGGGAGCCATTGGACACAGCCACCCGGGTGTCCTTAGCAGCCTTGAGGCCTGGTTTAGACTCCTTCAGCAGCAGCACTTGGCTAGATGTCCAATTTTCCAGCAGGCACCCTGGCTTGGAAACATTGCGTTAATCACTTGCAGCCATGGAGTGGTGCTCTCCTGCTGGGGAGATGGTGAAACTCCCATTGGCCTGTGTGCCGCTGCCTCTTACTGAGTGGGCTAGCTAGCGACGGCAGGCTACCCTACGTTCTTTCTTTCCCTGAGCTTCCCACTGCACCTGCTCACTGCTGTTGGGACAATGTTGTGGACTTAATGCACTGGTGCAGGCTGAGAGCCAGCGGCTGGATTGGCTCTGTGTGCACCAGTGTCCCCAGCATCTTACTGGAGCCAGAGCGCAAACCCTGGTGAGGGAGAGAACATGATGGTGGAACATCTGGGGTCCTGCAGTTCTAGCTGACCATCCCAAGCCATCAGCACTCAGTCACCACCCTGATGGACGGGCGTAAGAACCTGACTTACAGAGTGCCAGGCTGCCCCGCTGAGCTAACGGGGTCCCCTCCTCTGGCTGAGACATCTGGAGCTCATGCCAGCTCCTTGCACATCTCCACCCATGCGCTCTGCGATGAGGAGGAACGTTGCCCTGTTATGCAGTGGACTGAGGGCAAGATGGCGGAGGGTCTGTGACGATGCCCATTAGGAAGGATCCCCCAAGCCTTGGTCCTGCATGGTCTGTCTGGTGTTGGTGCAGCTCATGGGGCTTCTCCGTCTATTTCTAGCGGAGAGGCCTTTCTCATTGCTCCGTTGGTGTAAGCAGTTCGCTGGAGCCTGCTCGGGGTAACTGCTAAGCTAGAGTTTGGGACTGGGCTCCGGCCACGCAGCTCCGGGTCAGGTGCGGTTGTTTGCCTCCCCACAGTGCACATAGAGCCTGGCACGTGCGAAGTCATCGCCGCCCACAGATGCTGCAATAAGAACAAGATCGAAGAGCGCTCCCAGACGGTGAAATGCTCCTGCTTCCCGGGGCAGGTGGCGGGGACGACTCGCGCGGCTCCCTCCTGCGTGGATGGTGAGTACACGCCGCCTTTCACAGATGAGTAATGGCTTTCTGGTTTTGCTGGGAAAGACGAGGAGGAAACGTCCCCTCCAGCCTCTGAGGATGGGGTTATTCTGCCCCGTTTTGCCAGCAGTGGGGATTTTTTCATACATCCGTAACACTGAATGTTTTAAAAAAAATATTCCCAATCCAAACGTGCTGAACTGACGAGTTCTCCCACCGCAATCAGTCTCTGCCAAGTGCCTGATAAGCAGAAGTGTCAGAGACGGCTTTCGTGCCCCTGGGTGTGCCAGTCTCTTGCCACATGAGCAGGAAAATGTAGTTATCCCTGAGTTATTTCATTAGAACGTCTACAAACACTGAGCAGGGCACCCCTCCATACATACACTCTAGGTACTCCTGAGATTGCCTACAAATACAATTAAAATAATCCCGAACCTCCCCAAAGTGCAGCAGTCTAGACAGAACTAGTTGGCACTGGTCTAGTGCCATCTGTCCCAGGTGCTCTCGCTTTCATTCATGATGCCTCCAGCTGGGAGGAGGTGAGTGTCATTATTTCCCTCTATTAGAATGGGGAGCTGAGGGGCAGAGGAATTCTGCCCGAGGGCTCAGTGGTAGGGCCGGAAATAGAACCTAGCCCTGCCTCCCTATCCCTGGTTTGGAGCTGTTTCATGTTTGCTCAGCCTGATGAGAGCACCAAGGACTTGTCCTTGCCTGTGTCGCACTGACTGTGATGGCCCTGCCCGCATGACAGGGATGGACGTGTTTGAAAGCTGTTTCCAGATACTGTTCCGTGTTCATGACTGTTTTTAAAGCCATGCACCAGGCTGGATGCTCACGAGGGGGCCTGCTGGCACTGTGCCTGGCAGCAGTTTTCAGCCAGACAGGGCCAATTAGGAACAGCCCCTGTATTGAGACACTGGGCAAAGCAGAGCTCTGAGTGAAGCTTGGCCAAATTCTCCAAAGTGACAAGAGATTTAGGAGCCCATTTTGGGAGCCCAACCTGAGACTCCATAAAGGGGCCTGATTTCACAGGTCAGGCACTCTAGACACCTGACACCACTAACCACCATGGATAATCTTGGCCAGGGCTCTAGCTCTGTTTGCTCTCACGTCACTGAGATGGACGCCAATCCCCGCTCGGCTCACCTGCAAGATGGTCTCAGGTGCCTAAACTCTCACAGCCTTCTGAGTGGTTCTCATCCAATCCACTGCCAGCCCCTCCCATCCCACTCTGCTGCCAGCAGCTGACATCACAGCAGACAATGCAACTTCGCGCAGTTCCCTGGGGCCTCCCTCTAGGCCTCCCAAGTGCTTTTCTCTCCCATAGCTTCCCCAGGGGCAAGAATAGAAGGACAGAATGTGAGGGCCCCCCCCCACATACACACACCTGGCGCTGGGAACCCCGCACAGCGCCAGAAGAAAGACAAGCAGATTAAAAAGGAAGCGAGTCATCTTCTGCTCGGCATTAAAATGTGGCCCAAGTGCAGTGGGCAGTGACCAGGAACAGCCAGGTGGCTGGGGACAGAATGCACATAAAAGGAGTCCGCTGTGGGGATGAAAGACGCTGAGGGGTCTTGGTGGAAGAGCAGCGAGGCAGGACTCCGTTAGATTTGCAAGGAGGGGTAAGATTGCTCTTTGTTTGCCACCGTTAACAAGCTTTTCATCTTCAGAAGCAAACTGGAAAAGACCTAGCAGTGGCTCAACACAGTTAAACGCCTCTCCGTATGCCTCACGCCCCCCCCCCCCGGTATTTCCTGTTGAATCCCTGATTCCTAATGACCTCCCTGTTAATGTGATTCTGGCACTGTTTCATTGGGTGCCTCCTCTCTGGCCTCTGTCAATTTAGACCACACTATTGCTGAACTTTAGGTTACTATGGTGATGGGCTTTTGCATGCCTTCTGTCCTTGGGTGATGCCGGCTTGCTGTGGGCTGGGACAGTTGACGATGGCTGCTCTGTGCCTAATGATTCCTGGGTGAGTCAAATGCACTTGGGGGCCCTGTCTTTGTTCAGTTGCTTGTCCCTGCTTTCATGGTGGCCTCGGGACGAGCTCTGTGGCACAGCCCTGAACTGCCACCTCAGGAGAGAAACGGCCACGCGACGCTCACCCAGCTGTGCTTGCGGCTGCCAGGGCACCCCAGCACACGGCGACAACAGAATCTCATGCCCTGGCACTTTAACTGGGAGCATGTGGGACTAGAGCTGTGCAGAGGGGGGAGCGTGCCGTTTTGGGAAACATTTCAAGATTCCAAAATCAGGCTTCGTTCTGATGGGAGTGAAAACCCCCAAGTTCCCCACAAGGGTAAATTCCAAACTTTGTGTCCATTTCACTTCGTTCTAAATGTTTCATCTCGATTTAGACTCTCAAAATGTTTTGCATTGCATTATAATATATTTGTCACAGGGTGACTGGCCTCTGTAAGGCAAGATGGGGCCAGCCACAGCTGTGTCATCATTAATTTGCTGTGTCCCAGCTGAGGGCGTGAGCCTAGCTTAATGGACAGGTAGGCCTTGAAAAAGGACTGAGAGAGATCAGTCTGGCATGGAACCATAAGGAGAACCAGCCTGGGGGTGAGTGCTCCATCCCAGATCCAGAAAGGAGCTGGGAACAGGGCCCAGAGGGAAGGTTGAAGGGCAGAAGAATCTTTTTGTTTGTTGGGACTTTATAGTTTGGACATTTGCTGCCCTAGAAGGGGTTACATTTGTTTGTGACTTGGCAGGGGATTAAGCCACATCTCCAGCACAGACCAGTGTGTGGAGAGCCAAAGAGACCCACCTCAGGGAAGGAAATTGAGGCAGAAAGCACTGGCAATGCCACATTTGGCCAGTAGGGTGTGCTATGCCCCATGATAGTATTTTATATTTATATACATAGTGGTTGTATAATTATATATTATATCATACAGTATAATATATAATTATGCAAACATTATAATATATAATACAACATTTAAAAAAATTCAAAACAAAAAGTCATTTCAAAACAAAAAGTGGAAATGTTTTGTTCAGAAAATGTCAAAACGGGACATTCCAACATTGTTGGAACTTTTTTTCATTTCTAAACAAAAGTCTGGTGAAATCGACCCAATTTCACAAAGTGGTTTGATTTAGATGGAATATAAATAAACAGGGATTCCAGAAAATGGTGCAAAAATGATCAAAAATGGTGTTTTTTTTAATTTTCACAGACATTTTTTATTTTTCATCAAAGCAAAATGAAAAAATGTGTTTCAGTTGGACTTGAATTGAAAGAAGTAGTATCAGCTTTCCTTTTTGGGTTTGATTTTTCTCCCTCCTCTCCCTTTTTTTTTTTTACCACTGGAGAAGGTGGGGACAGGGAGTGGGGAGGAGGAAATAAAACAAATACCCAAATTTTAGATTCAGTGTTGACGAACAATTTGAAAACTTTCCATCATGTGCAAAAAGCCATTATCTGCTCCATAAACTAGCTTCTTGCTGATGAAATGCCGGCCGTCTCTAATAGTAAATACTAACTCCCCACCCTGTCTCCATCTCTCCCCTCATCCAGCCCAACTGTAGGCACACTGCCCGTATCTGCTCTGTTCCTCACTGGCCCTCTCTCCTTTCAGCCTCCATAGTCCTCCAGAAGTGGTGGTGTCAGATGGAGCCGTGTCTAGAAGGGGAGGAGTGTAAGGTGCTGCCAGACTTGTCGGGATGGAGCTGCAGTACTGGCAACAAAGTCAAGACGACCAAGGTATGTGTGTGGTGCTGTTTGGAGCCAGACGTTTGCCATAGAAAATGGAGTGAGCCATCCGGAGCACGGGGCATTGGCAGAGCTGGGCAGGGCAGAACCAAAGTGCTTTGGCCGCGTTGGTGTGAGGAGCTTCCACCCTTCCCTCACTTCAGTGCGCTTAGTCCCTTCTTTTCACAGCCCATGAATGTCCCTCCATAGTGCTCAGGTGCAGGAAGAGAAGCGAGGCGCCTTGCCCAGAGTTTTTACATCTCTCTGTCTTTCATGCTGATTATGGTAATGCCCGAGTACCAACCAAGAATGGGGCCCTGTGCCAACGCCAACCCAGCATAGCAGACAGTGCCTGGCATGGAGAGCTTACCATCTAAATAGACCCACCGGACACAGGGTGGTGCCAGGGCTGTGACACACAAGCAGAGTGAACAACGTGACAGTGGCAAACGTCATGTTAGTGCCCTGGGTTTTGTTCTGAGTTTAACTCCTTTGGTGGCTTTTGTTAGGTGGTTACCTGATGCCACCAGGTAGAAGCTGTGGAGGGATTTTCCTGGGGAAGATATCAGAGCAGCTCCCAGGCTAGTCCTTGGCTAACAAAGGATTGGTTTGCAGTCTGTCCTGGCATTGCAGTGAGGTGCTAGATTCCCCAAGCAGCAGATTCCTCATCGCCTGCCTTCTGCCATAGCAGTGTGATTCAGTCAAGGGCTTTCTTGGATGTCAGTGCTCCCCCGGCTGGAGCAATCATCTGTGACAGAGAGCTACATGATTATTATTTTCATGGCTTGCTGAATGCCCCGGAGAACAAGGTATAATTAAAATTTTATCAAACTCATTAGTAATTACATGTATGTCATGGTTAATCAGTTGCATAATTTTGTAATCATTGTTCATACAGTTGAGTATAATTATTCTTTATGCTTTAGCTTTGCTCACCCTGCACCCCCTGCTGTAAAATTATCCTTCAAAAAAAAGTGAGGCAGGGATTTATTTATTATTATTATTTTCCTCCACAAATTGCACGTTCCTGCTAAACTGTTTTTATGAATGTCAGAGCTGCCTCCCCTGGCACAGGCCTCAAATACTGATGAGCAATTGCAGCTGTATTTCCAGACCATTCTCATTTCCCCCATTTATATTGCTTATTTAATCCCCCACCCCCACCCCGCATCACTATCTTAATTTGACGTCAGCATGATGGCTCCAAGTTCTTGTAAGGGACAGTTCAGTTGTGAAGGGTGCTGGAGCTGCTGCAGTTCAGGTGTCTCCCCCAGCAGCACTGCCAGGGGACAAAGCTGTTTATGGTACTCCTCCGAACAGGCACTTTGGTGTCTTCTGCCCTTCGCTCTGGACTAGCTGCAAGCTGGAGATGGAGTCCGGCATTTTCCAAAGCACCCAGTGTTTTTTGGTGCTCATCTTGAGACCGCTTAAAGAGGCCTGGTTTTCAGAAAGTTCTGGGCACACTCCCGCCACTCCACGTGAATAGCAAATTACAACGCGTCAAGACTGGAAGCAGCAGCCAAAGCAGAGTATGCATAAACAATCCGCAGGGGGAAATCTGCATCAAACATCCTGTTAAATAATTGCAACTATTGAATACGTTTGCATCTATTCAAGTCTGTTCAGTCACCGTTCACGAGCAGGAAAATCAGCTGGATGTGTTGGATTGCTTGCTCACGGCAGTTTGACCATTTCCATTAGCAAACAATCTCCAGAGCAAGTATTCTTCAGGGAACTCATTTGGTAAATAATTTCAAACTACAGATAAATGAGAGGAGAGTGTGATGTTGGCACAGTTCATCCCCGAGTGCGAAGAGGGAGATCTCATTCCTCTGGAGAACTTTGTCACAAATTATTTTTCAGCCAGGAGGGGATTTGCCTGTTAAAACTCTATAACTGACTCCCGCAAAATACAATATCATTAACACTGAGTGGTCAGAACTCATGAGACAGACTCCCCAAAATCATGACATTGATTTAAAAATCATAAGAATGAAAAAATAATAAATGTTGGGTTATTTTTATTTGCCATCTGGTTTCTGAATATTTAAAGGGACATGTTTTCAAGCTTTTCTCTGCAACCAGGAAAGCTAGAAACTTATTTTTCTTTTTTAAATAAATGAAAGCTAAGATTTTCTATAATCACATGACTCCAGGACCTGGGGCGTTAAGGAAAACATTAAATATCAGCAGACTCATGAAAAAAATTGCTGGAGTTGGCAGCACTGAAAATATGCTGCCACCCTGTAATGGGGTACCCACATTGCTCCCCTCCGAAGCCCCTCTCCTCTGTGAATCAGGGACACTTCAGTCTGGCGCAACACCCGTGTTCTTTATTCATGATCAGTTTCCCACCACAAGTTTTCAACTATAAACAGGCTTTACAACTGCTTGGCCTACCACAAGCTAGGAGACTCCTACTCCCACTGAGCCTGACCTCCAGTTCTTAGTCTCCACCTTTCCTTTCCTTTCCTTTCCTTTCCTTTCCTTTTCCTCCTCCTCCTAAACACATTTTTAGAAACGTTTTGATTTAGACAAAAAGGGCAGTTTTAATCAAAAATTGTTTTGATGAAAAATGTCTGAACAGTTCTACTGGAAAAATCACTCACTCTTCCTTCCTCTCTCTGCATCATTTAAATCAGCTCCCCTGCTCCTTTCTCTTCTCTCCATTCCTCTTTGAATGTTTGGGTTTAACTTGTGCTGTATTAGCAGCTGGCTAGTTGAGTAATAAGCACATTTCGTCCCTGTAACTGTGGGTCTGTGCTGTGCACAAATTATCCTGTTTTGTTTGGATTTTTTTTTAATGCTTCCAGTTTGATCTTCCTGCCATTTTGCAATAGATTTGCTGAATTGTTCCTGCTGAACGTGCCTGGTACTTGGCATGTACAAGTGGCCAGGAATGGAATTTAAATTGCAATATTTCAAATGCATCTACTCCTCTGATGGGTGCCTGGAGAGAAATCTCTAGACCTGCTATGAAATCAGTAAGAAAGGACATTGTTATGGTAAATAGGATATGAACATTTGAAGGCTGTAAAACTATCCACGGTCACTAGTATAACCCAACGTTTAAAAGGCTGGGAGACAATTTTTAAATAATTTTTTTTTTCTCTCTGAAATATACATACATGTGACACACACTTACGCACGCCCACGTCCCTACAGCCTGTCTAAGGGGCTTGTGCAGGCTTCATCTTCTTTTCCAGATTGCATGGTGCAAGAATTGCATTTAGATTGTTATTCCGTTGCCACCAACAGGAACTGAATAGGCCGCAGGCCGGTCCTGTGCAGTGGGGTTGTTACCCCTTGGTTACAGTTGGGGAACTGAGGCATGCAGAGGGGAAGTGACTCATCCGAGGCCATGCAACGACTTAGAGCAAGAAATAGAGCTCAGGATTCTTGAGCCCCAGTCTCTGCTATGACCACTAGACAGCACTCCCGCTACAGAGCGACCTTTCAGATCTGCCATTTCAGTACAGTGCAGTGGGCCTGATTCTGCTCTTAATCTGCCTTTACACGAGTGTAAGTGTCATCTTTAGTGGAGGTACCCCCAATGCACACCAATGTAAATCAGGAGTGACCCACTTCCCATTGCCCTGAACCTTGTGTTGTCAATGAAATCTTTGCAAAGTGAGTGCAGAGGGGGACTGAAACCCTGCTAGTGTGAACTCGGGGAGATTCAGATACGACACCTGGGGTCTAATGGTTCCATGAGTTACACCCACATGGTCCTACCAGCTCCAGCAGGGCTACAGGGGTGAGGGCAGAAGCCCCTCACACCTCCCACTGTGATCACACCCTCATATGAAAACAGCCTGGGCCTGGCCCAACACTGTGTAGTCACTGACAGCCGTGTGTGGTGCTTCCAAATCAGAATGATGGTGTTTGACACCCTTCTGCCCTGGGGTCAGTGGCTACACTAGACAATGGAGAATCAGGTCCTGAGGGAAATATGGGGGAAACCAGCCTTGGAAAATCCCCTGCTGCTGTTTTTACCACAGGCAATGACCCCAGTTTAGGTTTTAAGTTTTGCCTCCTTCTCCTAACACCATGGCCCTGAAGACTTTATTGTTATCTAGTGCAGTGGTCTCCAAAGTGGGGTGTGCGCACCCCCCGGGGGTGCTCAAGAGGATCCTTGGGGGTGCGTGGCAGGAGGAGCAGTTTTTGTGGGGTTTTTTTGCTTCGGCAGTTCGGGCGGGAGTCCGAGTGGCTTTTTTTATTTTATTTTTTTTGCTGCGGCAGGGAGCGCGTGCTCAAAAATTTTTTACTGATAGGGGTGCGCAATCAAAAAAGTTTGGAGACCACTTTACCTAGGGAGGTGGTGGAATCTCCTTCCTTGGAGATTTTTAAGGCCCGGCTTGACAAAGCCCTGGCTGGGATGATTTAGTTGGGAATTGGTCCTGCTTTGAGCGGGGGGTTGGACTAGATGACCTCCCGAGGTCCCTTCCAACCCTGATATTCTATGATATTCTATGATCTAGTGCAGTAGAATCAAGGACCGGGCCCATCTTATGCTAGATGCCCTACAAATCCGGAACAATAAGCGGCAAAGAGCTTACATCTACGTATCAGAGCCCTCAGGCAGATACAGACCGGCAGGGGAACACAAGGAAACAAAATCTTGCCTTCTTCCAAATCCCTTCTCAGTGTTCTACATTAGGGAATGCAGGAAGCAATTAAAAGTTAGTAGGTCTGGAAAACAATATGAGTTCGCGTCAGTTTTAGGAGAAAGCCCAAATCTAGCCCTGCCTTGCCAGTCAATAGGCTGCCAGGCCCTGGTGTGACGTGCTCTTCTCCTTTGTTCACAGGTCACCCGGTAGTTACTGTGGAACTCTTTCCTGACAGTTTCTCTGACAGGCGTCTGCGTTGCAACGGCCAGCATTGTGAAATGGCACAATATCATGTTCATTCAGTTGCGGGAAGTTCCTGTCGCGTTCTGCAGAGCCGTGAACAGGACTTTCCGGTGGCGGCAGGAACGCAGCAGTGTTGGGACAGGATGGCTGTCCCTCTGAGCACTTTATGGTTCTGACTACAGTGCATCTGACAGCGGACTTGTGTGTACTCCTTGGAGCAACACTGAGGATTACAGAGAAGGGGACGGATGCACTCCTCTGGCCTGGAATACTGGGAAACCTTCCTTTCTGGAAGTGAAAAACCGTGCCAGCTACTGGTTAATGCCACCTCTGAGGTATTGAAGCAGCAATGCTATTGAGGCAATAGTAATGGGTTCTGAATGCAGTTGCAAGACTCCCTTTCACTCCATGTTTCCCCTCTGCATCAGGGATGCACATGCCAAGAAATTCTTGAGTCACATAGAATCTGTTGACAATTACAAAGAGAAAAAATGGCTTCCTTCGTTTCCTGCCACATATTCAGAAAGGATAAAATAATTGCCAGGAGAACCATATTTTCCGCCAAGGTCTTGAATAGGTGTCATTGTCATGGGTTTTAGAAATCAGTGTCTAAATCTTCCCCATCTTTGTTTCATTGTTTTTTAATGAAGACCGGTTTCCAGGAAGAGTTCCTGCAGACAGGGGCCAGATTCCGATCTATCTTCCATTGGCATAAAACTGGAGTAACTCCACTGAAGTCAGTGGGGAGATGCTCTGTCTTTGTCTCAGGGTGACCAAGATCAGAATCTGGCCTCCTGTATAGCAGAAATGACAGTGCAGACTGAAACATCTGATGCTTTGCTGAATTCACCTGACGTGAGACAATAGACTCGCTGAGCAAAGCAAGGCTGGGTTTTCCTTGCTCATTAATTGCACTGATCAGGCTGTTAGTTCCAAATCTGAGCTCTGTGATCCAAGTCATAGGAGCCAAATTACTGCTCATGTTTGCAATAGCATTTCAGAGTAATGCGGGGGGGTGTGGAGGGGGGGCAAATTTCTCTCTGTTTGGTCTGTTGTGCCTGGTGCAGTTTACTTTGTTATCCAGAGAAAGATTGAAATGGCTTAGCTCCATTCATTCAAAAGAGAGAAAAACCTACCAGGCTCCTGAAATGAGCTCAAATCCCTTCCCAGGGCAAACTATTTTTCCAAATTTGCTACAATATATGCGGGGGGAGCCCCATCTATCCCCTTTCTCCCAGCTGTAAACATCACAAGGAAAAACTCTTTGGTCTGGGGGACTAATCTCCTGCCCCACCCCAGACGTCAGTGGAGAAATTGCCATTGAAGTCAGTGGAGTAGGACTGGCCTTTGGGCTCCCAAAGAAGAATTGCAGTGGTACTTAAACCCCCCTTTTGCTCCTTTGGGAGTCCCAGCTCCGACAGTCACAGAAGCCTGTTGTAGATGCTGGTTTGCTGGGGAAGTTAGACCCTACTTAATCCGACAGTAGTAGTGAAAGTAACAGATGCCTCCTCAGTGGAAACCTTGTTACTCTTCCCTAAAAAGTCTTTCAAATCCAACCCTCGCTGTGTTACACCCCTAGATATTGGTACCATTATGGTTCTCTTGACTCAAGAAGGCCCATGGATTTAAGCCTCGGAAGTGAAAATACCTGTATGATCATTGGTTGCCTACAATGCAAAGTGTAACCCAAAGGGGACATATGACTGACGCGAAACCTGGTGCGGAGATGACATGGATTCCAGGAATACCAGGAGGGGAGTGGTGTGGGAAGTTCTAGGCAAGGAGCAAACAGCAGCACATTTCAAACGCAGCCTGGCTCTGTTCTGTTTTGCAGCAGCCTGGTGTCTATGCTACAACTGTACAACCTGCTGGAGTTGTTACTGGGACGTTTTTGTAGCGGGGTATGTAATCCCTGCGTCAGATGCGATGTAAATACCAGACTGTGAAATATTAAATTCATTTTAATCTCTGCAAAGGATCTTTTCATTTTTGAAAAGAAAGGGTGGGGGCTGAAGAGTATTTATCAAATCAATCCACTCAAGGGCAGAAGGTTTGTGAGGCCTTTATTCTGGGGCAGATTCTACTGCTGTTGAAGTGTGTGGGTGAAGGACCAGGCCATTTGTAATGGATGTGGCTTTCTGTCATTAGGTTAATAAGCGGATAAGTCACTGAAGCTTGCCCAGGGCTAGTTCAAAACTCTTTCTTCATGGAGCAGGTGGTGCAGCTCACAGGAATTTTCATTGCTGGTATATTCAAATGACAGACAGCAGTTCCCCCTGAAAAATCAATCAATAAATGCCATAGGAACTTGGTAAAGTATACAGAGAGGAAAAGTGCCTGCTCCCCACTGTGAGTGAAACGCAGGAGCAGCGAGTATCACGAGACCAGGGGTGGCGCCAGGCAGCAGCGCACCAAGCATGTGCCTGGGGCGGCAAGCGGGGGGGGGGCAGCCTGCCAGTCGCTGTGGGGGCGGCAGTCAGGGAGCCTTCAGCAGCATGCCTGCGGGAGGTCTGCCAGTCCCGCGGCTTTGGTGTACCCGCCACCGAATTGCCGCCGAATCCGCGTTACCAGCGGACCTCCCGCAGGCACGCTGCCAAAAGCCGCCTGACTGCCGTGCTTGGGACGGCAAAATACATAGAGCCGCCCCTGCACAAGACACACCGAACTCTCTCTATCTGCTTTAGATATTTGCACCTAACTCCTGCTATCAGGAGTGGGTGTTGCACCAAGACTGGATGCCAGAACAGACCTTTTTATGGGCAGGGAAAACTGTCTGTTTGCTAAGGGAAGGACTGGCTGGATGCTCCCTACCTAGATAATACTTTTGCAGTAGAATTTGTTCCAAGCAGCAGCAGCAGGGGAGAAGGGAACTGTCACAGAAAGAAGGTTTAGCTGCAGAGACATTGGGATCTTTACGCCTCCCTGGGAGCATGAAAACTTGTGTTCGTCAGACTTAGAATAGATAGCTATACGAATGGGAAGCTGAGAGGCAAAAGCATTCAGTGTGGATTTAAACATTATGATATTAAAGCATCCAGAGTGCTTGATTGCATCTGCAATGGGTAAAGATACATGTGGCACATTCAGGAAGGGGTGACGTGCCAAAGCTGAGGATGCTCTGGGGAACAGAAATATTATGTGATATGGAATAGTAAACAATGGTGCAGAATGAAAATGAGTAGCTAGCCAGAATGGAAACAGCACCTAACGTGCAGTAACTCTCCGGAGCCTTTTTACACAGTTACAAGTGTTTTCATGAACACACAGATTTTGCATGAGATTCTGATGATCCTTCTGTCCAGCTGGTTAATGACTTCTTCTGGGCGGTTTTGGAAGGTGCCATCTGCTTCTGCATACAAGAAAGCGATTGCTGAATGATCTCCGAAAAGCCCCAAGAAACCAGGGTTTGCACGTGATTATCTTCTGCACTTTCATTAGGCACAGTGCTGGCCATTGACAAGTCAGTGTCCTCCAAGAGTCACACTTCTGAGACCCTAGAGGATAATAATAGGAAATAACTGTGAGAAGGACGATGGTTCCAGTAGGACAAATCCTGCCTTCGCCTGCTTACCCCATTGCTCTTACTTTGACTTTGTCCTAGGATTGCACAATGTAAGTGAGGGAAGGAATTGGCCTGCATTCAGAATGCTGGAAAACTGGGACCACTTACAAGAATGAGCTTCCAGTGTCTTGCTGAAACATTTTGCAAATACTTTATTGCCTGAGGGAGATGCCGTGAAAAAGTTGGGCTTGTATTAATTTCATTAATATTTAAGGATGCTTCTTAAGTAAGTTAATGGCCCATTGAACAGTATGAGGCTGGTATGTGAAGCTCCACATAGAGGGTTGTGTTGGTCTGATTTTTAGGCATAGGCATGCATATGTTTTGCATAGGTCTGCTATGTGAATGGAGGCAGTGAATTAGTCACAAGACTGCAAACAGAGTCCTCGCTTATGTTCCCAGCTCAACCGCCGACTTACTGGGTGATCTTGGCTAAGGCCCTTCATCTTCATATGCCTCAGTTTCCAATCTAGAAATAATGGGGCTGATTCTCATTTACACTGAAGTCCCTCTGCTAGGATGAAAGGACCTTGAAGTAGATGTAAGCTACTGTTACACTCATGTGAAGGCCCCTTAACACTGCCAGAGTGGTGCAAAGGGGTCATATCGTCAATGAGAATTGGGCCTCTCAATATGTAACCACTTTGGTAAAGCTCCTACGGATGGCAAGCACCATATAAATGCTACAGATCATTGTTCCCTAGGTGGGGTTTGGCCATGAAGTGTTTGGTGGGTGAATGGGGGGTAGTCTGGTTGGTTTGCTCTGGGGAGGGGCATGTGGGGGATATAAAATGGAAGGTGATTTGCCTTTTTCACTGGACGATGCCTGATCTTTTTGATATTTCTTGTCAATTAATCAGCAGTCATTTTACCTGTGTAATTCCATTCTGTTCGCAGGTCTCAGGTGCCTTTGTTCATCTCCATTCAAGGTTTGGAACTGACCTTCTCATGTAGGTGATTCATTGTCATCAGATTGGGACATTGCCTCTCCCTTCTTTAGGGCTGAAAATAATGATGGCACTACATGGCTGTGGTTCTACAGGCGTTAGATTGTGCTGCTTTGCGTATTGTCTAATTATGTATTGTGGATGTGGAGAGATGGGTGGTGAGTGACAGCCTTGGACATTTAGCCTAAGTGTTGAGCTGAGGGCTAAGCATTTCCCTCCAACCCTGACCTCTGTTGTGTTCTGAAAGAATATCATGAAATTAATGCAAACAGCACATCCCAGCCCTGCTAACTGAGAGCTATAAATAGGGAGGAAAAAGGAGGACACATTTCTAAGCTCCGTTGGACCAGGAGAGAATGTTGGAAAAAGCGAGTGGTAAAAACAATAGATACTTGGTTCAAAATAAAAAAAATATTGCCCTCCTAAATAGAGGCCCATTTGGCATGAATGGGACCTGCTGTCACACAACCTCTGAGAGAGAAAGCAGCCGGGCCGAGGGAGATGCCCCGCTGTCACTGGTATACCACTCCGGTCAGGTGATTAATGCAATCACTGTGGTCACATGCCTGGTAACGCTTCCTGCCTGTAAGGCAGAGGTCAAGATTATTCAGTTACATTGATCTAAAACTAACAGCGTCTGACAGGGTTGATGCTTGAGCTGGAAACCTATCAAGAGGAGATTTCTGCCAGGCCTCACTAACATTTTGGAGTGAAGTATGCAGAAACTCTGGCGCATACCTAGGGGCCTGTGGCTATTATCAGTTGCACCAGCCAAAGGGAAGTGTTAAACGCTTCCTAGTAGCTGACATCGAGCTATGAGGCTGACAGTGAAATCACAAGCTATTGGTCAGATTTGTATTTCTTGCTGAATAGGAAAAGCAAGGAAGCACTGAATGTGCTTCATCACTTTCAAGCAGAAGTGGATTGTGACCTCCCTGGGCACCTATCACGTCCAGATGTGTCCATGACCAACTAGCCCCCTCTTTCCCACTGGCTGCTGCTAACTCCATTCTGCATCCTTCTTAGTTATTCGTTCTGCTCTTGGATGACGTGTCCCCATTCTGCTGGGTCATGGGAGGGACTCAGCCACTGTGATAACGAGGGACGCATAAGTACCTGGCTGGACAGATGGACAGATACCATGCAATAGCTCCTCTGTTATTTATACCTTCTCTGTCTGGCCAAAGCCTGAAGTTTCATCTTTCATGAGTAGCCCCTAGATACTACTAAGATGATAGACAAATAGATAGGCAGACAGCTAATGATACCATCCCTCAGCTCTCCACAATGCTGTGTAGTTTACTATAAGTGCCTCTTTGAGATGGGACTTTGAAACCTGTCTGTGCTCTATGGACACCAAATGCTTTTTGTAGGCTTTGCCTCAGTGTCTTTGATCCAATTTCCCCACCCATCCCCCCGTCGTGGCCCTCCCGCCTTCCTAGAGGTGGCTGCATGTCTGTGCCTGCTCTGCATGCCGTTCGGGGTCCTTTGGGGTGAACGCTAGGACGGAATGATCATCTGTTTTGGTAGAGCTTCCCTTTAACAGGAGGAATTGTTTACAATGTTCATTTTAAAAAAAAAGATAATTTACCCCTTTCTATCATTCTGTAACCAGATTATTAATTCTATGACAGGTTACGAGATACATTTAACACGAAAGCTGCTCCATAAAATAGAGCTGTTTATTGTCATGCTGATAAGCTTTCTGCCATTTATTTGCCTAAGACGCCTCTGATGTATTCGTGTTTCACTCTGATGAATGCAGTCAGAAGAGCCGTTGCTAATTCTCTAGCTCCACACGTCCTCTCTCTCTCTCTCTCTCTGGCATCCCTGAGTTATGCTTGCACTGGCCATGGACGGCAGTAACTTTTTTGTGTACAGAGACGTTGCTGTTTGGAGAAAGAGAAACCCTTAAGCCATTATTAGTGGTTGTAATGCATAAAAATGAATTGTAGTGTCATCAGAGGAGGAGGATTTATAACTATTTTCCCATGGTATTCAAATATGCGGCTGGCTTTTTAGTCCTCTGAGCTTCTGCACCACATGGGACTTCGGGTTTCTTTTAATTCTTTTAGTGAGTGGTTGAGAGGGAACAATACGTTGCGACTGAACCTAGAGATGTGGTTTCTGTGAATCGGATTTAGGAGCTGCAGAGGATGGCCGGAATTATACAATTCCATTGTTTGTGTTTAATACACGTATTCAGCAGATGCTTCTGTCCATCCTGCACTAAACTCTCCTCCAGTGACACTGCACTTGCAAACAGGGACAGGCTGAACATCAGGAGAAACTTCCCAACAATGAGCTCCATTAGCCTTTGAAATAGTCTCTCAAGGGAAGTGGTGGGAGACCCTTGCCTGAGGCATTTTAAATTAGACTGGACAAAGCCCTGGAGAATATAAATATACGGCACAATTCTGCCTTGTCATCAGGGGTTCTACAAGATGGGACTGTAAAAATGGCACAGTGGGGGCCTCATTTATTGTCTATGATTCCAAATGATCAAATGCAGTCAGTGTAACACATAAAAAGATATTTTTCTTTAGCTGCCAGCCCTGCAAATGGAAAATGAAGCTGGATTCTTGCCTTCTCATGCATTATGACTAGTAATAAAGGCTGTGCAACCAATTGTCTTCAGTGGGCGTGTCATGGACTTGAATTTAGTCCGCAGTTCTGTTGATGCACAAGCAGGAACAGACTCCAGTCTCCTGTAGCTGTAGTGGCTCTGCGGGGCTAGCAGAAGTAAGTAGCAATTAATTTTTTTAGCAGACTCCAAACCTACACCGGGAGCAGATGGAGCCAGGATCTCACAGCAAGCCAGTCGGGGTGCTGACATCAGCGTGAACACAGCCTTCAACAGGAGTTCACTATCCCACATTATCAGGTGACAGATCCCAAAGGCTTTGGATCTGCTCAGATTTCCCCTTCTAAAAGAAATGTTCGCTCTCCCTGCCACACGCACCTCTCCACGGTCCTGGTTCCTTCACCTCTCCCAGTCCAGCTGCACCTCTCACGCATTCCTATCTTGACCCGAGGCATGACCCGGCTCCCAGTGGTGTCAATGACAAAATGCCCCTGGGTTCAGAGGGAGCCCTGTTAAGCCCCGTGTGGGTATCGGGTTGTTCCCTTCTGTGAGGAGCCCCTTGCAGAGTAGGGTTTTCCCTGACTCACTTGTGACACTGAATAATTTAGACCCCACAAAGAGTGTTTGTGCTCTGAACCCGAAGCAGAATACGGGAATTCACATACCAAAGCCTGTTTTGTGATATTTCTAACCCAGTTCGGCAGACGGCAGAGGTTTTGATAGCTCAGATAGACTTTAGATCAGGGGTAGGCAACCTACGGCCCGGGTGCCGAAGGCGGCACGCGAGCTGATTTTCAGTGGCACTCACACTGCCCGGGTCTGGCCACCAGTCCGGGGGACTCTGCATTTTAATTTAATTTTAAATGAAGCTTCTTAAACATTTTAAAAACCTTATTTACTTTACATACAACAATAATTTAGTTATATATTATAGACTTATAGAAAGAGACCTTCTAAAAACATTAAAATGTATTACTGGCACGCGAAACCTTAAATTAGAGTGAATAAATGAAGACTCGGCACACCACTTCTGAAAGCCGACCCCTGCTTTAGATGAAAACAATGTTTAGGAACATAGGGAAATGGGAGTTCCCCTTCCATGTCAAATCACCGTCCCACCTGCTCCAGAATCCCCTCTCTGGAGCAGCCAGTCCTAGATGACTCAAAGGAAAGTGTAATACTCCCAGGTGGACAATTAGGTAAGAGCATAGCGATGGAGAAGTTGCTTCCTGACCCCCAGCAGGTAGTGGTTTGTGTGCATCCTGAAGCATAAGAATGTTCATCCATGATACATTCTAGATTAGCTAATGCAACTGCAGATGCTCTCTTTATTCATAGAAATCTCTCATTCTTTCGCTCAATAAAATCTTGTGGCTGTCAGTTACACAGGCTAATGTTGGATTAAAAAGACATATTCTTTTCACGTAAGTAAACCAGAACAGAACAGTGTTGGATTCACCCAATGTTACACACAGCAGGCTGAACTTAATCTTGATTTCACTGAAGTAACACCAAGGATGAATTTGTCCCAGTCTCTATTTTCCAGCTTTGGAATGTTAAGACTTGACAGAGACAATGTCCTATTCCGGTTTGGTTGATAGGTCTCTGCATATTAGGGGCTCTCTCTAATGCTTTTTTGGGTGATTTTCAAGACCTGCCCACTGCTTTTAACACTTTGTAATAATGAAACAAACCCACAAAATTAAGGACCCCTGCCACACTGTATAATTTATGGACATACAGCCCCTTAATGTCATAGGCTGCTAACATGGTAACAGTATTTGTTCTACTTAAAGGTCCTTCTTCCAAGCTCATCACTGTAGTATCCAACAGCATTGTCTTGCCTCTGGTCAGCCTTGCCATGCTGGGACCCCTTGTTATGAATCAGGTTTATTACAGCAGTGCCTCGGACCATCCAAGAATGGGGCCCCATTGTGTTAGGGGCTGCATGAACTCAGAATTGTAGATGGTCTGTGACCCAAAGAGTTTCACAGACCAGACAGCCACAGGGTGGAGGAAAGCGTGAGTGAGGTGATA
Source organism: Malaclemys terrapin pileata (assembly GCF_027887155.1). Lineage (NCBI taxonomy): Eukaryota > Metazoa > Chordata > Testudines > Emydidae > Malaclemys > Malaclemys terrapin. The sequence continues at coordinate 9,879,771 of NC_071508.1, read as the reverse complement.
CCTTTATTGGACCAACTTGGGCTTGGCAATTAGGTTGCAAAGGAAGGGCAGCAGCGTGCTATGTTCTGGCAGGAGCATTGTAGAACGGCACATTGAGGCCGGAGCCTCCCCGGTAAACGTGACGCATTCACAGACGCTGAGCACAGCAGGAGCTGCTGATTTTGGGTGCCCACCGTGAGACATCTTGCTGAGCACGCCTGCCTCTAGCTGAGGTCAATGGGCACAGCGGGTGCACAGCACCTCTGGAAAATCAAAGCCAAGGAGTCTCAGACAGGACACGCCTGAACAGAGGCACCCGAGCCCATTAGCCACTTCTCTCATTTCTGGCCTTAGTATGCGGAGAGGGGGAAAGGGGGGCAGGGCTTCTACTGCCACCGTGCCAATAAAAATATTAATGAATAGTGATAATCCCTAGCTCTCATCTAGTGCTTTTTATGAGTCGACTTAAAAGTACATTATGAAGGAGGTCAGTATCTTTATCCCCGTTTGACAAATAAGGAAACTGAGGCACGGGGAAGTGAAGTGACTTACCCAAGGTCAGCCAGCAGGTCAGTGGCAGAGCCAGGAATAGAACCCAGATCTCCTGAGTCCCAGACCAGTGCACTATCACTAGGCCTCACGGCTGAAATCCAAATGTGCCTGTTCCAACCCCAATGCTGCAGCCATAACTCCTGCATAGCTGAGCAGCCCATTGGTTTCCTTAGGGTGACTCACTGTTAGTGCAAAGCCCATGTTGGCAGGGTAGAGCTTATCCCTGGAACCACGGCGACCTGAGTCGAGTTGGCCATTTGGATGGTGTGTGGAGTTGAAGTGGGACAGCTGTTACAAGGCTCAGGATAACAGTTCCTTTTACTCCTTGTTCCACCGACTTGTGCCTAATTCGTTTGATGTGTCAGAACGACCCAGATGCCCCCCTGCCCCAGAGGAAGGCCCCAAGGACGGTGGGAATTACGTAGAACAGCTTACCAGGATTTAATGTGTAAATAAATCCCCCTTTAATCTTGTCTGAGGAAGCAGGGGCCGTCTCTTTACTCCAGTCCGCTGGGTATTTTACTGTTTGAAGTCCCAGGTGTTGCTGGGTCCCTGATCCATTCCGGCATGGAAAGGCCAAGAGCTCCATGGCTCCTGGATGGCACTGCTGCTGGCGGGGCTGAATGCTGGCGTCTCTCCTGTGTTGGGAGGAAGACGTGTTTTACCACCCTGCAAATGTATCCCAAAGCTGGGCTGCTTCCCCTCTTAAAGACGGGTCTCAACAGTCATCGCTCTGTGCAATCTGGGACCAGGACTGCGGTGCGGGAGCAGTGGAGACGGGATGCAAGCCCCTCCGTTGTGCACCCAGACAAGGAAATGAGGAGGCGCCGGGGACTGGCCGTCTGAAACAAACGGCTGTGGGAGTAATCCAGTCTGGCTTGCCTATTGATAGCTTGTTTACAACTATAAATAATTTATCTGGATGCTTTTCAGACAGACGTTAATGGGGGAAGAGAGCGGTGCTGGACGAGGAGGGCAGGCAGGGAGTGGAGTGAACATAGAAACGCTTCCTGCGGGCCTCCCAGCTCACCGCAGCTGAAACAAACAGGGTGAAATCCTGGCCTCCCTGAAGTCAGTGGCAACATTTCTCACAAAACCAGAATTGCACCCACTCTGTGTGTGATGTGAAAAGCTTCAAGATTCAGCTCACCCCAAGAACAGTGAAAGAGGGGGCCCAGGGAAGTTCCCAGATCTGAACAATCACAGCCCCAATTCTGGGGAGTTTGTGGCGTCTTAGATCAGGGAGGCAACAGGATCGGCCTCTCTCCCTGCGCGCAGCCACCGTGGGACTGGGAACTAGCCCAGCAGGTACAGACCAGGCCCTGCGCTATCTGTACGATGAGCAGCAGGGGCCGGGAAGCAGCTGTGATGGGCTGTGATCTCCATGGGCACAGCATCAGGCAGGAAAGGGTTAAAGGGCGTGGCACACACACAGCTGGTCCCGATAGCCTGTCTGGGCACTGTATAACAGGAGGAGGATGAGTGGGCCATCTCACTACAGTGTGGGAGGGGAGAGATCAGGTTGGAGGGGAGGATGCCCTGATTCCCCTTTGAAAGGGATTGGGGTGTTTCTCGGGGCTGTTATTGTGCTGGGGAAGAGAAGGGGGGTTTTGGTGGCTGGGCTGTTGATTGTCACACTCAAGAGGAGGCTCAGAGTGGGTTTGCTTTGCTGGGTGTTTGCTCACCACTCTGGGAAAGGAGGGTTATGTGGGGGCTGTTTGATGGGCTGGGCACAAATGCAACAGGAGGGGGAGATGCATTTGCCCTTTCCCTGGCCCTCAATCTTCCCTGTGAAGGTGCTTTCCCTTCTCTCTGCTGTGTGAGTGGTTCCAGGGTAGAGCATTTCCACAGTCCCTCTGTTCCCCTGGGGATCCTGGGAATCTAAGGTGCTATTTTTGCCCTGCACTCCTTACATCTCTTCCTGTCCTCGTTCTGCTGCCTGTTCATACACACGGCCGCCTGCTGTAGGACTCCAGAGAAGCCTTAGGTTTAGGCCAAGTATGAGCTCCAACCCAAATGTCAGTTTAGTTCTTCCAGGCTGGCAGGGAAGCAGGGGGGCATGTTTGGGGAAGGTCCAGGGTTCTGAAGGACTTGGCTCCTGGTTAGGCACAGAGCTGATGTGGCCAGACATTCAAAAGAGCTCAGCAGCTCCCCTGAGAGCACCGGGAGTGCCAGCTGTGTAGTGGGTGCCTGATGGGAGCAGCTGTGGGCTGTTCTCTTGTGCCCCTGGTCACACCAATGAAGGCAGCTGGGTGCAGCCTTCTGAACGTTGACTCCATGTTTTGTCAAATTCAATTTTTGATGAACCCCTCTCCCCCCCCCGAATCTTTAACACATGATTTTCCAAAGGGGGAACAGAATTTTCAAAACATTGAGAGTTTTGGGGGGAGTTGCCTGTATCCTTTTGGGGTGACACACACAGCTGTGTTTAGTGGGAGTTACAGCTCTCTGCTGTCCTGTCAGGAAGCTGGGGCTCTTTCCCTACGCACAGGAGGGGATCAGCCCAATAATGCAGCACACAGTACATTTCTAACTCCGTCAGCTGTGTCGTTGGGGGCAATTATAAAAGGACACACACACCGAAGAGCGTTAATTCAGCTTTTTGCTTCAGAGCTTGGGTAGGAAAGCAGGCTGGGACCAGGAGGGGAGTAACGGTAGTATGTATGAATGGGGTGCAGGCCTCACTGTGTGTGTTCGTTAGGGGTTACCTGCTATGGAGTTAGATTGACAGGGAGTGTTTGAGGAACCAAGCAGGAAAGAGAAAACAAGGGCCTACATAAGGAGCATCCCAACGAACAGCCTGCAGCCAGATTTATAGCGGTGAAGAGGTGATTCTTTGGCCCTAATCTTGCTGCTGTAGTTACTTTGCCAAGGCCAAGAAGAGAGAGATCCAAGGGAACACTAAACCGTTCGAGAACTCCCAGGCCTAGCCAAGCCTAGCGCTCGAGTGAGTGGCCAGCGGCTGTCTAGGATCGCCAGTGAAAGCCAATTGGCTGGCCAGGGGCCAAGCAGGCTGGGAGCAGGACAGTCTGCCACGCCCAGCCCAAGATGGGGGTTAGCTGGGCTGAGGGGAACTGACAAGTCGGCAAGGAAGAAGGTGTAAGACGGACTAAAGCACAGAGGCCGGTGCCTGATTTTACCCTTTGCTCTCTGCCATTTGTACCTTTTGGGGAATGAATAAATAAAGCTTTATTTGGAAGACACCGTTTTTGAGTCATTTTAATCAGCTAGCTCGGCATACTTCCCAGGAGTGAAAGAGCTGACAGGTGCCAAATACGATTGTACAAAATCCATCGGGGCGGCCCTGGGGACCAGTCCGACGTGTCTGAGGGAGATAATTGCACGCTCTGTAACAGCCAAGCTGTGGAGCAGGGAGCTGTCTGTGCTGCTCTGAAGGCATTGTCTGTGCTGCCACCACCCTTAGCACCACGTTCTGTCTGAGAGACGTGGCCGTCACCTCTGTTTCCGTGTGTCAGGCACTAGGCTCCTGCTTTGGAAACTTGCCAAACCCACAGTCTGAGCACTGTGATAGTGACTGGTCTGACCGCATCCTCCTGCAGAGGTACTGCTAAATCCTCTGAGCTAAATCCCGCTGATCTCCTGAGGGGGCCGCAAACCACTTCCCTGGAAACCAGGGAATAAACACAACCAGTTGGTGCCTGGTGGGAATTCCCACCATGGGGGTGAGGGAGGGAATAATGGCAGGCACAATTGCTTATCTCAGAACTCCAACTTCAGGCCCCAATCCTGTGATATTGAGCCTCTGCTGTAAATAACAGGAAACGTGTGTTAACTACGCTGCTAAACAATCTGCTCAATCTTGCATTTAGCTGTGATGCTGGCAGTACTTTTCCCAGACCGGAAGAAGAGCTCAGTGTGGCTTGAAAGCTTGTGTCTCTCACCAACAGAAGTTGGTCCAATAAAAACTGTTACTACCTAGCTCATCTATAATATCTGTTCCTTACACCATGCTTTTCAGCTGTAGATCTTGAACAAGTTTATAAACTGGTCAGGATCAGCACCCCCATTTTACAGATGGGAAAACTGAGGCCCAGAGCGGGGAAGTGACTTGCCCAAGGTCACCCAGCAGGCCAGTGGCAGAGCTAAGTAAAGTTTCCAGGTCTCTGCAGTGTGTTGCGCTATCCATTAGGCAATGGTGCCACTGCTCTCTAGAAGGGTGTTTGCTTCCATAGGAGAGGAGGGAGCCCTGGATGGAACTGGGTGCTCTATCAAACACAATAAACTGCTCTTCCAATTCTTAGTTACCCTCCTCCCCTCTCCCCCCCCAAAAAGACTCTAACAAACACTGGATTCTGTCAAGACTGGGCTGCCCATGCAGCTGCTTCCAGCTTGGCTGTTTCATCTCGGGAAGCCGGTGAGAGTGTGCAGGTCTCCTGCAGCGAGTGGGTTGAGACGATCCAGGAGGTTTTTTGTTTAATGAATTTTTAATACACTAAAATGTAGCGTTGTTTGCAGATTAGGCACCGAGCAAGCTCAGAGAGTCTTTTCGGGAATCAAAGGTTCCCGCTGCATGGGGCCGTCTGCCACGTGCTCACTGAGCTGCTGTCTGTCGCTATTTCTGCTTTTGTTCAGTTATCTCCAAATGCAAGCAAGCAGCTTTTTTCATGTGGGGAAGGATTGATTATTCGTTGCTATAATTGTTCAAATGTCTTCAGCTTCTCTGATGTGCCAGAAGCTCTGCCTCTGATTTCAGCAGCTTTGCCAGAGGCCTTGGCTGTTGACATGTATGGGGATTCTAGGACTCCAGATCAAATGCGTGTCCCCCTGCCTGGGCCCTTACCCTCAATGGGAGGATGCACAAGAACACAACCCGTGCCCTGATACCTTCACCCTTGCTCCCAGAGCCCTTTAAGCACTCCTGATCCGCTCAGGGGCATGCCTGGCAGTGTCATTGGCACCCAGGTGGATGAGCAGTGTGGGAGTAGCGATCAGAGGGACAGAGGAGCCTCGGCAATCTTTCTGTGATGTTTCAGATGCTGGTCCGGGCAGGCAGCACGCCACCCAGCACATCAGGCCAGGTCAGCTGGTGGATGTGTCCATCCCGCTCAGAAAGAAATCCCCAACGACTGGCACCCTGTGCTGCATCCTGCTGGGTGCGGTGCTTGCTTTCAGGGGGAAAGGGCAAACACGGCACACCCCTAGAATACCGTGGTTCTTCTGCTCTGGAGAGGACAGACAGGGGAAGTGGCTCATTGCGTCCTGCATTGATTTGTGCTTCGTCTGGTTCAGTGCTTGCTGCTTTCGCACTCGATACATAGGCTTAAAAAATGAAACTCTGCAGCCCTTCATAAGCTGTCCTTGACGGCTGCTTGGGGGGTGAAAGAAAAACCCTTTTCCATTTGCTGCCTACTCTGCCCTTTGACACTGCTAATGGAGTTGGGAGCTTTAATTGATTCTCCTCATTGGGCCAGGCACGGACGTTCTCACCTGCACAAGCATGGATAGTGCCCTCAGATCTGCTCCCACCGCTTCCCTGGCATTATTATTGTTAGCTGCAGCTACCAATGTCAAGGCAGTCTGTGTGCCGCTGAGCTCTGCACAAAGCAGTTTAGCTAGAGAAGTGCTAGAAATGGCTGGAGCTGGGAAAATGAGGAATGCAGCAGTGGGAAGTGGCATGGCAAAGACTTGTCAAGGCTGCTTTGCCCCCAGTCATATCCTATGCTAAACCCAGACACTGCTCTGCGCTGAGGTCCTAGGTGGTCCCTTTCCCTTGAGCCCTACCCCCTGTGGCCAGTAGATCACACACACAGGTGTATGTACACCTGTGCATGCTCGCGGGCAATAGCTGTGTGTGTTTGTAAGCTGCGAAAGGCTTTAGTCTTTCCTGGACATAGGGAGGGGCCTTTGCAACTCATTCCTTCCATTTTCTGTTTGTCAGAACTCTCCCCAGAATGAACCTGTAGTTCAACCAGCGTACGAAGCATGTGCCCCTCCAGCCAGGATTGCTTGCAACCACTTTGCTGTACCATTACAATGATCAACTAGTTAACAGCTGTTTCTTAATCATGATTTTCCTTGCTGCATAAAGAGGGATTTTTTTAAAGTAACCCCCACATTTATTTTAATTCTTGTTTTAATGGTGAGGGAAGAGTCCTGCCTGCACGGTGATGCTTTTCTTTGGGCTTTGTTCAGGACAGCAAAGGCTAATTCGATTTGGTATTTCCAGAACACTGAGCTGTTGCGTTTTCTGTATTACTGTCTCCAGGATACATTTTCCTGCAAGATGATCATTTCACATCCCTGTTGACTTGTTTTTGGTGATTATAGATAAAATATCTATGCTAGGCACAAGCTGTATAGATTTGATTGCATGCATCTCCCTTCCTCCTTTGTGCAATACCTGTCAGTTTAGATTGTGAACTATTCGGGGCAGTGACTATGTGCTTGTGCAGCTCCTAGCACGGTGGGGCTCTGCTCCTGAATATGGCTTCTGGGTGCTACTCCAGTATAAGTTGAGCTCAACATGCACAATGATATGAAAACATTGTGTTGTCTACAGAATAGCCGCCCTTAACGCTTATTTTTCACTTACTGCAATCTGGTGTTTAGTAAAGAAATGGCCCCTTGGTGTCTCTGCTGAGCGCTGACCTTGCCGGGTCTCTAATCTGTACACCCATCAAGGTAATACATATAAATATAGAAAATCACTGATTCTTCTCTTGGAGTGTAACCGATTTCAAAGGAAACAGCGCCAATAGCTGCTTCTCTCTTACAAGTGGAACCCACCAGGGCTTCGTGCCCCCTCTCCTCTCCAGTCTTTTCAATGTTTTCCGGAGGGACACATTAAAATCTCAGCTCTTTTCCTTTGGCAAAACGCAGAGAATAGATTTATTTTTAACAGCAAAATTAAATAGAAAGAGAAGAGAAGCGTGAATTCTGCACTGATCAGTGTCCAATTCTCTAACAGCAAGGAATTAGCCTGCATGTCCTGTGGGAACCAATCTTTTCCCTCTCTGATTCCTGTGCTTGACTCTGTGATTTTTCACCACTTCCTAGGAAACTTTTGACACCATTCCTGGAAGGATTTTCCCCTTGAGTTCCGCATCATCCCATCCAATCTGTAATCGACTGCCAGCATACCCACTGCATTCTCCTATCAAAGCCAAGCGTGCCCCAATGCTGCAAGCATCACAGCTGATCTTGCAGGGAACAATCAGGTGATAACGTGTTAATATAAGAACTTCAGGGTGACATCCAATTCAGCAAAGCCGCACACCGTGTCTGCCTCATCAGTCATCTTTATGGCTCATCTACTGAACAGACTTGCTGCAGAGCAGTGATGGTCCTGGCATGTTTCAAAGTGCGCACAAGTCCAGTCCCCAGGTGGGCAGAATGCACTAGTAGGACGGAGGTTACCCCAGTGTCTGCCCAACACGTAGGGTGACCAGATAGCGAATGTGAAAAATCAGGACTAGAGGGTGGGGGGTAATAGGAGCCTATATAAGAAAAAGACCCAAAAATCGGAAATGTCCCTATAAAATCGGGACATCTGGTCACCCTACCAACACGTGTAGTTTGCTCCTTGACCCTTGGCCAAACTACTGCAGCAATAATAAAAATGTTTTTTTTCTCTTCCCCTTTCCTGTAAGCCACACAGAGAAGCCCATTCCCCAGGCTCTCCTGATGGGCAAAACTTCCCCTCCCACTGACGGTTACAGCAGCATTTTAAAGACTTGAGCTCACAGCCGCTAAGTTACAATGTGACCAAAGCACTGCTAAGCCTTGGTCTTAACACATTTGTGCATTAACTGATGTGGGAACTTGCACAGCCAAGATTTATGTGTCACAGGAGGAGCTGTTAGTCACAGGAAACTGTCACAGTTAAGGTACTTTCAATATCATCTTCTGGGGTGTTATAATTATACCCCATTCAATTAGCCCTCGGAAAAAGCCTTTTGTATTGAGGGTTATTAGCGAATGAATTAAAAGACAAGGATTCCATTTGACTTCACAACAATACAGGCATAATGTACAAAATATCCAAAAATTACAAGCTGACTAAATTTAGAGCTCTGCTAGGAGGTGAAATGAAAGGTAAAATGAAAACTCTTTGAGCAGACGCGACACCCAGAACAAGAGGGGTATTATCCAAGAAATAAGATGGAAACATAATTAACCATCCAGCATTATGCTGAAAGATGTAAAATTTGAAATGGGAGACAAAATTAGGTGAAATTGTTCAGCCGGCTTCAGTTTATTTCTGCTTTATAAATCACTGCTACCTGTCAGGAATAATAGAGAGCCCTTCCGAGACTGGGAGCGCACCTCGCGAGGCTGCTGCCACTGCCCATTCAGAGCAGACATGGGGAGACTGGTGCAAAATTCACCCTTTCTCCCAGGGATGATCTTAAAGTTGTTGTTCAAAGCCCCCAAATTGCTTTGCACTTGCCCATAACGTGAACTGTGCATCCGAGTGAGGGCAAGCTTTGGGAGAGCAGCGGATGGTGAACGCACAGGGGTGAATCAGGGCTGGGGTTAGGGTTCGCCTCGTTCAGTGGAGCCGAGATCATGTTACATGAGCTGTTTCTTGTGAGCCTTCCACCATCTTGGCTCTGAGCTGGACCCAGAGACAAGGGCCCCAAGCTGCAGGGGCAGAATCCGATCCAAGGATTGGACAGTGACCCCAGTGGAATTCACACTCTGTTCTGGGCCCCTCAAGAGACTGGCTCCCCTACTGCTGTGCTGTTGTTGTGCTCCTCCTCCCGCTCTCCTTTCCATCCCATGAGGCCTCTAGTGTCCTCCCGCTTCACCACCTTCCATTAAGCCCATTTGGTGACCTCAGCTCTTGTGAGGGAGCCTCTGACTGGCTCTTCCTGGCAATGGGGGCCAGCCCTGGATGGGTCCGTGTCTTCCAGATGCTTTTTCTGGGCATTGCACAGGCTACATCCCTGGAGGCGTAGACAATATGCATAGCTGCTGGCATTTAAGCTTCCTGTTTAAGACACAGGAGCTAGGACTCCTGGGTTCTATTCGTAGCTCTCGTCATTGACTGAGAAAAGCTGCTCCTGCCCTCCCCCCATGCCTCCATTCCCCTCTCTGACATGGAGACAGTCCTGGCTCCCCAAGGACAGGGGTCAATTCATTAGTGTGTGCAGTGTGCTTTGAGATCCTTGGGTGGAAGGTGCCGGGGAAGGATGAATAACAAGATCTGTATCTTCAGCACCGAGCGAGGCGGATGAAAATAACGTACGTGGTTTTGTGCTGGACGCGATCCATTTGGCCCCCCACAATTGCTGGCCTTTTTTTGGCGTTTGGTCTCATGTTCAGTGAAGGGTTCCAGTGGACAGTGCTCGTTAGGTTGTCAGTCAACGAAATCCAAATGGGTTCAGATGATTGCAGCACCCTGTGAAAGACCCATATTGAAAACAGGGCACTGGGAGTATGGCTACTGGGCTGTGTGTAAAACGCTCCAACGTGGGGACACTAAGTAACCTCGGCTGCTAGGGAACGCTGACAATAGTTTGTATTACATATTGCCTTCCCTCCCCACTCCTCCCTCCATCTCCCTCAGGTGCTCCAGCACTTCCTGCATCCCTCCTGACAGCCGGGAGGAGAACATAAATGCGAAGCTGTCCCTGGCCATGCGGATCAATACCTAGCTAAGTGGTGCGAGAGGGCTCAGCGACAGAAGATTACTGCTGGCCCAGTGCCTTCTGCTGTGTTGCGCAGGCACCTAGGGGTGGGCAAGGACTGTGCAGCAGGTGCTGGCTGGCAGATTCAATTAGCTCGTTATGTCTATAAAGGAAACAAAATCAGAGAGAAACTAGACCAGCTCTTTGTTAAACATAATGGTTCACGGGGCGAGCTGAGGCGAGTAACCGCAAATGTACACGGCGTAGTGCAAAGGAAATTGTATTCTTCTTCTTTCCATTACAGTAGCACCTAACAACGATCAGGGCCCCGTTGTGTTAGGCGCTATCCGTACACTTTGCAAGAGACAGCTCCTGCCCTGTGGACCTGACAGTCTACTGGATAGGACAGACAAAGGGTGAGGGGGCAGCAGAGAAGTCACTCATCAGGTCCATGGCAGAGGCAGGAATAGAAGCCAGGTCCCCCGAGGCCCAGCTCAGCTCCCTGCAGGGGACTGGAACCATTTTTATAGTGGGGGTGCTGATGATGGAAACCATGTATTTGGGTTGCTATTACTATTTCAAGCACCCCTAGTTCCAGCACCATTGGTTCCCTGTGGATCATGCCGCCTCTCCTAGCTGGAGTGCTATTTGCTCAAGGACAGTTTTATTTTTCTGGTTAGTTTTTTCTTTGTCTGGAAACCTCCCCTTTTCCTCCTCCCCCCAGTCCCCAGAAAATAGAATCCATCACCCAGAAAGCCACTCTGTTGCCTTGCCAGTGGGCTGGAGAAAGGAAATGGTTCCGTTCATTATCACATTGAAGATTGCAGTGCCACAGAAAAACAGGCTGAGTCCCAGGGAAGTGGCAGCATCTCCACGTCTCTCCCTCCAGGAATAGAGGCAATTCGGGGCACGATGCTCCGTCCAGGAAAGTGAAATCAAGTGTGACCATGTGCAACAAGCTGCAGGTGCTGAAAGAGGCTGCAGGACGCCTCCTGATAGTTGGGCTCTGTCTACACAATGGAGCTATTAGTGACACGGCTGTGCCGCTACAGCCATGCCGCTAAAAGCCGCTCAGTGTAGCTGCTGTTAAACTTCCACCTCCAACGACCGGTGTTCACGTTGTCGGCAGGGGAGTGCACCTGCTGACAATGTCCTGGTCACACCAGTGCTTGTTGTCGACAAAACTTTTGTCTTTCTGGGGGGGAGGGAGAGGGGTGTTTAACACCTCTGAACAACGAAAGTTTTGTCTTTCACTTGCCAGTGTAGACAAAGCCTCAGGCCTGGAAGACACCAAATTAATGCTTCACCAGTAGGGTGCAAACATTAGTTAATGGAGCCTCCCATCATCCCTGAGACTTAGGTACTGGGGCATAGGCGCCATGCTGATGTGTGTGCTCAGAAAAGTATATGATTATTTGTACTACAGAAGTGCGTAGAGGTCAGAGTGCCATTGTGCAAGGCGCTGTTCAAACATGAGCCTGCAGCTCTGGAAGGAAGAGCGCTCTGCTCTCAGGCAGAATGGAGCTGTCCAGCCCAAGGATAATGCTTATCTGGGCAGGGGACAGAGCTGCCTTGGGGGCCAGTCCAATACTGTGGAATAAATGCCCTCAGGCTCTAAGGCCCATCCATCCCCAACCTCCCCACCTTCTACCCCAAGTGCTGGATGTGCGCCTCTGATAGCAACCCAGAGCACCATCGACATAAAACAGAGGCTTTTTAAAAATCCCAAACAAATACTAGGCAGCACACCCAATTCTCCCTGCGGGGAGAGGATGAGAGAAAATGAACCACGTGTAATACACCAGTCATGTCACTTAGTGCCCGACCGGAAGGCACTACAATACTGCGGTGTGGAAGGCGAGAGATGGCTTTGCATGGAACAGAAGTTTGTATTAACCCCTGTTTCCAGATAGAGAAGCTAAGGCCCAGGGAGGTGAGAACAGCAATTTCCAAACTCGGAAAAGTGGGGCACTGAAATCCGTGTTTAGGGATGGAAAGAAACTTGCCCTCTTTTCCAGCGCTCACAACTCCCTCTGAAGCCAGTGGGGATTTCAACTGCTTTTGTGTCTGAGTAACCAGATTCTGTACTTCTGCCTCTGAAGGCAGTGGCAACTGAGGGTGCCCAGCACCTCGGAAAAATCAAGCCAGTTTTATTAGTGCCCAAAGGTGGGTTTGGCTGCCTAACCAGTTACCCAAGTTTTAGCCTAAATGATTTGCCCATCGTCCCACAGTAGTAGAAGTGGAATAGAACTCCAGCGCTGTAATTCACTAGACCACACATCACGCCCAGAGCTGGGAATGGAGCCCAGGAGCTCTCACTCCCAGCTCCTGCTCCAAACCGCTACACCCCACCCCCTGCCCAGATCTGGAACAGACCTTAGGAATATCCTCTCCCTCCCCCCACCCCCCAGGCCTCTGCTCTAAAACTCAAAACTCATTAATTTTCTAGAAGGAATAGGGAAACTATTACATTAGTCTGCTATGGTTCATACATAGAACATCAGCCTATTTGCTCAGGGGCTTATATTGTTTATTTAGGTTTTCTTTTATTTCTCCCCTACATCTGGATGTATTTTCTCCCTACACCCACAAACTAAAATTCACGTCATTTTTCAAAAGGACTCTGAATCCTGTCATAGCCTTATGCCGCTGGGGACTAATATTTCTCTGTCAGCACTGAGCTGGCTATACAAACAGAATTGGCTTTATCAGCAGCCAGTCCCTGAATGTCAGCGGCACAGAGCCTTCTCAAACTCACTCATTGCAAGAGGTCTCGGAGAGCTTCCACCTCCATCACTCCCCAAAGTCAAAGAAAAATGGAAATGCCTTTTCCGAGGGGCTGCATGCGTCCATCTCTTGAAAGACAGATCCCAATTCGGAGGTGAACAAGGGCTCAGTCTTTCTTGTCATGGGCACTTCAGGCCAAAAGGGCCCCGCAAGTTAGGGAGGGGAGAATATTAAGTGTTTGGAACTGTGGTTTGGAATAGCAGCCACCATATGGTCTGAACCTTGGGAGTCTCGTGGCAAAAATGGAATGAGAGCAGGGTTTTCCCACTGGACCAGAAACTGGAAGTGCTATTGTAACACACTGGTAAAGCACATGTTGCAGTCTCAGATGATGGCAATTTCACAAGGGTTAACAGCCTACTACTGCTGCCAGCTAATGGAGTTACATTGTTAGCTGAAGTAGTAGAACTCTGTGTTATAGCTTGGAAGCTCTCAAATTTAACTCCTCGTGGGGTGGGGAGTGTTAAACCATAAGTACACTGAAATCCAGTCATTATTTCAGGAACTAAAATATGCCTTTGTTTCAGCTTGGCTCTAAGGATTGGTGAAGATTTAGGGCCCGGAACCTTCTTTCTCATACCTGCTTTAGCCAGCTCTTGTCTCCACCAGCCTTTGTTCTATAAAGGGTACATCCCATCTACTTGCCAATGAAAGGGTTTATTTCTGGCCCCTGTCCGTAGCTCCAGCCACAGAGCCCTCATCCCCCGCCACTTCCCTTCTTCACTGGGCTGTTTGCAGTTTTGGATTCCAATGCATTGGATTCTCAACTGGAGAGAAGGGCCCTTTTCTGGGCTAATTTCAGTGACTAAACACAACCGGGGAAGGCAGCACACCATTAGTTATGTTCTGGGCAGGTTCTATTTACTGATTGGATCAAGGATTAAAAATAGATTTTCATTTTTATAAAGTGATTTCTAACCTTGTTTTCCTGCCCAGAAAGCCTGCTTTGGATGGAGCTAGGAACGATGCCATTGGCTTGTGCAATGCAACAAGAGAAACTACAATTTAATTTGTACATTTCCCAGCGTGTTGTTAATCTCCTGACTTATTGTGGGCATTTGATTTCTGCAGCTTTACTTTGTAATAAGGGGATTAGCCAGAGCCATAGGTCTCTTGTCCGACTCTCATCTGCGGGGGATTACACCTACATTTTGTGGTTAATTAATGGGTCAGAGAGGTAAAAATGAAAATCTGAGTAGCACTGTGCCCCACGTCTGGGCAAATACACGTCTTTGAAGTCCGGGAATACTTGCTCAAATGCCTGGTCAGCGAAATGCCTGTCTGAGCCCTTTAGCCTTCAGTTTGCTCAGGGCCCTTTGAATCACCAGAGGCCAAAGGCACAGGGACCATATAAGTATGTCTACACAGTGACTGGGGCTCATGCTAGCCTTCTAAAAACAGCTGTATCAGCAGGGCTGGGAATTGTGACGGGGCTGGAGTTTTTGCTCTGAACTCTAGGGAGGGGGCTGAGTTACAGAGCCTGAGTTCCAGCCCGAGCCACAACTTCCCAGCGCTGCCTAGGCTGAGAGGTTCAGTCCAAAACCACCGTGTAGACATACCCAGCAAAGCCGTTGTATTGGCGAGAGGTAGCCGGGCCAAGAGGAGTGGGCTTTGGCTTGCAATCGCCTAAACTGAATTTGACTCCTGCTCGGATAGCCCGTCTCGATGTGTGGGCCCAAACTTGTTGAAAGATGCTCTTGAAAATGAAATTGGAGCAGAGCAGGACGGGTGTCAGCTCGAAGGCCTGTGGGCCAGGTTCTGACCATTTACACTGATGTACAGCCAGGGTCACTCTGCAGACTTCGGTGGCATGACTCTGGAGTAACACTAGTGGGACTGAGCCCAGAATCTGGTTCTCTTTTGGGCAGCCCTGACACTGTGGCACACTTTGCTCAGGAGAACAGAGCATGCCCTGCAGTCAGCAAAAGCAGCTCCTAGTGAAGTCAGTGGGAATCATAGAATATCAGGTTTGGAAGGGACCTTAGGAGGTCATCTAGTCCAACCCCCTGTGCAAAGCAGGACCAATCCTCAGACAGATTTTTACCCCAGTTCCCTAAATGGCCCCCTCAAGGATTGAGCTCACAATGCTGGGTTTAGCAGACCAATGCTCAAACCACTGAGCTATCCCTACCTCCCCCCCAACAATGCCTGCTGATGCCAACATTGAATTTGGGCCTGTGTTCAGTGGCTCCCCATAGAGCAGCCAGTGCCAAATGATATCCAGAGCAGGGAGGGCACCCTCTGCTACGCCACTCCTCATGCGGAGGGGGTCTCTATTGTCAATATGGACCCTAAGCTTGACTCTGCTGCTCATCCAGTCTGGGCCCTGCTGTCGCTCTGAGTAGCTCTCCCAGCCCACAGAGAGGCTTGTGCTCTCAGGCAGAAAGTGATTTTTTCCCATGTAATCCAGGTCAATGACAAAACTCCTGTTTCTCCTTCATTTCCCTTCCTCTCAGCAGCACGCTGGGAAGGCCTGGCTGGCAGTTTTGCTAACGGGTGCCCTCCGGGCAGGAGCCACTCAGTCATAATATCTCTTTGCCTAGGTGATTTCTCTCTCATCATCTTCCCCCAGGGGATAAAGAATAGCTCTGTCTGCCCTCCGTTCTCTTGCCCATGTATTGCGGCTGCTTTAGCGCAGGGGTTGGAGTTTTGCAGGAGGGGCAGGGCAGGGGAGGGAGGAGAACTGGCTACCAGTCACTTAGCTTCTCTGTGCCCCTGCTCCCTGCCTGCACAATGGGGCTGCTAGTGCTGCCCTGCCTGCCAGGGGTACGTGAGGATGAATACATTAATGCTGAGGGGGGCCAGAGACGGACCCAAGGGAGCACAGCACCACTAGCCTTCGAAAGGGGCTGAGCAGCAGACATTGCTTTCTATCACCGTGGAGCCAGGGGGCAGGTTAAGCTCTACAAAAGCTTTATAAATAGCTGAAAGCTGTTTAAAAGGAGGCAGCAAACTTTGGCTCCCTAATTACAACCTGTCTGGCTAACGCTCAGTTTTCTCCAAGAAACCAAGATCTGCTATTGACCGTCTTCCCATAAATATTGTTTTCCTTCCGTGCGCCTCATTTCCTTCGTCTGTCTAGCCGTGGTAATAAAGGGGCTGGAGCTATCAGGCTCTGGGGGCACCTGAGTAGCAATACCCTGCATGCTAACGGAAGTGGCTGCATTGTTTAAGCCCTGAAGTGGGGGCTTGGCACAGGTGGGTGAGTGCAGGCTCCGTGTGGGGAGTGTGTTGGCAGATACAATCTTCTCCTGGAAAACCCCAGTACCAATGGCTAGACTTGGATTGTTCACATCAATATAATATTATTAGGTTTGCCCTGCATATGAATGAAGTCAGATATCTTTATAAATGCCTGCTAACTGGAAACACAGACAAATTAGCACATGCTCCATTGCCTTTCAATACCGTCCTGCCTTCCTGTCTCAGCGGCCGCACCTGGGGAAAAGCTCATCCTCTCTAGGGCAGGCTGAGGTTTTAACCCTTCTTTGGTGGGACTAGGTTCTTCCTCTTCCCCCCCACCTTCATGTGTACCCAGTGGGGTTAGAAGTAGAGGTGCTGCTGCACCCCCAGGCTTGAAGTAGTAATAACAGACCCCAAATATCTGGTTTCCATCATCAGCATCCCCACCTTAAAAATGGTTCCAGCATCCCGGAGTGTGCATGGCCTGGAAATGTTCCGATGCTTCACTCCACACAGTATCCCAGACCTTATCCCCTCAGTGCCACCATGTCACTGCGCTGCTCTGTCCCTTCCAGGCCTCCCCATGGCAGAGCTGGTATCCCTGGGCTCTGCTCCCCTGACCAGTTCTCACAGTTCTAGGGGTAACTGCCCCCTTCGTGGCCCCCTCCCAGGTATTCCCTTAGGTCTCAAGCCTCCAGACAGCTCGGTACTCGGTGGGACCCAGGTTCCTCACTCTTCAGAGCAAAGTATTTAGGGCTCCAGGGCTCCCCTGGCAATTCACTATGCTAATCCCAGCAGGTCTGACTTTAGTTCAGCACCTGCAGTTCTGCTTTCTCCCAGGGCCAATGACAGAGTTAACCAGTGACCAGCCAACTTCACAAAGCATGGGACGTTTATTGAGGACAAAGCCACTGCAGAGAAAACAATAGACAATCTGCACACATGCTCAGCTTATCAGGGGTCACTCATCATCTGCACAGGGGCTCCTGGGAGCTTGAGACACAAGTTTATCAGTTCTCTGTTCCAGAATGAGTCTCTCCTATGTCAGATCAGGCTGGCTCTTTTTATACCCTGGGGGTTTTTGTCTTCCAGGTCTCCTGAACCAGTTCATCCTAACCAATGCCTCCAACACCTTTGTTTCCGAGGGGATACATTTCTGGTACTTGTAGGTTACTGCTATGGCAATGTATGGTGACCCCTATGTGTCAGTCCAGCTGGCCGCCTACTGCCAAGGAATAGGGAGGAAGCAGGGTGGGTATGTTTCGAAAGCCTTTTACCTCTAGCACATCAGTGCAAATCCAGCCCAGTGTGGTAGTGACTTAGGGGTCACCCTTTGAGGGCTCTTCAGTAGCGTAGGAGAAATGAGCCTAGCAGCTCGCCACTCGCATTCCCAGCGGACAGGTATCCACCCTGCAGCATCACCACGCCCAGCGCTAGTTTGTCTGTGCTGGCCTGTTTGCTGGGAGCACCAAGGAATGACCAGGCCAGGGACTGCACTCCTTGAGCCCTCACCATCTGTGGAGCAAGGGGGAAACAGATGCAAGGCAGGAGGAAGCTTGCATGGCTTCTTTCTGTGTGTGCATGGCGGATTTCAGTCCCCCATGCTGCCACCTGTGCTCTGCTAATACAGTGAGGAAGTTTGTTCCTTCGGCTTCACCGAACCCCCAAAGCCGGGATGTGTTCAACCTGCCTCCTTGTCATCGATCCTCTTTGACAAAGTGGCAGGGCCCCACTCTGCAGCAGGAGAAAAGGACAATACATGTGGCTGTATTAGTCACTGGAGACGGGAGTCATTCTCATTTATAAATAATTGCACAATAATCCCACTACAAGCTCCAGATGAAACTGCTGACAACTTTGTCTCCATGCTGATGAGGGGACACATAAATAATAGCTCAAATTAGGAACACAGCTGGTAGGCAGCAAGGCATGTAGCAGTGCCAAGTGCTACACACACGCTATTTGGTTTAAGGTTTTTTCTTAAATATTTATTCTCAATTTGAGCAAACAAAATATCAGACTTTTAGAATTGAGCCCATTTTCACCTGCTTTCTCCTCTGACGTCTCTGCCCACTTTGCTAGGATCATCACAATGCTTACATTTGGATCCAGTCCATCCCTATTCTGCAATACATTAAATACATATTTAAGTCCCCATTCTCTCTCCCTACAAGGTCTGTCCACTTGATTCAGCTAGGGATGGGGGTGCATCTCCAAGCTTCTAGACTGGAGAGATTAAAGGGGATCCCGCATGGTCCAATCAAAACCAGACTAGATACAATATGGGACACGTGTTCTGGAGCAGTGGCTCTCAAAGCCATGACCTGCAGAGCAAAACAGTGTGAACCAAGCAGTAGGTGCTGGCGAGGTGGCTCCATGAGACAGCCTCTCCGGCTGGAAAGGCTGGAGAACACCTTGGCCTGGGGCATTCAGGTGGGTCCCCAGGACTCCAGTGGCTGAAATCACAGATGAGATTTGGCTCTGCAGGCGATGGGGAGGATAGCACTCTCCTGTTACAAGGGCCAAGGCCCAGCCAGCCTGTCTCTGCACACCTCTGTATCCCTCATTAAGGCAAGGAGACCTTGAAGCACTATGGGGAGGTGGATGGTAAAGGTTAGAAATACTGGGGTCTGGTGGGAAGAGTCTTCATGACAGCATGGCCCAGTGGTGAGGGCTCTGCACTGGAACTTAGGAAACTGGGTTTATACTACCAGCTCTGCCACTGACCTGCTGGGGAACCTTGGGAAAATCCTTTCACCTGATGCCCTTTCCACCTGGGTCTGTTTAAATTGTAAACTCTGAGGAGCAGGGTTTGTCTTCACTGTGTGTTCAAAGCCCAGCACAATGGGGCCACCAGATGCTGCTGTAATATAAATAACCACTTTGATATTCGAAAACCAGGGCAAAGGGAGGCCGGGGCAAAAGGCGACTAGCAGAAATAGAGACCCACGAAAGCCAAAGCTTTGGGAAACCCACAGGAACAGCTGGCTGTAAAACAGAGCATAGGACTGTGCCAAGCCATCAGGGCAGCCCTTAAAAATCAAACCACTGCCACTCTCAGAACCGCCCTAAGGACACTGGGGTAACGGGGGCAGAGCACAGCATTGAATTGGCCCCGCTGTGGTCAAACTGAGCACGTTAAATTAAAATTTTTTTTTAGATTAATAGAGATATCCCATCTACTAGAACTGGAAGGGACCTTGAAAGGTCAGTGAGTCTAGCCCCCTGCCTTTACTAGCAGGACCAAGTACTGATTTTTCCCCAGATCGCTAAATGGCCCCCTCAAGGATTGAACTCACAACCCTGGGTTTAGCAGGCCAATGCTCAAACCACTGAGTTATCCCTGGGGTCTGAGATCAGAACGCTGCATTTCCCCAAGGACCACTGTGCAGCAGTTCCCAGCTCAGGTGTTAACGAGGACGTAGGTCACCGATTACAGGGGGAACACAGAATCCTCCACTCACGCTTGGCAAGTGAGTAGAGAGGAAATAATTGAAGTTTTCAGATTTACTTATTTGTTCAATAGCTTGTGCTGGGACCAATCCTCCATCTCCCCGAAGAATGGCAACACTTCCAGAGCCTTTAATAGGACTAAGATTTGAGTCTTAATCTGGGATTTTAAACAGGGGGGAAGTTTTAGCTCATTTGTTTGTTTAAATACTTTTCGGTCCACCTGCAAAGTAGCTCTAGCTTCCAGGGCACTGAGGCTGAAACCCAGCTTGGCTTGTGCTTCACGTAGAGCAGGGCTGATCTCGGAGGAAAGGGGAACATGATTTAGCAGTGAAAGAGCCAGTTTTGGTCATCTCTGTCTTCCTGCTGAGCCGCTAGGATAGATACTTCACTGCAAAGAGAGAAAGCTGTCAACTTGATTTACAGGTAACATGAGACATTGCATGGTGCTGGGATCCAGTAGCAATCCAATTAAATTCTTGTTGATGCATTTGCATTAGTGTGTAAACTCTAAGCCAATCTATTATTTAAATGCACTGGGAATCATGTCCTCTCGTTATTAAAGGGGCTGAACTCATGTTGCATTAATAACAATAATAAATATTGTGGATGCTCAGTTCTAAAAATGATTCCAGGAGTTCTGAAGTCTTAGCAGGAGTTGGGAGTCTGAGAAGTTGACGATGGCTCAGTAGGACTATTCCATCACAGTGGGACAAAATCCAAGTGTTTAAAAATCTCTGCAAAGACCGAAGGTAGAATATGGAGGTTTTGGCAATCCATTTATAATAATGAAATCTCCATTATGGAGCTATGGCATATCTGGATCATGCATAAATAATTGCACAGATCTTCAGGGCCAAGTAACAAGCTGGAATAAGTGGGAGCAGTGGAATTGCATTGGCTAAATTCAGCAGGGACAAATGCAGGTGCATAAAAGCTGGTTGTGAAGTGGAAGGAAGCGGCAGAGCGGAGTGATCGCACCTGTTCTGGTATTCGGTGGATGTGCAGAATGAATGTAACTGGCACAGTGGGGAGGCAGAAGGGGAAACGCTAGGAGGAGGGTCGGATGAAGCAGTCGGTCCTGATTTACCCTGTTCCTTTGCTATTCTCAGAACTGAGCCACCTGCATGGCTTCTGCTGAAGTCAATGGGTTAGGTTACCTAGGGATGTTTTTACACTACCTACCCCAAGGCTGAACCATGGCTCACTGAACACATAGTTACACGTTCCCTGTCTGACACCATGAGTGGCACTTGTGGCTTCAAATAGCAACTGGGTCAGGAAGCCCAACACAGCTGGGCCTACCAACCTGGCTGCCCTTGCCCCAGCTTTTCTGTCACCCAGTTGCCAGTCATGCTGCAGCTTAGTTTAAAAGCACTAAATGGCAGGGTTTCCTTGCAGCTGGCCTGTTTAGAGCAGATTCCCAACTGGAGAGTGACGAGCAGCAACTTCTGCCCATTCATCCATTTCTGTCGTCTGGTCTGAAGTTCCTAACGTGCTCCACGAGCCTTCTGTGTCCCCCATGCTCATTCGCTGCCCCCCAGACTAGCCTCTACACGCCGGTCTGCCATTCGGCGTGTGATGGGGAATGTAAAGGGGGAGAATCTTTTCCATTGTCTTCCATGTCGCTATCAGATAGTGAGGGACACGGCCATGCCGCTCTCCTGTCCCGCTTCACTCTGCAAGGGGAACAGCCAGCCTGCTGCTTAGGTCCTTCCACACTTCTCGTAGCGTCTGATTTCCCTTTGGGGACACACTGCTGCTTGTGACTTATTTTAAATCAGCATCCGGATGAGACCTCGCTGTGTTTGTGAGAGGCTTAGTTGTAAGCAGCTTGTAGGGCAAAGCTGTGATTATTTGAGGCCAGGGGCCGGGGAGAGAGAGAGAGAGAAAGAAGAGGAAGCTTCTCTTTTGTTTTATGTGCTGCTCCTCAAGACCTGGTGGAGGGTTTATTCCTGGGAATCTGAGAAATGTTGATACATCAGTGGTTTTAATGCCTGGGCCTTTTTTTTTTAGCATGGAACCATTAAAGATGCCCTGCCCTCAAATATACCCTCTACATGCTACTGTAATACAAATAGACAATAATAATAGTAATAACAATAATGAATAATGCTCTGGTGGAAAACCAACTATCAAATCCTTGGAATGCTGTATTGCTAACCATTATGAAGAGTACAAGTTTCCCTGGGCAGACGTAGATCCTGGGCAGGAAAATTCTGATTCGAAATTTTAACACACCGGTCATTTTATGAAACAAACGGATGTAAAATTCCCAGCCCAATCAATCTCTATCCCGATCTCAGAGTAAATCTGGTAACTGAAGTCCTCTGCTATCACTATTAGAAACTAGTTGCACGTATCAAAATATTCTGCGCTAGCCAGCAAATTACAAGTAAATGAAAAATATTTGCTCAAATACAGATTAAAAAGGTCACTGGCTGCCGTATGAGATGATTCCCTGATGCAAGCATAGGGAAGATCTGGGGTGAGCAGGGAATCCTGTTGGCTGGAAAGACACTGCATTAAAGCTCAGTGAGAGGAGATGCAGACGAAGGCCAATTTAAGGAGTAAAAAGGAAATGAAGTGCAACCAAGAGCATAAACCTGAACCGGGTTGTGTGAGGGTGAAGTAGTTAGCATTGCAGAGGTTAATGCAGCCTTAAACCTTTCCGTCTTTCCTTTGAAGCTGAAAGTCAAAGGAGTCATGTTTTGCTCTCCAGTGAGTATAAATATTGTTCTAAGGAGCTGCATGCCGGCAGTAACTCCTGAACCACAAAGCTGATTTATGTCTGAGAGCAGTGAGGGACTGAATCTCTCTCCTCAACCCCTCTTGCTTTGCCTCAGCATCTCTCTCCTCCAGAAGCTTCCAGAAAGTGGGACATTTTCCTTGCCTTTTCCTTTGTTTGTTTTTGGTTCATATGCAGCCAAAGGAGGAAGAATCTGAACCACAAGTTCCTGCCATTCTTATTCAGAGTTATTATTCCTGTTGCGGTAGCATGGAGGGACCTCAGCTTGTCTCTGTACAGACAATCCCTGCCCCAGAGATTTTACAATCTAGGATTAAGGAGATACACAACAGGGAAATACACCACCATAGGAGTGCGGTGCACAAGGGGACTGTAAATCCTGGAATGTTTGCATGCACTTACAGGGGTCTCTGGCCACAGTGCCGCTTTAGATTTGGATACAGGTTCATTCTCCCTTCCAGGTTGACCTCAAAGGGCAGGAGAGATGCAGTCAGCTTTGGAGGTTCATTTTAGCCTCTCCTCATTCATGGCACAACACACACTTGTTACAAATAGTGTTTCCTATAAATCATAAACCCATAGACTTTAAGGTCAGAAGGGACCATTATGATTGTCTAGTCCGACCTCCTGCACAACGCAGGCCACAGAATCTCACCCACCCACTCCTGTATCAAACCCCTAACCTATGTCTGAGGTATTGAAGTTCTCAAATCATGGTTTAAAGACTTCAAGGTGCAGAGTGGCCCATGCCCTACGCTGCAGAGGAAGGCAAAAAACCCCCAGGGCCTCTGCCAATCTGCCCTGGACGAAAATTCCTTCCTGACCCCAAATATGGCGATCAGCTAAACCGTGAGAATGTGGGCAAGACTCACCAGCCAGACACCCAGGAAAGAATTCTCTGTAGTAACTCAGATCCCACCCTATCTAGTGTCCCATCACAGCCCATTCGGCATATTTACCGCTAATAGTCAAAGATCAATTAATTGCCCAAATTAGGCTATCCCATCATACCATCCCCTCCATACATTTATCAAGCTCATTCTTGAAGCCAGATATGTTCTTTTGTCCCCACTGCTCCCCTTGGAAGGCTATTCCAGAACTTTACTCCTCTGATGGTTAGAAACTTTTGTCTAATTTCAAGTCTAAACTTCCTGATGGCCAGTTTATATCCATTTGTTCTTGTGTCCACATTGGTACTGAG
Organism: Malaclemys terrapin pileata; assembly: GCF_027887155.1. Taxonomy (NCBI): domain Eukaryota; kingdom Metazoa; phylum Chordata; order Testudines; family Emydidae; genus Malaclemys; species Malaclemys terrapin. Next base: position 9,856,277 of record NC_071508.1, on the reverse strand, counting down.
CTTAAATAATTCCTCTCCCTCTCTGGTATTTATCCCTCTGATATATTTATAGAGAGCAACCATATCTCCCCTCAGCCTTCTTTTGGTTAGGCTAAACAATCCAAGCTCTTTGAGCAGTGCCGGCACTTCCACTAGGCGACCCTAGGCGGTCGCCTAGGGCGGCAGGATTTGGGGGGCAGCATTTTGCCGCCCTCGGCGGAAATTCGGCGGTGGGGGGTCCTTCCGCTCTGGGTCTTCAGCGGAAATTCGGCGGCAGGTCCTTCACTTGCTCCAGGACCTGCTGCCGAAGTGCCCCGAAGACGCGGAGCAGAAGGACCCCCGCTACCGAATGCTCAGAGGAGGAGCGCTGCCGCCTAGGGCGGCAAAAACAGTGGCGCCGCTCCTGTCTTTGAGTCTCCTTTCATAAGACAGGTTTTCCATTCCTCGGATCATCCTTGTAGCCCTTCTCTGTCCCTGTTCCAGTTTGAATTCATCCTTCTTAAACATGGGAGATCGGAACTGCACACAGTATTCCAGATGAAGTCTCACCAGTGCCTTGTATAACGGTACTAAAACCTCCTTATCTTTACTGGAAATACCTCACCTGATGCATCCCAAGACCGCCTTAGCTTTTTTCACGGCCATATCACATTGGCGGCTCATAGTCATCCAGTGATCAACCAATACTCTGAGGTCCTTCTCCTCCTCTGTTACTTCCAACTGATGCGTCCCCAGTTTATAACAAAAATTCTTGTTATTAATCCCAAATGCATGACCTTGCACTTTTCACTATTAAATTTCATCCTATTACTCCAATTTACAAGGTATTCCAGATCTTCCAGTAGGATATCCTGGTCCTTCTATGTATTGGCAATACCTCCCAGCTTTGTGTCATCCGCAAACTTCAATAGCAAATTCACACTTTTTGTGCCAAGGTCAGTAATAAAAAGATTAAATAAGACTGGTCCCAAAACCGATCCCTGAGGAACTCCACTAGTAACCTCCCTCCAGCCTGACTGTTCACCTTTCAGTATGACCCGTTGTAGTCTGCCCTTTTACCAGTTCCTTATCCACCTTTCAATTTTCATATTGATCCCCATCTTTTCCAATTTAGCTAATAATTCCCCATGTGGAACCATATCAAATGCCTTACTGAAATTGAGGTAAATTAGATCCACTGCATTTCCTTTGTCTAAAAAATCTGTTACCTTCTCAAAGAAGGAGATCAGGTTGATTTGGCACGATCTACCTTTTGTAAAACCATGTTGTATTTTGTCCCAATTACCATTGACCTCAATGTCCTTGACTACTTTTCCTTCAAATTTTTTTCCAAGACCTTGTACACTACAGATGTCAAATTAACAGGCCTGTAGTTACCCGGATCACTTTTTTCCCCTTTCTTAAAAATAGGAACTATGTTAGCAATTCTCCAGTCATACGGTACAACCCCTGAGTTTACAGATTCTTTAAAAATTCTTGCTAATGGGCTTTCAATTTCATGTGCCAGTTCCTTTAATATTCTTGGATGGAGATTATCTGGGCCCCCCGATTTAGTCCCATTAAACTGTTCGAGTTTGGCTTCTGCCTCAGATATGGTAATATCTACCGTCATATCCTCATTCCCATTTGTCATCCTACCATTATCCCTAAACTCCTCATTAAAGACTGAGGCAAAATATTTGTTTAGATATTGGGCCATGCCTAGATCATCCTTAACCTCCACTCCATCCTCAGTGTTTAGCAGTCCCACTTCTTCTTTCTTTGTTTTCTTCTTATTTATATGGCTATAGAACCCTTTACTATTGGTTTTAATTCCCTTTGCAAGGTGCAACTCTACATGGCTTTTGGCCTTTCTCACTTTATCCCTACATGTTCTGACCTCAACAAGGTAGCTTTCCTTGCTGATCCCTCCCATCTTCCACTCCTTGTAGGCTTTCTGCTTTTTCTTAATCACCTCTCTGAGATGCTTGCTCATCCAGCTTGGTCTACAACACCCGCCTATGAATTTTTTCCCCTTTCTTGGGATGCAGGCTTCTGATAGTTTCTGCAACTTTGACTTGAAGTAATTCCAGGCCTCCTCTGCCATTAGATCCACAAGTTCTTCAGTCCAATCCACTTCCCTAACTAATTTCCTTAATTTTTTTAAGTTAGCCCTTTTGAAATCAAACTCTAGTCACAGATCTATTTTTGTTTATCCTTCCATTTAGTTTGAACTGAATTAGCTCATGATTGCTTGAACCAAGATTGTCCCTTACAACCATTTCTTCTGTGAGGTCCTCACCACTCACCAAAACCAAATCTAAAATGCCATCCCCTCTTGTTGGTTCAGCAACTACTTGGTGAAGGAATCCATCAGCTATCGCATACAGGAAAATCTGAGCCCTATTATTATTACTAGCACTTGTCCTCCAGTCTATATCTGGGAAGTTAAAGTCCCCCATGATCACACAATTCCCATTAGTATTTACCTCATTAAAAACATTAAAGAGGTCTCTATCCATATCCAAATCAGATCCCGGTGGTCTATAGCACACCCCAAGCACTATCCCAGGGGAGGCTCTAGTAGCTTTCTTCCCCAATGTGATTTTTGCCCAGACAGACTCAGTCTTATCAATTCCATCCCTTCTTATTTCTTTACAGTCTACCTCATCATTGATATACAATGCTACTCTACCACCTTTGCCTTTATTTCTGTCTTTCCTAAACAACACATACCCTTCAATATATGTACTCCAGTCATGACTACTATTCCACCATGTTTCTGTTATCCCTATAATATCTGGTTTTACTTCCTGCATCAGTAGCTCTAGTTCCTCCATTTTGTTACCTAGGCTCCTCACATTCTTTACCCGATTAGGCACAGACATTCTTCTGCCAGTATCACCTATTAGATTGGTATCTATGCTACCCTTCCTCCTTATGTCCATTCTCCTACCCGTGGCTGTATCCTTTCTTACTTCGTTTTCTTCCCTCTCAATGTTAAAATCCAGCGTGGAGATTTCCTGGACATCTCCCAACCATCTCCCCCAAATTCCTCGTTTAAAGCTCTCTTAATCAGTTGTGCCAGCCTTCATCCTAGAAGTCTATTTCCCTCCCTACTCAGGTGAAGTCCATCCGAGAGAACAGTCCTCTATCCACAAATGCCTCCCAGTGGCCATACATCTCAAAGCCCTCCTTATAGCACCACTGCCTGAGCCATCTGTTGATCGCCATAATCTTGTCACACCTTTGTTGCCCTTCTCTAAGAACAGGCAGAATCCCACTGAAGATCACCTGAACCTCGATTTCCTTAAGCATCTTCCCCAGCCTAGCCTAGTCTTCCTTGATACGTTCCAGCAAGAATCTAGCCGTATCATTTGTTCCCATATGAAGGACAATCAGTGGATTCTTTCCTGCTCCCATTAGGATCCTCTTCAGCCTCAGGTCCACATCCCGTATCTTAGCACCTGGCAGACAGCACACCTTTTGTTCTCTGGATCAGCTGTGGTTACAGGCCTGTCTATTCTTTTCAGTAAGGAGTCTCCAATCTTGTAGACCTGCCTTTTCCTGGCGATGGTGTGATTCTCTGGTCTATCCCCTGTTCCCTCTGGCTGCAAGTCCTCTCGATTCCTATTCTCCTTTGCAATCCTCTGTAACCCATCCCGTATCCTCCTGGGGCTCATATTTGGTGTTGTTATCTCCATTGATTCTTCCCCTCTTCCTATAGGACTAGCTACTCTTCTCTTCTTCCTTGCCCTCCCACCTTCAGCGACCATCTGCTGTGCCCCTTCTTCATTTTCCAACTCTGCAAACCTGTTCCTGAGCTCTAAGAGAACGAGGCAGAGGAAAAGACGGGCTAGTGAAGGAGAAATAGTCACATGCGTCCACTGTCCACTTTCCTCACCCAGCAGTCTCCCCTCAGAGTTCTCTGGTCCTGCTTCCATCTGCGAGTCTGAGCTTTTCCCTTCAGCCTCCTCATGTCTTTGCTCCATCATCCGCTCAACCCCCCTTCTAAACTCAACCAGAGTTTCCACCTGCATCTCCAATCCTTGGATCGTTTCTTCCATCAGCTCTATCAGGGGGCACTTCATGCAGACGAAACTCTTTTCAGGTACCCCCTCCAGGATCATGTACATGCCGTAGCTTCCACATCCAGTCATCTTCATTGTGTCTTCCACTGTTTGGGTCACTACCGCTGCTGCCTCTGTATCTGTCATAGCCTTCCCACGTAAATCCTGTTAGTCCGTGAAACACAAACCAAACCAGAACACCACCACCCACAGCAAAACAAACCCCCAACGAGCACCAAAACACTGCCAGAACACCAGACACTCCCTTCACTAGCCTGTCTATTCCTCTGCCTTCCTCTTAGTCTTCCCCACAAACTCCCACTCAAACTCCCCTGTTTACAGCTCTGTTTGCTGGCTCCTGTGCTGCTGCAGCTGCAGCTTCTCCAGGATGGTCCAGGTCTGGGGTCTACTGAACGAACAAATCAATGGGGACTTGGAGGGAAGCCTTCCCACGGGAGACCCATCACCTGCGCCTTGCAAATACCGCAGGGAACAATCCTCCGTTCCCCCCGGGATGATAAATTTTGTGACCTAGCTGAGCTTTCCCACTTCTAACTTCCATGATCCCTGTGGCCACAAAGGTAATTTAACTTGCCCATGCCTCTTAGAGGGCAAGGTGCATCTCACCCTCACCTCTGGGGTGCTGAGCAGAGAATCTTATGGACATAAAGGATGTGACAATGTTCCTCCTCTATCTTGGTGGGTCCTGCGCTTATTGGTGGATTTTCTTGCCTCAGAGATTCACCATGTGGGTTGGGGAACAGCCCAGAGACCTTCCCCTCTGGAAGAACCCACAGTCCAGGTCAATTGGGAGGTTTGGGGGGAACCCAGGCCCACCCTCTACTCCGGGTTCCAGCCCAGGGCCCTGTGGACTGCAACTGTCTATAGTGCCTCCTGTAACAGCTGCATGACAGCTACACCTCCCTGGGCTACTTCCCCATGGCCTCCTCCAAACACCTTCCTTATTCTCACCACAGGACCTTCCTCCTGGTGTCTGATAATGCTAGTGCTCCTCAGTCCTCCAGCAGCACACCCTCTCACTCTCAGCTCCTTGTGCCTCTTGCTCCCAGCTCCTCACACTCCCACCACAAACTGAAGTGAGCTCCTTTTTAAAACCCAGGTGCCCTGATTAGCCTGCCTTAATTGATTCTAGCAGCTTCTTCTTAATTGGCTCCAGGTGTCCTAATTAGCCTGCCTGCCTTAATTGGTTCTAGCAGGTTCCTGATTACTCTAGTGCAGCCCCTTCTCTGGTCACTCAGGGAACAGAAAACTACTCATCCAGTGACCAGTATATTTGCCCTCTACCAGACTCCTGTATCCCACTGGTCTGGGTCTGTCACAAGTAGCAATTCAATGACTATTGATGCCGTCAATATTGTCCAAGAATAGGTGCAGATCTTTACCTCCACCCACCGGCAAGCTGCAAATCCAGCCCCGAGAAAGAAAAGCAGTTACGGAGCCTCATGAACATCAGCCAACAAGAGCCTGGGCTTGCCTCTCCTAGATTTGTGTGCCGTTTACGTGGAAGAGAGTGGGGTGGACTGTTGCTGCTTTTCACACCCAGTGTTCCTTCAGCTATTCCACTCACATGCCATGGGTCAGCCCTGCTTTCCCCACACTGCCCCCTTTGCACTCTCATCCAGGACAGGCTAGTCAGACAAGACTGAAGGAGCCGAAACAGGCAGCATCCGAGGGGCCTTGCATGAGGCATGAATCTTCATCGAACCAATCCAGAGTCATTACAGGGCTCAGCCTGGGAGGCTGCTCTGAGTGACTGAGGGCTGAATGCACAGATGAGCTCCTTGGGGGACAGTATCCTGACTAAGTGCTTCCCTACACCCGGCCCAGATGGCTAGATGTTTTTGCATAAATCTGTAGTTTCTCCTTCATGAATCACTGGTGGAATTTGCTCTCTGACTTCTATACAGAGCTGAAAAATAACAGGCGCCTGACTAGTGTTTGCTTATTTACTCATTCGCTCAGTATAGCCAAGGTTCCACAGAAGGTGCAGAACTTGAGTTCAGGAGCAAACACACGACCACCATTTCTCTATGCTGGTACTGTGTTCTCCAGTACCTCCTACCAGCTAGTCTTTCTGAGTTTTGTTCAGAAAGGTTTTAATATTTTGGAAGCGGTCCTTGTACTACTCTGGTATCTGCAGTATCTCCTCCCTCCGCCACCCCCACCCCTCCAATTAATGTGTAGGACAATGAGAGACTGAACAGAATAGTGATTGGTGCAAAGGAGAGACAAAAAATTGATAGTACCATGAGGGTGCATTAGAGATTGGAGGAGAGAGGAGAACTAGCTGGAACATTGTATTTTGCTTCGTATGGCCTAGGTTTGTCCTAGATGATCCCAGAATCATTAAAACGCTGTTAAAAAACATACTGCTATAATATTTGTAACAAACATACGCTTAAGAGAAGAAGAGGAAGCATACGCAGAAATTGATCTATCCTAGATACCTCCAGGGCCCAATTACTCTAGTATCTGAGCAGTTTATTTATTCATATAACACTCCTGTGAGGTGGGGAAGTATCATTACCCCTGATTTTTGGATGGGGAAACTGAGGCACGGAGCAATTAAGTGACTAGCGCCAGCTCACACAGAAAAACTCCAGCTCTCTGGAGTCCCTCTCCTGTCCTTCTCCACAAAACCATCTTCGCTCCCTCTTATAAACAAAATAGGGAGAGATCCTGTTTTGCATGTTTTATGTTCATAGATAGTGGGGAAAACAGTGCACAAATTATTTAAGCGGGCAGAAGATAATTAACTCTAATCAATCTGGTTTCTGCCCAGATTATAGCGCTGGAACAGCATTAATCTTACTAATTACTTAATTTTACGAACACAGTTTTCAATGAGTTCAACAATGCATTCAATGAATCCAGCCCTGAGTAATAGATGTAGTGTGATTGATTTTGAGTTGAAACACCCTTCAGTACTGCAAATGTTACCATTTTATTAATCAAATTATCACTTTTAGGGCATTTGAGCTGAAACTGCTCAGTCTCCAAGGGAAATCATTTTATTACACTAGTGGGTTATGCAGAGATTGAATTACAGAGTGTGTGACTTAAGGGACATAAAAAAAAATGAAGAATTTAGACTAAATTAACAGTCTCCCATATAAAGAGTTATTTAAGTTACTGGCTGAGCCTTTGTCTAGCTTGTTGGAGGCTCGCTTCTTCTGGAGAAGTCTGCCGTCATTTAGCCAGATGCCTGCCGCAGAGGAGAACATGCAACCAACAATGTTTTCTGTCCCCACCATCCCATTGCAGGCATAGCTGTTTGGGTGCAATTCCTCTGACACTCCCATCGTTTATTTTATGCCATCCGACCTGAGCCAGACTTCTAACTACGTCCAGGTGGTGAAGATTTGTACTGGAGTAGCAGCTAATGGTCCCAGTGGAGATGCGGCACTCAGTTGTGCTAGAGGCTGTACAAACGCACAGTGAGGGACAGAATCTGCAGAACTTACACCCTGAATAGGGAAGGGCTGGGAGGAGAAAAGAGGCAGAGAGACTTGCCCAAGGCCTCTCAGGGGGTCAGGACTGAACCCATCGAGTTGCAGCCCAGTGCCTCTCTCGTGGTACTTTTGCCACTGGCCCTAGTCTGATTGTAGCCACCTGCGTTTTGCCGAGTGTAAGTCAAGAAGCTGGGCGGAAAAACTTCTTGCCACTGATGAAAGTATCATATTCCTGCAGGTTTATGAGCGCATCAGAGACGTGTCAGGCCCCCACCCCGGGCACACTCACGCCCCACCATCCTGGCTCCAGAAATCTCAACTCTAGCAAGGTTAAAGACTGAAGACAGTTAATCGATGGGCTCATGGTCCCGTTTATGGGTACAGTTTAGCTTACCCTGTAAGGGTGAAACCCATCGCATGAGGGTGTTAGTAGGCTAGCCCTCTGTACAGGGCTGAATGTCACCCTCATGCTGACTAAAAGGAACCTGTTAAAAATGCCAGTGGGATTGTAATTTGTGGATAGACCTGACTGACTAAAAATCAAAGGCTGCTTCCCCTTCATCAGTACCTGAAGACCAGGGTGAGGGACCCGTTGGAAATGTTCTAGACAGGCAGGAAAGAGACCCCTGAAAGCTTCAGCTGTGACTGAGGTGCATGAAGTCTGAATGGAGAAGAAATTGTTGATCATATGTTCCTCCCAACAAGAGTGTTCCAGGCCTGTGGGCAAACCAAGCTGTATAAATCCCGTCTGGAGGCATCAGCTGCCATCTCTGCAGACATCAAACATCTCACTCTGTTATTTTAAGGCGCCCCAGCGTGCGAGTTGCTGGAATCTGGGGAAATGAAAAGGTGAGAATGCATTATTGATTAATTACTTAGTCATCTCCAAATGGTTATTGAGCACAGCTGTGACTTTGACAAATTACTTCTCAATTTTTGTGACTGATATGCAATTTGAATAATGCCGTTTTACTATGCTCCTGTCAGAGTGTGACATGGAATATGATTCTAGTGTCTTGCATAAGACAGCGGTGTCATGTTTAGGTAATTGATGATATTTGCAGATGGTTAGCTAAAAAATAATTAAACACTGTGATATTTCCTTTGAAAGGAACATTGGATTAATTAGTTGAGCTGAAAGTGAAACATCAACTTTCTGTTATAGCCACATTTAACAAGAAAGTCTTAGGCCACTGCTCTGCAAAGACTAGTGATAGCCTGAACCTACTGACACCAATTTATCTCATGCTCCACTCACAAACACCCACTGCCCTAGACCTACACAAACACACTTTTGCCTGGCTGCCTTCATTCACACACTGCATCTCCAGGCAAACATGCACCCACCCACATGTGCATGCTCACACCCACGGTGAAACACACACATGGGGGGGCCACCCAGACCAGTTCGGGGCTCTGTCACCACTTGCCCTGTATCTTCGGGGTGCCTATGGCTGAGATCCCTGACAGCAGGGCCCCACCCACAAGCCTAAGGTCTCGCCCTGGCTGCCAGCAGCCTAGTTAATCCTGGCAGGATGACACCAACAGCCCTTCCAGTCCCAAGGCTCCCCAAATCTAGGGTGACCATCTGTCCCGTTTTTAAAGGGACAGTCCCGTTTTTGGGGACTTTTTCTTATATAGGTGCCTGTTACCCCTCACCCCCATCCCATTTTTTCACAGTTGCGTTCTGGTCACCCTACCCAAATCCGTCCTCCCTGCGTTCTGAAGTACCAGACACTGGGACCATTCCCCTCTGGTTCCTCACCCTGAAAGACACAAAACCAGTCCCTCAGTTATCAGTTCACTCTGGCACCGACACAGTCTGCACATCAGACACCAGCTGGGGATAAATATCAATGAACAGGTTATTTAATAGAAAACCAGGGATTCCAAGGTGGAATAGCCAGGGAAAGCAAACCTAGACACGGGGTGCAGAGAAAATAAACACGAAGCCGCAACCTCAGGTGCTACCCTTCATATTAGATTAAAATTTTATTTCTAACACTAGTTACCTATTGCCTTTGAACAGTTTCCCAGTATACTCCTTAGTTATGGGGGGATCCAGCATTCTCCGACAGATTCCTGCCTAGAGGCTGTCTCTCAGTTTCTGGATGGATTTCATTTCACTTCCAACCCCTTCCATTTTAAAAGGGTTGACAGGTTTTTTCTTCAGACACTGTAGATCTTCAAAGTGGGAAATTCCCACTTGTCTCAATGGCTTTCCATTAACTTTAATGGTCCACCATTGTCTTTTCCTGGGTTGGACAATGGAGGGGTAAAAAGCAATAGAGGGTCCTGTGGCACCTTTAAGATTAACAGAAGTATTGGGAGCATAAGCTTTCATGGGTAAGAACCTCACTTCTTCAGATGCAAGTAATGGAGGGGTACTTACACCTGGCTTGGGAGGTGCCCCTCCCTGCTTGATTGCTTCACCACCTGTTGGGAGGTGGTGTTAAAGTCATAGTACAGATTATAAGCACAGTTTTCTATATACACAAATACACAGGTTTCAGAGTAGCCGCCGTGTTAGTCTGTATCTGCAAAAAGTTACAAATACACAGATACATAACCATAGTCTGAATACATATTGAATAATGACTATCGTGTTCAGAACATTACAAGCTTTCATAGAAGACCTCACACGATACACTTCCATAACACAATAATACAGTTTGCAATCAGTTCAACTGCTCATTTTGGGGGGGGTTAAACCTTCTGTTCTCTCCTTGGGATGCCTGGACCTGATGTTATAACATGGAACTTGCTGAATTCCTTGGTGTGATCAGAAAGCAGGCATCAGCCTTTGAATTCTCTTGCGGATCAGGTAATGTTTAGGGTCAGCGAGTGTAGAGGCAGCTGCTGTGAGTGTCAGAAAGTCTGAGCTGGGAGAAGGAGGAGCTGAAATAGAAGTTGCAACCAAGAGCCCCAAGCCCTTTCATTAAATACTGTCTCACTCTGTAAATAAACATCTTTATTCCCAGTACCTCAAAAGATGAATAGCTGATCTCACACTCCTAGCAAACAGCATAGGGCAAAGTATGCTGAAGCCCATTACCTGCCACTTCAGGAGCTCAGGAAGTCTTTCACTTCTAATTGCATGGGATGCTGAAGGAGGTTGATTCCTGCCAGAACATCCCCGTGGTGTATGGTTCCCTTTAACATACAGGGCTGCTCTGAAAAGTGACGTGTGTGAGTCAGCCCCACAGAGCCAACCTAGCTACAGGAGAGGGAGGTGGACTCTCCTCTTCCTGCTTTTTAACTCTGGAAGCAAATGTAGGCTGAAGACTCGACTCAGATGCTCGAAGTATTCTGGCTCATCCTTGTGCATGACAGGCTGTGTCTGTACCAGAGAGCACTCCAGGAGGTGATTTGAAGGCGGATGGTCACATGGCTGCCTCTTTAAACTATTCTAGAGAGGAAGTAGGTCATAAGCCTTAAAAATGCTTGAGCATGTTTTAAATAGACCTTGGTAACTCTCCTGCCCAGTGGTCTCTTTGGCAGAGGAGTCTTGGGAGAGTTTCCTCTGGCAGATTTCAACTGTCTAATGTCCCAGCACTAAATATTTAGGAAAATGAAACAGGAAAAAAAATCTCCCAGCCAGAAATAACTTTGCTTGTTCTTAAAAATAACTGAATCCCATGCAAGCCTGATGTGATGCAAGTTTTGCCTTAGCCCTTGCCTTGGCTCTCTTCGATTTGTCATCCCAGGCCTGATTCCGCTGGCTGGTTCACTAATCAAACTAACGAGTTTCCATTGGGGAGGAATGTGAGATGCCATGGTAATAAGAGTGGATAATCATTGTGTTGTGTGTTAAGGCATCATCTTGATGGGGAGACTCATCTGTTGTTCTTATTAAGGCAGGGGAGAGCATGTATTTTAATGCTTTGATTATTTTAATGTCCTGTTTACCCAGCTCTAACGTAACAGCAAACAGGGCTGGTGGTGACTCCAGCCTGCTGGATCTCTGCAGTGCAGAACGCCACCTCTCCAAGCGGAAGGGACTTGGGGTCTGATTTCCATTTTTTATTTCAGTGGGAGTCAGGTTCCTAAATACTTTTGAGGATTTGGTTCTCCATCCCTCCATCTCAGATTCCTAAGGCTGAACCACCTGCCGGAGAAGTTATCAGGGGCTGCAAAGGGATCGCAGAATCCTAAACTCAGCTCTTGAGAAGTAAGTAAAGGGGAAGACAAGTGATGCTAACAATATTGGGTAGCTCATCATGCACTGATTTACTCCTACAGAGTGTGTGAGCACTTGACTTCAAATTATACCGTTACCTGTTCTGCTACTTGCTACTTTGGGTGAGAGAGAAAAACACCTACAGCCTCAGTTAAATTGTCCTGACTAGCTAGCTCTGTATCAGTAAGTCTAATGATTATTTTTAACCCTTCAGCTCACACTTACCATTCAGTATGGTGCCTTTCCTACTCAGACTGGGCTGACAAGCAACGTGCATCTGGGGTGCTGCTTTAGGACACATGAAACATGGTTCTGTGTGTGAGTGGGTGTGTGAGAGAGAGAGAGAGAGAGAGATTCCTGAGGCCAACTCTCCCTAGCTCTTTGAGGGCTTCCTTTTCCTCAGGACAGTTTCATCAGAAAGGAATCAAATGAGGGGGCTGGGAGGGAAGCTAAGTGATTTAAAGTGCCAGACTTGTCAGGGCTCCAGATGAAATAAATACGAAGAAGAGTGAAAACTGCAGTCTGTTCTGCAAAGATAGGCTCAAACTGCAGTGTCATTATATCACTGAGTGCAGGGTAGGGAAATTAGATTGGGCTGCAGCCAGAATGGATAAAACAGGCGCTCCCCTCTATTAGGATGTTCAGGGTGTACAAACATTATATTTACTTCAGTGTCTAATCTGGCGGTTATTCACTCTTCAGGGTTTAAATTCAGGACCTTTCCATCAATTTAACCACTTGGGCTATAATAACGAAGGCTGAAAAAAACCTGAGTTCGCATAGGATCATTACCATTAGAGATGGGAAGAGCCCATAGGGCTCATGCCTTGGTCTGTGGGGTGTTGGGTGCCCTTAGGTCCCATTGATTTGCAGCAGTGGGTTGACATTCCATTAGTTATCAAACTAGTGTCCAGTTTTGAGCCCCCCCCACTACAGAAAGAATGTGGACAAATTGGAGAGAGTCCAGCAGAGGGCAATGAAAATGATTAGGGAGCTGGGGCACATGACTTATGAGGAGAGGCTGAGGGAACTCGAGTTATTTAGTCTGCAGAAGAGAACAGTGAGGGGGGATTTGAAAGCAGTCTTCAACTACCTGAAGGGGGGTTCCAAAGAGGATGGCTGTTCTCAGTGGTGGCAGATGACAGTACAAGGAGCAATGGTCTCAAGTTGCAGTGGGGGAGGTTTAGGTTGGATATTAGGAAACACTATTTCACTAGGAGGGTGGTGAAGCACTGGAATGGGTTACCTAGGGAGGTGGTGGAATCTCCATCCTTAGAGGTTTTTAAGGCCCTGCTTGACAAAGCCCTGGCTGGGATGATTTAGTTGGGAATTGGTCCTGCTTTGAGCAGGGGGTTGGACTAGATGACCTCCTGAGGTCCCTTCCAACCCTGATATTCTATGATTCTCTGATCCTGCATCCATCGATGCCAAACGCAAACCTGCACCTGCTCTTTGAACCTGCGGTGAATCTTCTGGGTGAAATCGTGAACCCACTGAAATCAATGGGAGCTTTGCCATTGAGTTCAGTGCAGCCAGGATCTCACCCCCTGGGCCTGTGGCCCTCTCTGGAGCAGTACTCTGAATCTCTGCACGTTGAGGCTTCATGCACCATGCATCTGCGGTGAAGTCTTGTTCTTCAGCTCACCCTTCCCTGCCACTTGGCACTAGACCCAGGAACCAAACTGCAGTTTCAAAAAGGAAATGCTCTTACCATCCTTTGCAGGACACCGAAAGATGAACCAGCTGTAGTTGCTGTATTTGCTAGTCCTTCACCCTCAGTACTGGCCAGTTAATCTTTCCATCCGTAACCGTTAGCAATCTGAGCGCAGGACAACTGCCCCCCAGCTGGACTGACGGAGTCTAACAAATAACCTCTGGGATAACAGAGAACATTAGACACTGCAAAAGGCCATTACTGGAGACCAGAAGGTGAGGGGCCTCATAAAGAACAATTTCACACTATTTAAACAAGTCCCTGCTGGCTGACCTGCATGACTCCTTGTTCTGGTAATAGCTACAGGGACACTGTTGCTTTTCTACCTCTATGAAAAAAAAACCCTTTGCCATGAAAAGTGATTGAAAATGAGGAATGTCTGAGATGCCCTGTCTCAGTCCATGCTTAGAGTAAAGGGAAGAGCCATGTGAAGTAACAATTAGTCTTGTTCACCAGTGTCACCACATGTATTCAGTGCCTCCGTACTTCAATGTATGTTAGAACCCAGTTGGACCGAGGAAGCAGACCACAGTAACAAAACGCCTTTTTGCATGTGTCCTCTAGCCTGCTATCAATGCCTGGAGTCACCCATTCTCAGCACCTTTTTCAGTGAGCCATCTGACGGCCCGGCATAATGCAGAGCATTGGTAGCAGCGGAGCAGTGCTGAGACGGGAGAGCCGGCCCGGCTGGCATGTCGGGGACATGTTTGTTGGGTAGCTGGGAAGTGTGAGTCAAGGCCTGGAGGTGCAAAGGAAGAAGAGGGGCTGTGTTGAAGGAGGTGGTCTATAATACAGAGTAAAATGATGGATGGAGCCATCCCAGGCCACACTCCTACTCTCCACTGGGAAATCCAGACCTGCTCTCTAGGTGCCACATCTTTTCTTCCTGCCTCCAAATATCTCCTCCTGAGTCACCTCTCGTTCCCGTGTGTCACATGGGTACTCAAGGCCTGATTTGGATCTCGCTTACATTCGTTTCACATGTGTGACGCTCCACTAACATCCACACTGATTCACACAGGCATAAGGTAAAACAAGAATCAAGCCTCTAGCTGGACATCCCCTGGCCTGACATTCACTCTGGTTCTGTGCTCTGGGTCTCCAGCAGTGAGCCTGAAGTGTTCATTTCTTCCCAAAGTCCTCAGGTGACCTGCACGCCAAGAGAGGAAAGAGCCTGGTAGTTATGGCACAGGACTGGGACTCAGGAGAGCTAAATTCAAGTCCTGTCCCTGCCACAGACTCTGGGTGACCTTGGGCTGATCAGTTAATCTCTCTGTGCCTCAGTTCCCCAACTGGAGCTAATAATCCTGCCTTTCTCCCACCCTTTTCTGTCTCATCTCCTTAGACCATTAGCTCTTCGGGTCAGGACCTGTTTATGTACAGCGTGCAGCACAATGGGGCTTGACTGTGCTCAGGGACTGCGTGTGCTACTGTGGATATTCCTAATCATAATTTCAGCCTTTAGAACTCGGCCTCTAGGAGCTCCATTGGGACCCAATAGCTTAGTGCAAAATAGAGGAGAAACACAAGAAAATGTTTATGAGCCCGTTTTAGTTACTCTGCCAAAGTTTAAACAAACACACCCTCTTCCTGGGCCTATAGCCAGTCGTCCCCTCTCATTGCCTTCACTCACCTTATTTACTATTAATTTGCTACTCTGCTACTTTGCATCTTATTACTTTGTCAAAAGTTAAGCTGGCCTGCAATTAATTCCCTTGGTCGTCAGTGTTATCAGGTGGTTGGATCAGACAGATAAGGACACCTGGTAGATGGATACATATTTTTCAGGACAGATCTGATGGTAAATGCCATATTTATAATGTTTCCAGTTTTGTCAACTAGATTGCCAATAGTGTCAACTTTACAAATCACATTCAATGGTTTTGAGGGTTTTTCTACCCACTCCTCCGTTAGCTTAATAATTTATTTTTAAAACAATTTGGCTCTACATTCTAATTGGAAACATGTCTCTCCCGCTGCTCAGTGTTGCATTTACAATTTCACGTGTTTAGCAAACTACATATTTTTAATTTTCACATTTGTTCTGTGTGTGGAGTTCTATTTAATGCTCTTGCTCCAACTGCAGGCGTTAATAATTTGACTGCTAAAAATGCAGTTGAGTGGAAATTCATTCCAATGCGAGCTATTTCTGCAAGTTTGATTGACTTTTGTTAGCACCTTTTTCACTTGAGACTTTGACTGGAGTATTGACATTCTGAAGTTCTCTGCCTGGAGTGAACAATTATTGACAGTACACAGGGAAAGGGGAATTTTAAAGGTGACAAGACTAGTAATGAATATTTTAACTGCTTTGCTGGAATAAATTCAGCTTTAATGAAACAAACCAAAAACAATGGCCTTGTGCCAAATGAAAACAAGTGACAGAGCCCGGCATGAGATAATCGATGTGGGGAACGCGAAGTTCCGACAGCGAATATTTAAAGAACCAACACACTTCAGATAGCAATAAGTTATGGCCTTCAGGTTGTCTCACCCTAACAGTTACCACATGTAAAGCGGATACCATTTGTTGCTTTATTTGCTCTGCAAATATTAATTTTTGAGGGGAAAAACATCCTTTGCAGAATCGGCTTTTCTGTACACATTGGTCAAAGCTTTAAAATGGAAAAGGGGTGTGGCTGTATGTGTGTGTATGCGTATGCGTTTGTGACCCAGCCATTGAGATCAGCTGAGGTGCATTTCCCAGCTGTCCCAAGAGACCTGACTATCTGAGAGCAGGGAAGAGGACATTTTCAGTGGCGGTCTTGGACTCTTCTACTCACTCTGCTCATTATTCTGCTGGAGCATGAGTCTGACATCAGAGCATGGTGAAAAGTTCCTTGGTTCGCTCGGTGATGGCCTGGCTTTCAGAAGGGCTGAAGACTAGCAGTTCCCAGTGAAATCAGTGAGGTGTGAATGCTCAGCTCCTCTGGCCATCCAGCAAGAACTAGGTGCAGGGCGGGTAAAGGAGGCTGTGGCAATGACGTCTTATCATTAACAGGCAGGCCCGGCTTCTGCGTTTGCTCACACGGAATAGTCCTTTACTGGAGCGGGATGTGAAAAGGGATCCAGGAAGGAGGGTTAAGGATAGTAAGAAGGAACGTATGTGAGTGTGGCATAGCTGAAGTGTATCAAGCACAGACCACAGGACAGAGGATTTAAACACAACTGCTTCTGCATCGCCATAACCAAGGAAGGAAGCATCATTGCTCAGAGGCTGCCCCTTGCTGGGAAATTTTGTGTCCTGGAAAATATATCGTCTATTCATGGCAGTAACGAGTTCAGCCCGTATAACTGGAAATCCTCATGCGTTTGTGGGAGTGGGTGGTGTTGTGACATGTTTGCAGGGTAGGGGTCTTCGTGGATCTTGTAGGCACAGCTGGGGTTCTCCGCCTCTGGGCAATCTTTTGAAAATATCACTATTGGGTACAGTCTTCTCCACTCTAAAGCCAAAATCCCTTCTCTTCCTAGAGCGAGAAATTCTTTGACTTCTGTGATTTAGCAGCCTCCAGACAGGGGGCATCTCTCTGGGAGATGGAGGAATCACAGCAAACTTCGTTTCACTGGGGCTGGAATTTTAACACTAGGTTTCCAAGGGCCCTGTCCAGAATCTCACGCATGCTGGCATGTTCCAAAGTGCTGAGGAAGACCAGGCCCCAATCTCCAAGGGGGAAGGTGCCTTTGAAAGTGTGCTCATGACAGTCAGGAGAACGTTGTTGCGGGGCTAAGCAGAATGGAGGCAGGTTCCCTTTCGCATGGATAGGCCACCTAGCATGACCGCTCCTACCACTGGTGCCTCTTCAGTATTGGGGATACAAGCAACATACCTCAATGTCAAGAATTGGAGGGGAAGAAGAAATCAGCCCCTCTAAAAAAAGAGCCATTGTTATTTAGGGAGGGACCAGGGGACTGGAAATCAGGTTTCCTCCTCTATTAGTCAGTATTTGTGCTGGTTTTAATTAGTTTTGATTGCAGTTTACAAATGTAAATGCATCTCCCTTGACATCCTCCTCACATCCTGGAAATCTGAAATGAGTGTTTAGAGCAACAGCATCCGTGAATCATGCACAGTAAGAAAAACAAACAGAGAGGATCCCAGTGCATGCAAACCACCATCACAACTGCCAGCACTCACCTCCCTGTTGGTAGACACAGCAGAGAGGCTAAAGACTGAGTGGCTCATGCAGACTAAGCTACCCTGGACCACCGGTTCCTAGAAGGTACATTGGTGGATGGGGCAGTGCATGCAGAAGTTTGCATGCCTGTTCTATGATTCACTATTGCTGCAGAAGATGGAGATGAACAAGATTGATGAGGTTATCCAGCTGTGTCCCTGCAAATGCAGGATTGTCCATAGAAAGGGCCTCAGGGCCAGCATCTTTTGCCTGGACTGTATTTACCATCGAACAAGTAAAGGAAATAGAGTTTGCTAAATGTGTGAAATTGTTTTCAATTTCCCCTTCACCTCCCTGCTCCAGGGTGGCTCATCATTAAATGCGAGGAAAGTGGTTTTTGAGGACGGTGAAATTAATGAGGCTTCACTTAAAAATAAAATAGCAAAGGGCAGATATGCAAAAGCTGCAATTTTTGCTGCACATCGGACTTCTTTAATGTAGCTGCACGTTCAATTTCCTCCCCTCGTAGTGTCTCAGACTATCCAGCGCAAAGTCACCCCAGCGTAAGTCCATAAGAAGTGAGGAGTTTACACCAGAGGTGAATCTGGCAAAACAGTCTTAGTTAAAATACAAAAGGAAACACAAATATGAAACATGGCTGCCTTTATCTGAAAGAGTCTCTGATGAACTCCAATAAATTAAAAGGGGAGGAGAGCCTTGAGAAGAGAAATCAATCTCTGTGTTCCTTCAAGTGTCTGATACTCTGGGAACCAGTCCAAGGATCAACTCTTCAGCCGCGGTGAGGTGTGCAGGAGTATTGGCTGAGGAGTATTGGCTGCCCCATCGTGCAGACCTTATGCCTGGCAGGAGGAATCATTTCATGCTGAATATTCTGTCTCTTGATGATGCTGAAGTCCTGCCCCGACACATCTCCAAAAAGAAATGTCTCAATAAAAGAAGATTTGCTGCCATCGGTTCCTCCGTTCATGCCCTGGAGCACTTGGGATACCTTGGTCAAACTGTGAACATGATTAATCTCGCTGAGAGCTTCCCAGAGCTACTGATTCCTTTGCTGCAAGAACGGCATTTGTGCCACAGAAGAAAATGTAGCGTTTCTCCATTATTGTTATTATTACAGGAGTGCCTAGAGACCCTGACTGAGGGAAGGGGCCCATTGTGCCAGGCATTACTCACACAGTCTCTACCCCAAGAGCTTACAATCTAAACCAGGGGTCTCAAACTCACATGATGATGAGGGCCACATGAGAACTAGTACATTGGCCCTAGGGCCGCATTACTGACACCTCCCCCCGTGCCGCCCTCTGCCCCGCACCCACTCTACCCCTTCCATGAGGCCCCGGCCCATTCCCTGCCCCCATTCCAACCCCTTCCCCAAAATCCCCACCCCAACTCCGCCCCCTCCCTGCCCCCAGGGGATACAAGAGAGGTGTGGCAGGGGCTCAGGGCAGGGAGTTGGGGTCTGGGATGCAGGAGGGGTGAGGGGTGCGGCAGGGGGTCAGGGTGTAGGAGGGGTGCGGCAGGGGGCTCAGGGCAGTGGGGGGAGCTGTGCCGGGTGGAGCAGGGGATTCAGGGCAGGGGGTCAGAGTGCAAGGTGCGGCATGGGGCTCAGGGCAGGCAGGCAGGGAGCCTGCCCTGCCCCCGCTGCGCGTCAGGCCCGAGCTGCTCTAGGTAAATGCGGGGGGAGGAGGGGCGCCGCGAGGAGCTCGCAGGCCACAGAAAATAACCCCGCGGGCCGCATGCGGCCCCCGGGCTGCGTGTTGAGACCCCTGATCTAAACAGACAAGACAGATGAACAGTGGGAGGGGAAACCACTCACCCAAAGTCACGCAGCAGGGCAATGTGAAAGCCAGGTCTCCCAGAGCAGAGCCTAACACCACAGCATACTGCCTCAATAGAACTCACACATTTGCACGGGAGCGAAAGCCAGCCATTCACACAGCTAAGCAGTTAATAATGTGACAGACCCAGACCAGTGGGGTACAGGAGTCTGGTAGAGGGCAAATATACTGGTTACTGGATGAGTAGTTTTCTGTTCCCTTAGTGACCAGAGCAGGGGCTGCACTAGAGGAATCAGGAACCTGCTAGAACCAGTTAAGGCAGGCAGGCTAATTAAGACACCTGGAGCCAATTAAGAAGAAGCTGCTAGAATCAATTAAGGCAGGCTAATCAGGGCACCTGGGTTTTAAAAGGAGCTCACTTCAGTTTGTGGGGGGAGTGTGAGGAGCTGGGAGCAAGAGGTGCAAGGAGCTGAGAGTGAGAGGGTGTGTTGCTGGAGGACTGAGGGATACAAGCGTTATCAGACACCAGGAGGAAGGTCCTGTGGTGAGACTAAGGAAGGTGTTTGGAGGAGGCCATGGGGAAGTAGCCCAGGGAGTTGTAGCTGTCATGCAGCTGTTACCGGAGGCAGTATATACAGCTGCAGTCCACAGGGCCCTGGGCTGGAACCTGGAGTAGAGGGTGGGCCTGGGTTCCCCCCAAACCTCCCAATTGACCTGGACTGTGGGTTCTTCCAGAGGGGAAGGTCTCTGGGCTGTTCCCCATCCCACATGGTGAATCTCTGAGGCAAGAAAACCTGCCAATAAGCGCAGGACCCACCAAGATAGAGGAGGAACTTTGTCACAATAAGCAGTTTGCAAAGACGGGCCCCACCCATGATACACATTCCCCTGGCATCCAATGATCTGACTGCACTCGGGTCTAGCAGGCTTCTTACCGCCCTGGCAAGTGACAGCAAGGGCCGTGGCAGTGCAAATAGCCCCTTTCCTGCCACCTACCATTGTTTCTTTCCCCCCTGCCCACAGGATGCAGCCCCTGGTGCGGGGGTGGAGAGGATAGCCACCTAATGCCCATTGGGAGAGAGACACCTGTCCATCAGGAACTGAACCAAGACCACAGATCTTCTGCTTCTCTAAAGAGCTGTCAGCTAGTAAAATTGGCCACTCCCATGTGGGGACCAGATTTGGAGCCAGCGGCTTGACCGTGAACGGTTCCGTATTCCATTCCTAATCTCCCAAATTGTAGCTGGCCCCAGGCTGGCTAGCCTCCTTTTCTGGATGTGACTGAGTCTTGCTCTGGGCAGCGTGGACTAGGGAAGTGTCCTACCAGGTCTTGGTCATCTTGCATTTGTTTTCTTGAATTCTGTGGGCAGTGGCTGGCAGTTTGGCGAGACAATCGTTTGGCTTCCAGAGTTTGGCACGTTTACAAGCTGGCCTATATGTCAGTTAGCGGTAACTCTGAGCAAGTCTCTCTCGATGCACAGTTAGGGCACCAAGCAACCTTAACTCTGCCCTGTAGTAACAAAATGAGGGGAGGAAAATGGGGGAAAAAAATAGTTTAATCTCATCTGGGATCATAAATACTGAAATTCCTTAATCCTGCTCACATGGTATCACACACATGGTTTCACTGCAGGGCAGAGTTAAGGTTGCCTCTGGGCCCTAACTGTGCATTTCCATCCCTCAGCATATTTGAATTTCTTCTAAGTATAACCTTAGATCTGAATTTCCTGGGTTGATAATGTTTTGTTTAGGGATAATTACAAACATCCCTGTAATGTATTTTGCACTCAATTACTGATATGTACTCTCAAGCTTAACCACATCTTAACGTCGCTTTTGTCTGGGAACACGAACACACACACCCAGGACCACGGACATGCCGCTGTTCCAGAAGAAAGCCATTTGTTCCCTTTCTCGTGAGGAGGGGATTCCTTGGTGGTTGGGACCTTTGCTTTGCTTTGGGAGTTGCTCAGATCCTCCATCAAACTAAGGAAAGGTTCCTTTCCGCGAGGTTAATACATTTGATTCACCACCTACAGGGATATCATCTTTCTTATTAGTGTTTGCCATCATACCATTTAATTAAGGTCACCCAGGGGGCCTGTAAATGACATCTTAATTAATAGCCTAAGATCTCTGCCAGCCAGTCCTGCTACAGAGGCAATGCCCAAAGAGGAGGGAGAGAGAGAATAGAGGATATACACACCTGCAGTTATTAGTCAGCGGAGGAAAGACTACATGTGCATGTTCTAAACAAATCCAGTGCTCCACTTAGGAAGGAAAAATCAATTTCACACATACAGAATGGGAAAAGACTGTCTAGGAAGGAGTACGGCAGAAAGGGATCTAGGGGTTATAGTGGACCACAAGCTAAATATGAGTCAACAGTGTGATGCTGTTGCAAAAAAAGCAAACATGATTCTGGGATGCATTAACAGGTGTGTTGTGAGCAAGACACGAGAAGTCATTCTTCCGCTCTACTCTGCTCTGGTTAGGCCTCAGCTGGAGTATTGTGTCCAGTTCTGGGCGCCGCATTTTAAAAAAGATGTGGAGAAATTGGAAAGGGTCCAAAGAAGAGCAACAAGAATGATTAAAGGTCTTGAGAACATGACCTATGAAGGAAGGCTGAAAGAATTGGGTTTGTTTAGTTTGGAAAAGAGACGACTGAGAGGGGACATGATAGCAGTTTTCAGGTATATAAAAGGGTGTCATAAGGAGGAGGGAGAGAACTTGTTCACCTTAGCCTCTAAGGATAGAACCAGAAACAATGGGTTTAAACTGCAGCAAGGGAGGTCTAGATTGGACGTTAGGAAAAAGTTCCTAACTGTCAGGGTGGTTAAACACTGGAACAAATTGCCTAGGGAGGTTGTGGAATCTCCGTCTCTGGAGATATTTAAGAGTAGGTTAGATAAATGTCTATCAGGGATGGTCTAGGCAGTATTTGGTCCTGCCATGAGGGCAGGGGACTGGACTCGATGACCTCTCGAGGTCCCTTCCAGTCCTAGAGTCTATGAATCTATGAATATAGCTACTGCCAGTTTTTAGAAGCGTTGTGATCAGACAAGTATCTATACATACAGCCACTCAGGAGAGACCTTATACAAGCATGCTCATTCCCACAGGTGTAATGAGCGCCACAGATCTCAGGACCAGACTTTCTCCAGGCACCATGGAGAAAATCAGCAAATGAGAAGAGTGTGGAAAGATCAGTGTGAGAGGATTAGCACATGGAATGTACTAGCAGGAGCTGTGCACTGTCCTTCTGTTTTCTTCCTGATACCGTAACCAGGTGGCAGGTGAGATACAGTATGTATTGGAACCAGGTGTGGGGGAACTGAATGAGTCAGTAACGAGAGACCTGACAGCCTTCCCCCAAAAGTCATCCCCAACCCTTTGAGGTTCAAAAAATGAGTGGATAATGCTTGCTTAAAATTAAGGTCACAGTCACATAATTTGCAGCCCTATGCCATATAAATGAAATGAGCTTGAAATCAGCTATAAATCATACCAGGCCCCAGAGGCTGAGTGACAATGGCAGGTTAAGCCACCAGGTAGACGTGGGGATGTCCGCCTCCACTACACAACCTCGAGCGTGAGTTGCGTCACTAAGGCTTCTGCGTTATTCCCACATGTGCCCTGTCAGCTGTTAGAAGAGGTGGCACTGAAGTGCACAGGGGTCTGGTAGCCGGGAGTGCTGCTAGCCAAGCATTTAAAGGCAGGGAGAGTCCAGACTTACATACTCCATCATAGTATTTACAAAGCATGGGATAATACAGATGCCATCTCACTGGCTCATCAGTGTTGTCCTGCCAGGGCCTGCCAAAGGGCCTGGAGAAGAACAAACCCACCATTACGTGGCCAGTCTCAGTGCGGGGCTTGGCGCACAGCTGGGACCTTTGTATTTATTGTTAGTGCAGATTTGATAAATGCAGATTTTCACTCAGCATGGCTTGCAAAGCAGAGCCATGAGTTGTGTGTCACAGCTAAATCCATCCACCATTTCCCGAACAAATGCAGGAAATGGATGTTCTAGCACCTGACCAATCCGTTCAATGTATGAGATACAGTTACATGACTTGCAATTCAGTGGTGTAGCCAAATGCATCTCTCTCCTGATTTATTACTCAGCCTTGTGACGTATAGTTCTGAGACAACCTATAACTCAGTCCCATCACTTATTCATCAGTGACACGGAACTTGGATAACTCAGGAATAACTTCAGAATTAATTGTGTTACTTATAAAGTTACTGACATGACTTATAAATTGCCATATGGTCAATAAATCAGTGAGACACCTGAGAAATCCATCAGATTTTTTTTTTTTTTTTTTAGTCAGAAACTTGATGGTCCTTATAAATCAAGCATTTGAACATTACATTATTTGTACGTTTAACCTGCACTTTGAAAACAACTGTAGTGGGGAGAATGTATATTCGCCATATATCCACCCCAAAATGTTCAGCAGGGTTAAATAAAACAAGAGCAGAGGGAGAGAAACCTGCTGAGGAAAATAGATACAATTCCAGATAAGATCTGAGAGCAGTGGATACGGTGGCTGGGTAACATATGGCTGGGTAGGGTGCTTATGTGGTCTGAGTTTTATTCTCAGCCTAAATACTGACACCACTAGGCCTTGGACAAATCAGTCACTGAACTTTTCTGCCTCCGTTACAATGGGTTGGATTCTGTGCTGCTGTACAAGACACGTATCTATTGTCTTCGACAGAACATTGGGCCCGTTGTAAAGTAAGGCTAAGAGTATTATTCACTTAGCTCCCATGAGGATTAATTCGTTAGCTAGTGTTCTCTGCAGAAGGCTTTCCAGACAAAGTGCTGTAGTATACACAGAAAGGACCAGATCCTCAGCTAATTGACGTACCTGTATGGACTTCCATGGAGAGACACTGATTTACTCCGGCTGATGACCACCCATTAAACTTGCATATAGTTGGTATATGTTGGTACTATCCATGCTATAAACTGCAATGCCATTTATGATGCACCTTTTGACTACTGTGCCTGTACTCTGCCCCGCAAATTAATCTCCACTAAACCTGTTCTGCTTGAAACAGCTGTTGGCTGTTTATTTTAAAACACCCTGTCAGAGAAATGTTCCCTTCTTTCCCCCAAAATGTGAATTTTCCCTCAAACTGGACCAGTAACAGCTTAATGTCTGAATATCTCATGATCCATCAGGGCTAGAAATGTATCACTAGGAAGGGGCTATTTCTATCTTTTCAGTTGTACTCCTAGCAGTTTCTTCTAGTTCTGGAATGTCCTGACAAGAGCTGGCTGAATTCTGAGGAAGGAACAAATTATTCAGTGAACTGTGTTCTCTTTTTCTGTTTCCCAAATAGTTTAAGATTTGATTATTAAAAATATGTTAATTACTCCTAAACATTCAATGATGCACTTGATGGAAATAAATTTCAATCTGTGGGTGCAAACTGGCTATTCATGATACTTTATTCAGTAATCGGTCAGTCAAGTTATGTGATATTGTTTCTGTTCCCTGATTGGGGGAAAGTGTTGCCAGTTTGACTACTATACTGGCATGCAAGAACTCACGTTGGCACAGAGATAATTCCAATATTCAAGCAAACAAAAGCCTATTGGCACAGACGTTTTTGTGTAAAAATGAGCCAAAAGGGACGAGAACACGATGGAATTGAAAAGTGAGTCAAAATTTGCAACAATTGTAATGAATAGTTTTCCTCACAATTTGCCAGTTCTAGTCCCAGGGGATTTAATTTCCCAATCATAATGCTATTGTGTATTAATAATTTATCTTAAATCACATTTAGAGGTTTCTGCAACACTATGGTTACAATTTGTTCTCCCCTCATGAGTGCCGTGTGACTCATGCTACAAATGCCAACCACGCTTTAAAAAACAGCTCTCTAACCTGCTATGTCTGGTCAATAAGTGGCATGTCTAGAACACAAGAGAGGGACGTCAGGTGTAAAGATTACTGTGGCACTTGTTCAGAAGGATCTGAATAACTCATTGGTGCCTTTGCCACCTGTGAGTTGTATGGCCAGTGCAAACTCACGAGGACAATACTTTTGTATTCCTCACTGCATTATCAGATATTCCTGCTTCCTCTCTCACGTGCGCGCTCTCTCTCTTTCTCTTGTATGTGTACATATAACATGGGCATTTTCATTAATTGTGCATGCAAGATTATCCATAATGCAGTGTTCCAATTTATGGAGCTTAAACTCTCCCTGCAATGCTTGTGCATTGACTTTATGAATGGGCGTGTGAGCACCAAGAACACATGGTCCCATTCACCAGTATTATATAGGAGCATGCCATCTGTTCATGCTATAACATCAGTAACACTGAAGTGTCTGTGGCCTCCTAACGCAATAGGAGATTGGTATGGATCATTTTGCTAGACTGAAGCAGCATTATATTCCAATTAGAGGCAGTGTATGACACACAAGATTAAACTTCCTCAACCTGCACTATACCGTTCCATGTTGCTGAGAGCTAAGTGCTTTCCCCAGCAAAGAAGTTGATTAAGGAACATTTAACAAGATCCACCATGGAAACACAAGTGAAGTCTTCAAGCTGTTGAACTTTTATAATAGTTATCGCAGGGCAGCCAATGAGCTATAATTCACATCATGAAAATTTAGAGCAATTCTAATAAGTGCAGGATCAGAGATTCTGTTCAGGTGAGAGGCACAGAGGACTCTGGTTCAATCAGCCTTTTTATTTGCTGGAGCAGCATTTTCTTAGATCTCAGTAAAGTATCTGGATCTGCAACCGTTTTTGGATTTCCTTTTCTGCCAGACAAGCACCAGCATGTGGATTTACTGACTGCCTATAGCCAGCAATAAACAAACTTCAAAAAGCTCAGAGTTCCACTGTGGGGCAGATAGTAAGTACCTAAGAATTTGAATGTTTAAATTTCTCTGATCAGGCTTTGGGGTTTTGTGAATGTTTTCCTGCATTTTTGCTTCTGTTCCCAGACGAACGTTCCCTGAGTCAGCACAAGTCCTGCCCTCAAAAGTGCAAATGCAGACGGCAGAATGAAAAAGGCACAACATTTTAGAATCTCAAAGCCGTTTTGATTTGACGTTGGTTCTGGGACCCAGCAAAGAATTAAGGGGAGAGACGCTTCAGTGCTTGTGCACCCTTCCTTCCCATTTCCATCTACACCCTGCCCCAGAGAATTCTCCTTAGTTGTTGTTTTAGGTTTCTCCAGTCTCTCCTGACGAAGCTCCCATTCTGTCATGATGGCTCGAATGGTGAGGAAGCCTCCTCTTTTGTGACCAATACCTCCGTGCTCTTTGCATAGACATCAGCAAATAATAAACGGTGATGTGCACTGACCACTCCCTCTGCCCCATCTCTCCAAGCAAAGTGGTAAAGCTTCCCAGCACATGTGTTCCCTGAAGGCCTGAGTTTTCTCTTCTCTCCACCTGTTTTATTCCCTTAAATACATCCTTTCGATCTCTGCCCCCTGGTACCTTCCTAACTGCTCACCTCTTTGTCTGTCGGTCTCCCTCCATAGCCCCAATGCACATAATGGGGCCTGATTCCCCTCTCGCTAGCCCGGATGTAAATCAGAAGTAGCTCCTCTGAAGCCAGTGGGTTTACACTGGTGAAAGTCATGGCTATCGTCTCGCAGTATCAGCAGTGGGCTGTTCTCTCTCACTGGGGTAAAAGGCAGCTGGCTTCCTTCTCCTGGTTTCTTTTCCCATTTTTGTCTCATCTAAATCGAATAATGTTTTGGCTTCTGTTTCCATAAGGCCCATTCTCGAGCCCAACCACTTTACTGCTGTCAGCTCATCTGTCTGCATCTTCCAATTCTGCTGCTTTCTTTTCCCTGTCACATCTCATCTGCCTTCTAAGTTGTCTTCACTGCCTCCTCACCCATCCACCTGCCTAACTTCTCAAAATCTCATCAGTGCTTTCTCACGTCATCTGTGTTTTGGGGGCCTGATCTGAAACCCACTGGATTCAGTGGGAGTGTTTCTATTCTCTTCGGTGAACTTTGGATCAGATCCCTAGTTCGTCATCCTTCTCCAGAACAGGCAAGAGGCATGTATATATCAGTGGCAGTTTTATAACATGTCAGTATTATACATGAACCATAGCCTGATGAGATTTGATGATGACTGGAGGGCTGTGTATCAGGGAGGAGAGTTATGCATGGTAGGCAGACCTGAACGCAAATGCAATGACAGAGGAGCCCTCATCCCACCTACACCCTGAATTTCCAAAACATAAATACACCTCTACCCCGTCCTCGGGAGCCAAAAAATCTTACCGCGTTATAGGTGAAACTGCGTTATATTGAACTTGCTTTGATCCGCCGGAGTGCGCAGCCCCGCCCCCCCCGGAGCGCTGCTTTACCGCGTTATATCCGAATTCATGTTACATCGGGGTAGAGGTTTATGACGGTTGATTGTTCTAAAGGCCAAACCAAACTTGGGCAGTTAATAATGCAGCAGCTGAGCTCCATTACTGGCAGAAGCAGGGTAACCTGAGCCGACGTTTTATCTCCACCCCTGTAACGGGTTCTGCTCCCGTGTCTCAGTTCCACACGCCGCCCCCTGATGCCAGGGCCAGTTCCACAACCCCAGTGCAACCCATGTGGCACTTGATTCAGAAGATCTCGCACTCATCTACATGTATAGTTGTTAGAGCGTATAATTAATAATTATTGCTATGAGGCCGACACCTTCACAGCATTCGGCTGGTACTGCTGCCCACCATGCTGACCAAAACTGTCTCATCGTTTCCTGACGATCTGTATCCACCTGTTGTCTCTTACGATCTAAGTATAAGACAGGGCAGGGAATCATCTTTCTGTTCTGTGTCTGTACAGTGCCCCACACAACGAGGCCCTGATCCATGACTGGGGCACCTAGGTATTACAACAGTGCCGATAAAGAATAAACAATATTAATAATTATTATTATTAATAAGAAAATTAATGGCAAGGGCCTGGTTCTGGGGCAAAATAATCCTTGAGCTAAGACAGAACGCAGTGCAGTTTGCCCTCATTTTCCGTTTGATACCACATTCCTATAGCTGGGGCAGGATTGTTTCATGTGCAGACCTTACACGGGAGAGTGGGGGAGCTGTGTGGATTCATAGCATTCTCCCTCCTGGGCAGAGACATCAGGTGCTCGGGGTTTTATAACATCAAACAAGAAACTGCAGGGTTGGAGCTCTGACAACATTATCCTAACACAGCTCTCTGCACTGCACAAACTGTTCCCTTGGAGGGAAAGGGGAGTGGGGAAATAAAACCCTTTCATACTTCAAGAGGAAAAAATAGAATAAACAAAGCTACTGATGCTTTATCTACTCTATTTCCACCAAACACGGCAGGCTGCGTTCCAGAAATAAGCTTCTGCCTGGGCAGAGAGTGCCCTGTTCAAGACAACTGCTCTTCTTCCTGCGTGGCAGCAACATTGCTGGGACGAAAAGAGGGAAATGCTACTTCCGTGTGTTGAAAGAGGGCCCGTTACAGTGGCATACTGGGGAAAAGGAGAGATGCTTGTCAGTTAGTGGGCAGAACCGAACTAGCAGGAGACAGCAGTTCCATCCCCTTTGGAACGGAAAATCTGTAGACTGATGGTTATACATTGCAGGATCAGGGCCTCAATGATATCCACAAGGGAAAACACCTGAGCTGACTTAAACGGGGGCTTGAGACAGGCAGATGGACTCAGCCTATGGAGCTCTTTGCAGATTCAGAGCTTCCCAATGCCATATGTAGCCATCCAAGCCCTGCTATAAAAGTGTAACGAATATGCACTTAATGAGGATAATCAATAAATGCAATGATCAATTGGATTTTATTTAATGTGCAATTCAGTTACAGCCTGATGCATCTATTTGGATTTATTAAAGCAATTCTTGCACATTGATTCCATACTGATTGATTCCTTGAAATACACCGTAGTAAGGTTTTATAATCACATGCAAGATATCCATCTTTTATATGCTGTATTTAAACCACTACAAGTACAGTGTATTCTTATCAATAGGGTTTCATTTAGCATACTGAATCACCCTGTTTTCATTCTATATGGAATGAACAGAAGAGTATATTTAGGACACATTTTAGAAGTGTTTGCCATGGTTTTTATGAATCTGAGGCTAGTTTACCATAAATTACACATGGAAATGTAAAAACTAATCAAGTAGGAACACAAGCAAAGCCATATGTGCAGGAGCGGAAAGTGGAAATAAACAAATTAAATGAATACATTGGAGATTATTTGAATACATTAAGCCGATTTTTGAAGTGCTTCCCTAGGAAACATTGGCTGCACAAAGCGGTGTCACTAATAGAATGGGAATCCTTGCCAGTAAATATTTACATTGATAGCATTAGATGGAAAAACATAACTCAAGGCAAAACATCTTAGATTTCTCGGCAGTCTCATCTCCGAGATTCTCTTTCTTATAGACTCATAGACTCTAAGGTCAGAAGGGACCATTATGATCATCTAGTCTGACCTCCTGCATGATGCGGGCCACAAAAGCTGACCCAGCCACTCCTGGAAGAATTCTCTCCCTTGACTCAGCTGTTGAAGTCCCCAAATCACGATTTAAAGACTTCAAATCGCTGAGAATCCTCCAGCAAGCGACCCCTGCCCCATGCTGTGGAGGAAGGCAGAAAACCTCCAGGGCCTCTGCCAATCTACCCTGGAGGAAAATTCCTTCCCGACCCCAAATATGGCGATCAGCGGAACCCCGAGCATGCGGGCAAGATTCTCTAGCCAGACCCTCTGGAAAAAGTTCTCTGTAGTAACTTTTAATATCCCATCATTGACCATTGTTACTAATTACCAGCGATGGCACGTTATTGACCTATTGACTAAAATCATTTTATCCCATCAAACCATTCTTCTCGCACTGCTCTTCCCGGTGGGAGAAAGATCGCAGCGATAACACGCTACCTAACACAGAGAAATTTTGCCTGAAAGGAGAGCTCTGGCTTCAACTTTGCTGAGAACTCCTGTGATTTTACATCAGCGTTTCATATTGTTGTGAGACATTGGCAGTGCTCATTTTGGCTCTGGTCCAAAATCTTTCTGTCAGCTTCAATGGGCTTTGGATTTGGGGCTGAGTTACAGGACCCATCCTTGTGAACTGATAATCTGCTATAGATCTGTGATGACCTTTGCATTCTCCTCATAGGCAGCAGGGGAGAAGCTAAGGTGACATGTCTTAAAAAAACACATCAGGCTGAATTCTCAGTTATATGGGGCCCTGATCACCGCTCTTCATTTATACTCAATGGCATACATCACTTAAGTGGCGTAACTTATTGGAAATGCAAATCAGACCTATATTATTATTACAGTTCTCTCAATTGGTATCTGCTCCTCCTCCTATTGAAGTCAATGGCAACATTCCCAATTGCTTCCTTCAGATCAAGTCTGAGCTCCTAAGCCGTGCTCTGTGGTGGGTATCCCATTGATATGGACTGAAAGGCCTATTAAGGTGCATCAGATGTAATATTATAAAATATTTGGCCCAATCCTATTCCTACCCCACACAAGAATGATGCCTTAACAGTTATGGATGAGTTTTCAAAGTCACTGGATCACACAATGTATGTGTGGGTGGGTTATACATATTCTGGTTCTTTGATTCATAGATTGTGTTCCTGGAAGTGAAGAGAACTCCAAACTAAGATCACGTGCAGCCAGCAATGCACAGAACACCATTTCTGGGTGGTAAATGAACAACCCAAATGTCCTGTTAGGAAGCATGACACAGCCGCTGTCTGAGGGCAATGGAAACCAGAACTCCTGCGTTTTATTTGATGCTCTAGCCTGTTGTGTGACACAACAGTCATTTCGGCCATAAATTCTCAAGCGTGTCCAATAATGTTGGGTGCTCACGTTGTTACTAATGACCCTGAGAAAACTTTGGCCTGGTTTGTGCTGAGCACTCACAACTTCAGCCGGCATCAGAGGGATCATGGGAGTGCTCAGCATAAGGCCCTAGTTTTCAAAAGGGGGCGCCTCCATTTTTGGTGCCCAATTTGAGACACTTTAAAGGAACCTAGTTTTCTGAAAAGGCAGAGTACCCAACCTCTGAAAACGAGGCTTCTTTTTAAGGTGTCTAATGCCTAGCACTCAAAAATGGAGGCACCCAAAATTAGAGGCCACTTGAGAATGTGGGTCTTAACCTCTCTCTGCCTCCATGTTCTTCTGTGCAATGGGCATAATAATCTCAATCTGCCGCACAAGGATGTTGCAAGGGTTAAGTATCAGCATTCTCTTTGAAGTGCTTGGATGAAAGCCATTGTCACACGACAAAGTCTTCTAGTATTGGCATCAAAATGCACATCCTCAGAATGCAGTTGGGCAGTGATATGTTTGCTGGCTAAGGTAAATTATTAAATAATCTGTCTTGTGCTAAAGAAACACTCTTTCAACTAGAACTTTGTTTACATGTCTCTTGACTGACTGCACTGTCAGTAAACTGTTGCCTTTCTCCATTGTGTTCACTCAACCACAAAGAACTTTTCTCTCAGCATCGCTGGAAAATATTACATTATCACAGCCAGAGGAGTAGATTACTCAGTACGTGTGGCTGTAGTTCACCTCAGCATGAGTGGTCCCAATCAACTGAGGAGACATGCAATGGGGTAGGTCACCGTTGTTATTCAACTGTGTGAGAGAGTGCAGCTAAAATTAGATAATAATTGCTCCATAAAGCATGTTTCCCTGCCTTTCTCCTCTGGCATCTCTGGATTTCCATCTGTCTAGGTACAACCATGGCCGTATCTGAGCATCTCCCAATCCTCTGGTGAGGTAGGGAAATATCACAATTTTTACAGATGTGGAACTGAAACTTAGTGTAGATTAAATGATTTACCCAAGGCCACCTAGAGCATCTGTGGCCGAGCCAGGAATTGAACCCAAGTTGCTTAAGTTGTTGTGACGAGAGCCTCCATCCTAGCCAGTCACCTTCATCAGCTCAGACATGCCACACCTAGCACAAGGGACTTCAGGGCACTTTGAGAAGGCTTAGCAATGGGGAATTCCATTACAAGGTCTGCAGTTGCTATAAAGACTGGGGCTCTGACTACACTGAGAAGATGGCAATTGTCAAAGTTAGACTCAGGACTCATAGTTTGTCAAACCACTCTGTTTTATTAGCACAGCGCTCTGCTAATACATTCAGATAATGTGAGCCCCCATGCAAGAGTCAAACAGTCTTATTTATACAGCTAAAAGGGTGCGAACTAAACAAAGGGACAGAGAGAGCAAAATTGTAAAATTTGCATAGGGCACAATATGCATATCCTGCTTCCTTATTAACTCTTATCGATCTAAGGCTAATGCTTCACCAATTGCCCTTAAGTGGGGCAATTCATTAAGCAGTTAATGTCTGCTTTCCTGCCCCCTGGCTTGCAGCATTTCTACTTAAAGGTACATACAGCATTCTTTAATTCATTCTATTTAAATTAAATTAAATTAAATTAAATTAATGGAGATATCCCATCTCCTAGAACTGGAAGGGACCTTGAAAGGTCATCGAGTCCAGCCCCCTGCCTTCACTAGCAGGACCAAGTACTGATTTTGCCCCAGATCCCCAAGTGGCCCCCTCAAGGATTGAACTCACAACCCTGGGTTTAGCAGGCCAATGCTCAAACCATTCATTTCACTTTCACACCTGTCACTGACAATGGCTGGTGAGTTGGTGAGGTGAGAGGCCCATGGCAACTGGCTCCCTCGTGCACAGTGTCTGGCATTCACTAGCAGAGCCTAGAATGGCACGTAGGGCAGGCAGACCTTATACACTCCCTAAATGCTGGCGCACTGGAAGGGGATTTAGGGACTCATCTCTGGTCTCTCCACATGCCAGACAGGTCTGAGATGACCATGCGGGGGAGGCAGAAGGGGGCTCACCTACCTCACATGGTCACATTAAACCCAGACACAATCTGGCCCTGAATTGTGCGTGTGTACTGTAAAAAGTGAAGGCTGCATTAGAGTTGAGGCTTTAGAGATACGATGCATCCATTCCTTATCAGTCATCACGAGAGGGTGGTATGATTCAGGGCAGCCTGGCGGGAATTTCTGTACTCTGTAAGTGTAGCCAGAGTCACAGTGCTGCCGGTCACTGGGGAATTGATACCTGGGCAGATGATAATGAATAGTGTATTTTGGTGAATGTCACCCCTTTCCAGGCTGGTGGCATGTCTGCAAAGACTTCCAATGGTTAGTCAAAATTAATCTTTTTTTTTTTTTCCAAATTAAAAAAATAATTATGGTTTGAGTTGTGCTGCTTGTTGTGAATGTTGGTTCATTGGGCAAGTCACTTGATATTGTTTCTGCTCCCTGACTGGATGAGTGTAACTCTTGGAATTAGTTTTAGGATGCAAATAACATTTGTTTTGTACAAGCAAGTCGGAGCTGGTAACGGATGTTCGTGGGGACGAGACGCAAGGAGAGCACAAATGCAAACCTTTTGCGCAATTCACCTAGCTCCACGAGCACGAGGCATGTTACAGTAAAAGGCCCATGCCTGACTCTGGTTTTCTGGTAGTGGATGGGACAGCATGACCATTCATGCCAGCATCAGGCAGCTGTCAGCTTGGCTTTCCAAGGGCTCTAGACTAAAGATCTGATCATAATCTTTAATCAAATGGAAGCCATGACACTATAGTGATATGCAATTGGTTTCTATGGGAACAGGTTGAGCTGGTTGATTAGAAACTAAGTGGAGGCGAGGGAGGGAAAGAACTGAATGGTGCTGCTGAAGTAGAGATTAATTGGTATGAATCAGGCGAGGTTTCTATATAATTTGCAGCCATCCCTAATGCTGTCTGTATGCCTGAAATGGGGTGTAATGGGCAAGAGACGCTCACAGGAGAATAATCCAATCACTTGTTGCAACGATTGTGGCTTCTTCTTGTGTGTGTGTGTGTGGGGGGGGGGAGTCTGAATAGATTCGCCTTGTCAGCTGTTTTTTCAAATCACCTATAACTTCACTCTCTCTCCGATCACAAACTGGCCAGACAGACTCTCTGGGAGCAGCCACAAACTCGTGTGAGCATTGGGAAGCTCTTTTCTTTGTTCCAGATTGCATGGGTGGGCCCTCACTTCAGACAATCTCCAGTCATGTGAAGGCCACATGCTGTGTCCTGGAATGACAATGTTCCATTGTACACTGCATGCACAAAACTCCTTGTCCTGGACAAAGAGGGGAATGTAATCAGGAACTCATAGTAGTATTATCATGGCTGGAAGCCATGGAAGGGAAATAAGAGATCCAATGGCCTTTCATGGCTTCTTGCAATTGGCATGAAATGATCATGGATTGCCACATGATATTTATGCTAGAGCTCTTATATAGGAGCTAAGAAATATTAGCAATATTACTATTAATAAATATGCTTCTCTGAAGATAACTCAGGCATTTCCTGAGTCTGAAACAGACTCAGAACCTTGCAGGAGCTGATTAGCACTTCCTGGCTCTGGCTAGGACAAAGAAGTTGCAAAAGCAGCCTTTGCTTGGGGGTTTCCAGTTCCAAAGACAGGAATGACAATGAAAAATAGGAACTAAAATCAAAGTATCCAATTTCTTGGACCAACCCCTGGTTTCTGTTGCAGTTCAGGGCTGTCCCCACTTTGTCCACCCTTAGCAGATGATGATAAGAAACAGCAAACATACACTGCATTGAGCCCGTTTTCTGTATAGACGTTATTCAAGGAGCCAGGCTGAATCCTGGTAGCCCATTTCAATGGCAATGTTCTTGGAGGGTTTGTTTCTCCATTACAACTCTTCTGCAATTTAAAACAAAGCATCAAAACTTGACCCCTGAGAATGCTCCCAATACTATTTATTGGGTGGCTTTATTTTTGTAATGGTGATAGAAGAGGCCGAGTCTTTGCCTTCCTGTGCTAAGTTGGTGGAGTGTGTGTGGAGAATTCTGATTTGGAAGCATTCTGCCCATAAACTTTGCACAGGCATAAATGAGTTCGCATTGTGCAGGCAGGGAAGGGTCAGGCCCCAAATATTTTAAATATTAGGATAAAAAGTGAAATTCTACCCATTAGACAGTGATGGATTTGGGGTTTGTTGTTTGGCTGGGTTACAAAGTGTAGGTCTAATGATTGGTGTGGACACCTGGCTCTGTCTAAACCTATCACTTCATTTATAGGCAGAGCTGTTGTCATGCTCTGGAAATGCTCATTTCTCTAACCTTTGCATTGAAATACGATGCAATTAAAAGATCTTTATTTAGTTAAATGTCATTTTTTGGTAGGCAACGGATTTGAGAGCCATCTGTTGGGCTGAGGAATATAAAAGCAATGGAGATTATATAACTTACCTATTTAAAATAGCCATTGAAATTCCAGCCATGTTCCCTGTTGTAAAGGTCAGAATCTGCCCCTGTTGGATATCAAAGTTTGGCCTTATTCCATAGTTCACCAGTCATTGCACAGGACAGTTTCATTTTTCTCTCCTTCTAGTCTCTCTGGCATTTTCTTTCTCTGTGGACTGAGGTAAGGGACACCTCTCCAGCACAGGTGCATAAGGTCATGGAAATGCCTCCCATTTCCATGGGCAGGGATCAGCAAGGATACTGGGGAGACATGCAGAATGTGTGCCCTACCCACGCGTCACCATGCAGGCAATGGACTTGAAGCACTAAGATTGGTCCCTTGCTCCCTGGGCTCAGGGCCGGCTCTGGCTTTTTTGCTGCCCCAGGCAAAAAAGCCTCCGGCCGCCCTCCCACCCCACCCCAGCGCGGCAGGGGAGGGCGGCCGGAGCCCCGGGGGGAGGGCGGCGAGCCCCGGCCGGGGCTCCGCTCTCCCCGGCGGCCAGAGCGCCGGGGGAAGTGCGGCGAGTCCTGGTCGGGGCTCTGCTCTCCCCGGCGGTGAGTCCTGGTCGGGGCTCCGCTCTCCCCAGCGGCCAGAGCGCCGGGGGAGGGCGGCGAGCCCGCCCGGGGCTCCGCTGTCCCCGGCGGCGAGCCCGCCACAGCTCCGCTGTCCCCGGCGGCCAGAGCGCCGGGGGGGAGGGCAGCGAGCCCACCGCGGCTCCGCTGTCCCCGGCGGCCAGAGCACCGGGGGGAGGGTGGCGAGCCCGCCTGGGGCTCCGCTCACCCTGGCGGCGAGCCCCGACCGTGGCCCCGCTCTCCCCGGCAGCCGGAGCCGGAGCACCGCGCCGCCCCCCTCCAGGTGCCGCCTCAAGCACAAGCTTGGTGGGCTGGTGCCTGGAGCTGGCCCTGCCTGGGCTCAAAGCTCAGCCGTGTGGACCTGATCCAACTCCAGTGGCCATTGGGCTGGACCCTCTTGTGTAGCATGACCCCCCCAGCTGGTGCTTGGAATGGTCTGACAAACCAAGCACTGGGCAACCCCCTGAAAACAGGAGCACCCTTTTAGCTAGCCTCTGAAATAACACCTGCAAATTTTGCAGGCATTGTTGTGTGAGCACATGCATCCCCTGGGTGCATTCCAGCCCCAGAGGCTTGTAGTACAGGTGTAAAGCACTTTGTGATGTTTAGAATGACAGAGATTATTATAGATTCAAAGATCAGAAGGGACCACTGTGGTCACCTCCTCTGACTTCCTGTGTCACCCAGGCCATAGAATTTAACCCATTGATACTTGCAGCAGAGGAAATTGTACTTCTCTATTACATACGGGAACCCTATGAACAGCTGAAACTGGCTGAGTATTTGATCAATAATTTAGTCAACAAACTTCATAACTGTTTCAAATAAACAAAACGTTTCCACTCATTCCTCCAGCCCTAATAACAACAAGGAGGCACTGGATCTGTGTTGCTGTTCCTCTTGGCTCCAAGAAATGGCACTCTTTCATTTTCTGAAACAATATCAAATTCAACAGATCCATTGAGTTGTTAGGAGAGGGGGCGGGATGCAGCTTTTCTCTCCTGTGAAAATTGTCAGGCTTTTGAAAAATTTTCCTGTCATGATTTGGGACAAAAACTTGAAATCTTGAAAATTTTTGGTTTGGATCTATCAAAATGTTTTATTTCAATTGAACCCATTACTTATTTTATTTTATTTTACTCTAATTAGCTTTAAGTTTCCAAATGAAAAGCAGTCTTGAACTGGAAAACAGCAATTTTTGGTTATCACCAGAAGTGATATTCACCCTAAGTGACCTTTGGCTGTGAAAAGTTTCAGTTTGACGAACGGGCACTTTTCACACTTCCTGACTAGTTCTCGTTGTTAGGGGACGGGGGTACCTGCGATGGACTCCTTGCCCATGGGCCTTTCTCATTCTTGTTAGAAAACACCATGCAGTGCTGTGAATTTACATGGTGCTTTACAACGAGTCAGGCACATTTCCTGCCCCGGACAAGGTACACGCTCACTAATGGGGCACATGCCCAGGACACATACTGAAGGGGAATGAATTTAAGCACATTCTTAAGGTTAGGCCGGTGCTTGAGTGCTTTGTTGAATCGGGCTCTCAGTCTGATCGATCTGTCTATCCACCCCCCCGTTGCCACAGTGTCTGAGCTGCTGTCATGTAGCCGTGTATTTCATTCCCCTTTGACTCTATTCTATGGGGTTTTTTTTGTTTTCTCTTTAGTATGTATTTCTGTGAGATTGTCACATTGAATCCCGATCCCCCAGCTGCGGTTTCTTGGGATGTTGATGGCTCCTGTGCCCATCCTGAAGGCTTAATCCTGTCTTGCTCTGCACGTCAGCAGCACTGAGCCCACACTACTCTTCTTATTTGTGTGCATTGAGCAGCTGTCAGGACCATCTTTCTGCTTTGCTGTTTCATGTTCCTCGTTCAGGATCTATAGCTCAAGGTTGCACAATTTACTGGCCACAAACTTTCTCTTTCCCCCCTTTTCTCCTATGTTCTCATTAGCCACTACTTCACGTCTTAAACTCCTGGGATTATCAGATCAGGGAGCAAGTCCTTGTTATCATCCCAGGGCTTTCACAGAGAGGTCTGCTCTCTCGACTGTGAAATCACTGAATCAAGTCATTCCTCAGCCTTTCCCTTGGATAGAGTGTGAGATCATAAACTTGCTGGTGTAATAAGGATTGTTTTGCAGTTCAGGGAAGGCTGTGCATAGTTGGCTCTGCTCCTTAACAGGACAGCTTTCATGTGGTGACATTTACAGGACACGGTGCTTCAGTCAGTGTGCAGTTAGCCGTTGCCGGCTTACAGCCTCCGTCTGAAAAGGGGTGACAATACGCTGCAGGGATTAGGTCACAGTGAGTTTAAAAAGCAGACATGAATCACTGGGGCAGAAATCATGTGTTTTTCTGTCTTTTAGCCACAAAACTAGCAAAATAAGCAGACATTTCAAAAAGGTGCTGCCAGTTTTGTATTTCAGCATTCCAAAAACTCATTTTCTTTCTCACTGCTTATAATAGCCCCTGGGGAGCCTGTCACTGAAAAGGAGGGCTGAGATTTCCAGAAGGGACTACATGTGATTTTGTGTGCCCAGTTGGAGACACCTGTATGCACAGCCCTAGCCCAGAGCGTCAGGCTCTTTTAGATATCCTGAGCCCAGGCCAAAATTTCTGCATGGAGGAGTCCCCGAGTGTTACAGAACCAGAGAACGGTGGTTCTACAGGCTCTGGCATGGAGGGTAACTGAGGGAAAGGCATTGTGCCTGGAGTTTTTCTATGCTCTGGCTGTTCCAGCTGCAAGAATAGCCTCTTGGGGTTGTGGGCAGCCTGAAAATGTTGCACCAAGAATCACACAGCTTATTTCTGTTCATTGATGGGACGGACATAGCTTCTGGTGCTAGGTGTTGGAAACCAGTTCAGAATTTGCTTTCTGTGAATATTCTCCAATAGTTATTTACAATTCTCCAGCTCACCCAGCATTCCTGCCCCAAGCTCATCGACAGGTGCCTTCCTGGGACAGAAGCGCAGCAGGTGTTCCTACAACTTCCAGAGAATGTTCCCAGGTGTGTCTGTGCAGTGTTTTCCCCACTCCGGCTGGTTATTGCGGGGCTGCTGTGTACATGAACGTCACTGCTTCTTGGAACAGACCTATTTTTAATCAGCATCTAGTAAACTACAGCCCTGAGACTTGGCTCCATTACTTTGCTCCTCCGGCATAGCCCTGCAGAGTTAATACATTGCAGCGCAGGATTCATGTATTATAAAATAGGCTGAATCAGCTAGGGGAACTACAGGCTTGATCGAATGGGCTGCAGAGCACTCTCAACTCTCAGGAGAAATCTCTGAGAACAGAGGCAGCTCAGCGTCGCTCGGCTCCTTTGCAGGAGCATCTCCTGAATGCTTTGGGCCAGATTAATATTTAGTGGAACCACAAGGACTTCAGTAGTTACCCTAGGGCTGAACTTGGCCCTTTGTGTGGTTTTGTTTGATTAGAATTAATGAGCTAGAGGTGGTTTGGGCACTGCTTTAATCC
The DNA here is from genome assembly GCF_027887155.1 of Malaclemys terrapin pileata. NCBI lineage: Eukaryota > Metazoa > Chordata > Testudines > Emydidae > Malaclemys > Malaclemys terrapin. The sequence goes on along the minus strand of NC_071508.1, from coordinate 9,816,583 downwards.
ACCCGTTTTTCCTCAAGAGAGCGGGATTCACAATATGAGTTAGAGCCAGCTCTGGACTTTGCTGTGGGAAGTCAGGGCCCTAAAAACCAACCTGCTTGCATTGTTTCTGAAAAACAGGCCTGGGTATCCGCACAGACAACAAATGGCCCTTCCCGGCTCTTCGGAAGGGGCTGTTCGCGGCCAGTCATGCTTGGCTGGTATTGACTGAAATGTCAGAGGAATTTAGCACACTGTGCTATCTAACAGTAGTGTAATTGGCCTATAAATAACCCACCAAACAAAGCAAAACAGCCCACTGTCCAATGCTGTCAGGCAAACGTGTAAAGAAAATTCATAACATTCTTGGGGTATGAATGCTTCCAAATCTCATGAGGTTGAACTGATAGATGTATGAATATGTAGACATGCACAGGTATGTATGTACGTGTTTGTACCTAGTGTTTGGAGAATGTGCCCTCACAAAGCCAAGTAAATATCTGGGATTTCATTCCTTTAAGGTGAAATTCATCCCTGACCAGGAGGCAAACAAAAAGGCCTAGATATGAGTTAAGCCCTGTTTTAATTTAGATGGAATATGTGGGCCAAAGGCATTAACATAACCCAGTCACTGTCCAACATTAAACAGTGTTAAACAAGGTCTGGGGTTTGGTATTCAGAATCCTCAGCTGGTTTAGCACCATGGCAAACACACCATGAAAAATCCCTTTTACCTTTTACTAAAGATACAGAAAAGAAAGAAAAACAGTGAAATGTAAAGTATGAAGTAAGTAGGGTGACCAGATGTTCTGATTTTATAGGGACAGTCCCGATATTTGGGGCTTTGTCTTATATAGGTGCCTATTACCACCCCTACCCCCCAATCCTCTGTCCTGATTTTTCACTCTGGCTCTCAAGGCACCCTAGAAGTAAGCCTTTCATTCTAACAGCATCCCTGGTTCCCTTTCCCTTTAGCTGGAGACAGTTTTCTTCAGGAAATCCCCCACCATCACCACCACCAGTCTCTTAGATGGTATCATAGATGGTAATAACTGTCCTTTCGGGAAGAAGAGAAGTTGGTTGAAATGAGCTGGAGCTGTTGTTGCTGCTGCTGTTAAAGTCTGATCCCATTTCATCCCAGGTGGTCATTGGGATTCAGCGGGAGCTGGTAAAGGTGCCCAGTTAGCCAGTTGACCCACTAAGAGAATGCCGTGCACTGCTGTATGTAGAGAAGTGATAACTTGTAAGGTGAGGAGGAGACCTACAGAGCAGAAACAAACTCACGCCAGTAGCAACCTGCTGCAGGAGCCCACAGACAGTCAGTTAAAACCCAAAGGACCAGGTTGATTTTGTTGCTGTTTTTAAAATTCTCAGTTCAATTGGCTGGAGTGACACAACCCCCTTGGGACCCCACATGGGGTGACAGCCTGGGCAGTGGGTATAATAGGCTAGGGGCGGGATTGCCACCCCTAGCACAGCTGTCCCTGCCCCCCAACACCTGGGCTGTGGTGCCCCCGACACACCTCTTCCCCTCCCTGCTCTGACCCTTCCCCGACTCAGCTCCCAAGGCTCGCTGCTGCCTGGGGTGAATCTTCCTTCTCTCCTCTCCTCTCCTCCACCCCATGCCTTCCCCCCTCGGAGGTCCCCGCAGCTGCCGGCCGCGTCTCTCCTCACCCCTTCCCCGCGGGGCACGGGGTGTGTGTGAGAATGCGAGCTGGGAGTCCGTGGCAGATGCGGGGGGGGGGGGGGGAAAAGTGAGGATGTGAGCTGGAGGGATCCCTGAGTAACTTTACACACTGAAAAAACCTTCCAGAGCAGATCACTCAAACTGTTTCGGAGCCATTAAAGTGGTAATGAAGCCATTTAACAGGCATTTGCCAATGCCCAGGAAGCCTTTGGCCATATTCAGTTGGCTCTTCTATTGTAGGAAAATGTGTTATTAGCGTTAAAAACAGTTTACAAATGATGACCCCTCAGTTATTCTCTGTACCCAGAAGAAGTAACTGTTGACCTGGCTCAAGGAGGAGCTGACATAGCCAGTGAGTTTTTCTTGATCTAATCGTTTTATTCAAACCCAGTTTAAGTCAATGAGTCTGGCAGGGAATTCTGTGTAAGGAAGGTGGTTACACGACTGCCCTAATGCAGGCTGTCCATGACAAGCACTTTTTCAAAAGGAGAGATTAGGTTTCAGGTTGGCACAGGTAGCTTGAGCCGGGGCTTGAGTCGGACTTACTGGAGGTGGTGCATGAGCCATCTGCTGGCCCTCTGCAGGTGGGTGGATTTTGCCACTCAAGGACATCGGCCTGGGCAGAGGCAGAGCTGTGCTTTCATGGCTAACAAACCCACGGCCTTTGTGGGCAAAACGATTGCTTTTGTACAAGCAACGAAGATGTGTATTAAGAACCAAAACCACTGACACCAAATTGGTCCATAACGGTAAGAAAAAGCCAAGTGTTTCCCAGAAAAACCACCCACCTTGTGGAGAGGATTCATTGCTGCACAGGAGAGACATCCCGTAACAGGTTGGAGGGAGAGTCCAAGGGCAAAATATCCTGGGAATCTTGTCATTGACCTCAGTGGGGCCAGAATCCCCCCCCTCCCAAGCTGGGAAAGTGCTCCCCAAATCCCCTCTCTGCTTCATTAGCCAGAACATCAAGAGTATCTATCTTAGGTACTTTCCTACTGCCCATTCCCATGGTACCTGAGCACCTCACTCAGAGTAATGTAGTTAACCTCACAACACCCCTGGGAGGCAGGGAAGTGCTGCTGTCCTGCAGAGGCACAGAGACTGAGGGTCGGTCTATACTTACCTCCAGGTCCGGCGGTAAGCAATCGATCTTCTGGGATCGATTTATCGCGTCTTGTCTAGACGCGATAAATCGATCCCGGAAGTGCTCGCCGTCGACGCCGGTAATCCTGCTCCGTGAGAGGAGTATGCGGAGTCAACGGGGGAGCCTGCCTGCCGCGTGTGGACCCGCGATAAGTTCGAACTAAGGTACTTCGACTTCAGCTACGTTATTCACGTAGCTGAAGTTGCGTATCTTAATTCAAAGTGGGGGGTTAGTGTGGACCAGGCCTAAATGACTCACCCAAGGACACATAAGGAGCTGAACTTGGTTTTCCTCAGTCACAGGCGACCACCCTGACCAGTCGGCCATTCTTCCCTTTCAGCTGCAGCTGAGGGAGTCTATTTCTAAGCCCTCTACAGTGGCACGCAGTGAGCTCACTGAGTCTGGAGCCCTTACAGCCAGGCCTCGTGAGAGCTTTGTTTCACCCTCAGCAAGTATTTCTCTTGGCAGCCAGAGGATTCTGGGGTCTGATCCAATCCAATCAAATGGCGCCAAGGAATTAGGAGAAATCTGTCCATGTCACTTGCATGGTTTTGCTTAACTCAGAGTTAGGGCCTGGGTTAGTGTTAGCTGCCAGAAAGTTGTGCTCAGCTGAGGTGCTGGTGGCAAATCTCCAGCGAGGTGAGGATGAGGGCTGTTCTCGAGACACTTCACTTCACAATCATCTATTTAAGAACAACATTTCTGAAAAAATTCCTAAAGAAATCAGGCATTGGCGACAGATAGGAGGCCCCTGCTCTCTCTCAGAAATAGTACAACTGCTCCAAACGCCATCTCTGTTTCAAGGTCATGGGGGAAATAGCAGGGGTGCTTTGCCCTCAGGCCTTTGTCTGTTCATTTACTGATAATCCATTTTAAAATAGTCACTGATTCATACACTGTTTTGGTGATGACAAATTCCCTGGATGTCTGAGCGCGGTGGAAGCAGCAGCCTGCTGCTGGGAACTGGACTGGGTGGTGACGAATCCGGAGCAGTGCGGACGGTAATCCCGGCAGTAACTAACAACAGGGTAACTCTAGTGGAAGCAATAACGACAGTCAATCTGCAACATTGCTGTAGCACAGGATACTAAAGTGCTTCTGCAGATCGTGCATACAGAGCTCGCTCCCCCCATTGCTAGGATCCAATCTACCGCCTCCATCAACATGAGACGGGCTCCAAGAGGACCTGCTGAACCAGTCCCCTCTAGAGTGAAATCCAGCAGCTGCGGAGTGTTGAATCATAGAATATCAGGGTTGGAAGGGACCTCAAGAGGTCATCTAGTCCAATCCCCTGCTCAAAGCAGGACCAATTCCCAGGACCTACTGCACAGTGGTGACGAAACGTGTGATGTAACTTCTTCCAATGAGAACCTGGTGTAGGGGGACGGCCCCACTCTGAGTCCTGAAGCAGACACCAGTTAGCTCTTTGCCACGCAATGTTTTCAGCAAAGACTGGACTTCCTCTCTCCACACAGAATTGTCACAGTCTGGGCTGTGGGAAATCCCCTGGGGTTATATTTCTAAGTAAAGGAAATTCTCTTTTCCAACACCCAGCAGGCAGTTAGTCATTACCCACTGTGGAACAGGTCACTTTCATTAGCCTCAAGGCCAGATTCTTTTTTGCACGCCTACTCTTTTTCACCACTCCACTGGAGAATTGGGACAGAAAAGCCTGCAGATCTCCCCATCTGGAGCAAAGCTGGCATAGCTCGCTCCTATGCTTCTCCCTTGCAGCCCCGGCATCAGGATGCTTTGGGGTGCCCAGTGCTCTGTGCTCTGACTGTTCTTGGCCAAAAGGGGCACGGTCAGGAGCAGGCAGCACACAGGTGTACACAACACATGCTCCAGTCACAGCTTGAACTCTCCGCTTAGCACTCCATAAAAGGAAGACAATCAATCTTATTTCTATTTGCAAGAGCTGCTAATTGAAATGCTAAGAAAATCTTAGAATAAATTCAATGCAAGCAAGAGCTCACTGTTAAAAGAGGAGCCCAGCATCGTTTAAAGAGCTGGAATTCATGTATTCTAATGAGGGAACCTGCCATTTTAAAGTTACCACTCGCACATTTCCTCTCTTGCCAGAGTTGTGAACTCTGATATTCAAAGGCAGAACTGCCAGCACAACTAAAAAGGAGACATAGAAGCTCTGAAAGCAATTTTTTTTTTTTTTTTAATTTCAGGATCATCAGAGCAAGACAGAGGTGAAAGTGACCTAAATTGTTAATGCATTTGCTCCTGCCATTCCAATCCCATTTTCTATCTTATTTTTAGGTTTTTTCACATGCATATTTAAGAATCAAGCCGTCTGCTAGGCGGCTGCATTGTCAGGTCACAGTGGTATCTGCTGGGAAGCTGCACACACTCCAGGGGATGTGGGGTGAAAAGTGTGTGCTGAGGACAGAAGGCTTAGGGGATCCTAAGAGGTGTTACTTTATAGAAGAGAGGGAGGGCTAGCTCAGTGGTTTGAGCGTTGGCCTGCTAAACCCAGGGTTGTGAGTTCAATCTTTGAGAGGGCCAGTTAGGGAACTGGGGTAAAAAGCCATCTGGGGATGGGTCCTGCTTTGAGCAGGGGGTTGGACTAGAAGACCTCTTGAGATCCCTTTCAACCCTGATATTCTATAAGTTCCAGACTAGGTTTGTGTTTGATTTCTGTGAACGCCTCCCTTGATTGGGGACTTAAGACTTTCCCAGTGACTCTGTTGGGGGTGGAAGTGTAACCAGATAGCTTCAGATGTGAGGTTCATTCCGGCTTGAAGGCACATGGGTGGAAGATGTGTGCCTAAAATAAAGCAAACACAAAGGGAAGGACATCCATTTATTTCTCCAGATGATGTGACTGAATGTGCCCGCTCCTATAGATTTTCATGTGTAATATTTTACTACACGCATTCAGATATTGATGGAGAAGCTGAGGAACCCACAAGCATTCACAAATAAAATAAACTCATATTTTAGAAAGAGATTTTTTTCTGATGGCCTTCTGCAATGGAATTCACCTCAGGCCCTTTGCCTGGTAACACTGACCATTCCTACAGCATATCTCCCTTCACTGTTTAAATATCTAGCTCTAAAGATGAAGCTGAGATGTTATATTATGAACACACAGGGCTAAATTCATCCCTGGTGTAACTCCACTGAACCTGGCCTTATCTCAGGGGTGGATTTGGCTAACAGCGTAATGTGGGAGCCAGATCAATTTGTACTTTTGGCGCAATATCGTTAATCCCATTGGGTCTGCTCCGAAGCCCGTCAAAGTCCATCAGAATCTTTCTGTTTACTTCCGTGGGGTTTGGATCGGCCCCATTTTCTTAGTATACTTCAGCTGAGAGTTTCAAAAGCATGTAAGTGACTTTCCATTGGAGTTGGGCTCCAAATGAAAGACTTGTCTGCACATGAAAATTAATCTGGAATAATGCAGGGTATGGATTTAAAGAGAATTAACTATTTCTAATTAACTCCATGTGTGGATGCGTTTATTCTGGAATAAGAGTGCCTTATTCTGAATTAGTTTAATCCGCTTCCAAGACGTGCCATGACAGATGCCAGAACCCCTGTCAACCCCTGTAATATATTTCAGGCACTGTAATAACTAATGTCAAAAAGCGGCAATTCAGAACATGGGCAAAAAATGGCAGTTGGAGAACTTCAAACAGATGGTTTCATTTTCTGGTCTGGTTTCACCAGTAATGCTTCTGCTTTGTGGTTTGTTGTTGCTGCTGCTGCTGTTATGTTTAGATCCTGTTAATTAGGGTCTAAACTGTGTTGCAACAGAAAATTGGATTTTCCACAATACAAAAATTTACACACAAAGTGTCTGCTTTACATGGACAACTTCAACTTTTCATCAAAACTGAAAATTTTTCAGACAATGCCTTTTTTGGTTTGGGGTGTTTTGATGGAAACTCAAAATTTTCCATGGAAAACTTTAATAAAAAAACCCAAACCCCGTTTTTCATATTTGTTGAAAATTTCATCAGAAACTCATGCTCCTTTAATCCCCATTTTCCAACCAGATTTACTATTAATGCAGATTTCCTTTTAATTAATTATAACTTTTTGGTGTTACTTTTTGAGAGACTTATTTGCAGGACGAAAGTAGGGTTACCATATTTTGTGCCTCCAAATGGAGGACACTCCACGGGCCCCAGCCCCGCCCACTCCCCAAAGTCTCCGCCCCCTCCCCTGCTTCCCGCGAACATTTGATTCGCGGGAAGCCTGAAGCAGGTAAGGGGTGTGTGTGTGGGGGGGGAGGAGGCGCGGCCCAGGCTGGCCCCCCCGGCGGCTCCAGCCTGGGTCGGCTCGGGCCCTGCGGCCCAGCGCACCCCCCCAGCTATCCCGGACTGGCTCCCGGCCCCGCGGCCCAGCGCACCCCCGGCGGCCCGGACCCACAACCCCGGACCGGCTCCCGGCTCCGCGACCCCGCGCACCCCCCCGCTACCCCGGACCGGCCCGCGGCCCCGCGCACCCCCGGCTCCCCGCCCGGCCCCGCGGCCCGGCGCACCCCCCCGCTACCCCGGACCGGCTCCCCGCCCGGCCCCGCGGCCCCGCGCACCCTCCCGCTACCCCGGACCGGCTCCCCGCCCGGCCCCGCGGCCCCGCGCACCCCCCCGCTACCCCGGACCGGCTCCCCGCCCGGCCCCGCGGCCCCGTGCACCCCCCCGCTACCCCGGACCGGCCCGCAGCCCCGCGCACCCCCGGCTCCCCGCCCGGCCCCGCCCGGCCCCGCGCACCCCCCCCCCCCCGCTACCCCGGACCGGCTCCCCGGCGCACCCCCCCCGCTACCCCGGACCGGCTCCCCGCCCGGCCCCGCGGCCCCGCGCACCCCCCCGCTACCCCGGACCGGCTCCCCGCCCGGCCCCGCGGCCCCGTGCACCCCCCCCGCTACCCCGGACCGGCCCGCAGCCCCGCGCACCCCCGGCTCCCCGCCCGGCCCCGCCCGGCCCCGCGCACCCCCCCCCCTGCTACCCCGGACCGGGTCCGCGCACCCCCCCCGCTACCCCGGACCGGCCCGCGGCCCCGCGCACCCCCTGCTCCCCGCCCGGCCCCGCGGCCCCGCGCACCCCCCCCTGCTACCCCGGACCGGCTCCCCGGCGCACCCCCCCGCTACCCCGGACCGGCTCCCCGCCCGGCCCCGCAGCCCGGCGCACCCCCCCTCCCGCTACCCCGGCCCGGCTCCCCGCCCGGCCCCGCAGTCCGGCGCACCCCCCGCTACCCCGGCCCGGCACCGCGCCCGGCCCGGCACCATGCCCCCGGCCCCGCACCGGCCCCGGCCGAGCCCTCCATCCCTCCCTCCCGATTTTCCCGGACATGCCCGGCTTTTGGGGATTTCCCCCCGGACGGGGATTTGAACCCCCAAAAGCCGGACATGTCCGGGAAAATCCGGACGTATGGTAACCCTAACGAAAGAAACTCTTTTGTTCGTTGGGCCAACTCACCACCTACATTTTCTTTCTGGACTCTCCTGTGTTTTAGAGAAAGGAATCAGACTGTGGTTCATTAGTTAGTGTCTATCTGGGAGTCAGACTTGGACTCTAGTTGTGGTCTGACAGCAATTCAAGTGTTGTTCAAACTCTTTGTGTTTCAATTTCCCCATCTGCAAAACTGGGATTAATCCTCACCTGCCCCCATTATGGCTGTGAGGGTGATGGAGCGATTCTAAAGTGCCTGGGAATCAAGACGAAAGGTTCCACCAAAGTGCTTTATTAATATTAATAACACCACCTCCTTTGGAAAGAAAATGCGTTTGGAAACCAAAATTAGACCAAAGTGAAATGATAAACACTGTCCCAGCTCTGTTATAGGCACTTGTAAAATGGAGTTTAAGAAATGGATTAGGAGGGATTTGTTGGGTCTCTGAGACAGAGCCGCCCTACCAGGAGATCTGGATTATCAGCACCGTGGAGCATGCAGCGATGTCAATAATAAGCCTCATTTCTGAGTGGTGAGGCCCTCGCCTCTTTCCCAGATGCTGTCCGTTACAGGGAGCCTTGAGGACTCACTTGCTGCCCATTCCCTGTCAGGAACAAATCATGTTAGACAAGGGTGTGATGTCTGACCCCTGTCTAACATGTTGCTGACAGACAGTTCAGCCATGCAGAACTCTTAGCTAAGGGTTGTCCTGCTCTTGATACACACAGGGAAATGCCACTGGTAGTTTCTATTGGTGATGGAGGTTTCCTCTTGCTGCACACTGTGAATGGGCGTCAGCTGAGATCTGCATGGGAGTCACTTCTAGGCCTGAGCAGGGAGCTTGCAGTGCACCCCCTGGGCTCATTTAGCCCTCAGCCAGGCCAATAAGTGGGTCAGTTAGTGCAAATGGCGGTGGAGGGATTTTATTGCTATTGTGGATGTTGGTCTCAGACTATGGGGGGAGCTGGACTGAGACCCCCCCAGTTTCTGCTCCACATATGATAACGAAGCCGGACTCTCTGGGCAACACGCCCTGCGCAGTGGGCTAGCACCAAGGCAACCTTCACGCTGATATTTCCGGGCCTTTGAGTGCTTCACCTGGCAACCATAATGTCCTCTGAAGAGGGTTTGGGGGTGTTGGAATGATGCAGCAATAATGCTTTTCACTCCGGCACACAGGGCCGTACAGTTCACTTACACCAATTGGTCATTGACACAGCCAGACGCGAAATAGAAAGAGACAAATATATATTTTAAAAGGCAACTAATAAGCCAAGTGCCAACCTTCACTCACTTTGTCTGTGTATTGTATACCTTTCCCCTACCTTTCATCTGCTTTCTGACTTCCTTTCAGCTGCAAGCTCTTTGGACACCAACTGTGTCTTCTTGTAAGTCCAAGACAACCCAGTACAAATTGGATGTTACTGTCATGTATATAATAATAATAATAGCTAAGTCCACTACCGCAGGGCTACCTGCTAAAGCCCCCTTGTACTGCAAGCAGGGTGAAAAGAAGGAACAAACCATATCAGAAATCACCTTCCAAGCAGTGATGAAAGGGGTAAGATGTGACGATTCAGCACTGTGCATGCTAACGACAAAAGGAATTGAAGGCACAAGGCCAATACACCCCAAGCTCAGTTGGAAGATGAAGGATATTCTTCTCTTCTCGGCTGCCACAGAATCTGTGAAATGCCATCAGCGCATCTTCGGGCCTCGCACTGTCATCGGAAGAAGCTAACCCTAGAGCAGGGTTAGTCAATTATTTTTTGTTATGGTCCAAATTTCTTGGTCAAGGGATAGTCAAGGTCCAGACTCCAGAGAAAATAACAACAATAATGATAATAATAAGTAAATAAAAAGATTTCAGGGTCTGTTCAAAAGTGTCTGGCAGTCTACCGTGGTCCTCTAACCCGGCCCTGGAGAGTATGAATAGGCCTGCTATTAGTCAATGGATAGATGCTGTTTTCTAGCTTCTTCCTAATGAATGATGCTTAAATGCAAATAAGGAGACATTATTTATGTGCCAGTGGCTGATGAATTATTCATTGGTGAAAAAATCGCCTGGGACCAGCCAAAGGAAAGCACAATAAGCAATTAACTGCTTTCATCACTACTGCTTGCACCTCATTAGTCTGTATTCATTTAATCAATACTTTTCCCCAGGACTATATTTGCTGCAGAAAGCTGTAAGAGGGCACAAGACCTGCAAAGTCCAGGATAATGCATGCTAATATTTCCAGGAGGGCAGGGGACACAGCGGAGGAGGCTGCTCCTGTTTTGTCCTTTGTGGCTGGGTCATTTGTTTTTTGCTATATTTTTTATGGAGTTGGCTTCGGCCGGCTTTGGGTGCAAGAAACACAATTCTGCAAAGCAGGGGAAAGTTTTCATCTTTCATCATCGCTTTCTCTGGATCCTTTCATTTCTGCAATTAGGGTCTGATTCAAAACATGGGAAAATCCCATTGATTTCGGTCGGCTTTGGATCGGGCCCTTTGCACTTGATTTACAAAGCAACGGGACACACCTATAGTCCACAGCAATGCTAAAAGTGCCGGCTCCTAACAGAGTTAAGCAGCTTAAATTCTCAGTTTCGGGTTTCCTTCTCACTATGAATCCTAGTGCATGACAGTTACCAAGGGCACAATGGCTCCTTTCTATGGGGCTCATATTCAACCCTTGGCCGGAGTAAATTTTCCTTTCATATGTACTGTGACAAAGTTCCTCCTCTATCTTGGTGGGTCCTGCGCTTATTGGCGGATTTTCTTGCCTCAGAGATTCACCATGTGGGTTGGGGAACAGCCCAGAGACCTTCCCCTCTGGAAGAACCCACAGTCCAGGTCAATTGGGAGGTTTGGGGGGAACCCAGGCCCGCCCTCTACTCCGGGTTCCAGCCCAGGGCCCTGTGGACTGCAGCTGTCTATAGTGCCTCCTGTAACAGCTGCATGACAGCTACAACTCCCTGGGCTACTTCCCAATGGCCTCCTCCAAACACCTTCCTTATTCTCACCACAGGACCTTCCTCCTGGTGTCTGATAATGCTTGTGCTCCTCAGTCCTCCAGCAGCTCACACTCACACTCTCAGCTCCTTGCACTAGGGTTACCATACGTCCGGATTTTCCCGGACATGTCCGGCTTTTGGGGGCTCAAATCCCCGTCCGGGGGGAAATCCCCCAAAAGCCGGGCATGTCCGGGAAAATCGGGAGGGAGGGCTGGGCCGGGGTCGCGGGGCCGGGCGCGCGGTGCCGGGCCGGGAGCCGGGCCGGGGCCGCGGGGTCGGGCCGCCGAGGGGGTGCGCGGGGTCGGGCCGGGAGCCGGGCCGCCGGGGGGGTGCGCTGGGCCGGGAGCCGGGGGGTCGGGCCGGGAGCCGGGCCGCCGGGGGGGTGCGCGGGGCCGGGAGCCGGGCCGCCGGGGGGGTGCGCTGGGCAGCGGGGCCGGTAGGTCGGGCCGGGAGCCGGGCCGCCAGGGGGTGCGTTGGGCCGCGGGGCCGGGAGCCGGGGAGTCGGGCCGGGAGCCGGGCCGCCGGGGGGGTGCGTTGGGCTGCGGGGCCGGGAGCCGGGGGGTCGGGCCGGGAGCCGGGCCGCCGGGGGCGGGGGGGTGCGTTGGGCCGCGGGGCCGGGAGCCGGGGGGTCGGGCCGGGAGCTGGGCCGCCGGGGGGGGGTGCGTTGGGCCGCGGGGCCGGGAGCCGGGGGGTCGGGCCGGGAGCCGGGCCACCGGGGGGGTGCGCTGGGCCGCCGGGGCCGGGAGCCGGGGGGTGCGCTGGGCCGCCGGGGCCGGGAGCCGGGGGGTGCGCTGGACCGCCGGGGCCGGGAGCCGGGGGGTGTGCTGGGCCGCCAGGGGCCGGCTGGCAGTGCTGGGCGGGCTGGGGGTGGTCGGCCGGGGGCCGGGGCCGGCACCCCAGGGCCGCAGCCGACCCAGGCTGGAGCCGCCGGGGGGCCAGCCTGGGCCGCACCTCCTCCCCCCACACCGCCCCTTACCTGCCCAGGCTTCCCGCGAATTAAATGTTCGCGGGAAGCAGGGGAGGGGGCGGAGACTTTGGGGAGGGGGCGGAGTTGGGGCGGGGGAGGGGGCGGGGCTGGGGGCGGGGCCAGGGCCCCGTGGAGTGTCCTCCTTTTGGAGGCACAAAATATGGTAACCCTACCTTGCACCTCTTGCTCCCGGCTCCTCACACTCCCCCCACAAACTGAAGTGAGCTCCTTTTTAAAACCCAGGTGCCCTGATTAGCCTGCCTTAATTGATTCTAGATGCTTCTTCTTAATTGGCTCCAGGTGTCCTAATTAGCCTGCCTGCCTTAACTGGTTCTAGCAGGTTCCTGATTACTCTAGTGCAGCCCCTGCTCTGGTCATTAAGGGAACAGAAAACTACTCATCCAGTGACCAGTATATTTGCCCTCTACCAGACTCCTGTAGCCCACTGGTCTGGGTCTGTCACAGTATGTATAAAGCAGGGCCATTGCTCTGAGCTGGGAATCTCTCCTAGTAGGTAGCAGACAGATCAGCGTACGTTACATCAGGAATGTGTGGCTAAAAAGAAAATATCTTCATTTGCGTCTTGGGTTCTCTAGCCCCCTTAAATACCACTATGCAGATGCCCTGGAATCTTTCACTTAGTGCATTTCAGGGGGAAACTGTTTATAGAGAAACAAGAACGAGGCCCAAATTATTTCAGGAAGGGGGGGGGGTGTTACCATGTTTGGGGCAGACACTGCAGGGGAGTATTTTTCTGTTGAGGGGGAAACCTGCACCCTGAAGGGATGTTGGTGGGGTGGGGGAGGGGGATGTCCATAGGGTCTCCTCGCAGATGTCATAGATTCACAGAGTTTAAGGCCTCACCTTCTTTACAGCATAGGCCATTACACTCATTAAATTACACCCCCTAACCTGGGGTTGGCTCAAGCACCTTCCACAAAGGCAGCCAGTCTTGAGCTGAAGACATCAGAAGCTGGAGACTCCACCATTGCCTTTGGAAGACGTGTGTCTAATTCACATTTGTCTGGACTCAGTTTCCAGCCATTGACTCTTCTGCCTTTCCTCCCCTCTCTGGCTGGCTTTTCCACGATGGGCTATGCCTGGTCCCCAGTTAATAACTGCTCCTCTTCATGAGGGTCTCCCTACATACTGTCCATCGGGGAATTCATCTGTCTTAGGGCAGGTCTTCACTACGGGGGGGGGGTCAATTTAAGATACGCTCGCGTAGCTGAATTCGACCTATTGGAGCCAACTTACCCCGCTGTGAGGACGGCGGCAAAATCAACCTCCGCGGCTCCCCATCGACGGCGCTTACTCCCACCTCTGCTGGTGGAGTAAGAGCGTCGATTCGGGGATCGATTGTCACGTCCCGACGAGACGCGATAATTCGATCCCCCGATTCAGGCGGGTAGTGTAGACCTAGCCTCAGTCTGGCTAGTTCTTAGAGTCTGGTATTGTCCCTCCATGTGTTTCTGCACAGCACCAAACATAATTCGGGGCTGATCTCCGTTGAGCCTCGAGGTGTCACTGCAATAATGGCATGAAAGTTTCTAAGGCATTTGTGTCCTCCTCCCCCTGACATATGGGTCTGAAATATGGGCCCTCCTGCTTAGACTAATCAATGCACGGCAAATAACTTCTATGCTTTGTAATTGCCAATTGTTCTTGAAGATTAACACTTCTCATGATCTGATTAAACACTGACAATCAACTGAAAATGTTTTGGTTTTTTTAATACAATTTACATGGAAACAATTGGCCAGTAATTATAACAATTAGTTTGTTATGAGAATTACGTGTGTGCAGGGAGATGCAAACATTCTTGCAAAGAGAAAGAAAAAAAATCAATCATAATTACAGGAATTAACTCCCGGCCTTCATAACTTAGGATCCTGCACTTTATGCACACTTATTGAGGCTCTTCACATGCTTAACATTAAGCATTAGCTGGATGGAGGCTTTACATTTTAATTCGCACAGTTATGGATTTGATCATTTTTAAACCAATAGAGAGCTACAGAAAAATTAGATAGATATTTTTTAAAAGGCACTAAATTTTGACAATTAATTTTTCTAACTTTTTAGCAAATCCTTTTAACTTTTCAGTGCAAAATCGCCAGAGCTCTTGAAAAATAAAGAAACCACTGAAAGCTGCAGAAATATTTATGGAAATTAAAGAGAATAAGATTTTTTTAATCAAGTGAGAAACCCAAAGCCTTCCTCTGCACCTCCCCCTCTGACACACCCACACCCACACACCCTAGCCTTTCTGAGCTAGAAAACTCATGTAGCTTGGAGGAAAATAGTGAAAACTCCAAAATCAGTGCATTTCAGTTTGAGTTGGCCAAGACAAAAACAAATGTTTCCGGAAACTCCAAGTTCGACTCCAGAAGTCATTAGCTTGGCAGTAAACGCCACTATTTTCTCTCTTCACAATTTTACATATTTTATTAATTTTAATAAAGTAGAGAAAAATGCCAAAGGAATCTAATGGAGTGTAATAATTATGAAGGGAGAGGAAGTTAGAACAGGGCTCCATGAAAGCAAAGAAGAAAGCAGCGATCCTAGCAAATATTGGCCTTTATTGTCTGTTTAAATCCTAAACTCTTTTTAATGTCACCATTTATAAATAGAAAATGTTTAAGTGATGCTCTTAGCCCTTAGGAAATTCACTAATGCCTGCCTGGCTGGTACTTTAGCATCGGGCTAAGCATTCTGCAGGGAAGACTGATTCCTAGGGGATTGACTCTCCATCCATCCACAATTCTCTACTAAGCATTGCCAGTGTCTGTGTGGTGTGTTGGTTCCTGACTCCTCCATCAAGCCAGAAAACAGCATGGGGAATTAGATGACATTGGGACTTGAGGCCAAAAGAAGACAGAAATGGCGTGGGGCCCAGACTGTCTCCAAGCAGGGAGATAGGATCTCTAGAACTGTGAGCTGTGCTGGACTGCAGGCTGGTAGTGGGAGGGGAGAGGGTTGTTCCAGGTTGCAGGCAGGAGGTCGAAGGTGTTTCTCTTTGTGGCAGAGATGCAGGTCTCTTGCTGGAGACAGAACTAGGGGCTTCGATATCATAGGGATAGGTCCTTTGGAAAGGGAAGAGATGAAGACCAGTACTCACTAAGTTAGAGACTGCTAATTAAGATACAAGGCAGTTCGCATGATTCTGAACCCCTGAAACACCTATTTAGACTCCAGAATGCAACTAGCACAAATCTGTATCAGTGTTTGATATTAACAAACAGGGATCGAAACCCCAAGATGAGGAAAACAGTGTACCTGGTATGTTTGTTTTAATCTGATAACATGCATATTTGAAATGCAGTGGTATGCAGGAAATTGGTTACAAATTATGCAGCTATAAGTCACATTATAGTCAATTGGTCACACTCAGGGGCAGCTCCAGGCACCAGCGCAGCAAGCGCGTGCCTGGGGCGGCAAGCCGCGAGGGGCGGTGTGCCGGTCGCTGTGAGGGCGGCAGACAGGTGGCCTTCAGCGGCGTGCCTGCGGGAGGTCTGCCAGTCCCCCGGTTTTGGTGGCAATTCGGCGCCGGGTACACTGAAACCGCGGTACCAGCAGATCACCCGCAGAAACGCCACCAAATCTGCGTGACCGTGGACTGCCCGCAGGCATGCCACCAAAGGCCGCCTGACTGCCGTGCTTAGGGCGGCAAAAAACATAGAGCCGCCCCTGGTCACAACATATTATTTGGTGAAAACAAGAATAAAAAGAGAGAGAGAGAGAGAGAAATTCCAGTATCAGGTGCTCAGATCCTGTGGTCAAGAGCATCATATAAATATAGAGAGAGGGACGGCAGCATGGCCTAGTAGATGGAGGCCTGGGTTCTGTTTTCAGCTCTGTCACCGATTTGCTGTGCGACCTTGGGTGAGTCATTTCCCCTCTCTGGGTCTCTATTGCCCCTCGCACCTTTTGTCTGACTTGATTATAAGCTGAGGCAGGGACTGTCTCTGTGTATTTGTCCAGCGCTGAGCACAACGCACTCAGTGGTAGTAGGGGCCCGTAGGCAATACTGTCACACAAGTAGACACAGGTAATTACAGGAGGGTTTATGTTAGAGGTTTGCTGAACTGATACCCATGGCAGGAAGCTGGAGGCCCCATTTCCATTTCAATCAGGGTGGTGCAGTCTCTCGGTCAGCAAGGTCCTAGCCACATTTGGTAGCAGATCTGTGCTCGCTGTAACTTATTGCTAACGATCACCCCACACACTGCTGGTGAAGCTGTATTTGGCAGTAGTTTCCCAGCAGGGTTCCAGATGCAGCAGGTTCCACTGTAGCGGAGCATGAGTATCCAGTGCGGCCGTGGATTTATTTTGAGCAGCAGAACGAACAGAAACTGTGCTCTGGAATAACACCTCCTGGCAGTGAGGTGCTTCACTCACTTGCAGCGTGGGCTGGGTGCAGAATGTGTTATGGCTGCGTTTGTCTGTTGTTCTTAAAAAGACGAAGTTTCTTGCAATGCTTCTCCCCAGTGAGCAGAGCTTTGCAAGACCCCGAGGAGATATTTACCAAGACAGTGCCAGGTGCTGGAACATTAGAGGTGCCAGATGTCTCCATTATGGAAACCTGCAGATGACGATATTCCTCCCACAGAGCAAAGCAAATGTGAGGTACAGATTTAGGGTCTGATCCAATGGCTTTTGGAGAACTCGGTTTTACAGTACGTAGAGTCGTCATAAGCACCGATCAATGTCTGTGTAACTCGTCTATGCTTTTAAACAGGAGATCGTGAAAAGCTGTCCAGTCACACAAACTATCAAATAAATGGTATTTGTTGCAAATTAAATCTATAGAAACTCTCGTTGGTCCACTGATATAAATATGTCTCTTTCCTGCATAACAAATTCACTTTCCTGGCTTTGCTGCCTATAAATAATTGTTTTTGATTTTCTGTTACAGGATATTTTTTTCTGGCTGCTTTGCTTTAGCGATGCAGAGTGCCTTTCTCTGCTTCCTTCTAGTATACGCTATCACTTTTCACAATGTATAAGTGTCAGACACTGCATCTCACTTTGCTGTTTTACAAATAATTTTTCCCTAGGTTCCCCCCCCCACACACACTCAAGTGAAATAAGTGTTCAGCTTTGTTTTTTTCACCTCTTTCATCTCGCCACCACCTCCTCCAATTTTCTTTCCCTTTAATCTGACATGATGGCACTTGTAAAATAAATAACTAAACAAATGAATGAAAGCTGCGGATTTCTCTGCTGCTGTGATCACTGAACAAACAGGTTCCCAGTTCCCCTGCAAGAGCCATGACCATGTTGTTCTGAAACTAGAGATTCACTTTTAAGCACCTGCCTCTGGTTCATCTCTGCACTTCAGCTGCTGCCCTTCTAGTCCTCTTCTGCAATCTGCTATTTCCCCCGTCTCCCACAAGGTCCCTCTGAGGTGGTTTTTGAGGCCTCAGCGAGAGCTGGCCATAAAGATTTCTCTCTGTGGTGCAAGATGAGAATGCTTCAGATTCTTCTGCAGTTACGAGCCTTTGAAAAAACTCCCTCTTCCGTGCTTGGTGGCTCTGCTTTTTGTGAGTGTCACCAGCTCCCTCAGCTTTCTTTGCTCGTCTCTGTCACCAAACACTGCTGCCTCCCCACCGTGAAGCCAGCAAAGCTCTCTGGCTCTGCAAACACTCATGTCGGATCTTCAAAGCTAATGAACTCCCAAACCTCCCACTGAAGTCAGCAGCCCTGTCTGTGGGTGCTGTGCTCAGCACAAGATTAAGTAGCTTCAGACTCTGGCCCCTGCGTGGTTGGCTAAGTGAGCATGTCTCTCAGCCAGGGCCGGCCCAGGTAAAAAAAAAAAAAAGGCGGCCGGACTGCCAAAGCAAAAAAAAAACAAAACCGGCAGCCGCAGGAAGCGTGTGGAGGGCGCTCAAGGCGGCTTGCAGGGGGGTGAAGGGCGGCACCCGCCCACTCCCTCCGCCTATGGGCAGGCAGGCCCTGCAGCCCGCTTGCAGCCGGGCGAGAGGGGCTCCCCCCTCCGGCCTTGGGGTGCCTCTCTCGGCTGGGCAGGCTCCAAGGGGGCCAACACAGGCAGTGGTGGCTGGGGTCTGCGACCTCCGTGTGGGGCCGGCTTTGCAGCGGGGCTTGGCACAGTGCAAACGGTGCCGGGATCAATGGGGCCCATCCCTCCGCTGCCTGCCGGGCCGCCGCAGAACCCTCCCTCCTTCCGGTGCCCGGGGGCTGCAGGAGGTGCTGGCTCAGCCGCTCCTTTAAAGGCGGCTCGGCCGGGCCGGGCTCAGAGCGGCGCGGGAGGCGGAGGCCGGTGCAGGTGGCGGGGAGTGGCGCGTCCCGGGGAGCCCAGCGGCACGATGAGCAGTGGGGATCACTACTTCCTGCCCCCTGGGTCGGGTCCGTGCCCCTTCAGGGCTGGGCTGGCCACCCCAAGATTGGCCGGAATGCCGCCCCTTACAATGTGCCGCCCCAGGCACGTGCTTTCTCGTCTGGTGCCTGGAGCCGGCCCTGCTCTCACTCAGTACACTGAAGAGAAGGAACTATTATAGCAAAAAGAAGAACAGGAGTACTTGTGGCACCTTAGAGACTAACAAATTTATTAGAGCATAAGCTTTCGTGGACTACAGCCCACTTCTGTAGTCCACGAAAGCTTATGCTCTAATAAATTTGTTAGTCTCTAAGGTGCCACAAGTACTCCTGTTCTTCTTTTTGCGGATACAGACTAACACGGCTGTTACTCTGAAACCTATTATAGCAAGGAGTTGCAGCATATTCCCATAGAGGACACTGTTCCACGCATGCGCACACAGGGAAGGAAGGGTGGTTTGTTGGTTAAGGCACTGGACTGATAGGCAGGAGTGCTGGGGTCAGTCCCTGTTTTGCCGCAGACTCCTTGTGTGACCTTAGGCAAATCACTTGTCCTACTATGTCCACACTGCATAGGAAACCCAGGTCTGTGGGATTCAGGTTTGTGGACTCAGTGTTTCCAGGCCCATGTTTGAGTGTCCACACTGCATTGTAAACCGGGGTTTGCAGTCGCTGGCCCCAGCTCTTACCAGCTGTGCTAGCACATCCCTACTACACCATACCGACCTTCTGATCCTGGTCTGGGGCTTGAGCTGCATCCACACTGCAAAATGACAGGGGACTCAGGCTCTGACTCCCCCCCCCCCCCGCCCTCAGCAGGGTTCTAGGACTCCAGGCCGGTGTGCTTGCTGACCCAAGCCAGACTGATTTGTGTGTAGATGGAAGTGGGGTTCTGGCTCAATCCTGACTCAGCGCCTAGGCTTAGTGTATAGTGTAGACGTGACCTACATCTCTATGTGTACCTCAGCTCCCCAGCTGTCCAATTAGCTCATAGGTGTGTTGTGATAAATCTGTAACTATTGGGAAGTGCTTAGATACTACCATGATGGAGAATGTACCTAGACAGAGAGAAGTGGATCTATTCCAAGATCCCCTAATTCTACCATCTGCGATCAGCATTATAGTGCTTAATATCGAATTAAAATTAGTGACCAAACACCGATTTGGTTCAAGGTGCAGGATCAGGGCCCTTTTTTGCATTGCAGACAAAGGGTACGTCTATACTTACTTCCTGGTCCGGATGTAAGCGATCGATCTTCTGGGATCGATCCCAGAAGTGCTTGCCGTCGACGCCGGTACTCCAGCTCGGCGAGAGGAGTACGCGGCATCGATGGGGGAGCCTGCCTGCTGCGTCTGGACCCATGGTAAGTTCGGACTAAGGTACTTCGAATTCAGCTACGTTATTAACATAGCTGAATTTGCGTACCTTAGTCCGAAGTGGGGGGTTAGTGTGGACCAGGCCTAACAATTACAGAGAGAAAGAGTTATAAACGCGTGTCCTTGATCACTCACTGAAAGCAGAAAACTCCTGTTGGCTGCATGACTTGTTTGCTATCACAACTCCAAATCTAAGTTTGGGAAACTTCTAACATTGCAGTTTTCATGCCAAGGCTTGATGTATAGTTCAAAGACATAGAGCACATTGCCAGCAAAATAAAATATTTAGTGTCACTATTAGACACGTGTCTGTTTTGTTCTCATCTGTCTTGTGAACAGCATCTCTAACGCTCGCTGCTTTGCCAGTTTCCTCTCCATCCCGCAATTTGTGCCTAGCAGATTGTAACTAAAACAACGAAAGCTGCTGAATTATTAAATATTTTGTTATTTTTTAAAAAAAAAGACGACAGCTTTTGCAGCGTGTAACAGTAAGTGATGGGTGAGTGTCAAATGGCATTCACAGACCATGCACTCTGATAAGGCTGAGATGGAAGTTTGCCCACTGCTTTTGGCTTTAGCTGGGCTCTGGATAATGCATAAATGGCCCTTCGTGCTGTGTCTTTCCAATCCCAAAGGAAACTGGGAAGGGCAGAAACACAAACACTTTAAAAAGGAACCCAACTTTTTTGATGTCAGGCTTGGTTTAAGGATTGACGTTTGAGTGGTGCTGGAGAAGATTTGTGCCAATTCTGATTTTATCTGAATGGAGTCACCCAGCCCCAATTATTCTATAGCATGAAAAATACTCCCAAACCGAGGGCCAACTTTTCAAGTGCTCAGCACCCAATCTGCTGATAATCTGCCCATAAAGTATCCATGAGGCTTCTCAGCCCATTACACAGAGCCAGGGTAGATGCAGGATGTTCATTTCCCCAGCTGGAGATGGAAAGGAGGAAGTTATATGAACAGGCTCTCTGGCTAGTCCATGGCCATGTATATTGTATACTCATTGAAGACCAAGCTATGAAACTGATCTCAGATCCTGAAGACGCTGTGATTCATCCTTATACGGTCACTGCAATCCTCAGTTGTTTTTCTTTCCAGGACCGAATAACATTTTCTCGCCTGTTTGGATGCAAGCATTTATTGGTTTAACTCTGACCCAGTTAAAGAGCAATTACATTAAACCCGACTTAGCAAAACTTCATTCCCAAAACAGCCCCCAGAGCATTGCTGCCTGTTATAAAGCGGGGTTGTATGTTCACAACGCTTTGCCAACAGCAGTGAACATCTTTCTGTTTTCTGAGCAGTCTCTGTCTTTGGGTGATGCTTGGCATCGTTAATGACCATTGATTACTGTTCAGTTAGAATGCTGCCGGACTCTCTAGAAGGGTCATAGTCATCCATGATCAGCGGTCCTCAAAGCGGGCCCTGTCCTGGTTTTGTGCACAGGAGTGGATCTCACTTAAGGAAAGTTCGTTGCCTTGTCAGTTCCTTTACGAGCTCATTTTTAACCCTATGTGCAAAGAGGATTAGCTTAGAGCACAAACCTGGACTCAAAACGGATACAATTCTATATCCCCTTCTGTCTCTGGCTGCTCCCCATCCCCTCCTCCGCCTGTTGGTATCATGACGAGCTACGATGTATGCTCATCATCTACCGTGAGTAGAATTTGTTTGTAATTGTTCAATGGACTCTCTTGGGGAATGTCACCATTTTAGCTTGATTCAGATCTGGCTGAGTTCACAGGCATCTGCACCTGGGGCTGAGTTGAGAGAGCCGTGGACAAACTGACAGTAGCCCTGGGCTGTGTCAGGAAAAATGCTCTGCACCTCTATTAGGCCCGAAGGATCTGGAACAAGGTCAGTGACATGCTGGCGAGACGGCAAAGCAGAAAGAAGTGTTTCTCTTCTCCCTGCCTTGCTTAGGTCGCATTTAACAAACCCCTTTAACAGGTACCTTCAGAAGCAGAGCCAAGTGCCCTGAATGCCTCTTGGGACCAGGAAGCTGGTGTACGCGTGGGGTTTTATTTTCCTACCGAGAGTCATGGGTAGGGTATAGTTTTGGTGCCCTTTGTTGCTCAGACAGACTGATTTTAGTCTGTCCGATGAAAAAATGTTAGCTTGCGCCACTCCATTTCCATTTCAGCGGCATACAGGCAAGCTATTCTTAAAGATACAACCAGGGTGTAATTATGGGAGAACATAATCAATTAGGAATCTTGTCAGCCTGAAATCTGTGTGCTGAACCTTCTGGGAGGGGGATGACCCCAATGATTACAATGCTTCTGAGATAAGATTCTCACTCTCTCCTCTTGCAATGGCTTTCTAATGAGACTCTGAGACAGGTGCCGCTAAGAGCGGATGTAAGGCTCAGCGTAGCTCCCGGTGATGTTTGTCATTTCCGCCAAACCCTCCTGTCACTTTCTTAACAATGCTGCAGCTTTTTATAGCCGTCTTCCTCAGTCATTTTGATGGGGATGTTTTGAGAACCGGGTGACAGGGGAGCTGTGTATAGAATCCCATTGTCCTCCTGCACCCCAGAGTGGAGGAAAAATGAGGCGCATTGGAACATGGCCATGTCTGGGTGCAACCCACCCTTTCTGGTGTGCCCTATGGCTGGGGCTCCTTGCCACAGCTGATGGAATCTGCCTCTGTTTCTCATTCTGGAGGAGGAGATCTAACATGCCAGAAGGGACTGGAAGGGCGTCATACTGCATCTCCAGCACTGTGATGGTTGCCAATATACCAGCCATTGTGTTTCCTTCCATGTATATGGCTCAGCAAGGGATAGAACAAAGGAGCCAGTCTATTGTTAGCATAGTGGGCCAGACAGACAATGTGGGGGGAGATGCTAAAATAAATATATGAAAGTAATGAGCACACTTTGCCCTTGACAGACAGCTCCTAATATGAATTCCCTGGGAGACCTTTACTGATACTTATACATCAGACTCAAATGCGGTTTCAACTCAGTGAAATAGATGCTTTCTCAGCATTTTAAATTCTGGTCATTTTTTGGCACTTGTCAGTTCAGCGAATCCATTCCTCAAATGTTGCTGTGTGTTTGGGGCTGCCTTGAAGTTAAAACTCTCCTGGGGAATAAAAAGAGAGAGAGAGAGAGAGAGAGAGAGAGAGAGAGAGAGAATACTTTCAAATGATTCGCAGAATCCGGTTTTAAAAGGTAATTGTTAATAATGGTGGTAATAACCGTTAGAGGGCAGTACACAAGAGACAATTAGGTCTGTGTCATGAATGGTGTCATGTTGCCCACGATATGGAAAGCCCTATTTCTGGGGAGTGAGAGCTACAATCAAGAAACTAGAAATGAGATTATGTCCCAACGATTCTGTATTTCTTCTTTCTATCAACACCCAACTGTCGTAATGGCTCCCAGAAATGGACCAATAATTAAGGGCTCCCGGGACAGATGGGATTAGATGGCACTTACTATAACTCCATCTGATTTTAATTATATAATTTTGTTACATTTATATAATTGTATATCACTATAATAGATTTCACTCTGTGCCTTTACCAACTGTATCGATAGTTCTGATTGGGCAGATGCAGATTAGACTGTATCTCTTTTGCCATTTCCACATGTTGCTCATCTTCTTAGATGATGAGCTTTGAGGGAGGTGCCCTGTATTCTTATGGGTCTGTACAGCACCTGGCACAACAGGCCACTGACCCTAACTGGGGCCTCTGTGCCCTACTGTAATATAAATACAGAATGCACCCACCCCTTCTTCCGGTAGAGACCTGAGGGCTCTGTCTCTGGGACACTCGTCCAGCTTGTCCCATCACTAAAGTCTACCTGAACTGAGCGAGATGTGTGGCCTTCACTGCAGTGAAGAGAGATGCTGGCTTTACACTGAGGGGGATTTTATACGGGGGTGGTGGTTTGGGCCTGATCCTTGGAGATGCCAACTGTGGTATGAAGAGCTATATAGAGCTCTCGGCTCCTTGCAAGTGATGCTCCATAGCTGGCAGGATTGGGCCCCTCACAGCCTCTCCTCATCTTTGGCAGTACATTAGGCTGGGGAGAGCCCTTGTTTTACACGTGCACATTGCGACAAGGCCATCGCCGAGCTTCCCACGTGCTCTTTGCTTGGCTGTTGGAAGGTGCCAAGATCACCCACAGGGCCGGCTCCAGGCACCAGCTTGCCAAGCAGGTGCTTGGGGCGGCCACTCCGGAGAGGGGCGGCACGTCCAGCTATTCGGCGGCAATTCGGCGGATGGTCCCACACTCCCGCTCGGAGCGAAGGACCTCCCGCCGAATTGCCGCCGCAGATTGCGATCGCGGCTTTTTTTTTTTTTTGCGCCGCTTGGGGCGGCAAAAACCCTGGAACCAGCCCTGGTCACCCAGCTGTTTTCTCAGCTGTGCCTTGCAGAGGCACTTTTCCTGCTCTGTGGCTGACCGAATAGTATCCCTTTGTTACAGAGTTTCTCAAGAGAGCGCATTACAGTAGATGTAATTGCTGTTGTCAGACAAGGGCACAGCTATCTGAGACTTGCCACTCTGATCAGTTCAGAGCTCCCAGAGAGCAGGACTCTAGTCACAGGTCTGGCTAGTCACAAGCAGCAAATGGGCTGGCGAGTTGAACTACTTGTTTACTTTTCAGAGTAGCAGCCGTGTTAGTCTGTATCCGCAAAAAAGAACAGGAGTACTTGTGGCACCTTAGAGACACATTTATTTGAACATAAGCTTTTGTGGGCTACAACCTACTTCATCAGATACATAGAAGGAACATACAGTAAGAAGATATATATACATACAGAGAACATGAAAAAGTGAAAGTAGCCATACCAACTGTATGATAGCTCATCTTAATTAATTAGCCTCATACAGTTGGTATGGCTACTTTCACTTTCACAAATAAATGTGTTAGTCTCTAAGGTGCCACAAGTACTCCTGTTCTTTTTTCTTGTTCACTGTCTCCCAGCTGTGTATCAGTTTCAGGTCAGACAGTACAGCAGCCACCGCATTACATGGATTTGTTGTAAGACTATCTGATAGGGAATTAAGTGGTTCACAAAACACAGCGCGATTCCAAGTCCACGGTGTGCAATAATGCTACAGCTGCAAAGTACATTTGTAGCTGTGTTGGTTTCCATAGAGTGTCTATCCCAGCTTCAATATCTGGCAAACCGACGAAGGCAGGTGCTCCAGTGAGGCTGGTATTTTTCCACATGTTGTGAGCATCTTGCAGACATGAATTCTATGGAGGGAAGCCACACATTTGGGGCGATGTATATCACGTGGCCGTGGTGCTACTGACCCAGCTACCGCACTGACATCTTCAAATAGAAAAAATACTAACAAGGGAGCTGCACTATTCCCTGCTGCGCTGCGGCATTCAGCTGTGCCTGCACCTTCTCCATAGACTGTGGTGAAAACCTAGCTCCTTAGCCCTGGGGGCCTAGTGCACACGCACGCACGCGCATGCACGCACACACACGCACGCTGCACACACACTCCGTCACTGGTACACTGACACAACCTGTGCACTCGTGCACCACTCACTCACACATACACTCATGTCTAAAAGAGGAACCTCTTCCTCTCTCCATCCAAACAGAATGCCCCCGGCCAGCACCTCAGCAGCTCTCATCCCAACCCCTTCCCCCATGCAGCTACACGCTCTAGAAAATCGTCCTCGTTCCTTTCTGAGAGCAGATGGGCAAAAATGCACATCCAGAAGGCCACGCAAATGTCCCAGTGTGGAGAGTCCTGCCCAGTATATTAAGGTGACTGGGGAAATCCAGCATAAATGCTAAAGAAATCCCTGCTCGAGGGAGCTGACGCAGACGGATGTTGGCAATGTGGCCTTGCATGGCTGGCAAAGGCCAAAGTGCCCCCACCAAAGTATTCGATCAGTAACAGCGGCAGTCTAAAGATCAGTTCTCCCCTGTGGATTGCACAGCCTTCGAGTGAGCCTGCAGGCTTACAGCCTGCCCCGAGTGAGGGACAGTGTGTAGCTGTGCCAAGGAACGAACGGTGAGTTTGCTTGTTCACATGTTCATCTCATAGCAGAAATAATGAGCTTGGCACATGGCACTTCCCAAGCCCTGTGCTCTAGGCTGTTGCTTGCACCACCCTCTCCTGCCAGCCAATGATTATCCTCACGGTCTGCCCTACGCCTGCTGTCACTTAACTGCTTCCTCTGCCACGCTGGAGGGGTTGGGGCGCTCACAATGAACTGTAGTTCTTGGAGCAACCAGCACAAGGAGGTTTCCCCTCACCTGTGTGCATTGTGTGGGAGCAGGAGGCTAGTTCCCTTTAACTGCATTTCTCGCTGTTGTTACTGGGAACGTTTATGGACCCCATTTTCAATGGTGAAATATGCACCCAGACATCACAGGCGACCATTAGACATGAGCAATAAACCAGAATGCAGAGCATACCTAGGGCATCTTGGGACAATAATTGTCGTAGGCCTCGTTATTTTTACTTTACCTCATGGATAAGCCATACCTCAGGCTGCAAGTAACCTACCATGCACAAAGAAAAAAAAATTAACAGTGCCGGAGACATCAAACGAGATGGGACTGTCGTCTCCAGCATAAATAATCACTCTGAGCCCAGCTCCAAGAGTCAGCATTTCTGAGTGAGAGGCACCTGGAGTGGGTGTTTTGGTTTTTCAGAGTGGGGCAGGGTGGAAGCAAGACACCGCTCCAAAGGAGGAGAGAAGGAAGGATGCAATGTATTGGCTCTGACTCACTCGCGGCACAACTCATCTGGCCTCCGTAGAGTTCCAGCAGGAGTGAACTTGGCTTACTTAGCATGGGCCAAGTAACGTTTCTGTGACCAGTGAATACATATTAGTGAGCTAGTGCCCGTAGGTGTCTTTCTATCTCAGGATCACAAAGAGTCTTGCAAAAGAGGTCAGGCTCATTATCCCCATTCTGTCCCCGACTGGGGCGCACACAGAGGGAAAGTGAGGTGATTTGCCCCAGATCACCCAGGAATTTGACTGGTCTCCTGACTCCCAGCTCAGTGCCCTCTCCACGAGCCCACACTGTCTCCCTGCAGCTTTAATAACCTTCTGAGCCCAGTGGCTTTTATAAACACAGGTTAGTACAGCATTTGTGTGCAAAGAAGTCTCTCTGCTAACGTGAAATGTTAGCCATAATACTGTGGCATAGAGCCGGAACGAGGTGCTGTGCTGTGGGCGTAATTACAATCAATCCATATCAGCTCCCTCCCTCCATCCCCTGTTGCCCCGCACAGTGGGTGTCATGAGATTAGTGAAGGCAGCTGCAGCAGAATCGTTTACGGAGACTGCAGGTATATTCTCACCTTCTACATCATATTTAACAGAAAGTAAATGGAAGGTTGGCGTAGGGCAGCTTCCTAGAATACTTATTAGCTGCTTCTCCCTGCTGAACTCGCTGCAATCATTCTACACGCGTGCCTGTCCTGAAACTGCTTCTGTTATTAGATTTAAAACAAGTTTCAACCTTTACAATCTTGTCTATAAAGCAATAAACCCAGAAGGCTCATGTTAGGGACAGCAGGATAGCAGGGAAACAAGGGGCTTTGTATTTTCCAATCACTGACAAGGTGAAGGGGCAGGATCCCAGGAAAAGGTATTCTCCTGCTCTCTTCTTCTTCCTGCTCACCCATCCTTACTGCAGCTTGTGATAATACAGCCAAAGGCAAATGCATACGGCTAGGAACAAAGCATGCAGCTCATACGTGCAGGATGGGGGACTATCTTGGGAGGCTGACACTCTGAAAAGGACTTGGGGGTCATGGTGGATAATCAACTGAAGATGATTATCAGACTCAGACTCAGACTAACACGGCTACCCCCTGATACTCAACTGAAGATGAGCTCCCAGTGTGATGATGTGGCCAAAAGGCCTAATGCAGCTCTTGGAAGCATTAGCAGGGGAATTGCAAGTAGAAGCAGGGAGATATTACCTCTGTGTTTGGCACTGGTAGGACCGCTGCTAGAATATTGCATCCGGTTCTGCTGGCCACAGTTCAAGGAGGAGTTGATAAATCCGAGAAGGTTCAGGGAAGAGCCACGAGAATGATTAAACACACCTTATAGTGTAGATGCAAGGAGCTCAACCTAATTATCTTACCAAAGAGGAGGTTAAGAGGTGACTTGATCACTGCCTATAGGTACCTACATGGGGAACAAATATTTAATAATGGGCTCTTCAGTCTAGCAGCCAAAGGTGTAACACAATCCAGTGGCTGGAACTTGAAGCTAGACAAATTCAGAATGGAAATAAGATGCAAATTTTTATCATTGAGGGTAATTAACCATTGGAACAATTTACCAGAGGTGTTGTGGATTCTCCTTCACCGGCAATTTTCAATTCAAGTTTGGCTGTTTTCTAAAAGATCTGCCCTAATTCAAACAGGAATTGTTTGGGGGAACCCTAGAGTCTCTGTGACAAAGGAGGCCAGACCAGAGGATCACAGTGGTCCCTTCTGGCCTTGGAATTGGACTGGATGAAGAAGAAAGGCATCTGAGCAATGATGGAACAGGAGGATGACCGCAGTAATTGCTGGCAGCCCCTCAAGCTGGGAAACCAATGTCTGGCCTAGGAAAGGAGTCAGACTAGTGCAGGGAGGAGATAAAGGAAACTAATGGAGACATTTCTATAGCGTCCTGAACCACACAGAGCCAGACCCCAGATGTAAGCTGAGAAGCACCCATGATTACAAGAATACAAAGCAGACTAGCTGCTCTTGCTGGTTATTTTAACCTAGAGGGGAGCTCATGGCTATAATGAGATCAGCACAACTGCTTTCAACCATCATCACCACATAGGCATGATCCTCCAAGCTCAGCTTCCGGTGATGGAGTTGGCAGGTTCTCTCCCAGTTTCCTGGGAGTTCATTCAGCTCAATATCAATATCAGATTTCCAGATCGGGTCTGTGGGTTGTGTTGGGCTTCCTCCTCACCAGAGGGGGCTATTGTCAGACCCCTACACTACCCCGGCACTCAGATTAGGAGTCCAGTCTGAGACACTTTAAAATGGGCCTGAATTTCAGAAAGTACTAAGCACCTTCCCCAGCCCCCCTCTGAAAACCAGGCCTCCTGAGGACATCTCCCCAAAGATTCGGGCTTCCTTACTCAGCATCTGGCCTAGAGGAAAGGGTTAACCCTACAGCCAGCGTGCAGGGATCCGATGGGCACCTCATGCACCTTGGGGAGAATTTTTACCACAAGTCCTGGAGATTTTGAATGGTGTAAATCCCCTCTCCCCAGGGCTTTGTGAAGGTATCGAGGAGTGACAGAGAGCCACGTCACCCATGCAGGCGCAGTCACACTTTTCGTATAGAATTAACTTTTCCAAAGCACATACTAAATTAGCAGCCAATAAGGGCAAAGAGCTGCCTCTTCTCTCCAGTATCTGAGAAAGCCCAACTGTTCACAGGTGGGCGCATGTGATAATTACTGACAATACCTGTGAGAACCTGCAGGCGTCTGTTGCGAGACAGAGAGCGAGCTCCATTTAAGCCCTTGGCCAAAGAACTGGATCTTTTCCCCTGGGTGAATCATGCTCCAAGGATGAAATGCACATCCCGATTATCCCCCACACCTCCCAACAGCCGCTGGGCTGATCCCCAGCTGGGGCACTAGGAGTTTTCTGAATGCAGACAGACCAACTGCATACAGGTTCAGTCAAGATAATGTCCCAGGATCCCTGAACTCTCCAAGGCTCTTGGCATCTGCAAAGCTGGGCTGGAATTCTGGTGCAAACAGGCTCTCTCCTCAGACGCCTGGCACCTCTGCTTCCCAGCCCAGATCTAAAGCCCACCAAACTCAACAGAAGGTCCTCCTCTGTCTTCACTGGGCTCTCAGTCTGGTCCATAGCCCTTGCTGGAAGGTGCCCATGAACAGCATGGTCTTGTATTTTTGACACCTTCCTTTCAGCCCGTCCAGGAACAGGAGGCAGAAGGCACTTGCCTGCCCATTTCAGACCATCCACACAACCCAAGGCACTCTCTTAGCCCTGTGCAGTGTGCCTGGGAGACACTGTGGCTGAGGCCAGACCATGCAATGCCCTTTGACTTGCCTTCAAATGATTCTGCCCCTCAAGGTATCAGTAACATTGTCTCCCTCGGCCTGCATTGACTTTGCTTTGCCTTTCCTCACATCCATAGACATCCTCTGACATTACCTAGACCTCTCTGCATGGTCTCTAGGGAGGTGCATTGATATCACCATGCCAGCACTGCCAGGTACCCTGGCTTATAAAGACAATATATTCTATCAAAATAAATGGCTTTGTTACCCAACAGGTGATGCACATACACACTCATCAGTAACTCAGTATCTTCATTGCCTCCTTCCACTCTCTGAACGTCTTCAGACATTTCTCTGCAGTGATGGCATCTGTGTGACTGCGCCTGCATGGGTGATATGGCTCCCTGTCACTCCTCGATACATTCACAAAGCCCTGGGGAGGAGGGATTTACACCATCTGTGTTAAAACTGGAACACTGTAGATCTAATAACCCAAAGTGTGAAAAGACAGTTACTGCAAATTATTCTAGAGGCCATTATCATAATCACACGGTTCATTAGAGCTAGTGAGTAATTAAAATGTTTTAAAAAGCCATGATTATTTGCCAAAGTATTTTGAATTCCTCAGTTTTGCCTGTATTTAGAGATCTGTGCACTAACCTGTGGTGAGTGGCAGATGCCGATCACTGAAGTCATGATTTAGGCCCCAATCTTACAAACAATTAGTTTGTATACTCTTTGGGGCAGAGACCATCTTTTCATACTTTGATTGTACAGCGCCTAGCACCTTGGAGGCAGGTCCCTGCCTAGGGCTCCTGTGTAATAGCAATACATATGCATCAGGTGACTTTGTTCATATGCATAATCCTATGTGACTCCTATGTGGGTACAGCTACACACATGGGTCAGTGTGCGCAGGATTGGGGTCTTATTATTATTAATTGTACAGCAGTAGTTCCCAGCAGCCCCAAACAGAGATCAGGGGGAAGTTTACCGGGTTATTGTTTCTCTAGACCCAGCCAAATATTGGGTAAATAAGACTCACAAGTGTTGCACAGTATTAGCAAAAAAACCCCAAGAAATGGTAACTGAGACGTGACTAGAAAAAAAAAAACAAGTTTTAAAGAGGTAAGAGCATCACCACAAGTCATTCTCCAGGTGCATTTAGTTTCACTCTCCTCTTGCAGAATTTTTCTGTTGCCTTTTAATGTCTATGGAGTGTGTGTGTGAACCGATCTCTACCTATAGCCCATTCCTGAGAGCTGAGATTTCAGCTGTGTGCTCTGGCTGCGACGGGCCAGATAGGTCACAGAATTACACCAGAGTACAGCAAGTGGGGCAGAATGGCTTTTTTTTATTAAATTAAATGGAGATATACCTATCGCCTAGGCTGGAAGGGACCTTGAAAGGTCATAGAGTCCAGCCCCCTGCCTTCACTAGCAGGACCAAGTACTGATTTTGCCCCAGATCCCTAAGTGGCCCCCTCAAGGGCTGAACTCACAACCCTGGGTTTAGCAGGGCAATGCTCAAACCACTGAGCTATCCAGCCCCTACAGTAATCTTTAATCAATTGCCCAAACCGATGATCGCCAGCTACAGAACAGACACAGCAAGTCCAAGTCCAGAAAGGACCATTCGCTTCTCTTGCCTGACCCCCTATATAACGCAGGCCCCCTAGGAGTTCATCCAGTTACCCATATTGAGCCAATAACTTGTGTCTGACTCATACAAAACAAGCCAGAGAAAGGAGAGAACTATTTACTAATCGCTCTATGTCTGTTGGAAGTGTGTGAAAAGTTATGGAAATCTCCCAGCTTGGTTACTATGTTAGAATTGTTTCAAATAAAACTCAATAAAAATAATATTTTGACAAACTGAAATGCACAATTGTTTGCGAGCCGGTCAGTGCGGGATTAGAGAGCGAGACGGTCGGACACTCAGGATTTCAGTGCTGTTTGCCAGGGGGAAGAATATTTGATTTGCCGCGGCTGAAATTGACTCAAATCAGTCTCTTACTGTATGCTCTGTTGTGCTAATCACCATTCAGAGACGCTCAGCTGCAACTCAGTGCCTCCTGCATTCACAATGTGGCCTCAATACAGGCAAACAGTACTTAGAAGTTACATTTCATTCAGAACGCCTGTATCCGAATAAAATTACACAAAAAAGATGCAAATGAACTGTAGTTTCTTTTCATTTCCCCCTCTTTAGCCGCCGTTATTCTGTCACCAGTGGATTTATGTCTATTGGCTGCAGGTATTAATTGCTGTTTGCATACACAGCAGTGTTATTGCCAGGCAGTAAAAATGCATTTCCATTTTACATCCAAATCTAAACCCCCGCAGAAAAATTATTGCCATGTGCGTTTGATACCAACTACATCTTAATCTGCATTTAGAGTTAGTGAAGAGAAGGAACTAAAGACATTTGTTTTACTTTAAACACTTTGGTAAATATATAGCGATACAAGAAGAGAACCAAAATGTGAAATGCTGCTATCTGAGGACAGACAAGTAACAGGGGCTTTGTTTGACTCTGAGGCTGGAAGTGAATGTAAGGAAATAATTATTACATCATGATGTGATAAATTCTCCTTCATTACCCCAAAATGGTGCCGATAAATTCCCATCCTTAACACTTAACTGGTTGGACTAGAGTGGTCTTCTATTGTGCTAACCGGGATTCAGATGCAGTTTTTATTTTGTTAAAAAAAACCTTTGATTCAATCTTGCACATGTTCTAATTCTTAATAAATCAAATCTAGTCATCTAAAATAAATATCTTTAATTAGCTGTGCCTTCAACTTATCTTCAGATTGCCACAAATGCTCCCTTGACAGATATATATAACCTCCCACCCCATCTTTCATATACGATCAGAGGCCTGGAAAGGCTTCCAGATGAGGAAAGAGTGAAAAGATTGGGACTCTTTGGTTTAGTGTGAGGACAAATAAGATGGGATATGACTCAAGTACCCCAAATAATGAATGCTATGGAGAAGGCCTCTCCTCTTTCACAATACAAGACCAAGAATGTAAATGAGCAGCAATAATTAAGAAAATACTTTCTTACACAATGCCCGATGGAACTCGCTGCCACAAGATATCGCTGAAGCCAACATTTAGGATTTATGAAAGGATTCATATGGCTAATGAGAATATCCACAGTCACTTCAGAGGATAAAACATTTATAAAGGCTAGAAACCCTCAGGCATCAGGGCATAATCCAATTGCTGATGGAGGTCAGGAAGAAACTTCCCTGGGGACAGATTATTCCATTACAACTTTCTTCCTTCCACTGAAGCAGGTGGTGCTGACCACTGGCAGAGACAGGAGACTGGGCTAGACAGGCCCCAGTCTAATCAGACAATCCCTGTGTTCCAGTGCATTCACCTGGAGATTGGACACTTGTGTAGTCAGTACGTCAGCATCCAGTGCTGGAAACTGTTGCCAGTGTCAAGATCTGGTCATTGAATTCTCAGGCATGACTAGGAGCGGCTCCAGGCACCAGCGCACCAAGTGCATGCCTGGGGCGGCAAGCCGCGGGCGACGGCCTGCTGGTCGCTGTGGGGGCAGCAGTCAGGGAGCCTTCAGCAGCGTGCCTGCGGGAGGTCCGCTGGTCCCGCGGCTTTGGCGGCAATTCGGCAGCGGGTACGCCGAAGCCGCGGGACCGGCGGACCTCCCGCAGGTGTGCCGCCGAAAGCCACCTGACTGCCGTGCTTGGGGCGGCAAAATACATAGAGCCGCCCCTGGGCATGACATTTATTGGCTTCTCCTGGGTTTGCTGTAAATCAAGCCCATTGCTTGATGCACAACACTTGCTTTGCAGAGTCGCCCAGCTGAGGCTCTCCTCCTTCTCTGGATTCTGGTAGCAGGAGGCTTCTGGAGTCATGCTGGGTCCAACAAAGGAGGGCAGCTGGGAAAAACACCCATTAGAGGGGCGGACTGAACAGCATTTCCTCAGCAGGAAGGTCTGGTTTCAGTGGATCTAGCTATGGCATCTAATCAGGTCCCATTCATTCCTTTTTACGTCATGGTCCCTAGGCTCCGCCATACAGAGCCAGCCGCCACCTGCCACCTGCACTCTCTCCCCGTCACCCTGCACATGTCAGACACATGATGAATGTGCAGAGGAAGTGGGGCCAGCTGCAGTTGCATGCAATAGTCTGGCTTATTTCTCTGCTGCAAGTGGCTGGTTCTCACCTCAGTTAGGTGAAGAAATCCCCTCTGTAGCTACAGTGATGCACAGGGCTGTGATGGGAACAGTCCCTAGGAGATTCTCCTGAGCCAGTTGGGTGGCTAGGTTACATCATCCTTAAAAGACATCGTCCCATTGTGGGCCACAGGGGGTTTCATCTTATCCCTGCCTTTTTTAATTGGCTATCACAGAACATCTCGACGTCTGTTGACTTTGGTCCAGCGCCCAAGGGGGAACATGATGCTTGCTGAGGATAAGCTGTGAAAGGAAGGATTGGCTTGTTACAAGTGCTGGTTGTTATCACAGTGTCAGGGGCTACAAAGAATTAGTTTATTCCATTTTCTGTTCTTTCCACAGTCTGTGTCAGAGGGATGAAATAGGTTGCCAGTCACCAGCGTGGGTAGGGTGATACAATGCAATCTGCAGCCAGAGACATACTTTATCAGAGGAAAAGCAGACTAGATAGCCGGCACTATCGCCTCTAACAAGCTGTTCTGACGCTATTGTGGTCAACGGCAGTGCTGGAGCCACGCCTCCCACTGTCCAGAGAGAAACGATTGCTCCGGGGAACTGCCAGATGCTGCGAGACGTTGTCTGTGAACTCGCTTTGGGATTTTCACACCAACTCTCTGCCACTTCACCCCTGTGCCCTTTGCCTTCGCGTTCTAGGCCTGGCTGAAAGTATTTGAGTTTTGAAAACTTTCATCGGCTTTTTGAATGGTTACGAAAAAGAAGCAAAAAATGTGGATGAAATGCTTGCCTCTGTTTTCGATGCGCCAGCTGAGGCAGTTTCCTGCAATATCCTTGAAAAAGCTGCATGTATTAAATGCTAAGTTTATGTATTATTGTGGGCTGGGATTGAATGTAACCGCTTCGGGGCGGGGGAGAGATGATATGATGTGAGGCCTGGGCATTCAAAGAACTATATTGAAATTGTGCCAGACAAGGATGGACTTTTGGGCCAATAAGTGAAGAGGATTTCCTGGGAATACCTAGGGAGAGGTTAATGCAAATTCCCCACCTCCAGCTAACCACAAACTCAGCCTTTTGAAGCTGCACCTGGAGGAGAAGGTAATCGGGTGCTGGTTACCTGATCCCGGAGATTGGTGATCAAAGTACTGAGCTGTGTGAATTCACAGGCTGATCTGCCCAGTCTGGGTCTAGTTCTGAAGCAGAGACCATTATGAACTTGTAACCCTGGGGAAAAGCCAGGTGTGGGGTTTGAAGGATTGACCCCTACCAAAGCCCCATGTTGGAGCTGGGGTGACCTCTGGTAAGCTTCCAGCCCATAGGTCCCAAACTGTGACCCACAGAACTCCAGTGAGCCATTATCTCTCTATGTACATCTCACAGTCTCCAGCTCAGTGCCTTTACTGGAACTCCTCGCAACTGTTCATTTTCCCAGGGTTGCAAAATGAGTTTTACACCCCTGGAGCCAGAGATGTCTAGTGGCAACCACACAGGAGCAGGCGTCATAGTTCTTGGACTCTTCGTGACCAGAGCCAAGCCACTTGACCTTTTGTGTCCTGGCTTTCCGGTCAGTAAAATGGGGATAACGTTACTTCCCTTCCGGAGACCCTACTACATGACCAAAACAAGTGAGCTGCACAATAGGTAAACACAGCTGTGTGTAAGCCCATTATGGCTGTACTTCTGATCACTACCACGGCTTCTTTTTAAACCTGGCTAAACACAGTTTGGCCTCATGGGTAGGGCCCTACCAAATTCATGGTCCATGTTAGTCCATTTCACGGCCATAGGATTTTAAAAAATGGAAATGTCATGATTTCAGCTATTTAAATCTGAAATTTCACGGTGTTGTAATAGTAGGGGTCCTGACCCAAAAAGGAGTTGTGGGGTGGAGGGGCACAAAGTTATTGTAGGGGGGGTTGTTGTACTGCTACCCTTACTTTTGCACTGCTGCTGGTGGTGGCGCTGCCTTCAGAGCCGGGCGGCCATAGGGCGGTGCCTGTTGGCTGGGCACAGAGCTCTGAAGGCAGTGCCACCACCAGCAGCAGCGCAGAAGTAAGGGTGGCAATGCCATACCATGTCACCCTTACTTCTGTGCTGCTGCCTATAGAACTGGGCCCTCAGTCAGCAGCCACCACTCTCCGGCTGCCCAGCAGAGCAGAAGTAAAGGGTGACATGGTATGGCATTGCCACCCTTACTTCTGTGCTGCTGTTGGCGGGGCGCTGCCTTCAGAGCTGGGTGCTGGGCCAACAGCCACCGCTCTCCAGCCGCCCGGCTCCGAAGGCAGCATAGAAGTAAGGGTGGCAATACTGCGATCCCCTTAAAATAACCTTGTGACCCCCCCTGCAATTCCCTTTTGGGTCAGGACCCCCAACTTGAGAAATGCTGGTCTCCCCCATGAAATCTGAATAGTATAGGGTAAAAGCACACAAGACCAGATTTCATGGGGAGAGACCAGATTTCACGGTCCATGATGTGTTTTTCATGGCCGTGAATTTGGTAGGGCCCTACTCATGGGCATCTGCTTGGTCCACCACTTTAGTTACCAATTGTTAATACACCTGGTTGTTTTCATGTGGACCAGTGTCGCTCCTGTGCAGGTTGATTAATGCTCCTTTGTAAAATGCTCTGAGAACTTGGGATCAAAGTTGTTTGGAAAGGGGAAACATACCAGGAATTCTGCTACTGCTGCTGCACTTACTTTGGAAGGGGCCCAGCAACGCACAGGCTTGCAAGCAACAGGAGGAAATGTATTATTCTTACTTTGATTGCAGTAACATCTAGGAATCCCAATCATGGCCCTAGACCCCACTGTGCTAGGGGCTGTACAAACACAAAATGAAAAATGGTTTCTTCCCAAAGAATGTACAGTCTTGCATGGCTTTTACTCACAAGTCTACTGCAAAAATCTCTTCCTTAGTACACAGGCTTTTCCAGCAGTGGCAACCTGCTTGGCTCCTAGATGCACTGTTCTTTTTTTTATAGAAAACAGGAATAAAATAAAAAACAAGCCAAGAGAACTAGGTACCCAAACACAAAGCCTGAGGGGGTTCTAGGAAGAGGACAGGGGGCTCGTGTTGGGTTTTTGTTGTTGTTGAGCCTAGCCTAATTTGACAGGTTATTGGTAGGACATTCTGGAAAGCTAATCACTCTGGGACTTCTACCTTGCCACTCACTAATTAATTATTTAATTAACCCCTGCCTGAGGCGAGTGACTCCAGAATAGCATGACATGTTATGCGCTGAATGTTAAAATGTGTGTGTTTTCTCTTAAGCTAGTTACACTATACAGATTTCTTTCTTCTCTAGTCCCTGGTTGATCAATTATTTAATGCATTTCATCCTGGTTCAGAGCTCCCTGAAGTGAGTTGTTTTAAATTAAATACATTTCTCTTTGAATCAACTTGAGTCCCTGGGAAATTTTTAGCTCTGCAAATGAGCTCATTTGAATTTTTGAGGTGTACCTGAAACTTGTGTGTGTTTCTTTATTTTTATTATTTCAAATCTCATTTCACTTTGTTCCAGGTTCAATCTCTTCCCTGCAGCAATGGCCTATGCACTGACTTATCTGAATAATTTTAAAGGGAATGTATTAAGGGGTCCAATGTGAAATTTCCTAAGAGAATTGGGGCGGGTTAACTGTCTGTAACTTACTGTGCCAGCTTGATTCAGCGGCGTCTAGCAACCTTTTATTATAATTACAAGGCTAAATAATGGCTACGCTTACAGGAAAACAAAAAGAAAGGCATTTTGTATGAAAGACTGAGCTGGGATTTTAATACACATCAGGCTGCATGTTTCCAGCCAGCCCAGACTGAAAAATGCTTTTCCCCCTTGATAACATTTGTATTGTTTGTCTGATGCCAACTTTCTCTTGTTCGCAAAATACATTTGCAGGAGTCAAGACACATCTTTATGTTACACCGCGAATTATAGCTCCTAATATGTAACCCACCCAGGCATTTCCCCATCCACACAGGCACAAAAAATGCTGTTTGCAAATGGAATATTGGTGCAGAACATCCTTTATTCAGTTTTCTCCTGTTGCAGCGGAAGCAGCTGCTTGTTGGCTGGATGAGTGTCTTGGTGCGATACTGCACAGCCAAGCCAAGAGCACTTTCTAGTCTCCCTGCAGGGCACCAGATGATCCCCTGGAGGACAGAGCTCAGCAGCCCAACTCACCAGTCACGTCCCTTGATTCGTGATGCAGAATTTCCTCTTGGTTTTGGCCAGGGACCTCTGGGATCGATGTGGGATTCCTCGCCCTCCCCTACGCACTTCCCTCTGACCAGGAAAAGCCGGATGCAGTTTCCCCTGGAGCCCATCAATGCCCCCTGCAGGCGTTAGCCACAGTTCAGAAGAGTGCAAGATGCTGCATCCCACTAAGAACCCAATCCCAGGAGCACCTCCCACTGCCATTGATGTCAATGGAGCACGGGAGGACTTGGTGCCTTGCAGAAGGGACTCTGCAGTAGGCAGGATGCGCTTCCCGCGTGGTGCTCTCATGCCACGCCAGTTCAGTGATGTAAATGCTCCTCCCCCTGAGTATGCTGCGTCTATAGCACACACCCCACCCCTGCCAGCCGGGGGGGCATGACAGCCGCTGCAGGGCCATGCTGCTGGGGGGAGGCACATGGTTCTTACTTCAAGATAAGAAAAGGCCTAATTGAACCAGCGAAGCGGCCTCCCCCTTTCAGTGAGTCGTCACCTGTGTGGCCTGGTCAGGCAAGATGCCTTGCTGAGCCACGGCACTTCCCCTGATCACCAGTTACTAATGCCCTGTATTGTCCTGCACCTTGATCTCACTGACCCGCCTGCAGTGGAGCCGAGCACGGAGTGTTTTTCAGTTTGTAAAACTTCCCCCTCTGGATGGCACTTGCCAAGCCCCAGATATTGACAGGAAAAGCTGCTTCCTGTTGGAAACATTGGAAAGCCAGGGCCAAGTCGTGGCGTCTAGGGCCAGGCCTGTGGAGCTGCACAGCACAGGCAGCACGATCTTCTGGGAGCCCCTTCTGGCACCTTTCCTGAGCCCAGGTCTGCACCGTACAGGACCCCAGACAGGCTGTGCAAGGGAAGAGAGGCTCCCCGCACCTTTCCCCTGCACCCATGTTTGAGCCACTCACAGCCTGGCCCTCTTTGGTAGCCGGTGTGGAATGAGGGGGAGAATTTCTAGTTCCCACTGGAAGGGGATCCGCATCACCAAAGCACCATCCCAACTTGCCTTGCTTGGAGCCCCTGTTGGCAGCAGCAGCAAAGTGGCTGCTGACTGAGTGCTCCATGGACACTGGCTTCCGCGGAGCTGACCCCTGCAAGTCAGGAGAGGGCAGAGGTACGCAGTGACAGCGGTGGTAACCGTCCTCAGCAATCTAAATCCATGGGAATGGCTCACGTGGGCATGTGCTGCTAAAGGGGGACGATCAGGCCCTAACATTTCTTATTCTTACCATCTCTGTTTAGATGCAGGCTCCTGACATCTATTCCCCTAACAAGTAGGAAGGGCTACAGCAGTGGTTCTCCAACTTTTGTACGGGTGACCCCTTTCATATGAGCAAGCCTCTGAGTGCGACCCCCCCCATATAAATTAAAAAACACTTTTTAATATATTTAACACCATTATAAATGCTGGAGGCAAAGCTGGGTTGGGGGTGGAGGCTGGCAGCTCGTGACCCCCCCATGTAATAACCTCGCAACCCCCTGAGGGGTCCCGACCCCCAGTTTGAGAACCCCTTGGCTACAGCCTGTTTTGTTCTGATAGCGACAGACCAATAGTGAATCATCTCCCTGCCAGGAGAGAGGGTTACACTGGGAGAATAACTTAAGAGCTATGTAAATGAGAGTCAGCACGTGGATGTGGCTAAATGTCCGTTTGTTCTCCTCCAACAAAGGGCTCCAGCCCCATGGAAGATGAAGTCACCTCAGGCCTGCGTGTGGATGGTGCCATACAGAAAGGCAGAATCTGCTTTTACTGGGAATTCTACTGGCACTGATAGCAACAGTAAAGTATAACAGACATAAATAAGGTCAATAAATGATGTAATGGTTAAATTACTAGGCAATCTCATTAATGGAGAATTTTACTGAGTGTTCACAGCTCTGGCCTTGAATACTCACTCCCTGGGCTGATCGTGACAGCAAAGATTCCCCCCCCCCCCCCCAGTGGGAAAAGAAGAGCTTTGAGATTCAGTGTGTTCATTGCTGCACTGCCTTCCAGGGATTTTTCTCCCAAACTCCAGACCGTGGAAGTTGGGGCACTACTCCCTTCACTTCATTATCTGCGTCACCCAGATTTCTGTCACCGGGAAATTTTCACCCAGGTGAAGTGTTGCATTAGCAACAAGCGAGTTTGAGGTCTTCAGCAGTGCTTACGAGATTGTGTCACCCCTGCGTATAGGAGTCGATTTCACCTTTAGCTGAATTGATAGGGAAAGGGAATAAAAAAAAGGAACAGATTTTTGTGCTTTTCATTTCACAAACCTACCTAAGGCACAGTTTCATGGGCAAATCCCCTTGTTAATCTTAGGCCAGTGGTCTGGCAATCGGAGGGTCATTACTAATGGGGGAGGGGAGCATCTGGCTAGTAAGTGACGCTGACAATGTGGCAGCAAGAGCTATTTTCTAATATATTTATAAAGTCTGGCCTGGGATTTCTAGAGGGGCCTATGGGAGCTGGATGCCCAAATTCTATTGACTTTCAATGAAATAGATGCTCAACTCTGTTAGGCTCTTTTGAACTCCAGTTTC
The DNA here is from genome assembly GCF_027887155.1 of Malaclemys terrapin pileata. Lineage (NCBI taxonomy): Eukaryota > Metazoa > Chordata > Testudines > Emydidae > Malaclemys > Malaclemys terrapin. The sequence continues at coordinate 9,775,773 of NC_071508.1, read as the reverse complement.
CATTGGGTAGAAGGAAGCACCATTTTGATTTCAGTGCCTCCGATATGGTTTCAGAGGGCGACTCAAACACTATAGGCCAAATTCTTACTCTCCTGTCCAACAGTTTAGATTTCGAGTAGCTATACTGACTTCCGTAGAAATACACTGACAACAATCAGTATGGCTGTGTGACTCTATGCATATTATTATACCACAAAGTTTGCATGAGAAAAATAAACATCCCCTGATTTCTAACAGATGAATACTCAAAGACATTGAAAGTAAGCTGCTCCTTAAGTCATAGTGGAGGTTTTGATTTAGGGTACTGAGTAACATTAGACAATCCTCCACCAGCTTCCATGAGTAACGGAATCCTGGTTAGATGCTATGCAATTTCAGAGCTTCAAGCCGCCCTGAGAAGGTTAGGATCTCTCACAAATATAATATGGATCTTTTATCCCAGAAAACTTCAAAGGACAATTTTTACTCATCTTTAAAGATACTATTGAAACAAAATATATAATTTAAACTTGGATCTCTGCCTTTACAATGCAAATGTACAGTACTTCAACAACTGCCCGGCTCTCCTAGTAACCTGGTTTCTTTTGATCCAATCCTGGAAGTGAAATCTTCACCCACAGTTCCTTTCGTAGAGCCTAGTAGCTTTGCTAACACTTACAGTTCCAGTGCCAGCTTCTGTGAGCAGAGGTTTGCTTGTACCTACAGTGCTCTGGATGGGGTACTTGTCAGACATGTTCTCTTATTATGGTCATCACCTTAACCTTCTCCTCTTTGACTGTTTAAATCCCTGCTGTATCTCCAGCTTCTATGCTGAGCTTTTGCTGGAGGAGATAGTTATACATCATGAACCAGGCACTAGTTCCAAAATAGGATGTGAAGTAACTCAGGTGCCAATAAAACTCCAGTTCTCCCGTAACTTCAAATCCAGTAATAAAATAATTGAGCACAGAAATAATAGGCTGGGAATTTCAAATGGGGCTAAGCCATTGGACACCCAACTCTAATGAAAGCCACTGAGAACTGGACTCCCAGTTATCTTAGGCCCTTTTGAAAAATCTTCTCCAGTCTGAAATATCAGGGAGACCAAATCTCCACCTGTTTTTGTGGAATTCTGGGCCAATGGGTAATTTCCTCCCAGACTGAATTGTACAAAAGCCACTTGAAATTTCAAAGAGAGAAGCCATCTCTGAATTGTTTTAATGTCCTATTTCTCTGTGGATAGGAGGGAGTGTGGGAGAGACAGAATGAGACAAAACTCCTAGCTGGCATGGCAAAATCCTCACCTGCTCCTTGTCATACATAGCATGTAACCCCAGGGAGATGGACGGTTGGGAAGGATTGTCTGTCTCTTTAGAAACACTAAAAAAACGGCAGCCATGGGGAATGAATCACGTCTTACCTTATTTGAATTATGTGCTTCCGGCTGCAGCCTCCTAAACAAGCTCTCCAAGGTGGTAACTAGGCATAGTTGAAAAAATAGCACAAGACCAGTTTCTAACGCTGAGAACAGTTGGGCTCCTTAATGAAGTGATAGAAGTGCCATCACCCAGGTCCTTTCAAACTGGGTCAAGCACTAGGAGAAAGTATTACCGCTGTAGTGCCCCATTCAGGACAGGGGGCCCACTACGATGGGTACCGTACGAGCCTGGATAAAGAGGCGCTCTTTGCCTCAGAGGGCTTGCAACCTAAGAGCCTGATTCTGCAACCACTTATGCATGTGCCTAACTTTACATGCCTGAGTAGTCTTATGGGTAACTAGGAGCAGCTGGGCGGGGGGAAGGAATGGATAAAGAAAAAAAATTCCCAGTGGTAAGCACTGCTAGAGAGTACAACAGGCTCCTAGGGAAAGTGCTGCCCTTGGGAACAATGTATATGTCTATAGTTAAACACATGTATAAGTATTTGCAGGATCAGGATGTAAAAGGACTGTGGGAAGCAATGATGGAGGAGTATATGGTCTCAGAAAACCCCTAGGTCTTTTTGGTCTCTAGTAACTCTGTGCGTGTAACCTTTCCATAGATCAAATAGAATTTTTGGAATGTGCGCATGGGCCCGCTTTTCCTGGAAGATTGTATTGGCTAATTGCTGTCATTTGTGCTCTCTACAGGTGGTAAACTTTCTAGTAAACAAAACCCTATTGCATGCCTGAATCTCGGCTGTCTCTTGTCCCGTCATTCATAAAAAAGGAAAAGCGTCAATAGGAGGCGAAGCCAGAATGGCTGACATGAAGATTCCCCTCAAGGTCCACAAATACAAGCTGCAGAATGCAATAATAGATTCCTTCCTGTTTGGTTTAGTTTAATAAACTGCCTTTTCCTCTTCCAGCTGAGAGAGCGCCATTGGGTTTGTTTGCTGAATTTTAGAGAGTTTAGTCCATTTTCTGCTGTGGTGTTATTTTATTTTAATCATTACTAGTTTAAAGACCCAATGATCAAGGGTAAACCTCAATGAGCTCTTGTTAAAACCACCAGTCAAATAACGACCACAACACTACCTGCTCTTGCACCATTCTGGATTGCAGATGGATGAGCACAGCCGGAGCTAAAGAGTTGATAGTGAGGGTTAGAAATTGCTTCCTTCTGCTATTTACAGGCTTTCAGCCTTTTAAGGAAATGCCTCTTTTGATCCTCTGAGCCAAAACTGAACCTTCCAATTTAAAGTTCAGAACTAGCTCATTTCTTTCAAAGAGAATAATTTTGGGTTTGTTCACATTTTAAGCCACACTGTTTCCCTGATTATTACTAGAATGTGCAGTTTAGATAGTAAAACTGATTGCTTTGTTCAAACAGCATTTGTGGTCTTCTGGAGTTTGGTTACATTTCTGACAGCAGCAAAAGACAAACGAAAAACAAATAGAAAAAGTAATGTTAAAACAACGGAGACTTTCCTATTAAAAAGTCCAGCTTTGGGCATTCTATTCTCTCCCAGGCTTGCAGCCAGGTGTGCTTGTTCTAGGGTGACCAGATGTCCCAATTTTATAGGGACAGTCCCTATTTTTGGGTCTTTTTCTTATATAGGCTCCTATTACCCCCCACCTGCTTTTTCACATTTGCTGCCTGAGCACCCTAGCTTGTTCGTTGCCCCTATGCCAGGCAAATATGACAGAAGACTTTTCAAAATAATGAAAGAAAGAAGGAAGGACCCATAGCATGCGCAGAGACACACATACTACCACATCTGTTTCTCTTCGGAGTTTTGCTAGTTTTACACCTATGATTCCACAGACTTCAATGGAGCAGCACCTGCTGTACACCCAAGCGAGTGAAGACAGACCACAACACATGTACATGGGCTAAATTGTAGTCCAGGTGAGCTGCTGATCATCAGCTGGCCAAAAGAGAATGGGAACAGACAAAAGATGATACCTTGTTGCAGCTAAATGTGCTAGCCTCAGCCTGCGTTCACATAAACAGAGCAGTCTAGGAGCTTGTAACAGGTCCTCTGCTCGCCCCTCTTCCTGGGACCCACTGGCTGCCCCAATAAAGCACAGAGAGGCGTCTCCTTCTGCAGTACCCGTGGCTTTATTTACACATTTCTCCCACCACCAGTGATATACTATATACAGCTTGCAGGCCTTACAATCTCCTCTTCCACCCAGAGCCTGCCCTCAGCCTGGAAATTGACCTTCCCTTGGTCATTCTCCCACCTTCTGGCGGCCAGCTAGCCTTTATAGCCCTTGAACCCTCAGGCCTGCAGGTGCAGCCAGTTCTAAAGGCCAGGCACCAGACTTCTCCCCAGCTCCAATCTGTTTCCCCCGAATGGGGCTGGCTGAGCAGGGGCTAATTAGGTGCCTTTGCACCAGCACCCTGCTACAGAGCTGCTAAGCAGACAGAGTGCTTCCTGGAAAACTGCAAGACAGGTGGTCTGATCTCTGGCAGCCATCAAAGACCTTTTATTTGTTAAATAAAAGCTGATAATTGGGGGCCTGAACTTGCTTCCATTGATCTCAGTGGGAGTTTATCTGTTGATTTCAGTGGGAGCAGAATCAGGACTTCGGTTAAGAAAATAAAAATGAGTCTGTCATTCTTCAATACAGTGCTTGTAAGATAGCTCCTGGGCTTGCTAGTAGTGCTCTAAATCCTACAGGAATTTACAGGGACCTGCTGTGGAGAGAAACTCCTGCTTCAAAGAGGATAATCAGGTTGCTGCAAAAATAATAATAAAAAAAGGCTATTTCATGGAGTGGAAACATACTTGCCAGATACTTCATCTGAAATGTTTTTGGGACAGAAAAAGAGGTTACTCTCCAAATAATGAATTTCATATTTTGATAACAGCACCTGTTAATTAGTTCCAGGTGCTGTTAGAGACGGATGTCAGCTGTAACAAGTGTGAAAACTTACACTTTCAAAAAGTCTTTTAATAGTCCCTTTAATATGACACCGGAGAGAAGGATTAGACAAGTCGTCACAGCAATTTCAAAGAGAATCACAGAAAAATATAAATAGATGGGTCCACAGGAAGTGAACTTTGCAAAAGAAAAATCTCTCTGAAATGAGAGCTAGAAGAGCCCTAACAACTGTGGCCTCGACTCAATGAGGTGCTAAGGTACATCTGGAACTTTTAAGTTCACGAATAGCCCTACTGAAGTCAGCAGGACCCACCCACCTGCTTAAAGTTAGGTGTGTGCATTGACAGCTTGCTGAAGTGGGGGCTGTCACGGCAGAGGAGCATGGTCATGAAGGGCGACAGCAGGTTTGACCTTCTCCTACTGAAAACAAAGGATGAATTGCTTTTGGTGTTGATGGGAGCAGAACCTTGTGGATGTAAGAGAAACTTTCCCTTCACGGGTGTCAGCATTTGTGTCTGAAAGCTCGGAAAGCATCAGCTGTATTGGGGGCCCTGATTGAAATAGGATGGGGTATTTGCAACTCACCTCCATCTTTGTCCTGCCAGAACCTAGATTTGGTAACGCTCAGGTAACACTGAAGGGTCCCCAGGTACAGATGCCATTATCATGGTTTCACTGAGGTTCAACAGGCTCTCCCGCCCCCGCACACTGACCCCTGCCCATCAGGCACCAGATGCACAGCTGAGAGGGGCGTTCCATCTCCAGGGCCCGTCCAGTCCTTGGCTTCTTTGCTAACTAGGGGTCAACCGGTCCTATTGCGTTTCCTGCTGGATGCACCCATCACAGCCAGGAACACCGCCAGATACAGCCCAGACATCCGCATTAAGCAGGACTAGCACAGGCCATGTGCCAGCTAAGTCTCACTAAAGACTTACTTTGAATGCGTAGGTAACACAAAGACCTTGCACATTCCCCAGGCACGGGGGATATCACCCAGACAGGGCAGAGGGCAGTTTCTGCACTGTTAGGTTCTGGTTGGTCACCAGTTCTAAGATTCTTTCTCCCTCCCCCCACCACTGAAATGAAAAAGGCATAGTTCTTGTTCAGTATTTTCAAGCCAACACACATTCTGTGGCCCATTTCTAGCTTACTGCAGCTTCCATTGACAAGTGATGGGTGATAAGCACTCTCAATCTTTGCAGGCAACAGAGAATTTCAGAGTGATCAATGACTTCCCAGCCCCAACGTGCATGGGCAGGCGCACACTGAAGCTTACTGGGAATAATGAAAAGATGCTCAGCTTTATTACTTTAATATGTGAATTCTCTGCAGTCCATTACTGGCTTATTGCTGCATCCTTTAAGAACTCTGGAGGCATCTGACAATTTATATTTTCTCAGCTTACATTTTCCAGAGGCAGTTGCCCGTCCTACCCTCACAAACACATGCTTACCCCATCGCTCTGAGAAGGATGCTGAGGAGGTAACCCACCGATTTATTAATCTAGCTGAGCAGAATCTGGCAGCCAGACTCCACTTTATTGCTCCCCATCCCCTTAATGCTAAACTCTCAAGGAGCCTACTCTCTTATTTATTTATTTATCAGACAGTCATGAATATAGAAAGTTCCTTTGAAGCTCTCTTATTTATCTCCACAGCTGGTGAAGGAATATTGCACATCTTTGTATTTTATTCCTTTTGATCTTACTACACTGATCTCACTACCACTGCCAACCTACTTGCTAAGGTCTCCATCTTTGATGTGGGTTAACAATACTTTCCAGATCCCTTTGATGCTCCCTGTAATATTTCTCTTACATTTGATAGCAGCAGAGCAAACGGTTTCTGATGCAGGGGCTGAGCTGATCTGCTACTAACAATATTCTTACAGCAAGTCCTGTTCAAGGTTCTCCTTTCCATTGATGTTCAGTTACTGACCCCAGTTAGAGATTCCATTAGTGCAAACTGAACCAGTTAACGTTATCATTGAATTACTTATTTTACACTCATTCTAATGACACTGATAAGGGAAGAGAGCATAAACTGAATCACATTATTACAGGGCGGGAAAGAGTTGTAGCAAAATATAGAATTGAAATCAACCCATGTGACCCAGCCCTATCATGTTATCCCTGGCCTCTCTCATCTCCCATTGCAACCACTCCAGCTGGCATCTATCAGAGGGGCTGGCACAAACATGCTCCCTTCTACAAGCTCAGTGTCTATCCGGGCTGCGATGCTCGCTTCCAGCTGCAGTGTAGACATACTCTAGAGAGTTCCTAGACCAAACCCAGCTTCCTGGGTTGGCAGACCTTCTTCATCATGCTTTGGATAAAAACTATGCCTCACTGTATAGGGGGATCCATTTAGGAAGAAATAAGAATGCCCCAAAACCTTCAGCCCTGAACTCCAACCAAACCAGAGTGGAACTTTTATTGGGTTCTTAAAAGCTTGGCCATCTCTGCTCCCACTCAAAATACAATGAGCAAAGCTGTTCTAACCCACTTTGCACGCACAAGTGACTTGGGCTGAGTACGTGCCTGGTTGGGTCTCACTGACTGGTTTAATGTGTTTTGTACTTCCATGTTTATTGAAGGAGGCATCGATGACTAGCAAGAGGTGCCCTACAAACAGGATAGATAAATAGCCACTTCAGACAGACTTTAAACACCAAGAGGCGTAGCTGATTCTCTGAGGGCCACCCTTCTCTGTACTTGAACTAGCCATTCCTAGAGGAAACTCCCTCTCTCTACCACACAGGTTGAATATCTGATTGACCAATCCTCCTAAGGAAGGCAGTGAATAATTAAATACCACCTTTTGTGTGGCCAGCCTCATCCTTCCTGCTCTCAGAACTGGAGTCCACAGGTTCTCCATGCCTCCCTGGAATCTGTGAACTTCAGCTCTGTCATTGTCCCTCTTCCTGCATGCCTGATTTCTGCACTGCTAAGTTCTTGTCAAGGAGTCAGTATGTTAGGGTTTAATGTGTAGGCTCTGACTTCTACTTCAGCTCTTACAGCTTAGTTTAGGGCCCTTTTTATGGAAGCAGAAGTGTAGGACTGGAAGGGACCTCAACAGGTCATCTAGTTCAGTCCCCTGCACTCAAAGCAGAACTACATAATAACTAGACCATTCCTGATAGGTGTTTGTCTAACCCAATAGTGGACAACCTGCGGCCCGCCCGCCACCCATCAGGATAATCCACTGGTGGGCCGCGAGACAGAGCTCAGGCCAGGTCCGGTATAACATGGGCAGTTTCTTCCATTCACCTTAGACAGTGCCAGCCAGGCATGACCGCCATAACCCCTGCTAACCCCATTTGGCTCTTGTGTTGAGCAGAGGCCATAACTGTCTTGCTCTGCCCTATGGATGTAGAAATTTGAACAGTGATGTGCACACAGGACAACCAGGGAGTAAACAGACTCCAAAATCATTTTGCTTTTGAACTAAGCCAAATTTGACCCCTCACAGCCATAAGCATGGAAGCTGGAGAGGTTAGTGCATTAACCCTTATTGCCACTGGCCAGTCAGTTTGTTTCATTTTTTCCTCTGGTTTAAAGCTACTGCAGACTATAGACAGGCTGAAAGGCATCCAGAGAGAATCAGGACTGCATTGAGATCCTTCCCTAGCACTGTGATGAGTGTAGTAATTCAGTTAACAGTGTGTGCATCTGTCTATCGAGGTACTTAGCCCATGTTCGTGAAGAGTCTGAGCACTACTGAGTACCTGACACACTGTATTACCTGCCAGCTGTATTTCCAAGGGGTGAATCTGTTAAGTGATATTCTGCATGTAGTTATTGTCTTGTGGCTCTTTCTATGTCCTTCTCCTGCTGCTGCTTTGTCATCTATGTTAATCAAATCCCCTTTCTGTAATAGCAATAAACCATTATCTCACAGAAATGAGCCAAATGCCTTCTGCAAACTATTAACATGGTTATTTTTTTCCCCTTAGAGTTAGTTGCTTGCTAATTACCACCTGTTCCAACAGCAAACTGAGCAGGAGTATCTGAGAAGTAGGGGTTCTATCTCCACAAGGCATTTATCAGAGCTACAGACTCCTGGAGGGAAGCATTACAAGTGTGCTAAAGTCAGATCTAAACAAGCAGCCAAATGAGAGAGTAAGAGACAAACACGCATACTTCCTGGGGTGAGCAAATTAGATAGGCGTTTGCAATGTAAGAGAGCCAAAAAGACCAGTGTGACTTTTGGGGCTGCATGTACAGAGAGCCAGTGACTCTTTCATATTGTTTTCATCCATGTCATTGCCCAGCTATGGTTGTGCTAGTTCCGTTAGACACGGGCTTTCACCCCTTCACACCCACCTCAGTTTCTCCTCCCTTTGCATCCCGCCATGAAGGTGTAATGCTTATGTCATGAGAGCAGTGAGGTCATAGATATGGGTTTGATATCAGTGGTAGGTGAACTAGTCTCGCCTAGTTTTGAATCCAGACCTCTGAAAGTTCAGCTCCCACTGATTGGGTTTATTCTTCCACTTAGAGGTGGTGGAGTGAAGGCAGAGGGGAAGAGTCAGTATAGAGACAGGATGAAACTCAAACCCAGAGAGGGTGAGTGATAGAGAAGAGAGGAAGTCAGAAAAATTATGCTAACCAAAATAGAAACAGAATGGAGCCTATAGCACGGCCAGGGCCTGGGCATTGCTGTCAGGTGAGCGGTTTCCCCTGTCCCTAATGCAGAGTAGAGACAGCCCATTAACTATAAAGACACAGTATTGAATCTCCCTTGAAAGAAAACCCTGAATTTATATTCCCAGGGGAAAAGTGGGGAGGTGAGTTTGTGAACCCAACAATAGTCTGAGCGAGTCACAATCCCTTGGGTTCTAGGAGCCTCCTCCCTTCCCTAATTCCTGCTCTCTTGCAGGCTCAGGCAGCAGAAAGTGGGTTGGGGAGGGAGAGGATTCGTGGTCACGCATGCGTGACATTAGCGAGGGGAACCCAGGGAAAAGCCACTCCTGGAATGCTCGGTGAGCATCAGGGTTCTTGTTTCCAATGTGAAATCCACCTCTGCAGCTTTAAAGCAGAATCACTGCTTAGCCACCACCCAGCTTTTTCACGTTTTAGACCATGTTTAATTTTTAATCTATCTTTATTCAGCCAGAGCTAATAGTGTGATAAACAGCCATGTAAACGCTGCTGGCGGTAACTGTCTTTATCCTGCAACCCGTCAGTGTCTCTGCCTCCCTGTTCACAGCCCATGCCTGGTCGTGATGGCGCAGACAGTAAACACTGGCAACATCTGTCAAGGTAATGAACGGTTACACAGAAAAACAGAGCTACCTAAATAGACCCACATCTCCTGGAAAAAAAATGCAAAGATTGCAAATGAGCATCGTAGGGATGCCTCTACCTTCTCATCAGAACCCGATGAGATGAAGATATAACTGGCAGGAGGGTGGTTAATACCTTGGACATTTTCTCCAGCCCCTACGGTGCATAGGCAAGCACCATTTAATGGGCACCATTAAAAAGACACCACAGTGTGATAGTCCTCTTCTCAGATACCATGGTGATAGGCCTGGGAGAAGAACCTCAGCAGCATAGAATACTCCAGCTCTAGGGGAATGGTGCCCTACGTTAACTACTACTGCGTCCATTGCACTGCTGGTATGTTTGCACAGGACAAGGAATGAAGACTGCCAGCAGTTTCAAAAGGGACAGCAGCCTGCCCTAGCTCCCACGAACACAGGATCAACAGGTCTCTGTTTGCACCTTTGCAGAGATGTGAGCCACAATTTATTTTTGCATTATATGAAAAAGCATTTCCTTAACCATATCAGCATATTCTTTCCTCAAGGTATGAACTTAGGCAATGGTACCGCATGGGAGCTGGAACTCATAAGAAATGGGGGCATATGCAGCTCACCTGCTGCATTGCTTTAGTCTCTGAGTCTCACCTAATAAACGGCACAAGTGAAAAAAGAAAGCTCTCGAGACTTAACCAAAGGGGAGGGGAACGGCGCCTGATATTGTACATGATGCCGCCACAAAACTCGCTTCCTCCCAATGGGGAAATAATGCATAGAAGGAGAAAAGAGGCGCTGAGTGATCAGAGAAAACTGCTTTGAAGAAAAGTGCACATTTCCTCTCTCGAGGTTTCTGAAGAACATTACATTATAACCTGGGAAACACAGAGGCTCCTTACAAATGCATTTGAAAATAGCTTTGAACTTTTTGCATGGAGCTTGATCTGCATATATGCTGCAACTCAGGGACATGAGGTCACTGATATTTCAAGCTGGTGGGTATATAAAAATAATGTAATTCCTCCAAAGAGAAGCGTAAAGCATTTCTCCAAGACATGGGTTTGTAAATCTGAGTCTCTCCCAGCATGCTGTCTCCAGGACCTCATAGTACCATGCAGGCACAGCCTTGCATTAGGGGTGGTGCGGGACAGCAGGGGACCACAGAGGAGCAGCGCTCATAGGTGCGCAGAGGCTACAAATGACATCTCTTTGTGGGTTGCACCTTTCTTCCCCATGTCCGCATCCCCCTTGCAGTTGGCCAGCTCTGTTGGTGCTGTGAGCAGCTCCTGTGCTGAGCATCACTGCCCACCGCTTTCGGGCTGTCTGGCACTCTCAGTGAGTAACTGTGCTTCTCTCTCAGATTGCACAAGTGGGAAAGAAAGGGTCCTTCCCCATCACTGCACACGGGGGGTAAGGGAAGGAGAGTAGGCAAGGAGACTTTTTCTGCCCTGGCTTGTGTCCACTGAGCAGGGCACAGGCACAGTGGGCAGCCTTGTGTGCAGGGGAGCCCAGGCCCTGTTCTTAGAAAGACTGAAATGACTTTTATTCCTGTCAGATTTCAGGGTCCAGGTCAGGAGGCAAAGACCAAATCAAGCCAAGGTCAAAGCCAGGAGCAGGAACGGTCATGGCAGCTGCAAGACAGCCATACTGCTGCCAGGCCACTTCATGGAACACCCATTGGCTTTATACAAAGTGGGGAGCCAATCAGGAGGCATGAGGCTGCTGCCCGTCAGACTCTTTGAGGTGGGACTTCACATGGTCTGTGTCCATAACAGGTCATGGGCAGTGGAGTGCAGGCTTGTTACAGTTAGTGCTGGGTTGAGAGCCTAAAGTTACCCCCTACATGGCAGGTCTACAGGCCCAGGTTCTAGACCCATGGGGCCTTGCACTTTCTGACTGCAGGGGCTGAGATTTTTCTGTAAAATGTGGCCACAAGTAGCCGCTGGGCGCTCAGAATTTTCTGAAAATCTGGCCTCATATTTCTACAACTACTGCGTGTTAGACTCTGTGAATCTAGGAATGAATTCAAGGCCAGACTGGATTGTTAGAACATCTCCTCTGGCCTCCTGTGTACACAGGCCATTACATTCCAGCCAGGTACTCCTGGATTGAGCCCAGTAATTTGTGCTTGACTAAAGCAGCTTTCAGGAAAGCACCCTGATTCATCCCATCCCTCACACAAAGAGAGCGTTGCTAACCCCAAGCACTCAGAAATCATGAGTCAGGCCCCGCGAGATCATGAGACCAGCTAAAAAATGATGAGATTCCAAACTGAGCAACACAATTTGTGTTCTTCTTTTTTACCTTCCAAGATTTGACCCTGGAGGGTCCCTCAGGTTATATTTTCCACCTTTTCTCCACAACCAAGAAGGCTAGAAGTTTATAGAGGGGTGGGGGAAGGATTCAAGGAACTGGGGCTTTAAGAAGAACACCAGATACTGTGATAAAATTGTGAGATTTGGCCACACTGCAGAGTCCCAGAAGAGATAACCTTGATGTGACATGATGGACAGATCTTCACCAGCTCTATTGACACTCTCCTCCACCGCAGAGAAAGCATCCCACAGAAGCGATGAAGTGGAAGTCAAAAAGCCATTTGGAAATGAAAAACTGGCTGACATAAAATGTGTCACACGTCTCAGAGAATTGAAGATACCGATGCTAAAAAAAATTAGATGATTCATTAGCAGTGTGTCTAGTTTCCACACTGCACAGTGTCGGGAAGCCCCTGAAAAATTAGCCCACACAGCAGAGGAGCTGGAGAATTTGTGAGGTTAATCAGATCTCATTTAAACAGAACACTGTCAGCACATCATGGGCACTCCAGACCCTACAAACACGCAGTGAATCAGCTCCACTCTTGGGTTATTATGAGTGTTATTATTATTTTTAGCAGATATTCCCTAGTACAGTTCTTCTGTTTAGAACCATGAATCAATATCAGACTGCAGGGGCTGGTATCTGAAGCTTGCCAAGGCATCTTTAATTGGCTCAGAGGCAACTGGTCTGTCTCTCCTTCATTGGTAGCTTTCAGGATGGTCAGGAGAGGAAGGGGAAACAAAAGTATCCATGTTTCAGCTGGAGGATCCCTTCCTTAGTAAGGCCTGACTTCAGCACAGCGACAGCACTCTCTGCCTCAGGCCTGCTCGTTAAAGAGATTGTGCCTTCCCCCTTTTGTTGTTATTATTGGTGCTTTAATATCTATTTAAAAGGCCTGGGTATATTTTCAAAGGCGCTGGGTTTGGCTTTTTTTGCTTTTTTCTGTATCAGGAACGTCAATGCAGGGCAACCCTGTGTTCATGAGGGCTTACTGGAGGGCTCAAATGTGTATCTGGGGCATTGTAAGAAAAGCGCTGTTTGTTAAAGGCTCCCAGCACTCCTCCTTCAAAGGATGAGAGAGCTCAGACTGTACAGCGGCTACCTCTCAGCCACTCCTCGTGTCTAGTGACATGAGCGTATCCCATCCTATGTGTAGGCCCGGGTGGGTCTGAAAATCCAGAGTCCTCACAAGTGACACCTGGAAGAATGAGGGAAGAGCAGACTTGACATTTCTTTATACTCTGAAGGGGATAAAAAAAAAATCAAATAAAACCTCACTTAATCGTATCGACATTATTAACCGAAAAAAGGCACAAACTCCATGTTTTCCCCTTTTGCAGATCTCACTGAACTACCAGAAGGACCAACTTTCAGAGTCCGCTGAGAACAGCCAGCGTTACTGAGGCTTTCTGCCACTGCACAAGGCTAGAAATTACAATCCTAACTCTCCTCAGCCATCCCGTTCCCCAACTGTAGTCACATTTATTGCTGGTGCTATTTGGGACCTCCCCTATTGGAGGTGGCCCAGACCACTGGGGATTAGCTACTTGTAAGAAAGCTCATGTGTTTGATTAGTGCAAAAAGAGTCCAGAAATGAGCAGTTTGTTTGGTCAGTATTGTTCTCTCTATGAAAAATACCAGGATGCCTTCACTCAGGAGAAGACCGCACAGGTGCAGGATGGGAAATACAGAAGATCCCGAGCAAGGGTATATTATGAAATGTGCAGCACAGATAAACCTTTAATAAACATCTGTATTATGCAGCTCAGAGAGACTCTTTGTGTAATACCACGACTTACATACGCTGGCCTTCTCACATCCCTCCAAAAATGAAAAGAGCCATTAGGGCTGTAGATCACACACAATTAGCAGCATGAGCCTCTGTCAGCTTATCTAGATATTGTTAATCTTGCAGAAGTGACAGATTGTTGCCTTAACAGGTCAGATGGTAACCATAAATCTCTGCAGGAGAGCAGACTTTCAGTGTGGCGTGGCTAGACACTCTGGGGCCTAGCTAAAAGGCAACTCAGGCTACTGTGAATTAGGCTGGCTACAAAGTTTTCTTTGAGAGACAATCAAAGCTCATCTGCTGGAAATCTGAATAAGATGACTAAGCCGCTGGCCGTCTGTCTCATGTTGCTTCTCACTGTGTGTCAGGAGTGTCCCCTGGTTACTGGAGAGGTGTGTGTGGGGGGGGGGGGGGGGCTGGAACAATGTGTTTTTCTGAGATTAATGGAAAGTCTCTGGGAAGTGTTTATTTTTTGTTTTTTGGGGGCGGAGGGAAGCTCTTGTTTCCTTTTGTGTAAGAAGCTGTTGGCAAGGGATGAGCTGTGGGGCGTTGACAATCTGACTGAGCTCTTCTGAATAGTCTAGATTGCATTAATGAGTCTCAGTTTAATTGTATATGATGTTTTAAAAAGCCCAGAAGTACTACTACCCATGGCCCCAATCCTGCAATGGGATCGGAGCGGTGCACCCCACTGTCTGTGCACAGCCCCATCAGCACCAGGGGTGAACATACTGGCTCCACTGAAGTCAACAGCAAAACTCCCACTGACTTCAATAGAGACAAGTTTTTGCCCAAGGGGCCTGCTCACAGACTTCTGATTGCACATCCTAACGGTGAAAGTCTCCAGGGAAGGGATCCCACAGCATTTTAAGCCATTACCGATCCCTAGAGCCATCCAGCCCCCCCAAAACCCAATCCTCCGAGCCATCCAATCCCAACAAAACAAAATCCTACTCGTTCCTAACGTCTCTGCTTTTGCTGCCTCTCCTTTCTTACCTGACAACTTGCACCTGAATAAACAGGGCCAGGAGCTCTGCAACTGAAAGAAATCAGATGTCGAGCAAACTTCCTTTGTAAATTGTGCAGGTAGGTGGCAATGCACCGCACCTCACCATGGACTGGACAAAGTTTGCTCTGTTCATGCCTGTGAATGGAAGTCATCTACAGTAGGGGATCATGGTATATCATGCAGCGTGGCTGCCCAAAGACAGTGCTCTATTGTGACTGCAGTTGCAGATTCTCTGCTTGTGGCAGGTACTGTGAAACATGAAGTCAGGCTTTTTGCAGGGTAAGTAAGGTCACACAGGGAAATCAGTCTATGAAAGCAACTCTGGGGTAGCAAGGGGTTTCCATTTGTCATTTTAAACATTAAAAGTGGTGTTTTTCTTCAAATACAGTCTTAAGAGTTATTCATTTTAATTTGCTACATCCTTGAAGGTGAATTTAATACCATTCATACATTTTCATTTACAAATTTGTCAGTAATAAGAGTGCTGGCACATGGGAGAAAGTAACTGCATAATTGCAACTTACACGCTTGTCTTACTGAAAAACTGCTAGCTCAGGAATCGTCCGCTCCTGTGCGTCATGCATGAAATTGCAAATAGAATTTAATTTGCCCTTGTATCCTGTAGGATCAGCTTAAAATGATTAATGCAGGAAAGAATGTTGTCAAGATTTTATTCATTACAATCTCAGAGGACTGCAGTGCAAAACCATCATGTATAACATGATAATGTATAATATGCAACTATTTCTGAACTGTTTTCTTATAACAAACAATCATATTTCTGCTATTTAATTTCAGCGCTGAAGCGAGTGGAATTCATTCATTGTGTATTGCCGAGATCTCCTGGACAGTCAGAAATGTAATTTGTTCGAATTTAGAACATTTAAAAGGACTGTCTCCGGTGCAGCTCTGGAGAATGTAATATTTTGAAGGCTCACAGATATCTGAGTTGTGACAGCGCTGAGAAGTGCAGGTTAGAGCACTGTTAACTATTTCCTCACTGGCTGGATAACAAAGAGAATACACAGTCAGAGGTCAAGCTCAAAAAATTGGTAGATTGATTTAGTTTAGATAAGAAACCAAAAATCAGAGTGATTTTCCAAATTTTTATCTGGAAAACTTCAGCTAGCCTCTGCAACAAGATTTCTGCTATGCCCTGGTATGACACAAGCTGGAACTCTGAGACAAAAACTCAGATTCTGCAGTGATGAGCACTGTGTAATTGCTACATTTTTTTAAAGCACAGCATTGTGATGTCAGAGAGTCTTCCATGAAAGCAGACAGACATACAGATAAATAAAGGTATGGAAAAATATCCTCTTTGGGATATTTAGGCCCCTGTCTTTCTTCTCTCTACCTACCAATGGAACCTGGGAGAACAAAGGAACATTACATTGTCATAATAAGTTTAAAGACTGAAAAAAATAACAGTTTGAATCTCCTGCAAAGGTGAAGGTTGACGCTTACCATGTCTTTTTTCCCACGGCACCAAGAAAGATAGTGAAGAAATGGCCATTGCTATAGCAAAAATATTTCAGTTAAATTTATGAGGGGAAAATTAAAAGCAAGTGCATGAAAATATTTTTAGGGACATTATCGGTTCCATAAAATTCTGTAAGGCTGTCACAAATTGCAC
The DNA here is from genome assembly GCF_027887155.1 of Malaclemys terrapin pileata. Lineage (NCBI taxonomy): Eukaryota > Metazoa > Chordata > Testudines > Emydidae > Malaclemys > Malaclemys terrapin. The sequence continues at coordinate 9,759,467 of NC_071508.1, read as the reverse complement.
GAGCAGTACTGGTCATTTTGGATTTGTTAATGCTCCACTTTTTTTGGGAGCCCATATTGCTTAGCTGCATAGAAGGCTAAATAATCCTCAGTCCTGCAAACACATTGCTCACCTCCGTAATTCTACTGAAGTCAGTGAGACAGTGCTGATGCCAAGTCATGCATATGTTTGTGGGATTGGGGCCTGAAAATATCTGTGTTGTTCAAAGATGATTATTTATTATGACCTATTATTACTTAACTTTTTCCAATCTTTGTTTCACTTACAACCGATGTCATTAACATCAAACAAACATTAAATAAATAAGGGGAGGGATAGCTCAGTGGTTTGAGCATTGGCCTGCTAAACCCTGGGTTGTGAGTTCAATTGAAGGGGCCACTTGGGGATCTGGGGCAGAAATCAGTACTTGGTCCTGCTAGTGAAGGCAGGGGGCTGGACTTGATGACCTTTCAAGGTCCCTTCCAGTTCTAGGAGATGGGATATCTCCATAAATTTCAATTTCAAATGCCACAAGAGAGACATTCAGTACAGAGACTGAGAGAAGCGCCAAAGTCTCATTAGAGCTGCTTTTATGGAGATACTTTCTGGACACAGGTTTTTGAATAAATACCATAAACCTGTTTCAATGCAAACCATTGGAAATATGTTAGTTTTTACTAGCAATTTGTTTGAGAAGGCTTTGTACTTTCACTTTTACCACTTCAAAGACAGTGAAAGTTTTATATAAAGAATAAAATAAATAGGACCATCTTACTACTGGTGAATGTCCAACAAGCCAAAAGCCTTTCTGCTCTGATAGCACTGGGCTAATTAGCTTAACATGGCGTGAGTAATTATTGGATTGTTCTCTTTTTAAAAATCATTTTAGCAATGGGTTTTTTGAGGCGGTCATGATTTAGAAATGACTCTAATCAGTGCAGTAATTGAGGAATGAAATATGGGTCCGTGATTATGTTATTGAAATGGATTGCCTGGTAATTATATTAATACAACAGAATTATTGTAGATCTTCTGTAAGCTGCAGTCAAGAGCATTCCTCTCTCGGAGGAGTATTCCCTCCTGTTTCAAAGTTAACCACGTTATTATTGAAATGTCATGAGAAATTGCTTCCCCAACACTCCAAGTGAGAGACAAAATGTCCTATCCGTTGGTCATAAATCCATGTTTTTTACTCTTTGATTTGTTTTTTGAGTCACCTGTGATTAGTGATCATAGGAAATGCTCTATGAGAGTATCAATGATATCTGGTACTTTATGATTCCAGGTGTAAAGCATTTAATTGTTCCATACAAGACCGTGGAGTGGCAGAGAAGTCATTGCCCACCTTAACTGGTGATCAGTAGATGCCCCAAAGGAAGAGGATAGTAAGGAATAGTGTAATTTTTTACTAGCATAACTGTGTGACACTAAGCACCCCTGTATTCACACCCTACACACTATTGTAATCTTTCATTCTTTCTTTCCTTCTCCCAAGCAACATTTCCTGGTGGAAGCACAGGCAACCTGAAGGTGCATATTTATTATGATCAGAGAAATACAGCCTCTAGGAGGCTAGAAAGTTAACATTGGATCACATAGTTTATTACTCTTTGGAGATGTGATTATCTCATTAGCATCCCTGCTGTGTGTGATTGTCAAAGAATCTGAATATAGGGGTTAGTATTCTCCTATTTGGGCTCTTAATTAACTTACCTGTAGCAGCTTATAACAACCATGACATTTGCCAAATACACTAGGTAGCTGGTGTGAAATCCCCCAGATTGGCTCTCAGGGAGCTGCAGTCTTCTTTTTCCCCACACAATTAGCTGTTTGCTGTGGTTTGGCGTTGCGGAGTGTTTTTTGTTAGGTGTTACTTTCTGAGCCATCTCAGGTGGGTGTGCTTTTCTGGAGACATCTGAGATGAACAGTACATCAAGCATCAGAGGGGTAGCCGTGTTAGTCTGAATCTGTAAAAAGCAACAGAGGGTCCTGTGGCCCCTTTGAGACTAACAGAAGTACTGGGAGCATAAGCTTTCGTGGGTAAGAACCTCACTTCTTCAGATGTCTTCTGAAGAAGTGAGGTTCTTACCCACGAAAGCTTATGCTCCCAATACTTCTGTTAGTCTCAAAGGGGCCACAGGACCCTCTGTTGCTTAGTACATCAAGCAGCACAGCCTCGCTATTGTCCATATCCTCTTTGTGTGCTATGACAGCAAGCCTCCTTTTCATCCATCATTTAACCCCTGCTGCAGTGGTTCAACAAAGTCAATATATAACACAAAGGACACATGATTGTGTACGTGTGTGTATATCCAAGGACAAATTCTGCTTTTTGGATTTTGAATCAGTGGAACGTCAATGAAATCGATGGCTTTATTCCAGACTTATACCACTCTTGTGGGGTGTTTTCTGCCCTCACTTCAGATAGGTAGGTAAGTATTAAAGGAAAATATACCTTACAGATTTTCCAGATTCTAATTCTAGTCCTCATCTAGAATTGTTACACCCCAAGATACAATATGTAAATGCAACAATAAATGAGTGAAAGGTAACTCACAAATCAGGTTCCACAGAACCTGATGAAGTGTGTTCATCTTGAAAGTTAGAGATTCAAACAACAGAAAGACAAGCTATTGGCTCCCAAATGATTTGTCCGTCATGTCTGTTTAATACTAAAAGATTAGCACAGATCCATTTGGAGATATTACTCATACAATGAGAGACATGAAGATGAAGAGCCTGTGAATATAATTCACCTATCTGTACATCATCTGCCTCTAAATGATATGACCATAAGAGCTGAATAGTGCAGCAAATGGCTGAGCATATAATGAAATACAAAGAGTAAAAAAGGACCTAGAGCAAACCCAGAGAAATATGCCACTGGTACATCATGAGGGGAAGTTAAGATAGACCTGCAAGCTAGCTGGGAGTAGTGGTTATCCCATCCCATCTCCTAGAACTGGAAGGGACCTTGAAAGGTCATTGAGTCCAGCCCCCTGCCTTCACTAGCAGGACCAAGTACTGATTTTGCCCCAGATTCCCAAGTGGCCCCCTCAAGGATTGAACTCACAACCCTGGGTTTAGCAGGCCAATGCTCAAACCACTGAGCTATCCCTCCCCCCCAAGAGGATTAGAGACAAGCCTTTCACAGCATGAAAGCATGCAGCCCCTGAAACCAAATGTACGCCCCGATCCTGCAATCAGACCCATTGACATCAAGGGAGCTCCACGCAGGTTCAAAGTTCTGCCCGCATAGATCCAATCTCAGGACCAGGGCCTTAAATGGCACGTCACTACAGAACCTTCAAATGCCTTTAGCCAAAGGCCATCAACAACTCCAGACCTTCAGTTAGGCAATTCCTGCTGAGTGACCTGCACTGAATCATTGAAATTTCTGACTATCTCCTTTTGCTGCTTTTAAAAATTGGCTGAGATGAAATCATCTATTATCCCCTGTGGGCAATCAGCTCTGATTTCTCAAATACATCAAATGATTCAGCTTTAATCACGTTCTCCTTCCTTGGCCTGGATGATTAGGTTATTTTTAATTTGTTAACAATGTTATCGGGGTAGATCTCCCAGGAACTATTTCTAGTAGAAGTTCCTGATTACAATCTTGTAGCTCTCTATATCTGTCACTCCTCAGTCTAGTTTATGGTGAAGGATTGCCAGTGCCAATTAATAAACTGAAGAGGATGGAACTGCTCAAAATCATCCGTGCATTGTGCTCTCATGTCGGCTCATATAGCCAGGCCCTTCCCTGGGCTGGGTGCATGTGAATGTGAGTTGTGCATCACATATTCTTTTTATTCTTGTAGTGTCAAAGAAATTAAACACTCTGGGTCTCTAACTCTAACTGACCCTTGCAATGTCCAGATGGGTCAGTTAATCTTCTCTACTGTTATTCATGCTGTGGGAGTCAAATAGGAATCACCAGTTCTTCCCTCTTATCAGTCTTTTTGACTCCAGGGCTGGGTTTGTTTTAATAACTGACCAGGAATACACAAGCCATATCAATATCTTCCTTCCTTCTGAGCTGCAGGCAAATAGTTTCTCATCTTTTGCTGGGAGGAGAATTACGACCATCCCTAGTTTGTACCATGTACAAAGTAGGTCACTTTTGGGGAAACTTGTTCCAAGGGCACATACCAAGAACCCCACACCGTTGGGGCTCCCTACGCATTGCATTGCAGTGTAGGCTTTGGTGAGGGGAAAGGCCAGTGCACTGGAGACAGGATCTGGGGAGCTGTGGCGGAGCAGCCCCCCTGAAAAACAGGCTCACTGAAATTCTGTATAGAGGGAATGTACAAGCAGCCCTCCAGATGTGACCACAGCTACCTGGCCCTGGTTTCATCTTTGCTTCTTCCTGGTTCTGGGAATCATCTCAACATGAAACAAGTTTTGTAAGTGACAGCCTGGAAACCCATATGGCAGGTGAGCGTTTCACATGATGCCTGAGTTGCAGCCCCTGTCTCTAGGGCAGGATCACCAGCATTGCCCTTACCAGATCCCAGACCGGCAACCTGAAGTCTTTACCCTGTGAACACCTTACACCAGGAGCCTTGTCTTTACGCACGGTGCAATATAAATAATAAAATAATAACGTCACCAGGGGACTGAGTGCCAGATTTAATCTGTATATACATAAAAAATAAAGGGGCACAACTGCATCATTGGCTTGGGCTGGCATCTTCCTCCCAGCAGTAAAAATCTGGAGTTCCTCAGCTTGTGGATGGTTCTGAACTGTGTGTCGAGCACTGTGAGTTGCACTTCTGTCTTGGACTGCACATGGAGGCTACCTTAATAGTGTCTGGATTCAATCAGTGGCTTCTTCAGTGCCCCTCAAATCGAGGTTATGCTACAGCACGCAGCATTCTGTGCTACTGAATCCAGGCCTCTTGGTAACAAATTTTGAAAGTGCTTAAACAGCATTACTTTTGTTATCCGTGTCTTCTTTGACACCCCCCCCCCCTCCAACGTATTCCGGCGTGCACTCTCACATGTGTACACACTCCTTCTGCCTAGTGCAGAAACCTGTAAGCCAGCACATATTGTATGCATACATTTAAATGCATCTCAGTTTGATGGGTTCTATTTTTGCATTAATTCAGAAAACTGCTGCAAGCAGTAATTCTGTCTAATCTCTTCTGCAAACCTCATGCCAGATTTTGTAATTAATTATTAGCAAAGAGAAATACATCAGGCTTGAAGAAGCAGGCTGGACCTCCCAGAGTGAACATATTGACTAATACCTTATTGGTTTAGCTGCCAGTTACAATGAGATAAATCAATGTTAATTTCATTGTATTACAACACTATTGATTTCCTATTAAACAACAGACAAAGCAGGTTATGGCTTTAGGAAAGCCATTAGGAGTTAAAACAGAAGGGCATTTTGGTGGAAATATGGGGAGGAATAGGAGGTGTAACAACAACTGGAAGGTCACAAAAGGAAGAAGGATTTTTGCATGTGCAGTAGTGAGTCACGGCTGGTGGACGGCCTGGGTGAAATGAGCATGTGGCTCTCAGGGCAACATTTTCATTGACAGTCAATGGGACTTAGGCTCCTCAGTGACAGAGGAGCTTTTGGAAATGCTACCCGCAGTTACAGCTGTAATGGTGCTTTTTGTGATGTGCACTAGAAGTTGAACTAAACAGCCAACTTGCTGGCAGTCTTAGCTCTGACTAACTTCTCAAGCCGAGACTTGATCCCCCTGGGTCAGACTTGATGCACAATGGTTCTCTTACTCCATCAGTGCCCACGAAGTACCTACATTGCGGGTGAAGAACTCCATTCACCAAGGGCTGTGTTCAGATCCCTACCCAGCCACCCCAGTGGGTGTTCAACCATCAGACAGTGCTGGCATCTAGACACACTGGCCAGAGTTACAATGGGATGAATTGGTTCCACCCGGTAGAGAAATGAAGCCTTCAGAAAGCGTGACAATGCTCAAAGAGGGCAGGATAAGAATTCTCCATACAGAGCAGGGTGGGTGCCTTCCTAGTGAAAACACATCAGTTGCAATAAGGAGAGAAATATAGTGGGGGGAGGTGGGGACAAAGGATCCAGGGCCAGGAGGAGCAGAGATTTGAGGACAGCTGTAATTCTCCCTGCCACAAGTTCCTGCCGTCTCACATTTCACGGGGAGTTCTGCCTTTCAGAAACTGGGTCACCCCAATGACTTTATTAGAGATTTGCACAATAAAAACGGTTAGAAAACGTTCTCACTTTGGGTCTAATGCTCCATTAAAAAAATACCCCCCACTCTGCTTGATGCCAGATGTCTGCCTTCCCCAGCATGGATGCAGCGTGCAGGGATGTCACTGAGGCACCTGAACCAGCAGCTACAGAGGCAGAAGGATGCAAACTCTCAACCTGTCTCTGGCTCTTTCTCCTTTCTCACCCACTGAGATCATTCCCCTGCCACCACTCTCAATGGCCCATTGTCACGGCTCTGTGAGAGTGTCTTCAGCTGAGCTTTTGAAACCCGTTTGCCGGCTTTGCTTTTGAGACGTGCTTTGTGTTTTGTCTGACACTAAAAAAAGGGAGGGGCAGGGAGGGAGGAAAAAGAGCAGGAGAAAAAGTGTGTCAAGGATAGATGCTGAAACATCTAATAGCTCGCACTGGTAGGACCTTTCCCTTCACCACTCAGTCAGTGTCAAGCACGCTGAAATTCCAACTGCGGAGGTACCCAGGCGCCCCTGCTCTTTCCCATCAGAGCAACCTGAGCAGCAGCAGGCACAGAAAACCACATTGCCCCTGTGTGCACGCACCACACGTTAGCACTTTAACGCTAAGTGCCAGATGTGCACAGCTGCAGACACAAGGCGGAGAATGGAAGATGGGCACTGCTGAGAGTCTTTTTTCTTTTCTTTCCCTAGTCGGGCCTCAGCGTTCTGGCCCTTCCTGTCTTGCTCATCCTACACCAGCAGTCCCTGAAATGCAGGAGTCTTCATGATGAACTCTATCCACCCATGGCACAGCTGGGGTGAACTCCTGGCCGGGCCCCTGAAGTCAATGGTAAAACTCGCTTTTGCTTCTGTGGGGCCAGGAGTTCACCCCTGGGCTGAAGGTGAAAGTAGAGAACTGCATTTGTGAGCACAGTATCCCAAGCTGTAAAGGAGGAGAATGCTGTTGCAGTTTGGATTTCCCTTCTCATTCTTGTAGTTTTGCTCTGCTTCTGGGGAATGGCCGGAGGGCACAGAGCACTGACCGGGTGAAGTCCTTTGCAGTTAGCACATCCTCGCCAGAGAGTTTCCCCTGGGCTGTTTGATCTGCAGCAGTGAAAGGTGGAGGCTGGTAAGTGAGAAGAGGAAGCTGCCTGGCATATGTCAATCTTTTGTGAGGAGTCTGATTACTGCCAGTCTGTGTAAGGGGCTCCCCCACAACGAGCCAGTTCTGAGAGCGTGCAGAGTTGGTCGACGCTACGCCCGGCTCATGAGACAGCTCATGGTGTCCGACACCATCAGGTGGTCCAGAGACATTTATACGGAACACATCACCGGACACCGTCAATACCGCATTGAGTAACCGAGACTGCCGACCAGGGAAATAACCCACTTCCTTCCCTGAAGGACCAAGGGATGTGCCACCCGTGTACTTATCCGTTACACCAATACTGACTTGGACTCCTTATTCATTCCATGGGTGGCGTACCCGAGCCCAATTATCCACTGACACTTTAAAAACCCTTGCACCCCAATCTGGGTCTATGCAGGTTATGCAATATGTATGTATGTATATTCTCATCCTTGCAAATGATACCTGTAGCCCCCCATAACCCAAGCCTGACCCCAGATGTACAGTACCTTGCCTCTTAACTCGTGTCTATTTCATTTTAAACATTAACTTTAATAAAAATTTTAATTCTGGATTGAAAGAACCAAAGGTCCCCTTTGACCAGTCCCTGCCTCGCAGCAGGAGTCTTTGTGTTTGGATGGAGATATCCAGGAATATTGTTACACATGCTGCACTGAGTTGTCTCTGCCTCCTCCTGCTTTAAAAGCATTTTTCATTGTTAAAACACAATCTGCAAAGTGGCTGTAAGCTTCCTAGGGCAGGAACCCACTTTGTGTTATTTGCCCACACAGTATCTAGTACAATGGGTTGGGTCCAGAGGCACTACAATAACAATACAATAATATTTACATAATATGTGTCAACTATCTGGAGCAAACTTGTGATGTTTTATTCTAAATGCATTGCTACACGCATGGAAAAAGTCCTGAAACTGCTACAATGTTTCACAAAACAGTCTGAGTTTTTGAGAAGTTCTAATTTAGAATCTCTGTTTTCCCAGTGGGACTGTTTCTCCGCGGAGCTGAATCACCTGCACTTTCAGCAGACATCAATGCTCAGTGGCTAATGTGCAGAGAGCTTTGAGCAGCTCTCCTGCTGTTTTTTTCATACGGGAAAATGCAAGAGGGTTAAGGAAACATCTCACACCTTCATTCTGTAATGGTCTGACCCTGCTGCCATGGAGGTTAATTAGAACTGGTTAAAAAAAAAAATAGCGAAAACAATTTTTCATTGGAAAATGACTTTTCGACTAATGAGAAATTGTTGCCATTTTCCACCATTTTGTACTTAAAAATCTTTGTGTTTTTTGTAAAAAAAAATAAAAGCTTATTTTCCCATTTCTGCAAACTGACACATTTTTGGACGTTTGATTCTGCAACAAATGTTTTTGACAAAAATGAAGAAAAATAAATTGGTTTCATTGCCATTTTTTTCAGAAGGAAAAAAAATTCCCAAGCTGCTCTCAAGTCAATGGCAAAACTTCTGTGGAAGTCAGTGGGATCAAGATGCAGCCGATAGCCCGTTTGCTGTAGACACTGTTCAGTTCCCATTTCTCACTTATCTTTCCCCTGTTTCCTCATGGGGTTTCCTGAATCCCTCCGGCATTTGAATTTTGCTGGTGAGTGAACTGTGCTAAGGACCCTATTCATATTTTACACTGGGCCACGCCTGACAATGTGTGTTAGGGACTGTCTGCCAATAAACCAACAATATTTGACAAGTCAGCCCATTTAGCAGAGTCATTTCATTTAATCAAAGAACAGCTGTTTTCAGCTGCCTCTCGCCATGTTTGTCCTGTGTGCAGAACGTTGTCTCTGACTACCTCGTAGCCGTCTGGACTCTAGCTCAGGGGTCAGCAGCCTTTCAGAAGTGCTGTGCCGAGTCTTCATTTATCACTCTAATTTAAGGTTTCGCGTGCCAATAATACATTTTAAGGTTTTTTAGAAGGTCTCTTTCTATAGGTCTATAATATGTTACTAAACTACGGTTGGATGTAAAGTAAGTAAGGTTTTTAAAATGTTGAAGAAGCTTCATTTAAAATTAAATTAAAACGCAGAGCCCCCCGGACTGGTGGCCAGGACCCAGCCAGTGTGAGTGCTGCAGTTTGCCGACCCCTGTTCTAGCTAGTTGTGTGGAGCCCTATGACGGTGATAGAACTGTCAGTGGGTTCAGCCACTGAAGCAGAGTCAAGACTTCTGGGATGTTGCTATGACATGCATGGAGTGGACTCTGGAGCGTTACTGGGGTGTCTGTTTGTGCCTAGGGTCACCAATATGCTGTTTGCTTGCTCCTGGTTTCTAGCTGTGGGGGGTGACTCTAAAGCAGGGGTTCTCAACCCTGGGCCACGGCTTGTTCAGGGTAAGCCCCTGGCAGGCCGTGAGATGCTGTGTTTACCTTAGCATCCACAGGTACGGCCGCTCACAGCTCCCAGTGGCTGCGGTTCGCTGTTCCCGGCCAATGTTCCCGGGCCACCGCTTCTTGCAGCTGCCATTGGCCGGGAACAGCGAACTGCGGCCACTGAGAGCTGCGAGCGGCTGAACCTGCGGATGCTCAGGTAAACACAGCATCTCGCGGCCCTCCTGGGGCTTACCTTGAGCAAGCCGTGGCCCAAGGTTGAGAACCCCTGCTCTAAAGTGCTGGGCCGGCTCTCCGGCCCTTTATAGGCCGGCTCCCCCTGCCCACTATACACACACGCCCCCAGAGAACGAGTTCAACCTTTGTCATACAAGTTGCTTCTTTTGGCCCAGCAATAAATTGGTCTCGGCAGACAGTGGGGTTTCTGAGACGGCCCAGAGGCTCATTAACTTCGCCTTTTTAATAACGGCTGTAATTGGATAATGCAACTTTTGCTCCACTCCAGCCTCCCCGTTGCCTTATTAAATACTAGATAATGATGAGGCGAAGCATCATTCTTCCCACACTGCATATTTCTCTCTACTTTTCAGAGATATAGCACCAGATTGTGCCCAGCCCTGTACGGGTGCATGTGGAGATGTTGGGTGGAGAGATGCTAACCCTGGTGCAGGGGCCCTGTTGGGAAGGGGAACGCAGACACTGCTCCCTGCCAGTGCTGCGGCCAGCAGTGTCATGCTACCACAGTGCCAGGAGAACTAACGGCCAGAGTAGAGCCACAGGCAGGGCCGCCAAGAGTGGGTTCGGGCCCGGTGAAAAAAAAATTTTGGGCCCCCCCAGCAAGGGCGGACCGGCTAAACAGGACCGACGAGAAGGGGGGGAAGCTGAGGAAGCCAGGCCCGGAATTTTTTCGGGCCCCCCAGCAAGGGCGGACCGGCTAAATGGGGCCGACGAGAGGTGGGGAAGCCGGGCCCCTTCTGGACCGCCAGGCCCCGGTAATTTGTACCGGCTTCCCCACCCTCTCGTCGGCCCTGGCCACAGGGGACATTGCACCAATGGTCCTTGTGCCTCTGCAGATCCCCTGGCATATCCAGCTGGTTACTGGGGGGTCCCCCTTTGGGATAATGGAAATGCCTGCTACTTCCATCCTGAGGGGCAGCCCCTGGGGCTGAGGGAGCGAATGATAAGGAAAGTTTGTGAGTGTTTCACCCTGTGGGTGAGCAACCTGGATAAGGGATGACACAGCCTCTTTATTTCTAGGGCCTGAGCCAAAGCCCATTGGAGCCAATGGCAGTCTGTCCATTGACTTCCGTTGGCTTGGAGTCAGGCTGATACATGGTTTCTAGTTCTGCGTCAGGCAGATTCCCAGCCCGAGAGTCTTGGTTTGTGGAAAGGGCCAATCATGGCATGAGAAGGATTGAGCTCTGGCCTACATGTTTTGTACCACCATTGTCATGCTTTGCACTCGAGAGGATATGAAGAGGGAGAAAGGTTTGAGCTGTGCAGGGTTGTGTTCCAAGCAGCCCCGGCCTTCCCTTCCAGCATGGAATCTTGAGCTCGGAGAGGGAGGGAAAATCCCCTCAAAGCTCAGAGGAGGCGGCCGGAGGTGCAGGGAGGCCTTCGGTCACACGACTCAGAAGGATGGTGTGGAGGGAACATGCCCGAAGAGGTGAGTGGGTTGGAAATGATGACCCTTGACATGCCTTCTAGCCTTGATGTTTATGAACACGATCACTGTATGACTAGATTTTCCCACAGGTGTCATTACAAACACAGAATAAATTCTTTCCCCATTTAAAACTCTCTGCAGTCCATCCTATCCCTGTTCTAGCGACAGGCTGCTTACTCGGATGTTTATCTTGGCTCCCTATTGATCATCAGATGAAGCCACCTCTGCTAGCGCAAGCATAAAATTGCTAAGCAACGTCATTCAGGAGAGAACCTCTCAGCCCGCTGGGTTTGAGAGGTGAACTGACTGGCAGAAAACTGGGCAAGATGTTTATTTAAAGGGTTAAATGGGCAGCTTCCCGGAGCCCAGCATTAAGATAAATAATTATTAATGGAATCAATACTGATAAAGCAACCGAAGTGGAGCTATTGGTTTATTGACTCTTCAAGTGTCTCTTTTAATGGTTCTTCGCAGAGTGAATACCATGTAGCCTTTCACCAATGGGAGAGCGTGACACAGGTCCTGCAGGAATTGCTCTGCTTAGGAGGGCGATAAAAGGGAGGAATTATACACAGTATTTTTTGTTGTTAATTACCAATGACGGAGTGGTAATCAACTACCGAAAATGGGAAGGGAAGGAAAACATGGTTCTTATTCCCCCAAATCAAACATATATGGCCTATTTGCTCCGACAAAGACACAGACATGCACACCATTCAAGTAACATTTCAGGGTCTGGCTGGCTCTCACAAAACCCAGGATATTATTTAATGCCTTTGGAAGGAGGCAACTAAGCCGCAGTGTGCTGCAAATCTTAGATCTGTCCTCAGAGCAACAGGTACAGCAGAGGCAAGTAGAGTTGTTGAAATAGAAGTTTATGGGCCCTACTCCCAAGCTGCACTATTTACACCAGCCACGTGCTGGTCTGGTGGCGAAAACAGAGACACGCCATCAGGATCCTCCGGCTGAAGTGGGCTATTTTGGATCTCGTCTGGGCTACATTTGCCTTTTTTTCCCCCCTTAGAATATAAAACTGCTCTTAATACCCACCAAATGGGATTTTCGGTTCTACAGAAACTGCCTCCCGTTAAGCACTAAGCACGATGAAATTTTTACAAATATACCTTTTAAAATGGGATTTTCCTTGGGGGTTTTGGTGGAGAGCCAGTTTTCACCTAGCTCTGTTCTTTGTTCATGCTCTGCTTTGGGGAGACCCAGAAGCAGCGCAGGGCTCCCATGCCACAGCAGAGCTGGGTGAGGGAACAAGAATAGGGACTTAGCTCCAGGTGGGGTGGCCCAGATCCAGGGCAGGAGCAGAGCTGTATGAGGAGCCCAGACTGGCATAGAAAGTGTTGCTGCATATCAGGAATGAAGTGCCCGCTTACATCAGTCCATTTTTTCATTGTAAATAAGAATAGAATTTGGCCCTAGGAGCATCAGCTGGAAATGCCCAGGCTCTGCGAGCCTGATTTTGAACCAAGATGGGACAAGAGATAGAAAGAAGTACACACCGAGCTTGCGGATTTCAAGTTTCTCTTGTAAACAAGAAAGAATCTTACCAGGAAAACAATGTGAAACAACTTTGGGTGCTATTTGTTCAATCCACTGGCAAACAGGAAGCTAATGAAGATTAACCAGAACAGGGATTACAGAGATGACAGTTTGGAGTGCATGTTAACACCAATACTGCAGCATGCTGTGCTGCTGGCACTCAGGATATAATAGTTCCTGGGCAGCCCAGGGAGCACTGAATTGCAATAATCCAATTTAGGGAAAGCAGAAGTGTGACTCGTGGAACACGAGCTGCAGCAGGGTCATCCAGGTATGAGTAAATATGAGCAATGTTCTTACTCTGATAAAAAGAAGCCTGGCGGGATTTAAAATGGGATGTCGAAAGCTAAGCAAGCAACTTTCTCAGTGAAATAAATAAATATATGCTAAAGGTTCCAGGCGAGTGTGAGCTTGAAGGATAATCTGAGTGGAGCCTCGCTTGCTTAAAACTAATTTTGGAATAGAAATCGCAGAGTCCCAAGGAGCAGTTCTGGTTTTCTCTTTGGAACTTGACCAGGGCAGCAAACAGTTTTGGTAACTACTTTCCTACGCACCTAAAACACCCTTTCTATGTATTCTTCCCTGTCGCACAAAAATCCCTCTCTTGTCCTGGACAGCTCAGCTGGGAACGATTGGTGAAAAGACTCGGCATGCAAACACTGGAACTAGATGATTGCAAACTACCACCCACCACCTCTCTACCCCCAAAGATTAATTGTTTGAAGGGGTCAACAAACATGTGGACAAGGGGGATCCAGTGGACATAGTGTACTTAGATTTCCAGAAAGCCTTTGACAAGGTCCCTCACCAAAGGCTCTTAAGTAAAATAAGTTGTCAAGGGATAAAAGGGAAGGTCCTTTCATGGATTGAGAACTGGTTAAAAGACCGGGAACAAAGGATAGGAATTAATGGTAAATTCTCAGAATGGAGAGGGGTAACTAGTGGTGTTCCCCAAGGGTCAGTCCTCGGACCAATCTTATTCAACTTATTTATAAATTATCTGGAGAAAGGGGTAAACAGTGAGGTGGCAAAGTTTGCAGATGATACTAAACTGCTCAAGATTGTTAAGACCAAAGCAGACTGTGATGAACTTCAAAAAGATCTCACAAAACTAAGTGATTGGGCCACAAAATGGCAAATGAAATTTAATGTGGATAAATGTGAAGTAATGCACATTAGAAAAAATAACCCCAACTATACATACAATATGATGGGGGCTAATTTAGCTACAACAAGTCAGGAAAAAGATCTTGGAGTCATCGTGGATAGTTTTCTGAAGATGTCCGCGCAGTGTGCAGAGGCGGTCAAAAAAGCAAACAGGATGTTAGGGGTCATTAAAAAGGGGATAGAGAATAAGACTGAGAATATATTATTGCCCTTATATAAATCGATGGTACATCTTGAATACTGCGTACAGATGTGGTCTCCTCACCTCAAAAAAGATATACTGGCACTAGAAAAGGTTCAGAAAAGGGCAACTAAAATGATTAGGGGTTTGGAACGGGTCCCATATGAGGAGAGATTAAAGAGGCTAGGACTCTTCAGCTTGGAAAAGAGGAGACTAAGGGGGGATATGATAGAGGTATATAAAATCATGAGTGATGTGGAGAAAGTGGAGAAGGAAAAGTTATTTACTTATTCCCATAATACAAGAACTAGGGGTCATCAAATGAAATTAATAGGCAGCAGATTTAAAACAAATACAAGGAAGTTCTTTTTCACGCAGCGCACAGTCAACTTGTGGAACTCCTTACCTGAGGAGGTTGTGAAGGCTAGGACTATAACAGCGTTTAAAAGAGAACTGGATAAATTCATGGTGGTTAAGTCCATTAATGGCTATTAGCCAGGATGGGTAAGGAATGGTGTCCCTAGCCTCTGTTTGTCAGAGGATGGAGATGGAGAGAGATCACTTGATCATTGCCTGTTGGTCCACTCCCTCTGGGGCACCTGGCATTGGCCACTCTTGGTAGACAGGATCCTTGGCTAGATGGACCTTTGGTCTGACCCGGTACGGCCGTTCTTATGTTCTTATGTTATGTCTTTTCATGGAGAGTGGCTGTTTCTCCCACCCACATGACCCATTCCCCAGGTGATCCATCACAGCCGATTGGCTCATGTTTTGCAGTATTAGACTGCACAGTGTAACTTAACGCACTGCAACCTAAACCGCCTAAGGGCTCCTGAACTTTTCTGAACCATTTGTCATGTATGTAAGATGTTAAGATCTTAGGTGAGGTTTCCAAGTAACCTACCTTGCAAATAAAGACATTCCAGATTCGGAATTCAATCCACCTACTGCAGTGGACAAGACCTGGGAATCACATACCATAAACTCCCCTCCCCATTCTCAGAATGGAAAAAGACAAACAAGGGGAGGAGATCAGACATTTCCCCCCTCCATGGCCAGTAGGTTGTTTCCTTCCCATTATAAATGCTTTTAGGCTCTGTTTAAGTCAGGCATTGAAATAGTTTTACAAACATTTTTCAACAGTAATAAAATCCTGATTTTTAAAGCAAGGCATCTCCTAGCAAACCAAAGGCCTAGGGCTCTCTGCCGCTGGTTACCCTCCCAGATGGTATCTGTGCCTGGGCCATAGAGGAAATACTTGGCCTGGATGCCAGAACCTATGGGTGTGTTTCATTCATAACAAGGCCCCTTTTCGCGACTCTGACAGCTCCACTATAATGATGGGCAGCAGAAAACCTTCAGATAAAAGGCCTTATAGTGGGCATAAATGACATGTGCATCCACTTAATGGCACTTACCACCACCAGACCCTCAGAGGTAGCAGCTGTCCCTGCCAAACCAAGGGAAAAGGGTGAGATGTCCTAGTGGTGTCCTCATTGCAACTATCCATTGGGACTGTCTCCATATAAAAGGGGGGTTTAAGATATATGAGAACCAAAGAGGGGAACCTAACATACAGAGCTGCCCCCTCTTGGCAAGTTGCGGCGGGGGGAGCTGGCGTACTCAGGTCCTCACAGGATCAGGCTCTCTGTTCAGGTTAAAAGCAATTGATGTTTGCGCAGTGGTTGTGGTTGTGAGACACTAAGCACCCCTGTATTCACACCCTACACACTATTGTAATAATCTTTGTACAGAATGTGCCTTGTGAGGTATCATGTGAAAACTAACAACTCCCTGATCGTTAATGCTGTTGTGTGATGTACGTACACAGTGGGTATTAAGAGTTCTGGATATATGCTAGAATTATGACTAAAGTGTGTTTAAACCAGGCATGTCAGGGGGATTTAGATCAAGGATTGTGTATTTGATTCTCTGACCAGACAATGAAGGCCCAGTTTTATATATTAAGCTAACAAGTGGGAGAACCCACCAGACTCCATGTTGTCTTCCTCGCACCTTGCATAAACTTTACTTTGAGGGGTAACCCTCAGAAGAATCCATTTCCTAGGTTTACTGGTCTGTAAAGACAGGGTGTTTTCCATCACTAGGCAGACACAAGGGACCAGAGCTCTTGCAAGCCAAGAAAGATGGGTCCTTCAACCAAGGGGGGTTGAAGTCTCTGGAAACTGAATATAAGTGAGAAACCCTCTTGAACAAAGCCTGTACCTTGTTAGATTAAGTTTTAGACTTTAAGATGCATGTTTTCACTTTTATTTCCTCGTAACTTTATTCCTTTCACTTGGCATCGCTTAAAATATGTCCTAACCCGAGCTCAGAGCCTGCGTGGAAATAAACCACCAAGGCAAATTCTCAGCAGCAGGGCCCATGCTAGTGCAGCTTGTTTATAGCTAGGGAGCCCACTCTTACATCTCACCCCCGTGAAAGGGACGTGTTGGTCCAGTTAGATCAGTGGAGTGGACCCTCTTGGCCTTTCTGCTTGTCCCCGGTGTCTCACTTTCAGTCTTCTAGGCCCCACCCTGTCGCCATAAAATGCAAATGAAACCCACCAGAGGTTTCACGCTTAACAGACATGAACGACGGCCTTTCCCCTGGGTTCACAAGCAAGGAGGCCTTTTTGCACAGGTTTAGTCCTGACAGATCCCATGAGGCATGACCAGGGACAGACAACAGACCGAAGGCTATGGGAGGGCCAGAGGGCCCGCCCAAAGCCCAGTCACCGCTTACACTCTGTTTCGAGGGCTGAAGGGGATTTAGCTGGCGCTGGTCCTCTGCACAGGGGCAAATTGAATCCAAAATGCAGGTAAGTGATAATACAGGTACCTAGTCTTATTCTTAGCATTTATTTGTATTGCAGTAGTGCTAGGAGTCCCAGTGCCGGACCAGGTCCCTGTTGTGCTAGGTGCTATCTATCACCCGCCTCTCTAAAAAATGCTGTTTTCCATACACTGCTGACATTTTGTGGTTACGTAATAAGCAAGTTAATCTCTCCAGCCATGAGGCCTCCTTCCTTGGTTAGCTGTACTGCTCACCTATTCTGGTGGATGGAGGAACTGGTACGTTTCATTAGCTACTGTAGATATTACATTCGTTCTTTAAAGACAGCTATTTCCTTCCAGTTCTCCTTGCAAAGAATCCAAGCATTAAGAATAACAGGCGGCCTTCCTAAACTCTAGCGATTCTGAAAGGCAACTGACTTCCAGTACTTTATTAACCCACCTTCTAGCTCTAATGTGCCTGGATAATGTTGGCATGCAGTTACTTTAATGAGGTCACAGTTGTGCATAACTCTGTTGTTACTGGGTTGACATTTGCAAAGAATAGGATACAAGTGATGACAAATTTTATGATCATAGGAAGACCAGATTTACAAATGACAAAGTGACTAATGATACGGCGTGAAGAGTTGATGTATCGGTGGGTGATATTATTCTGATGCAGTTCTCTGTCCCATAAAGAGTATGCATAGGTTTAATGACAACAGAAAACTCAGTTCTGTTTTGTCGCGGTTCCTATACCCCCCTCATCATCATAGCGCCTGAGTGCCATCCAGTAGTACAATCAGCACCATGATTAACAGTTGTTGTCATGTGTGGGTCATTCTTTCTCACATCCTCTCCCCAGGAGGAGAATTGTGCCTGCTGTGTGGGGTTTGTTTTGTTTTTGTTTAAATGTACACTCTACTCAAGGTTTCTATCAGAAAAGGAAGGTCGGAGAAGTGCATCTGGCACTTGGAGTGCAAAGTAATGAGGTTTGTGATGGTCCTTTGTTCCTGGGGGAGAGCAGATACAATATTTTGATTGAAGTCATCTTTATTTGATACTTTGTTGCCATGCTCTACTGTTATTTTAATAGACTGGCTAAAATAAGGTAAATAAATCCTCACAGAATTGTAAAACAAAATCAAATTACAATAAATAAATGATAGACCACAGTTGTGATAAGGAAGAGGAAAAGGACAAAATAAATATGTCTCTCCATCCACCCGCTTTCATGGCTGTAATAACTGGGCCTCTCAAGCAATGGACCGTGAAACAGGGTGAAGAGTTGTTATCACAATGGGAAACTGAGGCATGGCCAGATTACGTGATTTCACCAAGATCCCACAGGCAGTCTGCGGCACAGACAGAAATTGAATCCCAGTCCAATGTCTTAACCACAAGCCTTCCTTCTTCCACTATCTGCAGTCTCACTCCTGGAAGCAACTGCCATGTTTGCTTCTTGACAGCAACTGCTTGTTATATGGTATGGTTTCTTTAGGATTGACAGGTGCCATGGAAACATAAATGATTACCATCACCATTACTAGGACCATTCATTCCTTTTCCGGTTTCCATGCTACGCTGCAATCAGCCCTCAAGGCAATTTCCTCTGCCTGACAGGGGACGCACTCTCCCTATGTAGAAAATAGGTGGAATTGCAAAAACTATTTTAGTTGTTAAGTGTATTATTTCCCACTAGAAACATTACCCATATTTTGTCGCTTTCACTATTTGGATCACTTAATTTGTTTCATACTAATTAATACCTCATTGTAGTGGTAAGCCCTCTGTGAGCACAATTTCAACTATTTTTTGGGGAGGGGGTATGTTACATGCATTATTCTCCTTGAGATTTGCACCATCATTTTGCTTAATAATTTAATTAAAGTTCATGCAAACCCCAAATGCATTGCAAGCCCCCTTTGAAACACCAAGCTCATTTCTCTTCTAGCATCATTAGCACAGCTCTGAGTTGCTAGCACAGTGTAATATGTAAATGAGATTTTTTTCAATGCAAGCACAATGTCAATTTTTTTCCTGATCATTTAAAATATCCCTGTTTTCCCTTCCTTGATTAAATGTCAAAAAACACTGGGGTCTATCATCAAAATTAGAGCTGTTCAGGTCACATTTCACACTAGCACAAAGGGGGAATTTTGGATTTGTATCATCTTCCTTTCAGATGTAAACCTCCATGATCAAGAAAAAGCATATTCACCCCATTTGAAAACAATGCTTAGGGCTTAATTCAAAAGCATCCAGTGCCCACCATGGCTGTCCCCACAGGGTCCTTTGTGCCTCCTCGCATCCCAGTAAACCTTGCAAGGATTTCATAGTCTGTTTTTTGACTATGTTCCACTGAATTACGCCCAAAGATTAAAGCAATAAGAAAATAAAATTGAATTAAGCTGCTGAGAATGCAAATAATGTCATTTATAATTAAATCTTTTGTATTTCTATTTCATTCTCTTTCCAGCTTTTACATTGGTTCTCCTCTCTTTTGCATTTTTTTAAATCCCTCGCTAAGCTGTGAATAACATGTCTTTGTTATGTAATCCTCAGACATATAATTAACCAAGAGCGGGTCTGGCATTAGAGCCAGCAGAGGGGTCTAATCTTCCTTTCTGGAACGATTACTAGTTGCTACCTCAGGCTTGCTTTTTAATTGAGCAGCCCTGTAAAATCGACAGCAATGTACAGGAATATTTTGCCATTCAGAGGGAGTGACTGACCCTAGTGGTAGAAAAGGGTTAGTCCTGTATATATATGAGTGAATAGTGTGTCCACTTCAGAAACTGGCCCTGAATCATGTCGTGTAAGAAAGGATTTCTGAAGAACTTTCAGCATGTGCAAGATCAGTAGCATTCTAACCTAGCAGCATTCTGCACCCGCTCCACAGGAAATGTCTGCGACTGCAGAAAAAATATGGCTTGCAGTCTGAACCTTAACGTGATTAGGAATAAAACTAATAATCTCTTAATCCAAAATAGGAGTGTCTCACATACGTTCCACGGGTTTAACTGAACCAGCACAAGATTATGTGTAGACAACCTTTCAGGCCCAGATCCTCCAAGAGATTTAGGGGTTTAAATACCTTTAAGGAGCTGGAGCTCAGTCTTGATGAAGTATCAGAGGGGTAGCCGTGTTAGTCTGAATCTGTAAAAAGCAACAGAGGGTCCTGTGGCACCTTTAAGACTAACAGAAGTATTGGGAGCATAAGCTTTCGTGGGTAAGAACCTCACTTCTTCAGATGCAAGTAATGGAAATCTCCAGAGGCAGGTATAAATCAGTATGGAGATGACGAGGTTAGTTCAATCAGGGAGGGTGAGGTGCTCTGCTAGCAGTTGAGGTATGAACACCAAGGGAGGAGAAACTGTTTCTGTAGTTGGATAGCCATTCACAGTCTTTGTTTAATCCTGATCTGATGGTGTCAAATTTGCAAATGAACTGAAGCTCAGCAATTTCTCTTTGGAGTCTGGTCCTGAAGTTTTTTTGCTGTAAGATGGCTACCTTTAAATCTGCTATTGTGTGGCTAGGGAGGTTGAAGTGTTCTCCTACAGGTTTTTGTATATTGCCATTCCTGATATCTGACTTGTGTCCATTTATCCTCTTGCGTAGTGACTGTCCAGTTTGGCCAATGTACATAGCAGAGGGGCATTGCTGGCACATGATGAACACATTGCTATCCTAAAATAGCAATGTTTGAGTGTGAGGTTCACAGACAATGCTCATAGGAGCCTGAACCACTTTGAACGAAACCCAGCCACTTTCATTCTAGGTTTCTACCTGAAACAAGTTCTTTTCGTGATGTGAACAGGGCCGGCGCAACCCATTAGGCGACTTAGGCGGTCGCCAAGGGTGCTACAATTTGTGGGGCGGCGACCGCGGCGGTATTTCGGCGGCGGGACCTTCCGCCACCTAGGGCGGCAGAAAAGCTGGCACCACTCCTGGATGTGAAGCAACATTTTTGCACTGCCCTGTTGTGGTGGGATCTGGCCGTTCTGCTCTATTCTTGACCCTCAAACCCAGACAGCAATCCCACCAAACATCTGCACGAAATATATCCTTCAACCTTACCCCCACAGGATCCTTCACCAAACAGTCTCTCTTTCGACAGCATTTTAGGTGGCTCAGATGTTCTGGGCTCTAAGCAACAGTAACTGATGCAGCCTTAGAGCTGTGTTTTTCCTTCGAGCATGGACTTTGAGAGTTTTTATTATCATCATCTTTTTGTCTTCCTTTGTCTCTTTGAATAATACCTGCTCTGCTGTCTCCTTTCTGATTGGCAAGACTGTTTGGCAGGAAGAAGCTAATCTGCATAGCAGAGCTGCCGTAAAGTGGGGTGGTTTCGATTTTTTTTTTTTAAATGGATTCACTGCTGCTGAATGGCATTGGATTGAGAGCCCTGGAGACTGGCGTCCTCTCTTTATCCATGTAACAAATGCAACTTGCAAAGGAGCAGTGACTTACATCCATCCCTCTGCCAATGTACCTCAGCTCTGTACTAACTGTCAGTTTCCATGGGCCATTCAGTCCTGGGCATCAGCTGACTTTCCCAGCACAGCAGTGATTTCTGTGCTGTGGTCACCTGCCCACTCAGAAATGGACTGAGACACTGCCCCATTTCCCTTTAGCAAGTGTGAGCAGATTGGTCTAGTGAATTGGGCACTGCACTGGCACTCAGGGGCTTATGTTTAATTCCCTGGGTACTTTGCCCAAGTCACTTAGGCCCAGATTTTTAAAGGCATTCAGGTGTTGCTGTGACCAGCATCACAATTCCTAACTGATTTAGGAGCCTAAATCTAATTTTCTAAAGGGATTTAGCCAGTTAGGTGTCTAGTCCCATTGGCTAGTAATAGAATTTAGATTCCTAAGGGCCTAAATTCCTTTTGAAAATGAGATTCAGGCTCCTAAATCAGCTAGGTGTTGTGACCCTGAGCACAGCAGTAGCTAAATAGCTTAGTCTTTCTGGTCCTCTGTTCCCCCTCTGTAAAATGGGCATAATCGCACTCGTAGGGTTGTAGTGAGGCTAAAGCCAGGGGTGCCCATGAACTGTTCAGATGCTGTGGTGAGGGGGGCCAGAGAAGTGACAGGACAGATAGCGTGTAGATAGCACTTGTGGCCATTCGACATCTGTATCTCATTCCCAGCCCTTCTTCAGAGCAATTCTGGCAGGGTGGGTACACAGGTGCATTTAAAAGGCAAGTTCAGAGTGAAATATCGCACAGAAGAGATGGGCCCACTGCCAGCATGAAAAAGCAAGTCCATTAGATGAACTACCGACTCAACAGGAAACATCTTTATTATTATTATTGTAAGATTTATATGTATAGCTCCTCTCACCAACATTAATGCACAGAACGGACTGCAGGTAAGCAAGACATCAGGCAAATCAATAATAAAACAAATGTCCTGCAAATTAAATGGGAAACAAATCAAAAACAAAGTGTTTCTATCAGAGAGGTAGGTGGTGAAGAGCCAAGAGTGGAGGAGACATTTTGACTAATATTCCATGAATTTGAAAGGGGCTTTTGAGTCAACCATCTTTACATAAACTTGTAACTCCCAAGCTTTGCTGGTGCTAATACTCACAAAAAAACACATTTTTAATGAACTGTGAAATATTTCCTGAGAGTGGATTCTGTAACTTGTGTTTGCAATTTGTAATTCATACTGCGTTGGCTAGTTACCTCAGTCAGATGGTTCCCTGATGGGTCACTAATTGAAACATTGCAGATGGTGTCAAATACACAATTCAAAATTAACACCACACTGGCTATTATTGTGGTTACAATACAAGCCCACCACAAATAGGATCAGAGCTCTGTTATAGTAGGTGTTACAGGAGAGCTGTCTGAATGAGAGTTGTTTGCAGGGATGTAAATAGTTAATCATAGAAATCATAGAATCAAAGAACTGGAAGGGACTTCTAGAGCAGTGGTTCTCAAACTAGGGCCGCCGCTTGTTCAGGGAAAGCCCCCGGCGGGTCGGGCTGGTTTGTTTATCTGCCGCGTCCACAGGTTCGGCCGATCGCGGCTCCCACTGCTGTGGTTCGCCGCTCCAGGCCAATGGGGGCTGCAGAAAGCAGCGTGGGCATAGGGACATGCTGGCCACCCTTCCTGCAGCCCCCACTGGCCTGGAGCGGTGAACTGCGGCCAGTGGGAACCACAATCGATCGGCCGAACCTGCAGATGCGGCAGGTAAACAAACCAGCCCGGCCCACCAGGGGCTTTCCCTGAACAAGCGGCGGACCGGCTTTGAGAACCACTGGTCTAGAGGTCATCTAGTCCAGTCCCCTGCACTCAAGGCAGGACTAAGTATTATCTAGACCATTCCTGACAGGTGTTCGTCCAAACTGCTCTTAAAAATCCCCAATGATGGAGACTCCACAACCTCCCTAGGCAGTTTATTCCAGTGCTTAACCACCCTGAGTTAGGAAGTTTTTCCTAATGTCCAACCTAAAATGCCCTTGCTGCAATTTAAGCCCATTGCTTCTTGTCCTATCCTCAGAGGTTAACAAGAACAATATACCTCCCTCCTCTTTGTAACAACCTTTAATGTATTTGAAAACTGTTATCATGTCCCCTCTCAGTCTTCTCTTTTCCAGACTAAACAAACCCCATTTTTTCAATCTTCCCTCCTAGGTCATGCTTTCTAGACCTTTAATCATTTTTGTCACTCTTCTCTGGACTCTCTCCAATTTGTCCACATCCTTCCTGAAACGTGGCACCCAGAACTGGACACAATACACCAGTTCAGGCCTCATCAGCGCGGAGAAGAGCAGAAGACTTGCTTCTCGTGTCTTGCTTACCACACTCCTGCTAATACATCCCAGAATGATGTTTGCTTTTTTTGCAACAGCGTTACACAGTTGACTCATATTTAGGTTGTGGTCCACTCTGACCCCCAGCTCCCTTTCTGCAGTACTCTTTCCTAGGCAGTCATTTCCCAATAGATAAAGTGCCAGCAGATGGTGCTCAAGAATATCTAGCGTAATTCCTGGGCTTTGTAGGACTAATAAGGTTTGTTGAATGCTGTGCACTGCAAAGAGCTTCTTTTGTGTAGCTCATTACATCAGGTCTAAACACTAGGGCTGCAGATGCACATAATGAGAGACAGTCCCTGCCCAAAGAGCCTATAGACTAAGTAGACAGGACAGACAAAGGGTGGGAGAAAGGAAGTATCATTCCCATTTTACATCAAAAACTGCTTATCATCTGTGGTTCTCCTGGAGTAAGTAGTACCATTCTCCCTTCTTCACTTCCCGTGGGATAGTGCAGCGTTTCACCAGAAGGTGAGCAGCACGTGCAGTATGTGTCCTTGAGGAGATATCATTTAGACCCTCAATCTAGGCATCAACTGTCTGCCCATCTTTTGTACAACTAGGTAATTTTCTTCAGCATGTCCTGAGATCAGTGATGGAGTTTTGTAGCAAAGGCCACTCCCCAAAATATCTGTCCATGAGTAATGCATGTACCCTTAGAAAGCTGCAGTCTCCCAGCCCTTTATAAAGTTTAGAGTCGACATCTCCTGCCTCCCAGCAAACAGGTTCTGAAGCACACGCAACATTCCAGACTTTTAGGGTTACACCCCGGCAGTTCCAGCATGGCACTTGATTTACAAAAGAAACCAGTGTGTGAGGATATGCTTTCCTGCTATTGCAAGGCCAGCCCAGCCTTAGATTTGATAGTGCTCTGCACAACACATAAATCATCACTCCTCAGTGATGAGCACTTTGAAAGGACGTAGGAAAACAAGAGTCAATTTGCCTGGAAAGTGCCCTTATGCTTTGGCTTCATCTTTTGCAATCAGCAGGCAAAAAGAACAGGAGTACTTGTGGCACCTTAGAGACTAACAAATTTATTAGAGCATAAGCTTTCGTGGGCTACAACCCACTTCTTCGGATGCATATAGAGTGGAATAAATATTGAGGAGATATATATACACACATACAGAGAGCATAAACAGGTAGGAGTTGTCTTACCAACTCTGAGAGGCCAATTAAGTAAGAGAAAAAAAAAAAAAAAAAAAACTTTTGAAGTGATAATCAAGCTAGCCCAGTACAGACAGTTTGATAAGAAGTGTGAGAATACTTACAAGGGGAGATAGATTCAATGTTTGTAATGGCTCAGCCATTCCCAGTCCTTATTCAATCCTGAGTTGATTGTGTCTAGTTTGCATATCAATTCCAGCTCAGTAGTCTCTCGTTGGAGTCTGTTTTTGAAGTTTTTCTGTTGTAAGATAGCTACCCACAGGTCTGTCATTGAATGGCCAGACAGGTTAAAGTGTTCTCCCACTGGTTTTTGAGTATTATGATTCCTGATGTCAGATTTGTGTCCATTAATTCTTTTGCGGAGAGACTGTCCGGTTTGGCCAATATACATGGCAGAGGGGCATTGCTGGCACATGATGGCATATATCACATTGGTAGATGTGCAGGTGAACGAGCCCCTGATGGTATGGCTGATGTGATTAGGTCCTATGATGATGTCACTTGAATAGATATGTGGACAGAGTTGGCATCGGGCTTTGTTACAAGGATAGGTTCCTGGGTCAGTGTTTTTGTTCAGTGATTTGTGGTTGCTGGTGAGTATTTGCTTTAGGTTGGGGGGTTGTCTGTAAGCGAGGACAGGTCTGTCTCCCAAGATCTGTGAGAGTAAAGGATCATCTTTCAGGATAGGTTGTAGATCTCTGATGATGCACTGGAGAGGTTTTAGTTGGGGGCTGAAGGTGACAGCTAGTGGTGTTCTGTTATTTTCTTTGTTGGGCCTGGCTTGTAGGAGGTGACTTCTGGGTACTCGTCTGGCTCTGTCAATCTGTTTTTTCACTTCAGCAGGTGGGTATTGTAGTTTTAAGAATGCTTGATAGAGATCTTGTAGGTGCTTGTCTCTATCTGAAACCAATCAGCAGGCAGGCAGCTTCCTGCCAGGCCAGGGGCTACGGATTTGTGGCTGTGACGCCCTCCTTCCCTCCTGACCTCAGTTGCCAGCACTGCCTGGGACGTCTTACATTGATGGGGATAAGTCTGCCTTATTCCCCAGGGGTGTTCCGAGTGTCTTCCAGACAGTCCCACTCAGGCCAAGGAAGCTGTGCCCTACATGCTGAGCGTGGCACATGGGATGTGGTTTGTTACGATAGTGGAGCCTGCTCAGCCATGCAAAGCGGCGCCATCCTGCTCCTAGAGGCATTTCCACTGAACGGGTTTTCAGGAGGCACCAGTGGGACTGTAAGCACAGGTAAAGGGACATCACTGCTGCTCCACGGGCACTCAGCAGCACCTTGCAGGGTCAAGCTCTGATGCTGGAGTAGCTGCACAGACCCAGATGCTCATTTGGTCAGCAGGCCTGACCAACCAGCTGCTCCGTGGCTCAGCTCAAACGACCACTTCTCTAGTTAAAATGACATGTTTAAACCTGGTTCCTGAACTACATTTCGGCTGAGACAGTTTGGATGTGGCTCCCGCTGGAACCCATTAACGCAGCTCCAAACTCCTCCTTTTCCCCTCGGGGCTCAGCAGCCCAGAGAGAATGGATTGAGGTAGGGATAGGAACCTCAGCGTAGCAAGATTATTCATGGAAAGGATCTCTGCTGTCGAGGCTCTGAATTGGGAGCCCTGTCCTTCCTGAGCCAATATTGACCCCGGCTCTGCTCCGTTATGGAGGAACTAACCGTTCAAAGGAGCCATGCACAGTTATTTGCCCAACTCCCACTGGCATTCATTGTGAACTGGGCACCCAGGCCGCATATGCGCCTTTGAAAAACTCACCCTTATGGAAGTGACTCTGAGCCTCCTAGTTCCTTTTACTGTGTCTCATTCCTTGAATCATTTTAGATCTGCTTATTCAAGTATTTTCCCCCATGCAAGCCCCATGCCTGCTCCGATGCACAGTGCTTCTGTTAACACTCCCTTCTCGCCCCCAGCAGCCAATGTGTGACCTTTTATTTCAGCTCTTATTGAAACAGAAACATTCCCGTTTTGAATTACATCCATTTCAGCTGAATGGCCTACTGGTGAGCAGCCTTTATGATCCTCTTGCACTGCTTTGCAATCGACTAAAAGGAGACACAGGTTTATTTTTGGGTGTATATAATTCTGGGCACATGCAGTGAGCACATTCCCATGCATTGATTTCTGGGCCAGCACTGCAGAAAGGCAATTCAATACACAATTAGATTAGCAGCTGCATTTGTCATTTTTGGCCCAAATGAGATTACAAGGAGAAATTGCCTTGCTTTATGCTATGAGTTCATCACTCTACAAGGAATATTATAAGTTAAAGCATGGGCTGAATTGAATCTTTGTTAGCTGGGGATTCTGCCTGTGAGCTGAATTGCTTCTACAGCTGATCTCAGAAATACTCTTCTGGACAGATTTAGAGATTATGGCCAAAATTTCAAAAGCGTGGGCAGAGACAACACGTAACCTCTTTGAGGATAACAGATCCTAATGATTCTTATTATATTGATTTTAATACTTTTTCCTTTAGCATTTTAGTCTTGTGTTGTGACTTTATTTTCTTTCTTCCAAATTCCTAACAACATATCTAAAAAGGCAGCCATTGTTTAAAATAACAATACAACTCGGACAAAATCAACAGCCAATCTCCAGCACAGCCCAAGAGGCAGGACTTCCCCCACCCATCCTCTATAACTATTACGAAAATATGTTTTTAAAAAAAACAGAAGTATCTAACCCCAACCTTGCATCTTTTGGGGGGAGGGGGGTTCAAAATTATGGTCGAGAATCTTGGATCTGTCTGAGATCTGCTTTATGAAGGAACCAAGGTTGGGGAAATGGGATCATTGCTTTCAAATACTTTTCCCTGCTGCCCGAATCCTGGAGACTGCTGGAGGCAGAACTGTTCTGTGGCATAGGATGTGAGCCTCTGGGGTGCTCTAAAGCATGTCGTTTGTAGGAACCGATGCTGGGGTGTGGGGCCTTTGGAAGAGTGGTGGAGAGCCCAGATGCAAAAAGCCATGTTCCCTTTGTGCTGCAGCCTGGTGAACAAAGGAAAAGGAAAAGGATCTCACCATTTGTGCCCCAGTAAAAGGCTACCTGGAGATACTCAGCAAGTGTTCTGGGTCCTTAGAGCGGACCAGCCAGTCCTCCAACAAACAGGAAGTGACATGAACACACTCGCACATTCAATACTGGGCCAGTTCCTGACGGCAGATCAGCATGGTCGCATTTCACACCACTCTGCACTGGTGTAAGTGACCACCCGGGGCAACGGAGAATGGGTCTCATTCTGTATCTCCGCCTGTCTCCGCTAAAATATTAGGCTGTCTAGCCATTATGTGTTTCAGGAATTCAAGGTTTGTCTGCGCAGAGAAATCTGCATTTTGTGCATCCAGTCTAATAGCATTTTGAGCACCATCCAGCCCTCTACAGCACCCACCCCCTCTCACCTCTGGTACAGCAGATCAATAACGAGAGGAGAATAGGTAAATCTCTCCTGTTTGGCCTTTGGCTTGTCCTACCTGCACTTCTCCAAGGGGAGCCGTGGTAGGTCACAGCTTGTGAAGTCTTGAATTCTCGTTTCTGGGTCAGTGTCCCTTGGTACTTGCTAAGGTGAATAATGACACAGGACACAACCAGGGGACACAGCCTCACTCTCGTGAGGAAAGCAAAATTAATGATGTGCCTGAACCAGAAATCCAGATCCAAACTTCTCAAGCTAGGTTCTGCTTTCACATACACCAGTGTAAATCTGGAGTAAGGACGTTGGAGTCAGTAGATTTATACTAGTGTAAAGGAGAGCAGAATCTGGATCCGAGATCCAAACATTGCTGGGTTTGTGAGTTCCAAACCCAGATTTGATCCATACATTCAGGCTGTTAGCCCCTGGGATCTATTACTGCTTTGAGCCCAAGCTGTACGTTCAGGTCAGAAATCACATCTGGGTACGAATGCGGAGTCAGCATTGGGCTCAGGCCCAGCTCCAGCCTCAGCGGTTTACATTCTAGATTCCTCGTCCATTTCCCCCCCCCCCCCCCCACAAGAGCAGCAGCAATGGTGGCAGCTGCTTTGTGCAGCTTGCCCACAGGGGCATCGTCCCGGGCAGTTGTGTGACTGACGCTAGCTCGGGCTGCCCCTCCTTTACAGATTGCTTAAAGGGATTGGAACAGCAGAATCACATTAAACACACTTCCAGTTTCCATTGGCTGAAAATGAGCTGTGCATTAATTATTCCTACTGATTGCCCTATCAGGTAACATTCAGAAACTGTAGCACCGGCCACAGGAAAGGCCTAAATGCTAAAATATTTGCAGTGCTTTTCAGAGTGAGCCGATGAAAGTTTGCTGCAGTTTTACCATGCACCCTCATAGCACCTCCAAGGAACAGATATTCTGGACTGAGTGCATTGCTTGGATCCCTCAGGCAGACACCTGGTGTGAGCAAAGTGCTGGCCAGACACCGCAGTGCCCTGAATTCACTGAATGCATCCTTATCTTGGCAGCTCGAAATACACATTTGGCTGAAAGAAACTCCATTTAGGGTGCATCAGTAAGGAAACAGATTTCAGAGTAGCAGCCGTGTTAGTCTGTATCCGCAAAAAGAACAGGAGTACTTGTGGCACCTTAGAGACTAACAAATGTTTGTTAGTCTCTAAGGTGCCACAAGTACTCCTGTTCTTAGTAAGGAAACAGTGACCTCCTTATCCTGTGTGAGTGTGATCTGTGCTCATAGATGTAGATTCAGAGGAGCTGCTCCATTTATCTGTGTGGTGTTGGAGCTGCAGGCAGGGAGGAAGTGACGCAGACTGACAGCCATTCAATTGCCAGCCGCAGTGAGTTTCATGACTTACAGAATCGGAGAATCACAGAAATGTAGAGCTGGAAGGGACCTCAAGACATCATCTAGTCTGGCCCCCTGCGCTGAGGCTGAGTAAACCTAGACCATCCCTGACAGGGGTTTGTCCAAACTGTTCTTAAAAAACTTCCGGTGACTGTGGATTCCACAAAACCAGGGCCGGCTCCAGCATTTCTGCCGCCCCAAGCAAAAAAAAAAAAAAGGTCCTTCGCTCCTAAAGGGAGTGAGGGACCTGCCGAATTGCCGCAGGTGCCACCCCTCTCCCTTGGCCGCCCCAAGCACCTGCTTGTTAAGCTGGTGCCTGGAGCCGGCCCTGTACAAACCTCCCTTGGAAGCCTGTTCCAGAGCTTAACTATCCTTAGAGTTAGAAAGCTTTTCCTAATCTCTAATCTAAATCTCCCTCGCTTCAGATTTAGTCCATTACTTATTGTCCTGCCTTCAGGGGACATGAAGAGTAATTGATTACTGTCCTCTTTATAGGAGCCCTTAACATATCTGAAGACTGCTATGAGGTTCCCCCCTCAGCCTTCTTTTCTCAAGACTAAACGTGCCAGTGTTTTTAACCTTTCCTCACAGGTCAGGTTTTCTAAAGCTTTGATCATTTTTGTTGTTCTCCTCTGGACTCTCTCTAATGTGTCCACATCTTTCCTAAAGCCTGGCACCCCGAATTGGACCCAGTACCCCAGCTGAGGCTTTGCCAGTGCGAAGTAGGGTGGTTCAGTTATGTCCCATGTCTTACATATAACACTCCTATAATACAACCAGAAGGATATTAGCCGCAACTGCATCACATTGGTGGCTCTTAGTCAGTTTGTGATCCACGGTAACCCCCAGATCTTTTTCAGAAGTACAGCCACCGCGCCAGTTATTCCCCTTTTTGTCATTGTGCATTTGCGGTTTTGTTCCTAAGTGTGGTACTTGTCGTTACTGACTTTCATCTTTAGATTTCAGACGAATTCTCCAATTTGTCACAGTCATTCTGAATTCTAATCCAGTCCTCCAAAGTGCTTGCAACCGCATCTTGGCAGAATTGAGAATAGAGCCCAGGTCTTCTCATCCCTGCCCAGTGCCCTACTCACTGGACCACACTGTCTTCCATTTTGTTTTGGTCTGGCTATGTTTCTCTCTCCTAAGGTTAGTCCTTATGCCAAGCTCCATCTGGCCCATCAGCTCCCTTGCCTATTGCCTTGCCTCACAGCAGTATAGCTTGGCAGTGCTTGCCGGGTCTCTGCGTTTGTTGTCAGTGTTGGCTGGTTTTCAAGTGGTGCTGGATGGTTCTTTCACCCATAATTTATAGGGCACGCTGTATCAAAATGAGAAGCTTCCCATCAGGAGGGCACTGCCCGCCTGTTAGCATAGCACCACTCCGCTCATGTCACCGGCACAGCCCTTCAAGTGCAATGTGTCTGCTTGTGTCCATTGCTCTGAGCCAGCTGTGACTTCCAGCTCACATGTCATACAGGGGATTGCATTGGGAATGCTGTTGAAACATTTTCTCCCTCTGAGGTTTCTAACCCAGCTGTAAAAATGTGCTTTGGGCTAAAATTTGCTACATATGCTTCTGAGTCTCATCCATTTTCTATATAATTGTATTTTCCAGTATTTATGCAGTGTGTCGAGCACAGGCTGCCTGGCCACACTAAGCTTAAAAACACAGATGAAAATAATATTCCCAAACTGTCAAAAAAAGGGACATCAAAGAACTCTCCTAGCCCCCACGAACATGTAGCAAATCCCCTAAGCCCCCAGGAATAATCAACAATGAATCGTTTCTTTGAGGGTTTTCATTTTTTTCTTTCACCCCAGGTGAAATTCCTCTTCTGCAGCGGGTGAGCTAAATGCCTGCTTACACTATAAAATAAGGCCCGTGTGTGACTTATGTGAGGCACAGGCCTTGTGCTAACTCTGAATTCCACTTGGACCGCTTTACTCCGGTTACAGTCATACTGGCTTCTTGTTGGAACACTGCTTTAAAATGCTCAGCCTGTTTCCCAGACATTGAATTATACTGAGGAGCATAGGCCAAGCCAGCCTCAATTCCACACAGATAGAAACCTCTTAGACGTGACATCCAGAATTTTCTGTCCCACACGGAACAGGCCCTCTCCATGGACCAGTGAAACCAGACTCCGTTTATCTATTAAACATTACCCAAAAAAAGAACAAGGATCATATTCCACGTCAAAACTGCCCAGGGGGGAAATCCTGGCTCCATTCAGATCAGAGGTAAAATTGCCATTATCTTCAGACAGCTGGATATCAACCTGTGTTCCCCATAGCACAGCAAATGCCTTTCCAATTGGGCTCAGTATGAGGGTAGCTGTGTGAAATTCTCTGGCCTGTTTTATGCTGGATGAAAAACTAAACTGATCTAATGGTCCCTTCTGACCTTAAAATCTGTGCAAATCCCAATTAATTGATTGGTCTTTGCTAGGCTGACAGGCCAGTCAGGAAACCTTCGAATGTCAAACTTTGGTAACTGTGGTGAATAATTTCATTTTTTAAGCAGGTGAATCTATGAGGATGCTGTCCTCCCTGTAAATGAATTAACAGATAAACACCGTTAACCCTACCTTAATCAACCAAGGATGGGAAATCTCTGCTTGTGACATTTACTGAAGAGGTGAGCTCAACAGAGATCATAATTTGCTGATTAAAAAACTAATCCTCATCTTAAGGTCAGAAAGCATCAATGAAATGTCAGATAATATAAGCATGGCCAAG
Organism: Malaclemys terrapin pileata; assembly: GCF_027887155.1. Lineage (NCBI taxonomy): Eukaryota > Metazoa > Chordata > Testudines > Emydidae > Malaclemys > Malaclemys terrapin. The sequence continues at coordinate 9,726,947 of NC_071508.1, read as the reverse complement.
TCTCCAAAACTGAGTCTTTAAGAAAATAAAAGTAGCAAAACCTGGGAAAATAAGAGCTGGGGATGTTGACTTAAGTTTAGGTGAAAGTATGTTCAAGAGCTTAAAGATTTGATCTACGAATATTATATAAGCTCTACTATAATTTAGCTACCTGTCCATTAGGAAGTGGATTGAGATCCATCCTGTTTTTCCACCCACACCACCAAACAGACATCATTTTCTAGCAAGATTCACTCAAGACATTTTTCACTCACTGGTAACATGGGCTAGACTGGAATCAGCACACGCAAAATGAAAGGCTCCCATTCTCAGTACAAATCCCTGAGCAGTAGCTACTCCACTGAGGTAGTGTCGTTTTAAGGTGTAGCATCACAACTATGAATCCTACATGTTTCCATCGCTGGCATGGCTCCAGGGGGAACTGAGGAGAAATGTTCTGAGAAGTATATAAAACCGGTGAGAATTACTTACAAATCTGTAACATTCTTGTGACATTGGTCAGTTATCCACAGGCCCTCGTCTGTTGCTGGAAACCCAAAGACAGTGACATGCCTTGGCTTCAGAGGCACTTATGTCATCCTTGATTTGAACAATGTATCATCAGTTATCTGTGTGGATTATGGCAGTGCCTAGACGTCGCCATAAGATCGGGCCCCCATTGTAGGAATATCTAGAAAGAGACAATCCCTGCCTCAAAGAGTTTACAGTCTGGACAACATAGACGATGTGCGGGGGAAAGGCAGAATTATTATCCCCGTTTTACAAATAAGGAATCAAAACACAGAGATGAAGGCTCCAATTCTTCCATGCATTTAAGCACATGCATCACTTCAGTGTGAATACTCACATGCTTAAATACCTGCTGCATTAGGGCCTAAGAGACCTGCAGAAAATCTGTAGCAGCGCTGGGGACCGAACGCTGTTTTTCTGAGCTGTAGTGCAGTGCCTAAACCACACCATCCTTGCCGCCCCTCAGACCCTTAGAAACCTGCAGGTGGGAAGGTCAGGGTCGGAAAGCTTCCCAGAATGCACTGCAGCTGGGGATGAGGACACAATTTTGCCTTACTTGGCTCTGCTGATGCTTTTAATTTCATTTCACTCCCAAGCTTTCATTAAACCACAATCAGCCTTTCTAGCTTTGCCAAAGTTATCCTCAGTTCCTCCTACTTAAGATCTCATTGTATCCTCACCAGAGTGCACTTCACGGAGGAGAGAGGGCTGCAGTGTGCTGTTGTGTGCGTGTGTTGCTGATGATTCCAAACTCTTCCCTGTTATATTTGTTGGCTCCCACCCCTTGTAAACGCAAAATACAACCCATGGCTATGATACTACTCAGTATCTCTATAGCACAGTTCACCCAAATACTTCAAAGCGCATTGCAAAGAACCCAGGTGAGGGGGTGAAGTGTTGTTATCACCGTTATACAAATACAGCAGTAGAAAATATGGAAATATGGCTCTGATTCAGCCAGGTACTTCCGTACTATTGAAGTAAATGGGACTACTCCCATCTTTAAAGTTACATATGTACTTAAGTACTTTGCTGAATCAGAGCCTAAGGGTATGTCTTCACTGCCAGATTGGCGGGCAGAGATCGATCCAGCGGGGATCGATTTATCGCCTCTAGTCTAGACGCGATAAATCGATCCCCAAGCGCTCTCCCGTCGACTCCTGTACTCCAGCTTGGCGAGAGGCGCAGGCAGAGTCGACGGGGGAGCGGCAGCAGTCGACTCACCGCGGTGAAGACACCACGGTAAGTCAATCTAAGTACATCGACTTCAGCTACGTTATTCACAAAGCTGAAGTTGCGTAACTTAGATCAATCCCCCCCCCCCAGTGTAGACCAACCCAAGCTTATATAGAGAATCAGCAGCAAAGGTGGAACCCCAGGAGTCCTGCTTCCCAGTCCCCTCTCTACCAGATTACATTCCCCCGTTCAATGTCACTACTGTAAAATCATGAGTAAGGAATCACAGATATCATTTCTCCTGTCACCATCCTGCAGAAAGGTCCACTGAGATCTTCTCTCCACTTACACTGAATCCCTCCTCCTCAGGAAAGTTCTGCAAATGGACACGACGTCAGTTGGGACTGTGAAATTAAATGTGTGTTCTGCACTGGAAAGCAAGGAACACACTCTACAGCTAAACATTTTTGGATAGCCGTAAAGAGAACATTTGGCTTTCCCCAAAGATCATGTATAACACAAAACTTTGGATTCATCTAGGGGATAAAACTGTTTATAATCTTTAAAAAAAATAGAAAAGAAAAGCAATATCTCCCCAAAGCACAGAGTTTAATTAATGTATTTGAAAGATATTGAACAGCTATTTTAATGTAAGATGCTGCTTAAAGAGATGGTAACGCTGGTATGTCTACACTGCAGGTGGGAGGTGTGATTCCAGCACGCTAAAAATAGCTAGATGCCCAAGTCCAAATCGGCCCAACCTCCTGGTCCCAAGTTCAGTGGACTAGATGGCCCATCTGAGGGAAGGGAGCAGAAGGAGACTCCACCGATTGTAAGGCAAAAGATGCACTGTCCTAGGGATGGGGGTTCCACGACCACCACTCCCAAGAGGAGGAGGAGGGTGGTGGTGGTCGGGGACTCCCTCCTCAGGGGGACTGAGTCATCTATCTGCCGCCCTGACCGGGAAAACCGAGAGGTCTGCTGCTTGCCAGGAGCTAGGATACACGATGTGATGGAGAGACTGCCGAGACTCATCAAGCCCTCGGATCGCTACCCCTTCCTGCTTCTCCACGTGGGCACCAATGATACTGCCAAGAATGACCTTGAGCGGATCACTGCAGACTACGTGGCTCTGGGAAGAAGGATAAAGGAGTTTGAGGCGCAAGTGGTGTTCTCGTCCATCCTCCCTGTGCAAGGAAAAGGCCGGGGTAGAGACCGTCGAATCGTGGAAGTCAACGAATGGCTACGCAGGTGGTGTCGGAGAGAAGGCTTTGGATTCTTCGACCATGGGATGGTGTTCCAAGAAGAAGGAGTGCTAGGCAGAGACGGGCTCCACCTAACGAAGAGAGGGAAGAGCATCTTCGCCAGCAGGCTGGCTAACCTACTGAGGAGGGCTTTAAACTAGGTTCACCGGGGGAAGGAGACCAAAGCCCTGAGGTAAGTGGGGAAATGGGATCCTGGGAGGAAGCACAAGCAGGAGAGCGCAACAGGGGAGGACTCCTGTCTCATGCTGAGAAAGAGGGACGATCGTTGAGTTATCTTAAGTGCCTATACACAAATGCAAGAAGCCTGGGAAACAAGCAGGGAGAACTGGAAGTCCTGGCACAGTCAGGGAACTATGATGTGATTGGAATAACAGAGACTTGGTGGGATAACTCACATGACTGGAGTACTGTCATGGATGGATATAAACTGTTCAGGAAGGACAGGCAGGGCAGAAAAGGTGGGGGAGTTGCGTTGTATGTAAGAGAGGAGTATGACTGCTCAGAGCTCCGGTATGATACTGCAGAAAAACCTGAGAGTCTCTGGATAAAGTTGAGAAGTGTGAGCAACAAGGGTGATGTCGTGGTTGGAGTCTGCTATAGACCACCAGACCAGGGGGATGAGGTGGACGAGGCTTTCTTCTGGCAACTAGCAGAAGTTGCTAGATCGCAGGCCCTGGTTCTCATGGGAGACTTTAATCACCCTGATATCTGCTGGGAGAGCAATACAGCGGTGCACAGGCAATCCAGGAAATTTTTGGAAAGTGTAGGGGACAATTTCCTGGTGCAAGTGCTGGAGGAACCAACTAGGGGCAAAGCTTTTCTTGACCTGCTGCTCACAAACAGGGAAGAACTAGTAGGGGAAGCAAAAGTGGATGGGAACCTGGGAGGCAGTGACCATGAGATGGTCGAGTTCAGGATCCTGACACAAGGAAGAAAGGAGAGCAGCAGAATACGGACCCTGGACTTCAGAAAAGCAGACTTTGACTCCCTCAGGGAACAGATGGGCAGGATCCCCTGGGAGAATAACATGAAGGGCAAAGGGGTCCAGGAGAGCTGGCTGTATTTTAAAGAATCCTTATTGAGGTTGCAGGAACAAACCATCCCGATGTGTAGAAAGAATAGTAAATATGGCAGGCGACCAGCTTGGCTAAACAGTGAAATCCTTGCTGATCTTAAACGCAAAAAAGAGGCTTATAAGGAGTGGAAGATTGGACAAATGACCAGGGAGGAGTATAAAAATATTGCTCAGGCGTGCAGGAGTGAAATCAGGAAGGCCAAATCACACTTGGAGTTGCAGTTAGCAAGAGATGTTAAGAGTAACAAGAAGGGTTTCTTCAGGTATGTTAGCAACAAGAAGAAAATCAAGGAAAGTGTGGGCCCCTTACTGAATGAGGGAGGCAACCTAGTGACCGAGGATGTGGAAAAAGCTAATGTACTCAATGATTTTTTTGCCTCTGTCTTCACGCACAAGGTCAGCTCCCAGATTGCTGCACTGGGCAGTACAGCATGGGGAGAAGGTGACCAACCCTCTGTGGAGAAAGAAGTGGTTCGGGACTATTTAGAAAAACTGGACGTGCACAAGTCCATGGGGCCGGATGCGCTGCATCCGAGGGTGCTAAAGGAGTTGGCGGGTGAGATTGCAGAGCCATTAGCCATTATTTTTGAAAACTCATGGCGATCGGGGGAGGTCCCAGATGACTGGAAAAAGGCTAATGTAGTGCCCATCTTTAAAAAAGGGAAGAAGGAGGATCCGGGGAACTACAGGCCAGTCAGCCTCACCTCAGTACCTGGAAAAATCATGGAGCAGGTCCTCAAGGAATCAATTATGAAACATTTAGAGGAGAGGAAAGTGATCAGGAACAGTCAGCATGGATTCACGAAGGGGAAGTCGTGCCTGACTAACCTAATTGCCTTCTATGATGAGATAACTGGCTCTGTGGATGAGGGGAAAGCAGTGGATGTGTTATTTCTTGACTTTAGCAAAGCTTTTGATACTGTCTCCCACAGTATTCTTGCCACCAAGTTAAAGAAGTATGGGCTGGATGAATGGACTGTAAGGTGGATAGAAAGCTGGCTAGATCATCGGGCTCAACGGGTAGTGATCAATGGCTCCATGTCTAGTTGGCAGCCGGTTTCAAGTGGAGTGCCCCAAGGGTCGGTCCTGGGGCCGGTTTTGTTTAATATCTTTATTAATGATCTGGAGGATGGTGTGGACTGCACTCTCAGCAAGTTTGCAGATGACACTAAACTAGGAGGCGTGGTAGATACACTAGAGGGTAGGGATCGGATACAGAGGGACCTAGACAAATTAGAGGATTGGGCAGAAAAAAACCTGATGAGGTTCAACAAGGACAAGTGCAGAGTCCTGCACTTAGGACGGAAGAATCCCATGCACTGCTACAGACTAGGGACCGAATGGCTAGGTAGCAGTTCTGCTGAAAAGGACCTAGGGGTCACAGTGGACGAGAAGCTGGATATGAGTCAACAGTGTGCTCTTGTTGCCAAGAAGGCTAACGGCATTTTGGGCTGTATAAGTAGGGGCATTGCCAGCAGATCGAGGAACGTGATCGTTCCCCTTTATTCGACATTGGTGAGGCCTCATCTGGAATACTGTGTCCAGTTTTGGTCCCCACACTACAAGAAGGATGTGGAAAAATTGGAAAGAGTCCAGCGGAGGGCAACAAAAATGATTAGGGGTCTGGAGCACATGACTTATGAGGAGAGGCTGAGAGAACTGGGATTGTTTAGTCTCCAGAAGAGAAGAATGAGGGGGGATTTGATAGCAGCCTTCAACTACCTGAAGGGGGGTTCCAAAGAGGATGGAGCTCGGCTGTTCTCAGTGGTGGCAGATGACAGAACAAGGAGCAATGGTCTCAAGTTGCAGTGGGGGAGGTCCAGGTTGGATATCAGGAAAAACTATTTCACTAGGAGGGTGGTGAAACACTGGAATGCGTTACCTAGGGAGGTGGTGGAGTCTCCTTCCTTGGAGGTTTTTAAGGCCCGGCTTGACAAAGCCCTGGCTGGGATGATTTAGCTGGGAATTGGTCCTGCTTTGAGCAGGGGGTTGGACTAGATGACCTCTTGAGGTCCCTTCCAACTCTGATATTCTATGATTCTATGATTCTATGATTCAGGTGGTTAACCTGAGCTGCCACCAATACTGGAACGTCCACATGGCTATTTTTAGCATGCTCGCTCAAGCTGAGCTAGCACAAGTCTGTCTACCTGCATTAGCAATCACACCTCCTGGCTGCAGTGTAAATGTACCCACTGTGTCTTGTACTTTAGGCCTGGAAGAGAAATGTATCTCAGCTCAGTTGTCAGCAATCTAGTTATCTGCCATGATGCTGAACACAGACATGGGGAATGTCTACACTTGGAGCTGTGGGTGTGATTCCCAGCTCTAGTATGCACACACACTAGTGTGCTAAATATAGTAGTGTAAGGCAGCAGCAAGCAACAGCTGCCCTGAACACCTATCCATGGGGCCTGGGTGGGTTTGTATGCAGGGCGGCTAGCCCAAGGCTTGCTCACCACTGCCCATGCTACCACACCTATACTTCTCCTGTTAATGCACTCGCTCGTCTCCTGAAGCTGGGAATCAAACCCCTAGCTCCGAGTGCAAACATACCTGAATGGTCAATGCAGGCCAGGACAAACCATGTTAGCGTCATGTCACTTTACACGGTTTTTGGCAAGCGTGTTCAGATGCAGGTGCTCCCCTGACTGATTCCCGCATCACATCAGCAGGATCTAATGCATCGGAAGGTGTTGAGGGAGTTGGCTGACGTGATTGCAGAGCCATTGACCATTATCTTTGAAAATTCATGGCAATCGGGGGAGATCCCAGATGACTGGAAAAAGGCAAATATAGTGGCTATCTTTAAAAAAGGGAAGAAGGAGAAGCTGGGGAACTACAGACCGGTCAGCCTCACCTCAGTCCCCAGAAAAATCATGAAGCAGGTCCTCAAGGAATCCATTTTGAAGCATTTGGAGGAGAGGAAGGTAATCAGGAACAGTCCACATGGATTCACCAAGGGCAAGTCATACCTGACCAACCTGATTGCCTTCTATGATGAGATAACTGGCTCTGTGGATATGGGGAAAGCAGTGGACGTGATATACCTTGACTTTAGCAAAGCTTCTGATACCGTCTACCACAGTATTCTTGCCAGCAAGTTAAAGAAGTATTGGTTGTATGAATGGACTATAAGGTAGATAGAAAGCTGGCTAAATCATCAGGCTCAATGAGTAGTGATCAATGGCTTGATGTCTAGTTGACAGCTGGTATCAAGTGGAGTGCCCCAGTTGGTCCTGGGGCTGGTTTTGTTCAACATCTTAATTAAGGTTCTGGATGATGGTATGGATTGCATGCTCAGCAAGTTCGTGGGTGACACTAAGCTGGGGGGAGAGGTAGATATGCTGGAAGGTAGGGATAAGGTCCAGAGGGACCTAGACAAATTGGAGGATTGGGCCAAAAGAAATCAGAGGAGGTTCAACAAGGACAAGTGCAGAGTCCTGCACTTAGGAAGGACGAATCCCATGCACTGCTACAGGCTGGGGACTGACTGGCTAAACAGCAGTTTTGCAGAAAAGGACCTTGGGATTACAGTGGATAAGAAGCTGGATATGAGTCAACGGTGTGCCCTTGTTGCCAAGAAGTCTAACAGCATATTCGGCGGCATTAATAGGAGCATTGCCAGCAGATCGAGGGAAGTGATTATTCCTCTGTATTTGGCACTGGTGAGGCCACATCTAGAGTATTGCGTCCAGTTTTGGGGCCCCCACTACAGAAAGGATGTGGACAAATTGGAGAGAGTCCAGTGGAGGGCAACAAAAATGATTAGGGGGCTGGGGCACATGACTTATGAGGAGAGCCTGAGGGAACTGGTCTTGTTTAGTCTGCAGAAGAGAAAAGTGAGGGGGGATTTGATAACAGCCTTCAACTACCTGAAGGGGGGTTCCAAAGAGGATGGAGCTCCACTGTTCTCAGTGGTGGCAGATGACAGAACAAGGAGCAATGGTCTCAAGTTGCAGTGGGGGAGGTCCTGGTTGGATATTAGGAAAAACTATTTCACTAGGAGGGTGGTGAAGCATTGGAATGGGTTACCTAGGGAGGTGGTAGAATCTCCTTCCTTAAAGGTTTTTAAGGCCTGGCCTGACAAAGCCCTGGCTTGGATGATTTAGTTGAGATTGGTCTTGCTTTGAGCAGGAGATTGGAGTAGATGACCTCCTGAGGTCTCTTCCAACCCTAATCTTCTATGATTCTATGAATACCTATAGGGATCTATTGAGTGTGGGGCTTACAGGTCATTTGTATTCCCTGCTAAGGGCTAGCTTGTAAAGACCCCAATCCTCCAGTGTGCCACGCACTGTCAGTTCCCAAGGAAGTCAACAGGAGCAGTGAGTGTTAAGCACCTTCCCAGGAACAGAGGTAATACTCCATCCTCTAGGTGAGCAGGCCTGGCCTACTCTGTACTTTCCCTTCCTGTCTGGAGAACAGAGGCAGGAATCCACTCTCAATACTGAACCGCTCTGTGATATAGGGTGACCAGATGTCCCGATTTTATAGGGACAGTCCCCATTTTGGGGTCTTTTTCTTATATAGGCGCCTATTACCCACCCACCCCGCACCCCCATCCCGATTTTTCACACTTGCTGTCTGGTCACCCTACTGTGATAGCAAAATGCATAGGTACCTATAGCAGCAGTGTCTCCAAGGCCTAGTCCTGGGGGTAGGTAGCAAAAACAAACCAAATGTCCCTGGATATTGGCTCTCACCTAGGCTGTAGTTGGGATAAGATGAAAGACAATGATGTAATTAAAGTACTGGGCAAAGGCAGGTGAACAGAAGTAGAACTTCTGAGCTGGTTAGTCTCTCCTCTTTTGGTTAACCTGCTCACATTTGGCTGTAGGGCCAGACTGAACATTTCAAACTTGCTTGTCTAAATCATTATTACTAGTTGCTGCTTCTGTCTGAGAGCACGCCTGATGTCAGACTATTATCCGGAACTTTTGCTCCCAAGAACAAAAGTTAATAGAAAGCGCTAAAGCAAAACTTGGCTAGCGAGAGCATACATTATGACAATATTTCTGCTTTAGCTGAACATTTTTCTCCCACCTCCTTAATTACGCAGGTAAGCAGATAACCCAGCATTTCTAGCTAATTGTACCATAATACCTGCCATCTGTTACTGTGTTCCGGATTTGTGCGGGCACAGCTGTAGGCAGAGTGCTTAGTGCAACAACTGTAAGGTTTTATTGATACTTATAACTTCTGTAGCAATGAATCTGTTCTAATTAGCACTTGAACTAAATGTTCATGATGTAGAAAATGACAAAATGTATTTATCACCCTGCTAATAACTCACCACATAAAAATTTCAGGGCCAGACCACACAACATGAATTGAGATGATTCTTTAGGTGACACACCCCAGTTTATATAGCTGCATCGGATTTAAGGGCTAAATGCTAATGAAACCAGAATAACCAGAGGTAAGCTCTCATTAAAACCAAATGTTGGCCATCAACTTTTCAGAGCTGTTGTATTTATCTTTAACTAAAGATTTCCTTCTGAACTACAGTAGATGGTTGAAATGAGAGAGAAACTACTAACACAATTTCTACTGGCATGCCATTTAGGATCTGCGATGTTTCAGGTGTGCCTTCATTCGAAAAGGTGCATGAACTAAGTCCCTCTGACACAGAAATATGTTGCACTATGCCAGCTCATCACAGGACATAGGCGCCCAAGAGCTCAGAGCATTTGCGACATGTCATTTAAATGCAAACCAAGCAGCATAGGAAAGTGACCATGTTGCCTGCTGCCTCCAGATCATTTCCCCCTCCATGGCTTGACCTGTCTGAGGCAAGCACAGAGGCAGCAACTGGATGGGCAGTTTTTACCTGGCAGGGTTATAATGCTAAAACCGGCAGATTCTGGTGAAATTCCAGCAATCTGAGTGTGGTGATTGAGATGCCCAGGCTGCCCGATTCCATCACCAAAAAATACAAGTAAATTGAACGGCATTTGAAAATATTTGCACAGCTTCAGGCTGGGGAGAGAGAGTCTTAGGAATTATGGAGGGAACATGGGACCGGGGAGGGTATAATTTAAACTGGTCCTGGTCCTAGCTAAGGCAATTTTACCATTGACTTCAGTGGCAGTAGAGTTAAGCCCAATGCTGAATGCTTTGCAAAATCCCATTCTAAGCTTTTAGTGCATTATGTAAGGCAGGGCTAATGGTGCATGCTTGGCGGTGGGATGTTTGATGGCTATATTCCATAAGCCAGCCACACAGAGGGGAGAGCAGTTATGCGGCACCTCTCAGGAACAGTTATTTAAAATATAGAAATTATCTAGTGATGTGGATTCATTAACAGACACCGGTGACATAGCTGGTGTCTAGGGACTTTGCTGATGAGGGAATTAGAAACACCTTAGATAGTTTATAATCCATATTACAGACCCACCCCCACAGCTTAAAATTAGACAAGTCTATTGTGATTTCTTCTTGCATGGGATAAAAGAATGACAGGTTGCTCCAGACTTTCATTCCAACCCTTCCATTCTGACACGCAAGGTCCTGAGACAAGTGGACACAGTGCTCATGACGCGGGTCACCTGGCAATAGATTTAGGAGCCTTTTTGAGTGAAAGGGATGGCAGGATGCAATCTTTCCAGCACCTCTCAACCATTCTGCAGCACATGGCCATGATTTAACTCTGAACCTTACTCGGCAGATCCCATAAATCAGCACGAAGGGCCAGTGACATCCCTTGGCATGATATAATGGAGAACAGTTTAATTATTTCTCCATGATATAATGGAGAACCTGGGAAAAATATGATGAAAAATGTAATTCAATCTTTGGCACAGATGCTTCAACTGACATTATCCTGTATGGACCTTGCTCCTTCTCTCTGAAATTGACACACAAATGAACCTAACAGGGGCAACAGGCATATAAAGTTACAAACCAAGCAGTTTTTAAAAGTTCTTTCAAGTAATTTTATCTTAGGAAGTGATACCTGGGCCTAACACCGCTGTGTGCTATAGTTGCATTAGGTATACAGTGCTGATAAGACGGATGGGCTTATGGTTAAGGCATTGGACTGGAAGTGAGGAGATGTGGATTCTATTTCTGGCTGTGTCACAGACTACCCATGTGTCCTTGAGTAAGTCACTTAAACTGTGCCTCAGCTGCTCATCTGTAAAATGGGTATTGCAATGTGTCCTTTCTTCCACACTCTCTGTCTCGTCTGTCTAGCTCGGAAGCTCTTCTGTAAAGTCACAGAAGGCTGGAGAAATTCACTGCTGCAGAATAGCTGGACCTGTTTATTCCCAGGTCCTAGTTCCCATCTCAGTGTAGACCAGCCTGGCTGAGGGAGTTAATTGCTTGAATAGAAGTGCATTCCTAGAGCTCACAGAGGAGTTTTTTCACAGCTGCTGCCTAGATTTACTTTTGTTTTGACCACTATAAGGGACAACAAGCCTTGACAAGCCTGGATTGATGGGACTATTTGGAGCCTGAGAGCCTAACAATCATGCAAAGCAGCTGGCCAAGGCAGTTTTTCAGGCGCTGTCAGCATGATGGAGCGCTGAGCCAGGAAGCCTGGTCCATTCCAAATGCTGGCAGGACAAGCGATCAGCTCTGAAAGTCAACACTTGGAGATGGATTTTTGTTTCTCTTCTTCCAAAGCTGGCCCTTCCCACTGCTCCCAACCCCCCAGCTCACCCCTCTGCCTCGGGGGGTATCTCTACACAGCCCAGGGCAGCCAGCCTCCTAGCTAGGTAGACACTGCTGCTCAGCTCTGAAGCCTAGGGTGGGAGACAGACTGAAGAACCTGAGTCCCAGCCCAACCTCAACTTAAAAGTGCTGCCCACGCAGCTATTGTCAGTGTGGTAGCCAAGTTGGTTGACCAGACTCGCTGCCGCAAGCGGTGTAGACGTACCCAGTGAGGTCCCAGCTCCAGCCGCAGCCCCTCGCTTAGGAAGTCTCGTTAAGGCCAGAAGCAGGGATTCGTTTTCATTAAGCGAGCAGGGCAGCATTGTGCAGGCGGCGTTTTCCCCTCCGGCTGCTCGCTCCCAGCAGGACCTGGAAAGAGATGGGCTCGGGCGGGATTATTTTTCACACCCCCTCAGTGACCGAAGCAGAAGGATGATTACGGTGATCCAGCCAGAGCCTGGGGATGGGAGGAGAAAGGGGAGGGACTGGAGTCATCGCTTCTCTTTACAGTGTATGAATGATGGCTTCAGGTTTCAATAGATCTCATTCTGGGCTGGGCAGCGTGGAGGTCTGGGGGGGCCTTACAAGATGCTCTGTGTGGTCTACTGAGAAGAGCCATGAAAAGAAAGGACAATCCTTCGCCTTATTCAGCTAAAACCTTTTTTTCAAACAGAATCCAGACAGGAGCCATTTCAGGCACTTTAGCAGAGAGGAGCCGTTTACATCACATAGCAGTGAAAGTTGCTATGTAATACAAGTCCCGCCCAGGTCATCTGTAATGCTCCCAACATGGAGAATGTGTAATGCGGGTCATGGTGAAAAGTGCAGACTTCAAGTTAATGAACAGGTGGGGGAGATGTCCAAGGGTGGGAATATCTCCCTCTTAGAGACCCTACCTTGGGACCCTTGGGACTTCATCCTGGTGAGCAGGCAGTGAGTAGACAGGCCTACATTTTGTAAAGTCACTTGTGAGTCTGGGTTTCCAGCTGTAGACATTCAAAATGGCCCAATTTTCAGAAAGTGCTGAACACCCTCTCTCTGAAAACCAGGCCCCTTTCCCAGGGTGAGGACCACAAATCACAGGACACTTTTGAAGATGTGGGAAATAGAGTAGCCCCATGCAGCAATGTGTCCCATAAACCTTTCTAAACAGCAGAATGCATGAGCAACAGTCTGGAGCACACAAATTTTCAATGGGTGTGATAAAAGCCCTGATGTTTCCTGATAGGCACTTTGGTAGAGCTATATTTTAGTCTAGTGACTAGCTGCCGTGCTCCAAAGCCCAATGAAGTCCATGGAAAGATGCCCATTAACCCCAGTGGATGCTGAGCCTGTCTTAAGTAGTAAATTAGCTCCCAGTTATGTACATGGGCTAGTCACCCGGTTGTGTATTGTAAACTGATATGTTCTTATTGATTGGAAGTTCCTGGGAATGGCCAAAGTTGATATTGTTGCACTTCACATTCTCGGTTTCCTGATTCAGAGGCGTGTCTGCCCAGCGTGCTGAGAGATAGGCATGTTTGAGTGCCATGTTCCTTGGACTATTCTGTCTGCTTTAAAAACCCAATGTTTAATTAGGAAATCCACAGGCCTGGCTTGTTATCCACACACAGCAAACGGAGAGGCTTGTGGCCTTGTATTTTTGCACTAACATCTCCTTTCGGTTTTGTGCTCCACTCACTTGTGTGCTTTGGCCAAAAAATCACAGAGCAAAACATTTTCTTCTTCTCCTTTCCTGGTCTGGCTGAGTTTTTGGAGGGTTCGGAAAGGTCAGAGTTCTGAGGGTCACTCCACTGGCCCAACCACCGAATCCTCATCGTTTGGGCACTTACCTTTGGAAGAGATGGCTCTGCCCTTTGCATTCTGACTTTAACTACTGCATTTGGAATGCGTCATCCCCATCTGTCCCGGGAAGCTGTGATCCCACTGCCCAGTGGAAGTATTATAGCCTTAATCAGCATTGCTGGAATGGAGGCTAATTGGCGGGATAGCCATTATAGCTTCGACTGATCGATGATTGGAAGAGCTGTTACAGCTGGGCTACAAATCCACAGCCCAGGGAGATTGGAAATCCAGTGCATTAGAAGAGTGTTACAGCCTTAATTAAATTTTTTGGAAGCACTGCAAATCAGCTGTGCAGCTAATAGCATCTCAGATTATTGTTTATTGACTGGAAGGGAATGTTATTGCTGTGCCGCAACGGAGCTCCTGATCCGCTCCATGGACTGGTGCATAGTGCTTGCAGCAGGGAGATAAGTGGGCAGCTGATGGTCCATTATCTCTAACCCCCGCTTTGTGATAAGGGGCCCCAGTGACTTCAAGGTCCCTGCCGAAGATGCCCTTACTTTTTCTGCTTCCTTCTGTTTGAATTTGGGGTTGAGTTCCATTTGAGTTCTGGGTCCATCCTTCAGTGCCCTCAACAGCTCTGGAAGCCCTGGTGCAGCCATAAAGCTCTTTAGCATTTTGTTTTCCTCACCTAGGAAAAGTATCCAGGATTTGACTTCCAGCAGGTGCTACTGGAATATAGATAATAGAAGATGACTCTGTGATCTAGAACGTAGGTATTCCAAGCCGATGAGTGGCCTATGAAACCTGCATCCTAGCAAGAGGGAGTGGCTCAAGGGAACTGGGGTCTAGGTTGAAATCCAAAGTCACCCACTCCAGATGGGCTTTTATGTGGGGCTCTGGTTAATCAAACTTGACAAAAGTCTCCAGCTGCAGCTTTTCAAGGAGTGCACTTAAAAACGCCAGACAAAAAATACAAGTCATCAGAATAGCATTTCTTTCCCCCAGGACTCCTTGCCCTGGCTTCTGGACTGTGCAACTCTTCTAATTAGAGCTCAGCTGGAAGGGCCTTTGAACCCCAGCTGGGAAATAACAGTCCAAACCCAAGAGAATTGGCTGGCTCAGCTGTGCATCCTCCTCCTAAGGATATTGCAGGGGCAGAGTGCAGCATGGCTGTGGGGACTGTAAAGGGAAGGTAAGAATAGCAGGAATCAGCACGCATGTGCTATTTGGATTCAGCATAGCAAAGAATGGGTTTATATTGGGATACAAATAGATAACAAATTCTATAAAATACCTGGGAATTCAAATCTCAAACCACCTGGAAGCGCTCCATCATTTAAATGCCAAGGATATCTTTCTTGTTTCAAACATTTTTCTGTGATTATCCCATATAAAACCCTAGCAGGAATACGGAGGAAGTTGTCAGAATTTATGTGGAATAAGAAAAGACCAAGAGAGAGAGCAGATACTTTGTACAGACCCATTAAACAGGGTGGACTGGCCATTCCAAATCTTCTATGGTACTATTAAGCCAGCCAGCCCAAAGCAGTGGACTGCGGAGAGTTCCAAACCCATCCAAACACAGGATCTCTATTGAACAAGAAAATTGTGGCAGAATAAACATCACTAGGCTACTGTGGATTAAGAAAAAATCACACTCTCCAGAAATTTACACACACCCTTTAGCAAAGGCTGCGCTATGGATTTAGGATAGAACTAGAGATAAATCAGTTATTTCCCCTCACCAATGACATCCATTGCAAATAATCCAGATCTTGACCCAAATCACAACCAGAGAGCTTCAAAGATTGGGAGAGCCATGGAATACATATGGTTGGCCACCTATTCAGTAAAATGCTTTTCTAACTTAGTTAGAGGACAGGTAGATACTTAGATATTTTAGGTACCTTTTATTCAGTATTCAGATAAAGTACAATCACCTGCAAAAACACCAGCACACCCGTCCAATTTTTTTGAATATTGACATTTGATAGACATAAGCCTCTGACTGCCAAATGCTGGGACTGGACGACAGGGAATGGATCACTTGATTACCCTGTCCTGTTCATTCCCTTTGAAGCATCTGGCATTGGCCCCTGTCAGAAGACAGGATCCGGGGTAAATGACCAGTATGACCATTCTTATGTTCTTATGTACATGGTCTGTTAAATACGTGTGTATAGAAATTTCACTCAATTTAATAAAGTCACTAGAAATGACAAAGGTGTTGTAATGATGCTCATTCTGTAATATGGTAACACTCTGTTAAATAGAAAGATCTGATGACTATATTCCTGCATAATGTCTTTTTAAACAAAAGCTAATTGTTTTGTTTCTGATATTTACATGGCAAAGATTTGTAAACTTGTTAAAACTTCTTAAATTGTTTAAAAATGGGTTTATTTACAGGCTTTTCCATGAGGCTGATCATTGTATTGTCTCAGACTCATTACAGGGTTCATTCTGGGAGTTGGGAATTATTGGCATTTGGCATCAGACTCTGGCTCTATGGGCCAGATTTTTAAAAATGAAGATAGATGCCTAGTGGAGGTTTTCAAAAGCACCTTGGTGTCTAACTCCAATGGACCTACCTACCTTTAAAAACCTGACCCTAAAACGATTTGCCCAAAGACACATGAGAAGTCTTTGCCAGAGCCAGGAACTGAACACACGTCTCCTGATGTGCCTTAGCCATGAGACCATCTTCTTGGCTTCAAAGGATGCAGCAGGCAGCATAAGGGTTTCAGAATGAAGGAAATACATTGATTAGAACTGAGTCAATGCTTCTTAGGGCAGTTTAGAAAAGTACTTCTTTAAATAGCATTTCCATTTCACCACTCTTCATTGGGGTCCCCAAGGTGAAAGGTCTATATAAATGTGTGCGCACACACTTTGACCCTTTATGGCTATAGAAAAAAACACACACAAAAAGAAGGGGAAAAAACTATGTTAAGAACACAGTAATGTGAGAGCCTGGGGCAACACAAATTATGCTTGAGCCCCACTGAAATGATAGCAAACAGATTGTACTTCAGTCTTCTGCTCCTTGCAGACACATTTCCTGTGATGGCTCAGTGGTGAAAATTCAAGGGCACAGAAATAGCTTATGAAAGCAGAGATCCCAGCTAGCAGATATGGCAAGTAACAGACTCATGATTGTTGAATACACAACAGTGCTGAGCTACCCATTGGCATTTTGCATGCAAATCTAGAACAAGGGCTATTTATACATTAAAAGGTTAAAAAAAAGGAGCCATGAGACAGCAATGAATTTGCAAAGTACACTGCACATACAGTCACTCCCAGAGAGCTGTCGATGTGCCCGCCAAATTAAGCTGGAATAGGATGTTGGTGCGATGCATGTTGCTGATGTGTGTATCTTTTGACCTAAAGCAAAGTCTCTTTCATCAGCAGGAAGATACTTTGGTAGTGTCATTCAATCTTGTTTGTGAAGAATTCGCTGAGAGGCAATTGCCAGTGTTAGTTTGCTGGGAACAAAATGCAATGTTTTTCTCCCCTCTCCATCTTCAAGTAATAAAACTTTAATTGTATAAAAAAGTGAATCAAATAATCAAATTTGTTTCTTCATCTCTAGAACTCATATTCCCAGGCACAAACTCGGATAAATCATCTTTATTTCAATAAATCTAATGCAATTACTTTCCTCTAGTAGGAAAAATTTCTACTATTTTGCCTTGAAAAAGAGCCCATAACATCCCTGCATTCAATATCTCCACAAAATTGTATTCTAACATGATTAAGGGGAGCTGAACTACTCCTGTTAAGTAACATTTTCCAGGTCTTGATTTCTCTTCCAATATTTCCTCTGTCAATTAGCCAAAGCAATTTCCGCTGACTAATAAAGCAGTTGGTTAAGCTTATTTTCCAATCAAAACTCACTTAATTTCAGCAAATAACGGCTGAAAAAAGAATTGATCAAAAGCATTTAAAATAGTCAGCCTTCCCTTCTATAGAAAATCAAATTGTCTAACAGAAAGCGAAACGGCGATTTCAATCCAGATCTAATCTGCCGGGGTCCTCACTTTAATTCAGGAATTAAAATTCCTCATGCGTGCTCAGCCATCAGACTCAGTGCACACATAGTCATAAAATGGTATGTCGCCAGAGACATGCAGCCTCACTGGTAGTTACTCCATGAAGTGCAGGCCCACTGTAATATGCTGTGCAGAAGACAAGGTGAAACAAAATGGGTTCGCATTTTACTGTGGGATTTTCCAAAGCTCCTAAGTGAATTAGGAGCACAAATCCCATTAACTTTTAATGGAACTATGAAGTTTGCATGAAAACCAAAGGTCTGCTTAGTAGTGAATATAGTTTTATATTGATCCATGTGGCTAAAAGGACTTTCCTTTGCTTTCCCTTTGTACAGTCTTATATAGATCAGCATGGCCAAATGAGCTCTCTCCTTTGTTTTCCCTGTACAACCTAGTGTTGCTTGTATTCTATAGAAACCCAGAGCTGCACTAAACTTTAATTCCAAATCCACAGGAGACTCATATTTAAAGTTTGATTTATATCATTTTAGAAATGTAAACATCTCAGCACCATCAAACTGTGCCCACACCCAGCCTGTACAAACTTCCTATCACCCTCATTCTCCCTCACCCCGCCCTCCTCATGTTTGTTACCGCCGCTTATCTTAAATTAGGCCCCACTTCTGGGTACACGTATTCCTATTGAGCTGAATGGAATTATGCACGAGCAAAAAGCCAAGCACATACATAACTGTTTGCAGGCATAAACTAGGGTAGAAAGGCTGGTGTACTGGACAGGAACTGTCCTGGGACGTAGGGAACGTGGGCTAAACTCCTGGTTTTCTGTGTGATATTGGTTACTTAATCTCCCCTGTGACCCAACTGCTGATCTGTGCAATAGAGATAATCCCTCGTCCCTGCCTCAGGGGGCCAGGAGGATAAAACCCAGTGAGATACTCAGAGACTATGGTGAGGGGAGGCCCAGATAAGTACCTCAACAACTCTTCCGGACTGGGGTCATGTCTTCCTATGTGTTAGCACTCGATGTGCCCTCGGGAAGCTACTCTAATGATAATCAGCATTGGTTCTACTTACAAAAAAGCATCACTGCAGGATTAAATTGCAGCGGCCTGCATCAATCCGTAATCAGCTGCTGTAGGTGATAGGTAATTCCCTTTCCGACTGCTGAATGATTGATCAGTTAGGAAAGTTGTCCCATCAATAATCTTTATGGAGATTCCCAGTAACTCTCTTGATATTTTTTCTGAAGGGAGTAAGGAAATTGTGATATTTTGCTAAGGTAATGGCTGCTGCTCTGTCTTTTACAAGATAACTGACACCTTCCACCATGTGTTGATTCAGGGCACTGACAATTAACAGCCGATGAAGGAGATGAGACACAATAGGTCTGTATTTCCTACCTGGAATATTAATCTGCTGGGTGAGTGGCATTGGGTTGCTGTTTGGGATTATAAAGGTGGTTGTTGTGGTGGCTTGTGTCTTTCTTTTCTTTTTTTTTTTCCACATGACAATACCGATGTTTTCCCCCTTTTAAAATTATTTTTCTAAAATTGCATATAGACACTGGCAGGCTTCCCTGCGTGGTCCCATGCCAGCTGGCATAGCGGGATCTTAAGCTGTGAGAGTCAGTCTGTGCAAAGGAGTCACTGACTCTCCACTGCTAACCATACTGGGTGAAATTCATCCCTCTGCAGAAGGCAAACACAGAGCTTATGCACTTCTTAACTCCCATCTGAGTCCTATTTTGCGAGTTTAAACCAGACTTCATTGTCCCATAGGATCTGTGCTGACTCTCTGCCCGGGGGTGAATTTCAGGCCGGGGTGTTGATTACCTGGCCGCAGAAGTCCTGGTTTGCTTTTGTTAATCCCAATGTGCAATGCCATGAGAGGTGAAGCGCTCACCATCGCAAACTAGTCCAGTCCCCGCTTTAGACAGACACCGCTGTTCTGAGTGGACCCAACTCTTGGGTCCTATGTGCTTTTAAGCCAACAGGGTCTAGGCAGAGTCTAGTCACTGTTGTTAGCCAAGGGTCTCTAGGACACATTTCCGGGTTCAGACCCCTTGACTAAGCCCTTCCATGGGCCACTACAATCCAGCTGCCCCCGACACTGGAACCAGTGTCTCAGACCTCCTGAGCTCCCCCTTTCATTTACACATGCTCCCTCTGAGTCCCACTAGGTTGTGGTCACTCTGGTTTCTCTTCAGATCCTAATATAACCCCTTCAGGGACGACATGGCAGGAAAGGAATTTAGGGTTAGCAAAGGAATTCTTATTGCTTTTTAAAAGCACTAGAGAGTAACAGATCTTTGCAAAATAACTCACGTCCTGAGAAGAACCCCACCCTAGTCAGACTTCAACCCCTCTGTGAGCCCAAGGTCTTCTCAGCATTTCAGGTCAGGCAAAGTCCCTCCTACTTCCTCTCTGTGCAGCCAGTTCTTTGCAAATAGTGATGGACCCTGCTCAAAGAAGCAAGCCCCCTTAAATACAGTCTCTCTTCTTTTGCCACAGGCCTAGGCTGAGAAGCTGCAGATCCATCAGCCATGCTGACAACAAATCAATCAAACATGTATAGGCTACTGGGACCATTGTGATGGTTGATGGTGTGGCACCAGGCATTGTGTAGTGCAGCTCTCAAATCTGGCTCAATCCTGCAAATCCACAGAACTTTGGGGCGGCCCTGCAAGTGGCACCAGGCACGGTCAGGACATGCACCCCTTTGCACGCTGACGGACAGTTTGAGAGCACTGTGTGCTGGGGGGGTTCAGCCTGATGATGCGGATGAAGAGCCAGCAACACTGCCTTTGAATCTAATGAGTGATTGAAGAGAGGCCAGATCTTTGTGACAGATTGTGACATTTCGCACAAAGCTTCGGTGATGGTTCTCAAGGTACCTGGGACTGAGAGTCACCTTGTTACTCCCTGCCTCTAGCAAGAGGGAGTCTTGTCTGTGATAGCTAGGCATTACCTCCCTCCTTTTGGATCTACGTATTCATTAGTGACATAACTATGTTCAAGGAGGCTTTGTAACCTGTTTTGTTACATAGAGGTGGATCATACTGGAAGGGTAACTTGCTGGCACTGGTTCTATCACTGGTTATTGAAGCACATTGTTATTGATTATTGAAGTATACCTTATCTGAATTGCCCACTTGATAGAAAATGGCTCAAGGATTTTAATGGTAATTACTTAGCCTCCTTGCCTAGTAATGCATTCTAATTATTCTTTCAGTTTTACAATATATAGCATGCACTCGCCTAGCACAGTGGAAAGACTGAAGAAAAATGGCTTTAATGTAATGTACATAGGTTATTTCATGAATATTAACTGATTGAACAGGTACAGTTTCGAAAACAAAATGCTAATGATTAATTTACCTGGTGATGGTTTCATTCTCTCTCTCTCTCTCTCTCTCTGAATTAAAGTTCTGTAGCATTAGCCAAATACCCTTCCAGAAATCACTGCAAAATTTCACTGGGCATTAGTTCATGAGCTAAGTCCCAGTGTCAGTATTCCAGGCAGTGCCTTGCTGCCTAGTTACTTCCCCAATGGCTTGTAAAAAGACTTCAAAGGAAAACTTTAGACCAGGAATCCTACTTGCCATCAGAATGTTTTAACCTTGAAAACAGAACCCTAAAGAATATGTTTCTGAATGCTAATGAGGCTCAGGGAAAAAGCCACCAGAGAAGGAGGCGGGGGGGGAAGCTCTCTCACTAATCCTGTAAAACAGCCCAAAAGGACAAATAAATGTAATAAAGATGAAAAATAATACAGAGGAGTTCAGAGCCATGCAATGACCCAAGCTTGAAATTTCAGAACAAGAGAGGGCTGGGATTAGATCTTCCAACAGTAAATAGAATGTGAATAAGGTGACTCAATAAAAAAAAACAAGTATGGTAAGTTGCACAAGATCAAATGTTCAGAACTCTGGGCCTGCCTTTTTTATAACTCCTGGAGTTTCCTTCACACCCGAACGGCCTCTTTTTTTGAGATGCATTGCTAATTACATTTAGCTCTGCAATCATAGCAGTAAATAACTTCTTACCTTTGCACTGTGCCATTAACAGTATAACATTGTGTTAAATAAACTAGAAGAGGAGGGCCCTACTATTGCAGCTGAAATGGGTCAACAGAGGCAAATCCTCATTCCCTCAACCTGAATTTGTATGTTGGTTTCTTACTTAGACCTTGCCCCATAAGCTTTTGGATGGTAATATCCCCAAAATACTATCAAAGGTGACCAGTGCTTTATTTTAATTCTCCTAGAACCATAAGTGTGTGTACATTCTAGATAGGAACTTGAGACAAACCTTGTATTTGTCTTGAAAGGGACCTCTACCCATAACCCTGGAAATACATTAAACTTCTCCTTTGTACCACCTGTATCACCCAGGAAAAGGAAGGTTTATGTACATTACAGATACAGGTGGTGACAAGTAACATTCTCTGCAGAAAGGAGCTATCTTTGACCATCCTTTGCTGTCTCTGAAAGGCTCTAAAGGGTTTATTTTTACTTGCCATTTTCCATTTCTCTTCTTCTCTTGATTGATACAATCTGTTGCTATTTTAGAAATTGATTAATGTCAGTGACTTCTGTTTGTAGGAATGTAAGAACCTTAAATCCATTATAGACAAGGAACAGGGTCCTTCATTTACAAACGTTTCTTTTTAAAATTTTCCCGTCTCATTTAAAGGCAAGTGTGACACAAATCAGAATCTTGCTATAGCAACCAGGTAATGTTGAGAGACCGGGACATGTTAAATCAAATGTATATAAGTGTGGTCTTCCAAAGTTTCATCAGCAGCATTACTATCATTTCCAAAAATATAGAACCATGTAACTGAGATCTGAAAACGCTGCAGGCTATAGAAACATTAAGAGGTTTCAAGGTTCAGAATTATTATTTTTTGTCTTTTTTTTTTTGAGGGGGTTGGGGTTGGTACTATCTAGTTTTCCTTTGAAATAGGAGTCATCTTGTCTTGAGTCACATGAGTACCATGTGGTCAGTTGTGAGCATTTAGAGCCATTCTAGTTCACTATCAGGCTTATCTTATTTCTAGTTTGTAATGTAAACTTCTGAACAAAAACCAAAGGAGCATATCACTCAGGAAGAGGAGATGGAAAGCAATTTAGTGGCATGTTTTGGAGGCAGCCAATGTGCATTATTTCAGAATTGATTCCCCCTACAGCTCCGGCTGAAGGCTTTGTACCACCCAGATCAATTTCCAAGTCAACCTTTTTTTGTTGACAACAGAGGATTTCGGCACAAGCCAAATGTGCAGTCAAGATTTCTGGGGAGAGAAAAAATACACAGGACTTACAGTGCTAACATAGAATGTTCAGGTAGAAGATACTAAAACTAAAGCATCTGCAGTGTCATCATGAAACCTACTGAATCCTGAGACAGAAAAAACTCCCAGAGTTAAAGAGTTTATATCACTCTGTCCTAGAGCATCCATCTCCAAAAGGTTAAAAGCACCTTAGGACCTTATTAAGTCATTTTAAACTCTGCTAGAGTTTACTATCTCTTTCAGGCTGAATCAGACTACTGCTATAAAAGTGGAGCTAAACAAAGCTACAAAAATCCTTTTTTATTATTCGGCAGCATATTGGAAAGCACTAAAAATATTTAATTTAAATAAAACTCCTGGGTCTGTGGAGGCTGAAGATAAATACACAGAGATGTAGACTCCTATATAGTTTGCTTATTCAAGGTTTAAAATTAAATCTCTGCCATATTGGACATTGTTGCATACATGCATGACTCTTAGTTAAAGGCAATGGCCATATGTCGTAATTCCTCATTTCACAGTGGTAGCTCTTGAGCATGCTAAAGCCAACGCAATTTGAATATTTACATGTTATTGATGGTTATACTCATAGAAGAGAAAACTGAGCACTCACATTTTGGGAAATCTAATAGTATATTATAGTATTTATATAAATATTTTGAAAATAACCTAAATAGTAGGAAGCAAAGCATCCTAGATTTCAGGGGGATATTATGCATATTGTGGAGGTGGGCTTAATTTGGTGTCCATATATCATTGCTTTGGTAACTCCATTCTCCTTTGTGGTAGCATTCATTTTTGTTTTTGATAATCCAAAGTTACCAGAAAGTTTAAAGAGACAAGGTGGGGGAAGTAATATCTTTTACTGGACCAATTTCTGTTGGTGAGGTAGACAAGCTTTCGAGCCACACAGAGCTCTTCCTCTAGCCTGGGAAAAGTACTCCCAGCGTCACAGCATACAGAAAGTTTAAAGGCGTAGAAATGTCTCTTGACCCCTTGTGCGATTAGCTGCCTGCCACATTGCAGAGTGTTACCATAGCAACTTGTTAGGGCAGGAGTCCCCCCACCCCCCAATGGTTCTGCTCTGAAGGAATCTGACTGGGTCAGGAAGAGAATGAAAAGACAACTCTGATGTGTCTGGCTAAAAAGTTTGGATCAGCATCCAGACCTTTCAGGGCTTATTAGAAGCTGGAGCTTTGAACATCTTAAGATTCAGCTAGCTCTAATGCATTGCCGTCTCCCTGCATTGCTCGCTTCCTCATTCGTTTGAACACTGCAGAGTAATATGAAGAACCAGAGCATCAGTAAGGATGGTAAAGGTCTCCAGAGAGATTTGAAGAAAAAACAGCTGATCCATCCAGCCCTGGGATCATTGCAAGGAGTAAAGGCTGGAGAGATTGCTTCCCTTGCAATGTGCTTACCCAGCAGACAGGCTCTCCTGCCTCCACCAGAGCGCTATTAACTGTTAAAAGGGATAAGGCAGAAGCTCAGGCGTAAAATCTTCTCTCGCTGTTATTACCAGTGACAGGCGGAAGGGTTTTTTTAACCCCCCTTTGTTGGCATTTAGAGCAATGTCATTTTCTAAAAATAAGTGGCAAAAATTACTCAGTCTCCCAAGGGACATCAGCAGCGTGCACGTAAGGGAATCAAATTAGAGTCCACAGCCTGTCGTCTCTGACTAATAAATGATTTTGTGACATTTATTGGAGTAAGGGAAGGGAGGGCGAAGAAGACTTTAAAGAATTAATGCTGATTATTCGCTACAAAAGAACAACAGGCTATATGACAATGTGGGGATTAGTGCGTTCCGAGCCCTAACACAATCATCCCCTTTACAAGTACAAATTTAAGGCATTTTTCCTTGTTCAATGAACACAGGAATAATCGTTTCCAAGGCTGTTCCTGTAATGGATGACACAGAAACATTTGCGTTTGTCATCCCTGTAACTCCTTTTACTGTAGTTATTACTAGAATGGTTTGTGTGAGCTGCCCCAGCTTCTCTGGACCAGAGTTTATCACTTGGCCATAAAATCTTTCCTGGGCAGCCAGATCAGACTCTGGGTTGGATGGAAGTCAAGGTGTGTATTTTGGGGAAGGGAAAACAAAATACAAGTGTGGGGCCAAATAGTGAACCCCTTGCCTGTGCCGCCATGCAGTTATTTGTGGAGTTGGCCTCTTGACTTCAATGCAACTTTGCACGTGCTTAAAGTTCAGCAGGTACCAGTCTGAGGCCTGCCCGAGGAGCCACTCACTAAGGGAAGTCAGGGATTCAAAGTCCAGCCCCTAGTTTGGCTGTATTTTAAACTATAAACAAATGTCACCCACAATTGTACCTGGACTGGACCAGTCACTGGGGAATATACTGTAGAGGAGACTCCTGCAGCAGCCCGTGAACAGTGGAGTAGATAGAGCTGGAGGGGGTTTTACTGCCCATAACTTCTCTATGGCAGAAGGTTCAGAAACTACAGCTTCACTGTACCTGTGAAATGGCATATAACCTTGTCATGCCAGTGCCATTAGAGTCTAGCACTGAGTTAGCAGGTATCTAAGAGTCCATAAAAACCTCTCTATACCTTTCCTGGAGGATGCATATCCCATTAGCAAACTCCTGTGCTATTAGCAGTTTTGCTATGTTGATTATGTTGCATTACTGTCCTATCAGCACTGGCTTCCTCTAACATGTCTGAAGTGTAATTGTGATGAGAGCTGTTGAGACCACATCAAGGGAAGCAAAGACTAATATGACGTGATGGAAAATTTCTACTCAGATCAAACTTTCACATTCTATTAGCACAGGAATGCAAGTCTGGCCCCTTCTGGCTCCTTTTCCAGAATGTCTGTGAGCAGAATGGAAAGGGAAATGCAGCTTTTGTCTGGCAATCTTCAGCTACTTTGGCCTTTGCTGGGGGAAGTGGACCCATTTTATGGCCTGAAAGAGCTCATCTATTTTTATAAGACATTCTAATCACCTACTATGAATATATTCAGTTCCACATATCCTAATCGTATTTCCAAGGCAAGCTGCATCCATAGTGTTTGTACAGGCAGCCTTGGAGAATTCAGTCTCCAAATCAGCTTTTTATTTTGTCCTCAAAAGAAGGTTGAAAAACTGTAATAATTAATCAGCAGTCAGAAAGCATTAGCTACTGGGAGCAACCAAATTAAATTACAGTCACAGCAATTTTTATTCCATTTAATGAGGAAAATAAATGGAAGGAAACTGGAAATGACTGGAAGTCTGGATTTGCCATGGAGCAGTGAGGTTCTAGTGATGTCTTGGTGCCATATGTACTGCAGGAGTTAATCACCGGGTGTGTAAATCTTCTTTGTTTTCCTCTGAGCCTGTCAAGTTTTACCCTCTGTGTTGCATATATCGTTAAGCAGTTTGGATTTTTTGACTTTGCTCAAAATGCTTCTTAAACATCCAGAAGCCTGGCAAAACCTGTCTAAATTGAACATTATCAGTGCTCAGAGAGTTTTACCCCTTGATATCCCACCTCAGCCCCAGAATGAATTGCTTTCTTTCACAATAGTCAACCCCTTATTAGTGGAGAGACTGTCAGACTCCCAGATTATCAGCTGCAATGGAATGGCAAACCAGCAGCAGGGTAGGTCTCCAGCAATAGAAACCAAGCTTTGGACGACAATAATTTTTTATTAGTTCTTCCCCCATAGGATTTTACTGCCAGATCTATGAATTCTGTAACATTTTAGGAGAAAATGCAGACTGGTTTTTGTATTGCAGAGCTCTAAATCCATCCCAGGAGCTTGCATTTCACTCTCAGCATTTGGAGAAGCCCCCCCAGCCTCCTGGATGGAGCCTACTCATGTGGTGCATGAAATGTCTGCTAGCTTCAGTCTGTGCAGTGGGTGATTTACTTTCTGGCCTCATTTAAGTTTATTATGCTGCCCTGAACTTTCCTCAGAGACTTGCCTCCCCTAACCTCTTCTGAAAAGGTTTAATTTGCTTAAAGAGCTGATGAAGTGGAAGAGCAATGTCCCTCTGGCATTTTATACCTCAGAAGCTGGATCTGCTAATGTCAGGTGAAACTCTTTGACAAAGTTAGAAAAACTGGGCCCGTCACTGGAATCGTTCAGGCCAGAACTTTCCCAGTGCTCTGGGGTGGTTTCTAGATTAAAAGGGGCTCCACTTGGAAGAGGGCTCAGTGCTGCAGGCAAAGTAACAGCAATTCAAACCAAAGCTACAAAAATGATGATGGACGTTCTCCTGCTTCCATTGCAGCCAATGGCAAAACTCCCATGGACTTCGATGGGAGCTGCACAAGGCACCGTGTGAGTTGAGAAGTTGCCCCACTCCAGTAGCTTCAGAGGTCTTGGAGCCACTTCTTATAACTACCTTTAACTAGCAACAGAGGGTCCTGTGGCACCTTTAAGACTAACAGAAGTATTGGGTGGGTGAATAAGCTTTCGTGGGTGAATGCCCACTCCATCAGACGAAAGTAATGGAAATTTCCAGAGACAGGTATAAATTAGTATGGAGATAACGAGGTTAGTTCAATCAGGAAGGGTGAGGTGCTCTGCTAGCAGCAGAGGTGTGAACACCAAGGGAGGAGAAACTACTTCTGTAGTTGGATAGCCATTCACAGTCTTTGTTTAATCCTGATCTGATGGTGTCAAATTTGCAAATGAACTGGAGCTCAGCAGTTTCTCTTTGGAGTCTGGTCCTGAAGTTTTTTTGCTGTAAGATGGCTACCTTTACATCTGCTATTGTGTGGCCAGGGAGGTTGAAGTGTTCTCCTACAGGTTTTTGTATATTGCCATTCCTGATATCTGACTTGTGTCCATTTATCCTCTTGCGTAGCGACTGTCCAGTTTGGCCAATGTACATAGCAGAGGGGCATTGCTGGCGCATGATGGCATATGACATCATGTGCCAGCAATTGGTGGACATGCAGGTGAATGAGCTGGTGATGTTGTAGCTGATCTGGTTAGGTCCTGTGATGGTGTTGCTGGTGTAGATATGTGGGCAGAGTTGGCATTGAGGTTTGTTGCATGGGTTGGTTCCTGAGTTAGAGTTGTTATGGTGCGGTGTGTGGTTGCTGGTGAGAATATGCTTAAGGTTGGCGGGTTGTCTGTGGGCAAGGACTGGCCTGCCTCCCAAGGTCTGTGAAAGTGAGGGATCCTTGTCCAGGATGGGTTGTAGATCACTGATGATGCGTTGGAGAGGTTTAAGCTGAGGACTGTAGGTGATGGCCAGTGGAGTTCCTTTGGTTTCTTTTTTGGGCCTGTCTTGTAGCAGGAGGCTTCTGGGTACACGTCTGGCTCTGTTGATTTGTTTCTTTATTTCCTTGTATGGGTATCGTAGTTTTGAGAATGCTTGGTGAAGATCTTGTAGGTGTTGGTCTCTATCTGAGGGGTTGGCGCAGATGCGGTTGTACCTCAGCGCTTGGCTGTAGACGATGGATCGTGTGGTATGTCCGGGGTGGAAGCTGGAGGCATGAAGGTAGGCGTAGCGGTCGGTGGGTTTTCGGTATAGGGTGATGTTAACATGGCCATCGCTTATTTGTACTGTTATGTCTAGGAAGTGGACCTCCGTGTAGCCCCACAATATCCCAACATTTTTATGGCTGACCTGGAACAACGCTTCCTCAGCTCTCGTCCACTCACGCCCCTTCTCTACCTATGCTACATTGATGACATCTTCATCATCTGGACCCTTTGGAAGGGGACCCTGGAAGAATTCCACCATGATTTCAACAGCTTCCACGCCACCATCAACCTCAGCCTGGACCAATCTACACGGGAGGTCCATTTCCTAGACACCATTGTCTTGGTTTCTTTTTCTCTTTAAAAAAAGGAGATCTTTGATGGGGTCAAAATTCAGTAATCTTCATTCTTCACAGCACAGAGACAATGCTTCCTCAATTCAGAACCTTTTCATTTTCTCCAGTGCTCTCACATAGGGAGATCAATGTTACTTCTCCCATTGGAGGTCATAGCTAGAGAATTGTGAATACACTAACAGCATCAGCAAAATCAAGTTGTGTGGGAATGGTAGTAGTAGTAGATCATGTTTCCAAGCATCCGTAAGAAAGATGTGCATGGGTTGTTCTTGTGTCACGCTTGAGGTAAAAACAAAAGGAATGTTTTGGTTGGAAACTGTTTATTTTGCACAAAAAGGGTGTGTGTATATATATATATTTAGTATTTTGCAAAAAAAGGGTCTGGGTATATATATATTTAGATCAAGGTCTAAACAGTGATGGTTTGGTCTGGGGTTGA
Source organism: Malaclemys terrapin pileata (assembly GCF_027887155.1). Lineage (NCBI taxonomy): Eukaryota > Metazoa > Chordata > Testudines > Emydidae > Malaclemys > Malaclemys terrapin. The sequence continues at coordinate 9,697,925 of NC_071508.1, read as the reverse complement.
CTTGTGCTTGTTCTATTGCAAACAGTAGCACTCACTGGTGGAAAGATTGCTTGTGTATGTTATTAATGGGAGACTCAGAAATATCAGACCCAATAGTAAATGCTTGAGAAAAGACCCCTAGCTGGAGCTGTGCACATAGTGACAAAGAGAAACACGAGCAGGGCAAGGTATTTGAGACATAATCCCAAACCCTCTAGTCTCTCCAGTGGAAGATGGCCTCTGTGCAAGGCTCAAAATAGCCAATATTATTTTTGTAAAAAATTTTGACCAAAAAGATTTTGTTCAAAAAATGTTGTGGAAAATTTTGATATTTTTTTCTATGAAAATTTTCAAAACAAAACAAAAAGAACTGAACTTCTCAGGTCATTTTTGAAATCCAAACCAGAACAAAAATTTCAGTTAGAAACTAAATAACATTTTTCATTTCAATTCTTGTTTTCACTGGGAAAAAATTGAAAATGTCAAATTGAGCTGCTTTTGCAAAACATAATAATTGTGATGAAACTGCATTTTTGGATGAGGAAACATTTTGCTTCAAACATTTGGAGCACCTCTGCTAAGGACCACATCCACTGAGAAATCACAGCATCCCTATTTTTCAGATTTAAGTTAGCTCTCGGCAGGGTGCTTTCTGAGCAGACATCAGCGAGCATGAACAAAGACTAGTCATAAGTGAGAGACAGATTAGAGACTGATTCTCTCCATGGACTGGCTTTTGAACAGGAAAACAAAGCCCAAGTCCATGCTAGCAAATCCCCTAACGACACGTATGTGTCAGGCAAGGCACAGTTGCAGCAGTCAGTCCTGCTGGATCAATGAATATTGATCCTTTCAGAATACATTACAAGACCTGTCACCTGTAGGAGAAATCACACTCATCAGGGTGGTTGGTTTTTCAGTGGAGCTGAGGAAACAGTTTGATAAATCGAACGTACAGCGCCTCTGACTCTTGAGCTGAAAGAATGAAGCTCTGAAGTGTTCCATTTACACCATTATATCTAGAGAAGGCCTTGGTACCTAGTGACACCTCACCCTCCTGCTAACTGTTAGCCAAATGGGCTCGTTTCCCCCTGGAGCTGCCCAATTACCCCAAGGAGGCACGGGAATCTAGAAGACGGCTTCAAGTTCTTTATTGATCAGTCAGCTGAGCGGGTGTCCCCCTCGACTCATGCCAGAGGGAGGAACACACCTTACAAGGACAACTGGGCTTCTTTTATACAGAGAGACAAACAACTTAGCGTGTCTAAATTCTGCTAACCTATGCTTTGTTTAAATTCAGTTCTAGTAGTAATCAGGATACATCTGTTTAGCTTCCCGTCCTTCACATTCCTTTCCCAGGGTCCGTCCAACCCCCTCCCCTTTGCCATATATCTTCTATACATCCTGTATACGTGCAGCTTCATGCATGGGAAACGACAGTGAGAACTGAGATAAGCATGTTTACTGGGATAACAAGCAGAAGCCGAGATAAACATGTTTTTCAGTTTTTGGGCCTAACAAGATTCCCCCCTAAAAAGCATTTTGAGAGCCTTATGGCCCCCAATCCTCAGCCTTCACCGGCTGGTATAGGGCCATCATTTGTTGGTGTATAATTTGATTAGCCATTCGTCAGACTAATGCAACTACACAGGGAGCTAAGCAAGCTAGGGTTAATAGGGTTGTAATAAAGAGTACAAAGAGAAGAAGGCCTTCTTGGAGCCATCCCAGTTGCGGTAACCAGGACGTGAACCAGTCCATATTCTACTCACCCCATGTTTGGACCGGGACATGGGCTAGCTTCCTCATTTCTTTTGATAGCTGTTTTACCGCCTTTCCATTATCATCTATTTGTAAACAGCAATTAGATTTGTTTAATTTTGCACAAATTCTTTTTTCTTCTGCCAGCAAATAATCAAGAACTAGATGGTGCTGGTAAAGCACATTCCTCATCTGAGTGGACTGATCGGCCAAAAGATCAAGAGCTGCAGCCGTCTGATTAGTTGTTATTTCTAAGATGGCTTGCGGCCTAATTATCCAATTCAAGTTGTAAATGGGCTCCCTTGCCCCTGAGATCCACTCATTAGGATTCCATGTAGCTGGACCATAATGTTTTATAATTCTCTCAGGGGGCCACTCCTGAGCCCCCCATGTTTGGGAGCTTCCGGCGGTCAGGGTGGAATCCACGAACCGCCTTTCTCTAATTAAACCCTAATTTCCAATTTATTTCCCTGCATCTGGGGTAATAGAAAGAACAAGGGTCTTATATATCCAACATAACATATCCCAGACCAATTTGGAGGCAATCTTCAGTAGGCATAGGACCTGCAGATCCAATAATGGCCCTTTAGAGCCCAGGTTCCATTAGCAAAGGGGCCATCCCAGGTTTCCTCTTTCTCATTGTCCTCTAGATGGTCAAAATATAAAGGATTACCTGGCCTAAAGGTCCCCCCACCATTCCATCAGCTGAACTGCAATAATCACATCTCCACGCCCCAGCTCCTGCTTTCCAGACACAATCGCAGCCCCATTTTGGCTGATTGGTGCTAGACCAGAATTGTTTAAAACCCCATACTCGAGTTCCATTCTGATTTTGCCATGCCCATTTGAAACCACCGTACCACGTGGTCCTTGCTAGTGGTATTGTCTACCTGGCAACTCGTGAATAGGGCGTCAAAGAACCCATCCTGTCCTACTGCCCTGCAACCTTCGGCCGTAGGGTAGTATTGTTTGGAGCATTTCACCCAACTATTATTGGTGAGCCTCACATGGGTCTGGTTCCATTGCCCCTGATATTTAGAACAGTCATACAGATGACAATAAGGGTCCCAGCAATCAAACCCTGGGGATAG